>NC_090815.1:91513299-92137266 GCF_000390325.3 Nicotiana tomentosiformis
ATCTCAGCACAGCTTTTCATCCACAGACTGATGGACAAGCCGAGCGCACAATTCAGACGCTCGAGGATATGTTACGAGTATGTGTGTTGGATTTTAAAAGAAGTTGGGATGAACATCTACCTCTTATCGAGTTTGCATATAATAACAGTTACCACTCCAGTATCCAGATGGCTCCGTACGAGGCTTTGTATGGGCGTAAGTGCAGATCTCCTATAGGGTGGTTTGATGTTGGAGAATCTGGGTTACATGGGCCAGACCTGGTTCAGCAGGCCGTAGAGAAAGTAAAGGTTATCCGGGAGCGACTGTTGACAGCTCAGAGTCGTCAGAAGTCATATTTTGACGTGCGGCGACGAGACTTAGAGTTCAGGATTAATGACTGGGTATTCTTAAAGGTATCACCTATGAAGGGCGTGATGAGGTTTGGCAAGAAAGGAAAGCTTAGCCCACGGTATATTGGGCCTTATAGGATCATTCGGAGAGTGGGCCAACTAGCTTATGAGTTAGAGTTGCCCTCAGAATTGGAGTCTGTCCATCCGGTTTTTCACGTATCTATGCTACGGAAGTGCATTGGCGATCCTACCCGAGTGGTGCCCACGGATGATGTACAGATTACAGAGGACTTGTCATACGAGGAAATTCCAGTTGCCATCCTAGACCGACAAATCCGCAATCTACGAAATAAGGAGGTAGCTTCCGTAAAGGTTTTATGGAGGAGCAAGAATGTAGAAGAGATGACGTGGGAATCGGAGGAAGAAATGAAGTCTAAATACCCCCACCTATTTCAAAATGAAGATATGGTTCGAGATGGGACGCTACAACATAGCTCTATGTAGGCTAGCAGGTCATCAGGTAAGCTTTTATTTTTCACTTTCAATATTTATGATTTACGGTCGGTGAGGCAAATTGCTGCTATTTATAAAGATTGGCCATGTGTGGCATGCATAGTATGTTTCTGGCTACGTGCAGGTTGGTTTTAACCTAGTGTACGAAGGATACTCTGGAAAAAGTTTCCAAAGTCTCCAAGAGTAAACATTCGAGGACGAATGTTCCCAAGGGGGAGTGATGTTACACCCTATATTTTCGTATGTAAAAATGCGTCGTAAGCAAACTAATGTAGGACCAAAAATGAGATAATATTTAAAAGTATATAAAGTAAGTTAATCATGTTACCTCTGAGGTTACAAATATTGAAGATCATGAACAACAAGTACAAAGAGGGTTGGACAGTTCAGAAGCTAAAGCAATTAAATAAAACAATGTTTCATCGAAAGTCGACAAGTTGGGAATGTTATAACATGTACCTTTGGGGTGAGACTAGGGTGATTAACATGATAAAGAGATTATGTTATGATTTATATTAGTCGTATTACATCCGTGTGTTATGTTTTTAAGTCAAGCGAGTTGTGGAACAAAAGTCGATGAAAGTCATCACAAGTTACATTCATAAGTTTTACTGAAACTTTGGGTCAAATGTAACTGCAATTTTCTCCCAATATACTTAGAGTTATGGTGTGTTCCACACATCAAATTAAAGATCTATGAGTCTATTTTCCAACGCATTAAACCATTTGTCAATACGACATCGGAGTAGAGAGATATGTGCATTTTTGCGATACTGCGCAAGCTGCTAGGTGACAAGTAGGTGTGTCACCTACTTGCTTAAATGAAAGCCCAAAAATGGGCCATTTCGGGTCGTCCAAAGAGGCCTTTTAAGGGCCTATTTTCTTCATATATTAGACTTAAAATAGAGCATAATAACCAGACATAAGCTCTGCAAAGAATCCTCCCAAAAATTTCCCACAAACCCTAATTGATTTTCTCTCCCTTTCAAGTTCCAATTGGAGGTAAAACTTAGAGTTTGAAGAACCAAGATAGGAGCTGAGTTATCCAACAAATAAGGTGAGTTTACTGCTCTCTTTCATCCATTTTTTCTTCTGTAAATTCATGGTAAGTCGTTCTATACTTGTAAGAACTCACGGGATGGTGATCGGAAGCCGTGAGTTCGAGTTATTCACTTGTAGCGGACTGTTTTGTGGACTGTTTTGTGTTGCTGTTGGGCTGCGTGTTTTATTACTATTTTGTGGAGTTTTGGAGGAGGAAGGGGGTTTATAAACACCATATAAATGTAGGGTGGTTGGCTGGTCGTTCGTCATAACATTTTCGGGTCGTTTGACACTACTACGGTGGTCGTTTTGTGTACGAAGAGATTGGGGTGTGTTGGGCTGTTTTGTAGTATTTGATGGTGTATATAGGGCTGGAAAATGATGTATATATGTTGTTATTGTTCTGTCCTTGTATTGTTGGTGTTATCTTGAAGTTGGAGGAAGGGCATATTATAGGGGAGATGCTGCCCGTTTTAATACAAAATAGGTTTGTCGTTCGTTGTGCGATAGTTGTACCTTTCGTAACTTAACGATAGTATTATTATCATTCTTGTAGATTAAGGTGCGAAGAGGTGAGTTCAACTTGGTGATTGAAAAGATTGTGATAAGGTATGTTAAGGCTAAGCCTTCCTTCATTTTGGCATGATCTCGTAGCTACATGTGTTAGTAATGAGACAAAAAGAGAAGTTCATATTCATGAATTTATTCACACTATTCTAGTCTCATAAGTTACAATATTATTCCTTATCGAGACTCTATATTCAATTTTAGTATTGTCTTCTTCCAGTCAAGAGAGCAGCAAGCCTATATATACAGTATTACAGTATTTTCATTACCATCGAGCTATAATCGATGGGCAGGCCCCTATTGGGCAACCTCTGATCAGATGGAAAGTTATATACCGAGCCTACTGTGGCCGAGCGCCTATGAGCGAGCCCAGCATGGTCGAGATACATAGCCTAGTATGGCCGAGCGCCTATGAGCGAGCCTACTATGGCAGAGCAGTTATATATACCGAGCCTTATAAGGCCGTACAATTATTTTACTTACTATATTGAAGGAGTTGAGTCAGTATCAGCAGGTAAGTATATCTCCAGATCATCTTTGACTCCCAGTTACTTCCAGTTATTATATTATCAGTTCAGTTTCGATTTTCAGTTATGTTATTGCCTTACATACTCGGTATATTATTTCGTACTGACGTCCCTTTTTCGGGGATGCTGCATTTCATGCATGCAGGTTCAGATAGACAGACGAGTAGATCTCCTCAGTAGGTGTTTCCCGAGTTCAGCCTGATCGGTAAGCTCCACGTCTTTCGGAGTTGCCAGGTCTAGAGTGTTGTGTACATCTTATGTATATCTGTATATATGTTATGGGTAGGTCGGGGCCCTGTTCCGATCATAGTACATCTATCAGTAGAGGCTTGTAGACATATCCTGTTGGTTAGTGCAGTATGTTGGGTTTGTAGGCCTGGTATGTATAATTTGGTGGTTTGTCAGCTGTAGTAGCTATGACGGCCTTTTCAGCCTAGCTTTATATTGATGTTTAGTTAGCGCTAGTTTCCATTCAGTTTTATATTTTGCTTCGCAAATTGTCTTGCAAGGTGGCCCCATGGCCAAAGTATGACATTATGTGTTCAGAGTCCCTTAGTCGCAATTTGGTATGCCAGGTTAGGTGAGGCACCGGGTGCTTGTCTCGCTCCTAGGTTCGGGGCGTGACAATAGCTCCGCAGGTTTGGTCACACTAGGACCCCTGCTAAACCAGCACAACCAAAAACGATCCGAACCATGCCCGAAACTCACCCGATCCCCTCGGGACCCCGTCCTAATATACAACAAATCTTAAAACATATCCGGGACCTACTCAAGGCCTCAAATCACATATAACAACATGAAAACCATGAATTGCCCCTCAAATTAAACTTCATGTACTTTCAAACTTTCAACATCCAAAACTTGTGCCGAATCATATTAAATTAACTCGGAATGACCTCAAATTTTGTACACAAGTTTCAAATGACTTAACGAACCTATTCCAACTCCCGGAACAACAATCCAGACCCGATAGCATCGAAGTCAACTCTCGGTCAAATTGATGAACATTCCAAACCTTCAAATATCTAACTTTTGCCAAATAGTGCCGAAACCTTCTAGAAACATCCAAATGCAAATCCGGACATATGCCCAAACCAAAAATCGCTATCCAGACCTAATGAAACCATCAAAATTACAATCATAGGCCAAATACACAAAAAGTAAAATTTGGTCAACTCTTCCAACTTAAAGCTTCAAACATGAAAATCATTCTTCCAATCTAATTCCAAATCATCTGAAAACTGAAACCCGCGATACACACAAGTCATAGTACTACATACGGATCTACTCATGCCCTCAGACCACCGAACAAAGTGCAATTGTTCAAAATGATCGGCGGGTCATTACATTCTCCCCCACTTAAACATACATTCATCCTTGAACGTGCCAAAAGTCATTCCAAATCCATCATATCACCGTGTTAACTCACCATGCACATACTCGTGGGCAACCCCACGTCACCACAATCAATATAATCCTGACGATATAACATAACTGAAGATGTTTACTTCAACCTTAGTCCGTAAACCTTAGAACTCAATTTCCAACATCCGAAATTCATTAAAAGACCTGAATCTCGCACCTACACACTGTATAAGTCTAAACAAATTGTACCAAGCCATAACAATAACCCAAACTGTAATCCCATGATATACCCCATAACTCATATACTTATAGCAATAACTTCCGACCATAATAGCTGCTCAATGACAAATCTAGTACTAGTAACAAACCTCATATCAAATAAAACCTTGTTCCAAACTTTCGTACTCTGCCAATGGTGAATGAAACACACAAAACTCATAACCACTCATCAGATCAACAAGTCATTGAGCTCTCTCTAATCCGACAAGAACCATATCCAAATTCCAAGTCGATCAGTGACATTATCCTTCCAAATATACCGTAATCAAATCCGATAGCACCCATTCCAGATTCAATGACCTCATACTATCAATTTTAGTTGCTCTACTGACATGCTACACTAGTACAACCTAATGCCACAAACCGTGCAATCCGTGCACTAATAAGCAACAACTCAAATGTACTCACACATTAAAAAACATTATTCGAATGAAAGAACCGTTCCGCAATCTCAACAAGCACCACCACAAACGCAATGTTATGAACCCATCTCACATAATAGAACAAAGACACGCGAATCTAATACAAAGGATCATATCTCAACATCACTCCGCTGCAATGCGTGACCCCATCCAAACACCGGTCGATATGAAATACCTCGAGCCACAATGCTCAAAATCAATAACCATACGCATGTCAAAACAAACCATGCAAAGTGCATGATCGTAGCCATGGAGAAACGGATAGCACAATATACCACCAATAGGAAAGAACATAACCAAGGCACGACCAGCCATTCAACACTCCCAATAACCATCTCACTCGAAATTCGCCGCAAGGACCAAAGAGAAACGCCTCTAATGTGAAAATAACCAACAAACCACAACCTATTATAGCATAGAAGAGTAACACGTAGAACATATTGGAAAACGATCCAGCTCAATCCAACTGAATGACACACCCCTCAAAAATAATAGTGTTGAGTCAATAAATTCGATTCGGTATAGAATACAGATCCTAATTGGGCCTATCAATAGTCCCCCAAATCAACTCCGGTCATCCACATATAGATAAATAACCCTTAAAAAGTCCCCAATGACCTAACCATAACACATACCATTAGGTGTCTAACTTTGGCCATACATTCACAGTCAGCACCCAAGAAAATATTTGCCTCTGAGAACTCCCAGTCTCCAAATCCCTAGAATATCGAAATCACCGTATCCAATCCTAACTCGGCTACTCAAGTGTCTAACACATCCTCCATACACAATCATTCCATGAAAAATACTTCCAAAATTTTTCTGTGCCACATAGCAAAATACGAACATCAGTAGTTGATAACCAGGCGAGTACAGCAATACCAATGAAGCATCCGTAAGTCAAAACACAAGGCGCTCTCTAAAATACGCAATCTTCTTAGGTGATACCAGATAGTGCCATCATTCTTCCAAATATCTGAAACTTTCTATGCGGTCTAAAACTCATGAACTTTCCTAAAAAACTAAACCGTAACCTAGTACATGCAAACCTCAATCCCGCTTGCGCACTGCATCTATCATGCCATCATATGAAAATAGGAGAACCCCATTATCAACTTTGATTCATTAGTAGAATACATACTCGATCAGTCAGAAACCTTCCACTAGATTCCATCCATGAGAAAATCACAATACACAATACACTCCTTGTGCCGGTAGAAAATATCCATCTCAAACCGTTGTAGAAATCATCAAGAACTCTACAAAACCTATATGCACATAACCAAGCCACCAGAACTGAATCTCTCTAACTTAACCAAGTCACGCAGGTCGCCATACCCAAGAGTACTTCCACAAAACACCTGTAGAGACTCACCATACCATAAGAACCAAAAGAACCGATTATACCCATTACCATGCAGATCCGATCTACTACTAATTTGTCCTATTTCTCCGAGTTCCTTCCGAATTGCCTTCAAGTTAACACTTCTCCTTGCCAATACACTACGAACCTTAACCCAATGCTTACCACAAGATATCTCAGAATGAAACCACATCGCCTTATAGCTCATAATCCATTGTACTCCCTTAAGCACCCCAAAAGTACCACAACCGAGAAACCCACTATGAAGAGACCTTGTGTGAACCTAGAGTTGTTTCCTTAAACTCTCTGATACTGAAATGTAGAACCTTTAATGATATAGATATACCTCCAGTCCCAATACCACCGAATGCAATATCAGATCTTAGTCTTATACAAATCCAAAAAATTCTCAATTGCCACGTATAAATCTTGAATCCATTAGAACCTTCTCGAGAGTCATCCACTCTGCTCAAATCTTAATTGCACCGCCCAAATGGGCTGAATGACATGTGCCCCATTAGCACACCAACACCCAAAGAAGTAAACTCGCCTTAACGCAACCGAGTAAATTCCTAATCCATGCGCACTACATCCGTCACGAATAACTACTCAAATCATTCCATAATTTCCATATACCCATAAAGCGTAATATAACCCGTATCAAGAAACTTCCTTACTCGAGTCATCCTTGATATCAACCTCTTCAAGTCATAACTGATTCACAAGTATGAATCAAACCGAAACCAGTACAACACATAACCATGCAATCAAATTATCGATAGCAGACTCCCCCACTTGGCTCAAAGCCATAGAACAAAACATTCGATAACTCACAATACCCATACTCAATTACTGCCATAATCCTGCACTAAAATTCAAATAAATCCTTCATAAGATCATGCAATACAAACCATAAAATACCTCAAACCATCTGCTAAGGTCGCGTTCATCCTCGTGATAGTCAAGTTAACTTTTTTAATTGATCCAAACTCAAATTGCAACACATATAACCCACCAGTAGAAAGAAACTCTTCACACTACATCATAAGGATCACGCATCTATAGATTAGCCCACATGGGATAACCCACCTGCTTAGCCTCAAACAGACATCTCTCTATACTCTTTCACAACCACACTACTATGTTATCACTTAATCTTCCCGTGTCTGAACTCATTAACAAGATATGAGAATCTACTTAGTTCCACAAATAAACAACATGAAAAGACTCCTTGACACGCACATAACTCGAGACCGTTCAACACATCAAGACAAACCCAATATTCTGTTTCACATCCCAAGCAACTCTTCCCATTACGTCAAAACCATTCGAACAACTGTAGTCACATGATACACGTCGTATAGCTATCCAACCACTCACCGAGCCGCTAGTACCACTCCTAGGGACACTACCGGACATAGAAGTCCAAAAGTAAATACTCACAAACCTTAAATCACCATGCCTATGCTGCGGTCAAAACCCGGCCTCAATTCCTCCAGACTGGCCCATCACCAAAACACAAAATACATATCATGTACCTCATCCATGGAAGCACAAGTCATCAATGCACAACTGATATCGAGCGCTCAACACCACACCCGAGTGAGTGGGAGGAATTTAAAGAGATACACTTCAAGTTGAATCAATGTCGCACGATAAGGAATGACATATGGGAAGTTTATCCTAGATGCCTTATAGCCTCTCAAAGATAGGAATGGATGTCATCATATAGTTCGCAAGATTCAACTAGACATTTGCTCATGACTCGTTGAACCTATGAGTCTAGAGATCTGCTACCAACTTGTCACGACCCAAAATCCAACCAGTCGTGATGTCACCTAACCTAACCCGCTAGGTAAGCCAAATAACAATAAATACATTTAAATGATAAAGTTAAGAGTCAAATGTGAAATAGCTGAATTTTTATACAACGACCCAACGACTGGTAGTACAAGTCATAAGCCACTTAGACTTAGATTTACAAAACTGAAATAAAATAATTACATCATCTGTTTGGAATGTACATAAACAGAACTCGAATCTAAGCTACCAAGGACAAGCGATAGTCATAATTGGAATGCGCGTACATCTTCAATGCCAGCTCCGGCCAGACACAGCAACACCAACTCCAAGATCTACACGCATAGTGTAGTGGTGTAGTATGAGTAATACCGACCCCATTGTCACGACCCAAACTCTTTCTGTATAACGTTGTGACGGCACCTAGTCTCTACGACTAGGTAAGCCTAACAAATTGCAAAAATAACAATACGAAAGTAAAACTTGACAACTAACAATAGTGGATAGCTAAATAACTAGTAACAATGCCGCTCGGCATGTACAATAACCAATACTCTATAACACACAATCTTCCCAAAACCCGGAACATCATAAGTCATAAGCTACAGAAGGAAACTAGTATCTCTATACACCATAGTCTAACAAAAAAAAGTACGAAAGGTAAATGACATAGGAGAGAATAGAGGGGGACTCCGAGGTCTGCGGACGCGGAAGATTTACCTTGAAGTCTCCGTACAACAGTAAACACTCTCAGCTAATAGCGGGGTTGATAAGTAGTACCTGGATCTGCACACAAAACATGCACAAAAGAGTAGCATGAGTATACCACAATGGTACCCAGTAAGTACCAAGCCTGATCTCGGTAGAGTAGTGATGAGGTCAGGTCCGAGACCTACTAGGATATAATAACAAGATAGATGATAAAATAATATGAAGTAAAACAGAGAATTTAACAGAAGGAATTCACATAGAAATAACAACACATAAATAATGTGATTACAACAGGGGCGCTCCCCAGGTACCGTCTCGTAGTCCCAAAAGTATATACTCAACAGGGGATCTCCCGAGATACCGTCTCATAGTCCCAAAAGTAATTATGCAGGGAGAACTCCCAAGGAAGCACCTCGTAGTCTCAAAAATAAATGTGTAGGGAGAACACCCGAGGAACCGCCTCGTAGTCTCAAAAGCAAATGTACATGGGGAACTCCTGAGGAACTGCCTCATAGTCTCAAAAGTAAATGTACAGGGAGAAATCCCGAGGAACCACCTCCTATTCTAAAAAGTAAATGTGCAGGGAGAACTCCCGAGGAACCGCCTCGTAGTCTCAAAGTAAATATGCAGGGAGGACTCCTGAGGAACCGCCTCGTAGTCTCAAAGTAAATATGCATGGAGAACCCCCGAGGAACCGCCTCATAGTCTCAAAGTAAACACACAGCTCAAACCGATAAATACCATAGTTAACAGCATGGTTTCTACATTTATACTGATAAAGAACAAGGAAAAATAGTAAATCAACTAGCCATGCTTCACGGAGTTCAAATAAGCAATTAAAGCACGTAGACATGCGATATTAGACTAAATAGGATTGCTACACATGTTGGAATAGCTCAATTTAGAATGAAAATAGACTAATACTCATTTAAACAGTATAACTCAAATTAAAGAAAAAACAGATTACTAGATAGTAAAATAAATCGGGTTTTACAACAAATAGCCCGTGTACGTACTCGTCACCTCACATACACGACGCTCACATATCACAACAGTACCAAATCCTAAGGGCATTTCCCCCACACAAGGTTAGGCAAGACACTTACCTCGAACCAAGCTCAATCAATCCGTAAGAATGCCCTTTCTACGATTATCCGACCCCGAATGGACCAAATCTAGCCAAACACAATTGCATATCATAAATACAACTAAAATAGGCTCATCTAATTAATGAAGTCAATACTTTCAAAAACAAATCCGAAATTCGCCCTAAAAGGTCGACCTGAGCCCACGTCTCGGAATCGGGTAAAATTTACAAAATATGAACACTCATTCACTCAAGAGTCTAACCATATCAAATTTACTAAAATCCGACACCAAATGGTCCTGCAAATCCTCAAATCAAACTCTCCATATCCCTAGTCTCAACTCCAAAATTCCACCTTAAATATACACTAACTAGGTGAAAACATAATTGGGGAAGCAAGATTATTTATAAAAAATAAGCATAAAGGACTTACCTTAAGAAATCCCTCAAAAATACTCTCAAGAAATTGCCAAAACCGAGCTTAAAATGTTAAAAATTAGCAAACATCGCGAACCTTTGCATTTATGTGTTCTGTCCAGAAATCTCGCATTTGCGGTCCATAGTCGCACTTGCGATGCCGCACCTGCGTAATTTCCATCGCAGGTGCGGAAATGAATTAAAGGGACTGGGTCCGCATCTGCGAGCAATAGGCCGCACCTGCACGCCCGCTCCTACGGAATTCTTTCGCTTCTGCGATCCCTCACGCCCTAGCCCCTTCCGCTTCTGCGCTCCATCTTTCGCATCTGTGGATGCGCAGATACGGTTATACCTCCGCACCTATGACCTCTGGCCTCTTCCTTCCAAACTGCACCTGCTTCCATTGGCTCGCTTCTACGGGCTCGCACCTGCGGTCCCAGGTGCGATTACACCAGGTGCAGTAGCTTCAACTAATCTTCCAAAACCAAATTTTATCCGTTAACCATCCAAAATCAACCCAAGGCCGCCGGGACCTCAACAAAACATACTCACTAGTCCTAAATCACCATACGGAGTTAGTCGAGACCTCAAATCACATCAAACAATGCAAAAAATATGAATCACCCTCCAATTCAAACTTAATGAACTTCAAAGTTTTCGAACTTCCACAACCGATGCCTAAACCTATCAAACCACATCCGATTGACCTAAAATTTTGCACATAAGTCATATTCGACATTACAGACCCACTCTAGCTTTCGTAATCTGAATCCGACCCCGATATCAAAAAGTCCACTACCGGTCAAAATCTCCAAAATTTTGACTTTTGCCAATTCAAGCCTAAATCAGCTTCATACCTCAAATTCACAGTCCGGACACGCTCCTAAGTCCAAAATCACCCAATGGAGCTAACGGAACTGACGGAATTCTATTTTGGAGTTGTCTTCACATAGTTCTGACTACGGTCAAAATCCTAAGACTTAAGCTTCCGTTTTTAGGGACTAAGTGTCCCAAGACACTCCGAAACCAAAAGCAAGACCTCCCGGCAAGTCACATAAGCAGAAAAAGGTACAAGGAAAACAGTAAACACGGGATCGGGGCTATTACTCTCAAAACGACCGGCCGGGTCGTTACATTCTTTCCTTCTTAAAACAATCGTTCATCCTCGAACGAGCATAAAGACATACCTGAAGTGGTGAAAAGATAAGAATAATGGCTGCGTATAACCGGCTCGGTCTCCCAGGTCACCTCCTTGACTGGCTGACCCCTCCACTAAACCTTCACGGAAGCAATGTTCTTTGACCTCAGCTTTCAAGCCAGCCTGCCCAAAATAGCCATTGGCTCCTCAACATAAGATAGATCCTTGTCCAACTGGACTGAGCTGAAATCCAACAAATGAGCTGGGTCACCATGATACTTCCGAAGCATAGAAACATGGAATACCGGATGAACTCCTGCTAAACTGGAAGGTAAGGCAACCTCATAAGCAACCTCCCCAATTCGCCACAACACCTCAAAGGGACAAATGAACCTTGGGTTCAGCTTGCCCTTCTTTACGAACCTCATAACGCCCTTCATATGCGAAACCCAGAGCAAGACTCGCTCTCCAACCATGAATGCAACATCGCAAACCTTCCGATCCGCATAACTCTTCTGTCTAGACTGGGCTGTACGAAGTTGATCCTGAATCACCTTCACCTTATCCAGGGCATCCTAAACCAAGTTTGTACCCAATAATCTAGCCTCGCCCGACTCGAACCAACCCACTGGAGACCGATACCGCCTACCATACAAAGCCTCATACAGTTCCATCTGAATGCTTGACTGATAACTGTTGTTTTAGGCAAACTGCGCAAGTGGCAAGAACTAATCCCAAGCACCCCCAAAATTTATCACACAAGCGCGGAGTATATCCTCCGGTATCTGAATAGTGTGCTCGGACTGTCCATCCATCTAAGGGTGAAATGTTGTGCTCAACGCAACCCGAGTACTCAACTCCTATTGTACATCCCTCCAGAACCGTGATGTAAACTGTGTACCCCGGTCAGAGATGATAGATACTTGTACGCCATGAAGCCTAACAATCTTGCGGATATAAATTTGAGCCAACTGTTCGGAAAAATAGGTAGTCATCACAAGAATGAAATGAGCTGACTTGGTCAGCCTATCCATAATCACCCAGACTACATCAAACCTCCGTTGAGTCTGTGGGAGTCCAACAACGAAATCCATAGTGATCCGCTCCTATTTCCACTCCGGAATCTCTAACTTCTGAAGCAATCCACCTAGCCGGTGATGCTCATACTTTACCTGCTGGCAATTCATACACCGAGCTACATATTCAACTATGTATATCTTCATTCTCCTCCACCAGTAATGCTGTCTCAAGTCCTGATACATATATGCGGAACACGGATAAATAAAGTACCACGAACTGTGAACCTCTTGGAGAATCAACTCACGCAAACCATCTACATTGGGCACACATAGCCTGCCCTGCATCCTCAATGCACCATCATCTCCAATAGTGACCTCCTTAGTATCACCGTGCTGGACCGTGTTCTTAAGGACAAGCAGATGGGGGTCATCATACCGACGCTCCCTGATACGATCATAAAGAGAAGATCGAGAGACCACACAACCTAATACTCGACTCGGCTCAGAAATATCCAATCTAACAAACTGGCTGGCTAAGGCCTGAACATCTAATGCCAATGGCCTCTCTGCTGCTGGTAGATATGCTAAGCTCCCCAACTCTCTGCCCGGTAACTCAAAGCATCGGCCACCATATTTGCTTTCCCGAAATGGTACAAAATGGTGATATCATAATCCTTACGCAACTCCAACCATCTCCGCTGATGCAAATTAAGATCCTTCTGCAATAGATATTGCAATAGATGAGAATCCCTCTTCAAAACAACGGTAATACCCCACCAAACCAAGAAAAGTCCAGATCTCCGTAGTTGATGACGGTCTAGGCCAACTCTGCACTGCTTCCTCCTTCTTCGGTTTCACCTGGATCCCATCACTCGATACTACATGACTCAAGAATGCCACTGAGTCTAGCCAAAACTCACACTTTGAAAATTCCGCATATAACTTCTTTTCTCTCAAGGTTTGAAGCACACTCCTCAAGTGCTACTCATGATCCTCCTGAGTCCGGGAGTACACTCGAATGTCGTCAATAAACACAATGATGAATGAGTCAAGGTAAGGCCGGAGCACACTATGCATCAAATGCATAAAGGTTGCTGGGGCATTGGTTAGCCCAAATTATATCACAAGAAACTCGTAATGACCATACTGAGTCCTGAAAGCAGTCTTCGGGATATCTCGCTCCCGAATCTTTACGTGATGATATCCTGAACGTAAGTCAATCTTGAAAAATACTCTGGAACCTTGTAACTGATCAAATAAATCATCAATATGAGGCAATGGATACATGTTCTTCACTGTGACTTTGTTTAACTGGCGGTAATCAGTACACATCCGCATAGAACCATCCTTCTTCTTCACAAATAAGACATGAGCACACCAAGGTGACACACCAGGCCGAATGAATCCCTTATCAAGCAACTCCTGTAACTGCTTCTTCAACTCCTTCAATTCAGGAGGAGCCATACGATATGGAGGAATATAGATGGGTTGAGTAACCAGCAACAAATCAATGCCAAAATCAATATCTCTGTCGGGCGGCATGCCTAGAAGATCAGCTGGAAACACATCTGGAAAGTCCCTCATAACTGGAACTGACTCAACTGTAGGGTTATCAATACTTACATCTCTCACATAAGCTAGATACGTGTCACACCCCTTCTCAACCATTCGTTGAGCTTTAAGAAATGAAATAACTTTGCAGGTAGTATACTCTAAGGTACCTCTCCACTCTAACCGTGGTATACCTGGCATAGCCAGCGTCACGGTATTAGCGTGATAATCAAGAATAGCATAATGGGATGACAACCAGTCCATTCACAAGACAACATCAAAGTCTACCATGCTGAGTAATAATAAATTGGCTATGGTCTCAGAACCACTAGGAGTGATCAAACACGATAGATACATGCAATCCACAACAAGAGAATCTCCTACAGGAGTAGACACATAAGCAAGGAAACTCAAGGAATCCTGAGATACGCCCAAATACATGGCAAAAAAAGAGGACACATAGGAATATGTAGAGACTGGGTCAAATAATACTGACGCATCTCTATGATAGACGTGAACAATACCTGTAATGACAGATTCAGAAGAAACTACCTTTGTACGAGCAGGAAGAGCACTATATCGGGCCTGGCCTCCCCCTCTAGGGTGACCTCCACCTCGAGCTGGCTGAGTAGATGGGGCGATAGCTGGTGCTAGAATCATAGCTTGAGGAATCGGTGGAGCATGTGGTGGATGAGAAGTCTGTGGGGGTGCACCCCTCCTAAATCTTGGGCAATCCCTCACCATATGGCGAGTGTCACCACACTCAAAACAAGCTCTCGGCGAGTGTGACTGTTGTGACTGGCTGAGGCTAGGTCTGCTGGACTGGTCGCTAAAAGCACCCTGAGCAAGAGGCACACTAGATATTGGCGGTGTATAATAAGGCTCCTAGGGCCTAGAAGGGACCAGAATACTACTGGCGGCTAGAAGAGCTGAATGAACGGGGTGACTCACATAACCCCTACCATGTCGAACTGCAGCTGGGGCATGAGTATTGCTGTAAGTGCCAGACTCTCGAGACCTCTTGGCCTCCCTCTCCTCTCTATCCTGGGTAAGCATGCCATCTAATCTCCTAGAAATACTCACAACCTGCTGATAAGAAATATCTATCTCCAATTCCCTGACCATACTAATCCGGATACAGTGGTGGAGTCCCTCAATAAACCGTCGAACCCTCTCTTGAACTGTGGCAACCAAGGCCGGTGCATGTCAGGCCAAATCCCTGAAGCGGAGTGCATACTCTAACACATTCATAGCACCCTGGCGCAACTGCTCAAACTCTACACGCCATGAGTCCTTGAGTCGCTGAGGGACATACTCTCTCAAAAACATGTTCGAGAACTGAGTCCATGTAAGTGAAACTGCCTCATCCGGACTACTCAACTCATAAGCACGTTGCCACTGATAGGCTGCTCCTATAAGATGGAAGGTGGTAAAGGAAACCCCACTCGTCTCTGCTACGCCCATAGTACAGAGAATACGATGACACTCCTCCAGAAAACCCTGAGCATCATCTGTAGCCAATCCGTTGAAGGTAGGTGGGTGGTACTTCTTGTACCTCTCAAGTTTGAGATGCTCCGCCTCAGAAGCGATTGTCCTAGTCTCGTGCTGAACTAGAGGTACCGAATGCATCAGTATAATCTCTGAAACCTATTCGGCCTGAACCCGCTACTCTGGAGTATCGACGACGGTAGTGTATGCTCCTCCCCGGCCTGAGATGTGGCGGGAGCATGTGGAATCATTCCAGCCTGAGATAAGGTGCTGAACATGATCAGAAATTGGGCTAGAGTCTCCTGGAGAGCTGGTGCAACAACAGGTATCTCAGGTGTCTGCCCTCCAGCTGAAGCTACTGGGGGCTCCTCTGTCGCCGGGCACGCGAGTGCTCTGGCTGCACCGCGTGGTCGTCCTCAGCCTCTACCCCAGCCCCAGCCTCTCGCAGCTCTAGTAGGGGGCGCGGGTGCCTGGTCATAAGATCCGCATGTACGTGTCCTCACCATCTGTGAGAGAATAGAATACAGAAGTTTAGAATTTCGAAATCAACATTTTTTTACGACAAGGAATCAAAGAAGTATAATTCTTTTCTTAATAGTTCCATAGCCTCCCAAAGATAAGTACAGACGTATCCGTAACGATCCGCGAGACTCTAATAAACCGGTTTGTGACTCACAACACCTATGAACCTAGAGCTCTGATACCAACTTGTCACGATCCAAACTCCCTCTGTATAATGTCGTGAAGACACTTAGTCTCTATGACTAGGTAAGCCTAACAAATTGTGGAAATAACAATACAAAAGTAAAACTTGGCAACTAACAGCAGTGGATAATTGAATAACTAGTAACAATGCCGCTCGACATGTACAATAACGAATACTCTATAATATATAATATTCCCAAAACCCGAAATATCGTAAGTCACAAGCTAGAAAAGGAAATTAGTATCGCTATACACCAGAGTCTAACAAAAAGAAGTACGAAAGGTAAATGACATAGGAGAGAATAGAGGGGGACTCCGAGGTGTGCGGATGCGGCATATGTACCTTGAAGTCTCCGTACAGCAGCAAGCACTCTCACCTAATAGCGGGGTTGATAAGTAGTACCTGGATTTGCACACAAAATATGTATAGAAGAGTAGCATTAGTACACCAAAACGGTACCCAATAAGTGCCAAGCCTAACCTCGGTAGAGTAGTGACGAGGTTAGGTTCGGGCCCTACTGGGATATAATAACAAGACAGGTGATAAAATAAAATGAAGTAAAATAGAGAATTTAACAGAAGGAATTCACAGAGAAATAACAACACACAAACAATGTGATAACAATAGGGGCACTCCCGAGATACCGTCTCGTAGTCCCAAAAGTAAATACTCGACAGGGGATCTCCCGAGATATAGTCTCGTAGTCCAAAAATTAAATATGTAGGGAGAACTCCCGTAGAAACCGCCTCGTAGCCTCAAAAATAAATGTGCAGGGAGAACTCCCGAGGAACCGCCTCGTAGTCTCAAAAGTAAATGTACGAAGAGAACTCCCGAGGAACAATCTCGTATTCTCAAAAGTAAATGTGTAGGGAGAACTCCCGAGGAACCACCTCGTAGTCTCAAAGTAAATATGCAGGGAGAACTCCTGAGGAACCGCCTCATAGTCTCAAAGTAAATACACAGCTCAAACCGATAAATACCATAGTTAACAACAATATTTCTATAGTTATACTGATAAAGAACAAGGAAAAATAAGAAATCAACTAGGCATGCCTCAAGGAGTTCAAATAAGCAATTAAAGCACGTAGATATGCGATATTAGACTAAACACGATAGTTACACATATTGGAATAGCTCAATTAAGAATGAAAACAGACTAATACTCATTTAAACAGTATAACTCAAATTAAAGGAAACATAGATAACTACTCAGTGAAATAAATTAGGTTTTACAACAAATAGCCCGTGTACGTACTCATCACCTCACGTGCACGGCGCTCACATATCACAACAGTACCAAATCCTAAGGGGATTTACCCCACACAAGGTTAGACAAGCCACTTACCTTGAACCAAGCTCAATCAATCCGTAAGAATGCCTTTTCTTCGATTATTCAACTTTGAATGGCCCACATCTATTCAAACACAATTGCATATCATAAATACAATAATAATAGGCTCATCTAATTAATGAAATCAATACTTTAAAAACCATTCCGAAATTTGCCCTAAAAAGTCGACCCGGGCCCACATCTCGGAATAGGGTAAAAGTCACAAAATATGAACACTCATTCACTCACGAGTCTAACCATATCAAATTTACTAAAATCCGACACCAAATGGTACTTCACATCCTCAAATAAAACTCTCCAAATCCCTAGTCTCAACTCCCAAATTCCACCTTAAATACACACTAACTAGGTGGAAAAATAAATGGGGAAGCAAGATTATTGATAAAAAATAAGCACATGGGACTTACCTCAAGAAATCCCTCATAAATGCTCTCAAGAAATCGCCGAACCCGAGCTCAAAATGTTAAACATGAGCAAAAATCGCGAATCCTAGCATTTAAGTATTCTGTCCAGAAATCTTGCACCTGCTGCCCATAGTCGCACCTGTGACGCTGCACCTGCGTAATTTCCATCACAGGTGCAGAAATGACTTAAACGGAATGGGTCCGCATCTGCGAGCAATGGGCCGCATCTACAAGCTAGCTCATGAGGAATTCTTCCGCTTCTGCGATCCCTCATGCCCTAGCCCCTTCCGCTTCTGCGCTCCATCTTCCGCATCTGCAAATGCGCAGATGCAGTTATACCTCCGCACCTGCGACCTCTGGACTCTTCCTTCCAAACTGCACCTGTGTCCATTGGTTCGCTTCTGCCGGCTCGCACCTGCGGTCAATGTTGCACAGGTGCGATTGCACCAGGTGCAGCAGCTTCAGCTATTCTTCCAAAACCAAATTTGATCCGTTCGAAATCAACCCGAGGCCCCCGGGACCTCAACCAAACATACCCATTAGTCTTAAATCACCATACAGACTTAGTCGATCCTTCAAATCATATCAAACAATGCTAAAAATATGAATCACCCTTCAATTCAAACTTAATGAACTTCAAAGTTTTTGAACTTCCACAACAAATAACTCACATATAAATATCATTATCCGCCCGACGTGGTCACAGGCACAATATCATAATGCTCCCGGTGTGGTCGTAAGCACAACAACAAAATTTGCTCAGTGTGGTCACATGCATAACAACACAATCTGTCCCGCGTGGTCACAAGCATAACAACACAATCCATCTAGAGTGGTCACATGCACAATATCATAATCCACCTGGTGTGGTCACAGGCATCCAGTCCAAATCATATCACACATAAGATGAATAAATATCAGAATTCATGTTCCTGGACTGGTATAATAACATGCTAATGTGTATGCATGTGCAAATTATGCTATCATAGCTCAAATTGGCAATTTCATCGCCGAAATAACTATTACCAAGTTTATTCAGGGAATTAGTCTCTTCGTAACCTTAATCATGGCTCAAATAGTTCACACCAATGTTACAAATATGAGAAATATTATAGCTTAAAGCTTAACAATCAATTCCAAGCAAATCGTAGCCTAAGCACTACCCGAGCATGGATAAATACCCAGTGCTCGTACATGGGCTCAAACCCCATACATATGCGCACCAATAGCATGTAGCTATCACAAATAATTCACACAACTAGTGCCTCAAATAAGTTTAGATAAGATACTTACATCAAAGAAACCAAACAATTACCGAGCAAGCCAAACAACACTCTAGAAATGCCATCCCACGCGTATCGACCTTTGGACGGCTTGAAACTAGACAAAAGAAACTCAAAACATCAAATAATTCCATAGGAGATAAACCAAATCGATAAAGGTTGAATCTCTAATCAAAAATTCGAAGTCAACCAAAAAGTCAAAATTGGGCTCGTACCTCGAAACCCAATAAAAACTCACAAATTCTGACAACTCATTCGAATACGAGTCTAACCATACTAATTTCACTCAATTCCGACTCGGAATGGATGTTCAAAACTCAAAAATTTACTTTAGGGAAGTTTAGACAAAACCCTCTAATTTTTCTTTAAAATTCATAATCAAAGTGGCAAAATCGAAGATGGATTCATGAAATATAATCAAAATCGAGTCAGAAATACTTACCCTAATCCATGTGATGAAATCCTCTCCAAAATCGTCCAACACCAAGCTCTCCAACTCAAAACATGACCAAATGAATAAACCCTCGATATTAAATGCTTCTGCCAAGACATTTCGCAAATGCAAACAAATAGTCACATCTACGACCTCCACTTCCGCGGTAAAATACTCGCACCTGCTAGAAAGCCTCCACTTAGCACTTGTGGCTTCTGCGATGCCAAAACACGCTTTTGTGATTGTGCCTATGCGCTCAAGATACCACACTTGCGGCCTTGCATATGTGTACATACTCCGCATCTGCGACCTTCTCGCCCATAGTCCATTCTTGCTTCTGCGATCATAATGTCCGCATCTGCGGACTCACTTAAGTACCCAAACCTTTGTATTTGCGGACTCTGCTCCCAGGCTACATCTTCCGCTTCTGTGGCTCCGGACCTACATCCATAGCTCCAGAGGTGCAGTCATGCCAGGACCCCTGCCAAACCAGCACATCCAAAAACGCTCCAAAACGATCTGAATCACGTCGGAAACTCACCCGAGACTCTTGGGACCCCGTCCGAATATACCAAAAAGTCCCAAAATATAACACGGACCCACTCAAGGCCTCAAATCACATATAAAAACATCGAAACCACGAATCGAATCTCAAATCAAACTTCATGAACTTCGAACTTTCAACATCCAAAGCCCATGCCGAATCATATCAAATTAACTCGGAATGACCTCAAATTTTGCATACTAGTTCCGAATGACATAAGGAACCTATTCCAACTCCCGTAACAACAATTTGAACCCGATAACATCAAAGTCAACCCTTGGTCAAACATATGAACCTTCAAATTTTCAACTTCTCTAAATAGTACTGAAACCTCCTAGAAACATCCAAATGCAAATACGGGCATATGCCTAATTCAAAAATTGCTATCTGGACCTAAACGATCAATCAAAACTCCAATCCGAGGCCAAATACACATAAGTCAAACTTGGTCAACTCTTCCAATTTAAAGCTTCAAACATGAAAATCATTCTTCCAAGCTAATTCCAAAAATCCAAAAATTAGAACCGGCGATACACACAAGTCATAATACAACATACAAAGCTACTCATTGCCTCAAACTACCGAACGAAGTTCAAATGCTCAAAACTACGGGTTGGGTCGTTACACCTTCGCTTCTGCGGTGTCGTTTCTGCGAACGCTCAGGCACACTTGCGTTGTCACTTTTGCGACACTAACTCTGCATCTGCGGGAACCTCCCGGCCAGCTCCTCTATGCATCTGTGCATCCTTTTCTCGCGAGTGTGACTTCACAATTGCGCACCTCGCCATCGCAGGTGTGATCACCTCAAACCTGTTGCACCTCAACACACTCGAGCCCCTCAGAACCCCATCCGAACATACCAACACATAATACATGCCTAATTAAGGCCTCAATTCACACAAAATAATATCAAAACTACGAATCGCATCTCAATTTAAACTTAATAAACTAATCCAAACTTTCGAATTCAAACTAACGTCGAACATGTCTAAAGAACTCGAAATGATTTCAAATTTTACAAACAAGTCACAAGTCACCATACGAATCTGTTCCAAGACTCGGAACCTCAAACGGACATCGATAACCACTAAGTCAATCATGGATCAAACTTTTGAACTTCTAAACCTTCAAGCTTCAAACTTTCACCAATTGTAGCCAAACATAGGAACCTCTTAATCCAAATTCAGACATAGGCCCAAGTATAAAAACACCATCCGGATCTAACGAAACCATCAAAATATCATTTCGGGGATATTTACACAAAAGTCAAACGTCAATCAACCTTCACAACTTGAGCTTCCAAACTAGGAACTAAGTGTTCCAATTCAATTTAAAATCTCCCCGAAACCAAATCAACCATCCTCGCAAGTCACATAACAACAAATACGCCTACGGAAAATATCAAATAGGGAAAACGGGGCTCAAATACATAAAATGACATGCCGAGTCATTACATACTCAATATATATCAAAATTTTATTTACTCCCATAAATATATGTATTATTTTTATATTTTAGAAATTGCTCTAAACTTGCTATACATTGATACAGTAGAAAACAAACACCAGAACAAGGATGTATATAGATTTTGGATTTTTTTTGGATAATTTTGAAAGAAAATATAACCTAATTTCTAGGAAGATGGCTGCAACCATTAGAAGATAGGAGAGAGAGAGAGAGTTCTAAATATTTTTTTACTATTTTTAATTAAAATAATTTTAGTTATGTGGTGCCAATTGTTTTGGGCTTTTGTTTCCAAACCTAATGTAAGGTCGAAAGATTGTCAATTCTCTTTGTACTATATCATACCATGCCATTTGTCCTCGTAGGGGGAGTGATACTACTACCAAATTAATTTATTTAAAAAACATAAATATTGAGTTGCATTGACCATTTAAACATGACTAGTCTTAAGGCACGCGCATTGCATGTATACCTTATGTCATTGAATATAATTTAATTAAAAAAATTATATAAATATTATTAAAAAGTTATGAGTTATAGAATAAAAAATAAAAAAGTTAAATAAATTTAAACTCCTGAAAATCATAAATTTTGATCTGTAAAGAAAAACATCATACACCAAAGAAGTCCTCCAAATGGCCAACAAATCGTACAATATTGCAAAAGAGAACAATAACTACTAAATAACATAACTTGAAACTTAAAAAAATTATATATGTGAATTTAAAGAGAATGCAACCGCAGAGGTGGGAACTGAAGAGAGATCTTCGGATTCATCAATTGTTGTAGCTTTTGAACAAATAGCCCAAGAGTGTGTTTATAATCTTGGTATTTATATATTTATGCCTGTGTATTTCTTAGGAATATTGATGAAAAACTAATGTCAAACATTCACATCGAATTTCCCTAATGTGAGTAGAAAAATAATTTTTCACGATTTCCAACTTTTAAAAAAAATAGACAAAATAGTAATTATAGTTTTACTCGACTCCTAAAGATACTTAGATAGACGTCTTATATATTAGCTGAAGTTTTAGGTCACATTAACTTAGATACTTCACATCTTTTGGATATCAACTTGACTGATTCAATAATTGATTCGATAATTTAAATTAATTTATCGAAAAAAATATTTTGATAAGAAAGTCGATCAATATCTTAATGTGTTTTTACCATTATAAGTTTAAGTCAAAAAACAAATTATAGAACTAAAGAAATTTTCAAGAGTAAACTCACATAAAATAAAATCAAAAACAATAATATCATAACTATAATTAGCTATATACAAATGAATATGTTTACGCAAACAAACAGAGAAGAACGCACATTATTCGAAGATATTCATGTGAATATGATTGATAGTATTTGTATTAAAAGACTATTAAATAAGAATAGATAAATTGTAAGCATTACGGACCAACAGAATGTAACGACCCGGCAGGTCGTTTTAAGTATTTTAGCCCTGATCCCCTATTTATTGCCTCCTCTATTTAATATTATATTTATGTGACTTTCTGGGATGTTTGGTTTTGGTTTCGTGTGAGTTTCAGAATAAAATGAGACACATAGTCCCTATGTTTGAGGTTTAAGATGTAAGAGTTGACCGTAGTTTGACTTTTATGTAGACGACTCCGGAATAGAGTTTTAATGGTTCCAATACCTTCGTATGGTGATTTTAGACTTAGGAGCGTGTGTGGATGTTGACTTGGAGGGTAGTAGGTCATTTCGGCATGAATTGACGAAAGTTGGAAAGTTGAAGGTTTCGAATGTTGGAAAGTTTTACCGGGAGTTGACTTTATTAATATCGGGGTCGGATTTCGATTCCGAAAGTTGGAACATGTCCGTCATATCATTTATGACTTGTGTGCAAAATTGGAAGTCAATCAGAGTTGGTTTGGTATGAATCGACATTAGTTTTGAAATTCAGAAGTTTATAAGTTCCTTAGGCTTGAATCAATGTGTGATTCATGGTTCTAGTATTGTTTGTTGTGAATTGATACTTCGAGCGTATTGGTATGGTGTTTTAGGACTTGTTGGTATGTTTTGTTGAGGTCCCGGGGGCCTCAGGTGTAATTCGGACCCTGTTCGGCGCATTTTGGAACCTTGAGGGTTACTGAAGCTACTGGTTTTCTACAATTCTGGTTTCCTTCTACTCGGTCGCGAAGGTTTCCCTGCATTCGCATTGAGTCCTCAGGGGTTGCTGGAAATCTACCCTTCGCGTTCGCGAAAGTTCATTGTGTTTGTGCGCTCGATTGCAGACAGGGAGTCGCGTTCGCAAAACAGAGAGGAAGGCAGGGGGACCTCACGCGTTTGGTCTACGCATTCGCGAATGAGGCTTAGCATTCATGAATCTTGGGATCATTTGGTCATCGCGTTCGCGAGGGGGTTCTCTCGTTTGTGTAAGAGAAATTTTAGCAGCAGCATATTTTGTTCTTCGCGAACGCGAGGCACTTTCCGCATTCGTGAAGAAGAAATCACAAGGCAGCAGAATAAAACTTCAAAAATGAGGGTTCATCACATTTTTTATATTTTGGACCTAGAGAGCTCGGTGTGAGGCAATTATTTTAGGGTTCTTCAAGGAAACTATTGGGGTAAGTAATTCTAACACATATTAGACTATATTTCATGATTCTATTACTATTTTTATCATTTAATTAGGGATTTGAGTCAAAAATTTGGAGAAAAATTGTGAAAACTTCCTTGACTAAATTTTGGGGTTTTGAAAGGCGATTAGAGGTCGAATTTGAGTAATTCTTATATGGTTGGACTTGTTATCGAATGGGTATTCGGATTTTATAAATTTTATCTGGTTCCGAGACGCGGGACCGGGTTAAAATTTTGAGTTGACATTTTATTTCTTTGCAAAAATCGTAACTTTATTATTCGAATTAGCTTCCTATAGTTTATATTTATGGTATGGAGTTGTTTTGGCTAGATTCGAGCCGTTTGAAGTTGGATAATCGAGGAAAAGGCCTACTAGTGGATTGAGTTAGTATGTTTTGAGGTAAGTGTCTTTCCTAACTTTATGTGGGCGAATTAATCCTTAGGATTGGTGTATTGTTTTGATAATTGGGACGTGTGAAAGCCGTCTACGCGAGGTGACGAGTGTATACACGAGCTAAATATGGAAATTTACCAGTTTTAGCTATATAGATTCATTTCATGCCATAATTGAGCTATCTTAACATGTTATATTCATCATCATTAGTCTAATCTCTTATTTGTTAATTGCCCTACATGTTTAGTTGAAGTTCTTGTTTCCTTTATTCCATATTCATTTTTCAATTGTTGAACTCCTTACTTGAAGTTGTTATTCTTGGAATATCTTGTTGTTGAAATTGGTATTGGGTTATGAAGGCCATGATTCGCATTGAGGCAAGGTATTAAGTTGTGAAATACTATTCCTGTTGAGTAATTCACTAGCGGTTATTGTTGTTGAGACTCTTGTGTACATTGTGGTTGATCCATTGGTCTATTTATTGTGAAAAATCTGTTGTTATTGGGTTCTTTGGCAAATTGTGATATTGGACACTTGAGGTGTGATTTGTGACACGTTGTGATTTTGATACGCATGCGGTGGTATAAGGTTTTGGGGTTGAAACGCATGCGGTGAGATAAGGTAGTATTGATACGCGTGGCTAGTAGGGGGAACTGCTGGAAGCCATGCGGTGTGATAAGGTGGGCAAAAACGCGAGGTGTTATTTCGGGAAAATGCATCCCTATTGATGCACTTGTCTTTGGTGGTTTGTTTCCTTAGCACATCATTCCTTGTTTTCTCCGTGTTGCATTATTTGCTTTAGTTCCGTATAGCAAACCTTGATATGTTATTTGTTGTTTCAATTTCATTGCTTTCATTGCTACACTCCCATACACTTGTACGATTTCTTTCTTATTTATTCCTGTAGGGCCTGGACCTGACCTTGTCACTACTCTATCGGGGTTAGGCTTGGCACTTACTGGGTACTGTTGCGGTGTACTCATGATACATTTCTGCATATCCTTTTATGCAGATTCGGGTACCTCCTACCAGTCCAGGCATCAGTGAGTTGAGTTCATACGTGGAGACTTCAAGGTACACCTGCCAGCGTCCGCAGGCCTCGGAGTCACATTCTATCTACTTTTATATTTTCCTTCTTTTTCTAGTCACATTTGTATAGGGATGACTATGATACCGTTGTAGATCATGTGACTCAATATCACCAGGTTTAGAAGAAATTGTATATGTTGAGCAGTGAAGTTTATTCTATATAGATGTTAAGTATTTATGAGTTTATTCGATATTTCAGTTATTTTCGCATGTTTGTTAGGCTTACCTACTCATTAGAGACTAGGTATCATCACGGCATCCTACAGAGGAGAATTAGGATCATGACAAGTTGATATCAGAGCTCTAGGTTCATAGGTATTATGAGTCACAAGCAAGTTTAGTAGAGTCTCGCGGATCCGTACGGAGACGTCTGTACTTATCTTCGGGAGGCTATAGAAATTTTAGGAAAAGTTTCACTTCTTTGATTCCTTATCGTGCAAATTTGTTGACTTCGGAATTCTAAATCTCTGTCTTTCTATTCTCTCACAGATGGTGAGGACACGCATGGCTGGATCCGATGATCAGACACTCGCGCCCCCTACTAGAGTCGTGAAAGGCCGGGGCAGAGGCTGAGGATAGCCACGTGGTGCAGCCAGAGCACCTACATGAGCTGTTATAGAAGAGCCACCAGTATCCCCAGTTGGAGAGCATGCACCCGAGATGCCTGTTACTACCCATGCACTTCATGAGACTCTCGCCCAGTTTTTGAGCATGTTTGGAACAATAGCTCAGGCAGGGTTGATTCTACTTGCTCCTGCGACATCTCAAGCCGGGGGAGAAGCACGGACTCCCGCCGCTCGTACCCTAGAGCAGCAAGTACAGGTTAACAAGGTCCCGTAAGTCATACTAGTGAAATCGGTTATCCCAGTTCAGCCTGAGGTTAGGGCAGCAGCTTCTGAGGGGGAGCATCTCAGGCTCGAGAGGTACAAGAAGTATCACCTTCCTACTTTCAGAAGTTTGGCTTCAGAGGATGCACAGGGTTTTCTTGAGGAGTGCCGATGTATCCTTCGTACTATGGGTATTGTGGAGTCGAGTAGGGTAGTTTTCACTACGTTCCAACTTAAGGGAGCGGCCTATCAATGGTGGCGAGCGTTTGAGTTCGGTAGCCCGGCCGAGGCAGCTTCACTCACCTAGGCTCAATTCTCAAAGATGTTCATGAGGGAGTTTGTTCCCTAGAGTCTTAGGGATGCATGGCGTGTAGAGTTTGAGCAGTTGCGCCAGGATGCTATGACCGTATCGGAGTATGCAGTCTAGTTCACTGATTTGTCCAGACATGCACCAGCTTTAGTTTTCACTGTCAGAGAGTGAGTTCGTCGATTTATCGAGGGGCTCAACCCTGGTATCAGATTTAGCATGGCTCGGGAGTTGGAGATGGACATCCCATACCAGCAGGTAGTCGAGATCACTAGGAGATTGGAAGGTATGTGGGGTTGGGAGAGAGAGGAGAGGGAGGCCAAAAGGCCTCGAGATGCTTGCACATATAGTGGTGCTCGTGCCCTAGTTGCAGCCCATCATGGTAAAGGCTATGTGAGTCGTATCATTCAGTCACCACTTCCAACTTCTAGTGGCATTCCGGCTACTCCCAGCTTCAGGTTACCCATAATGCACCGCCATTGTCTAGTGCACCTCCATCACGGGGTGCTTTCAGAAGTAAGCCCAGCCGATCAGGACCGAGCCAGTTCCAGCAGCCACGTCCTCTGAGACCTTGTTTTGAGTGTGGTGACACTCCTCATATGGTGAGGGACTGCCCCAAACTCAGGAAGGGTGCACCTCCATAGATTACTCAGGCCCCACGTATTCCACAGGGCCCTCAGGCTTCTAAGGTCATGGTCATCGCACCAGTTGCCACTCCACCTGCACAGCCAGCCAGATGTCGAGGTCGGGCGGGTAGAGGTCGTCCTAGAGGGGGAAGTTAGGCCAGATGTATGCTCTTCCTACTAGGACATAGGCGATTGCATCCGACTAAGTTATCACAAGTATTGTTCTGATTTTTCATAGAGATGCATCGGTCTTATTTGATCTAGGCTCCACTTATTCCTATGTATCATCTTACTTTGCTCCATATTTGGGTATATCTCATGATTCCTTGGGTTCTCCCGTTAATGTGTCAGCGCTAGTGGGAGATTCTATTGTTATTGATCATGTGTATCGGTTGTGTTTAGTTGTTCTTGGTGGTTTTAAGACCAGAGATGACCTATTGTTACTCAGTAAGGTAGATTTTGAGATTATCGTGGGTATGGACTGGTTGTCGCCCTATCATTCTATTCATGATTGTCACGCCAAGACGGTAACGTTGGCTATGCCAGGTTTGCCACGATTGGAGTGGAGGAGTACTTTGGATTATGTTCCTAAAAAGGTGGTGTCTTTACTTAAGGCACAACGGATGGTTGGAAAGGGATGTGATATGTATGTAGCATATGTGAGAGGTTAGTGTTGATACTTCTACCATTGAGTCAGTTCCGATAGTGAGGGACTATCCAGATGTGTTTTCGCTAGATCTTCTGGGCATGCCGCCTAATAGGGATATCGATTTTGGTGGGCACTCAGACCATTTCTATTCCACCATATTGTATTGCCCCAACAGAGCTGAAGGAGATAAAGGAACAGAGAAGGGTTTCATTCTGCCCAGTGTATTACCTTGGGATGTTCTGGTCTTGTTTGTAAAGAAAAAGGATGGTTCGATGAGCATGTGTATTGATTATTGACAGTTGAACAAGGTTACAGTGAAGAACATGTATCCATTGCCATGCATTGATAACCAATTTGATCATCTACATGGTGCCAGAGTGTTCTCAAAGATTTATTTGCTGACGGGCTATCATCAGTTGAAGATTCAGGAGTCGGTTATTCCGATGACTGCCTTGAGGACTCGGTATGGTCATTATGAGTTCCTTGTGATGTCATTTGGGATGACCAATTCCCCAGCAACATTCATGCACTTGATGAACAGTGTATTTCGGCCCTATCTTGACTCATTCGTCATTGTGTTTATTGACGACATCTTGGTGTACTCCCGAAGTCGGGAGGATTATGAGCAGCACCTAAGGATCATGCTTCAGACATTGAGAGAAAAGAAGTTGTATGCAAAATTTTCAAAGTGTGAATACTAGCTTGATTCGGTGGCATTTTTGGGTCATGTAGTGTCGAGTGAGGGAATTAAGGAGGATTCGAAGAAGATTGAAGCAGTGCAAACTTGGCCCAGACCGTCTTCAGCTACTGAGATCCAGAGTTTTCTTGGTTTGGCACGGTATTACTGTCGATTAGTAGAGGGTTTCTCATCTATTGTTGCACCTATGAACAGATATACCTAGAAGGGTGCTCCATTCAAGTGGACTGAGAAGTGAGAGGAGAGCTTTCAAAAGCTCAAAACAGCTTTGACTACAGTCCCAGTGTTGGTGTTGCCTACGGGTTTGGGGTCTTACACTGTGTACTATGATGCGTTGTATGTTGGCCTCGGTGCGGTGTTTATGTAAGACAGTATGGTGATTTCCTACGTGTCTAAACAACTGAAGGTGCATAAGAAGAACTATCATGTCCACGACCTTGAGTTAGCAACTATTGCTCATGCCCTGAAGATTTGGCGGCACTATTTGTACGGTGTCCCTTGTGAGGTCTATACCAACCACTAGAGTCTAATGCATATGTTCAAACAGAAGGTTCTTAACTTGCGGCAACAGAGATGATTAGAGTTGCTTAAGGACTATGATATCATCATTTTGTATCATCCCAGGAAGGCCAATATGGTGGCTGATGCCTTGACTCCCAAGACGGAGAGCTTGGGCAGTTTAGCATATCTACTGGCAGCAGAGAGGCCATTAACATTGGATGTTCAGGCCTTGGCCAATTAGTTTGTTAGGTTGGATGTCTCGGAGACGAGTCGCGTTTTGGCATGTGTGGTTTCTCGGTCTTCTCTATATGATCGTATTAGAGAGGGTTAGTATGACGACACCCATCTGCATATCCTCAAGGACATGATTCAGTACGGCGATGCCAAGAAGGTCACTATTGGGAATGACTGTGTGTTACGGATACAGGGAAGGCTATGTATGCCTAATGTAGATAGTTTGCGTGAGTTGATTCTTTAGGAGGCCCATAGCTAGCGGTACTCTATTCATCCGGGTGCTGCTAAGATGTATCACGACTTGAGGTAGCACTATTGGTAGAGAAGAATGAATAAGGACATAGTGGAGTATGTAGCTCGGTGCCTAAATTTCCAACAGGTGAAGTATGAGCATCAACGGCCAGGTGGATTGCTTTAGAGGCTAAAGATTCCACAATGGAAATAGGAGCGAATTACTATGGATTTTTTATTTTGGGCTCCCATAGACTCAGAGGAAGTTTGATGCAATATGGGTTATTGTTGATAGGTTAACCAAGTCAGCTGATTTCATTCAAGTGGTGACTACTTATTCTTTAGAGCAGTTGGCTCAGGTTTATATTCGCAAGATTGTCCGAATTCATAGCGTGCTGGTATCTATCATCTCTAACCGGGTACGCAGTTTATATCACGGTTTTGGAGGGTCGTACAGCGTGAGTTATGCACGCGGCTTGAGTTAAGTACATCATTTCACCTTCAAATGAACGGACAGTCCAAGCGCACTATTCAGATATTGGAGGATATTCTCCGTGCATACGTGATGGAGTTTGGGGGTTCTTGGGATTAGTTCTTGCCTCTTGTGGAATTTGCCTACAACAACAACTACTAGTTGATAATTCAGATCGCTCCGTATAAGGCCTTGTATGGAGAGGCGGTGTCGGTCTCTGGTGGGTTGGTTCGAGCTGGGTGAGGCTAGGATATTGGGTAGAGACTTGGTTCAGGATGCTTTGGAAAAGGTTAAATTGATTCAACAATGACTGCGCACTGCCCAATCTAGACAGAAGATTTATGCGGATCGGAAGGTTCTCGATGTTGCATTCATAGTTGGGGAGTGGGTCTTGCTCCTGTTTTTGCCCATGCAAGGTGTTATGAGGTTCGGAAAGAAGGGCAAGTTGAGCCCTAGGTATATCATACCTTTTGAGATTCTTGAGAGGATTGGCGAGGTGGCCTACAAGCTTGTACTGCCACCTAGTCTAGCTGCATTTCATCTAGTATTCCATGAATCTATGCTCTAGAATTATGTGATCCGTCTCATGTGTTGGATTTCAGCTCAGTCAAGTTGGACAAGGATTTGTCTTATGTTTAGGAGCCGGTGGCCATTTTGGATAGGCAGGTCCGAAAGTTGAGCTAGAAGAACATTGCTTCAGAGAAGGTTTGGTGGATGGGTCAACCAGTCAAGGAGGAAACATGGGAACATGATATACGTAGCCGCTATACTCATCTTTTCACCACTTCAGGTAAGTCTCTATACTCGTTTGAGGACGAACATCTGTTTTAAGAGGGGGAGGATGTAACGACCCAGCCGGTCATTTTGAGTATTTTAGCCCTGATCCCCTATTTATTGCCTCCTCTATGTTATATTATGATTATCTAGCTTGCTGGGATGTTTGGTTTTGGTTTCGGGTGAGTTTCGAAGTGAAATGGGACACATAGTCCCTAAGTTGGAGGTTTACGTTGTAAGAGATAACCATAATTTGACTTTTGTGTAGATGACTTTGAAATGGAGTTTTGCTGATACTAATAGCTTTGTATGGTGATTTTAGACTTAGGAGCATGTCTGAATATTTATTTGGAGGTCCGTAGGTCATTTCGGCATGAATTGGCGAAAGTTGGAAAGTTGAAGGTTGGAAAGTATGACCGGGAGTTGACTTTATTGATATCAAGGTCGGATTCCTACTCCGTAAGTTGGAATAGGTCTGTCATGTCATTTATGACTTTTGTGCACTGCGATCACGGACAGGGATCCGCGTTCGCAAAAGAGAGAGCTAGGCAGGGGGACCTCATGCGTTTGATCTACGTGTTCGCGAATGAGGCTTCACGTTCGTGAAGCTCTGGATCGTATGGTCATCGCATTCGCGAGGGGGTTCTCGTGTGTGCGTAAGAGGAATTTTGGCAGAAGCATATTTTGTGCTTCGCGAATGCGAGGCACTTTCCGCGTTCGCAAAGAAGAAATCACTCGGCAGTAAAATAAAATTTAAAAAATGAAGATTGATCTCATTTTTCATATTTTGGGCCTAGAGAGCTCGGTGTGAGGCGGTGTTTCGAGGTTTCTTCAAGGAAATTGTTAGGGTAAGTGATTCTAACTTGGATTGGACTATATTTCATGAATCGATTACTATTTTCATCATCTAATTAGGGATTTGAGTTGGAAGTTTAGGGAAAAATTGTGAAAACTTCCTGGACTAAATTTTGGGGTTTGGAAAGGCGATTTAAGGTCGAATTTGAGTAATTATTATTTGGTTGGACTCGTTATCTAATGGGTGTCCGGATTTTGTAAATTTGGTCGGGTTCCAAGATGCGGGCCCCAGATGACGTTTTTGAGTTGATTTTTTATTTTTTTGCAAAGGTCGTAACTTTATTATTCGATTTAGCTTCCTATAGTTTATATTTATGGTATGAAGTTATTTTGGCTAGATTCGAGTCGTTCGGAGTTGGATAATTGAGGTAAAGGCCTAGTAGTGGATTGAGTTAGCGAGTTTTGAGGTAAGTGTCTTACATAACTTTGTGTGGGGAATTACCCCTTGGGATTGGTTTTATTTTTGTAATAATTGTGACATGTGAAAGCCGTGTACACGAGGTGACGAGTGTGTAAACGGGCTAAATGTCGAAATTTACCGATTTTAGCTATGTAGATTCCTTTCACGCCTTAATTGAGTTATCCTACCATGTTATATTCATCATCATTAGTCTGTTTTCACATGTTCTACTTATCTTATCTCTTTTTTTCTAGTTGCCCTACATGTTTAGTTGAAGTTCTTATTTCCTTTAGTCCATATATATTATTCAAATGTTGAACTCCTTACTTGAAGTTGTTATTCTTGGAATATCTTGTTGTTGAAATTGGTATTGTGTTATAAAGGTTGTGATTCGCATTGAGTCAAAGTGTTAAGTTATGAAATACTATTCTTGTTGGGTTATTCACTACCAGTTATTATTGTTGAGACTCTTGTGTACATTGTGGTTGAGCCATGGGCTATTTATTATGAAAACACCGTTGTTTTTGGTTTCTTTGGCAAGTTGTGATATTGGGCACTTGAGGTGCGATTTGTGACATGTTGTGATATTGATACGCATGTGGTGGTATAAGGTTTTGGGGTTGAAACGCATGCGATGAGATAAGGTGAGCTTTATATGCATGGCTAGTTGTGGAATTACTAGAAGCCATACGGTGTGATAAGGTGGGCTAAAATACGGGATGCTATTTCGGGAAAATTATTTTCAGAACTAAATGGAAGGCTCCCCCGGTAATATAAGGAAAGATTGTGAATTATTCTTGTGATTTGAGACTACGAGGCGGTACCTCGGTAGTGACTCTTGTTGGTATTTCCCTATTACAACACTTGTCTTTGGTTATTTGTTTCCTTAGCATATCATTCCATGTTTTCTCTGTGTTGCACTCTTTGCTTTAGTTCCATTTAGCTAACATGGATATGTTATTTCTTGTTTAAATTTTACTGCTTTCATTACTACACTACCATACACTTATACGGTTTCTTTCTTATTTATTCCAGTAGGGCCTTGACCTGACCTCGTCAGTACTCTACCGAGGTTAGGCTTAGCACTTGCTGGATACCGTTGTAGTGCACTCATACTACGTTTATGCACATCTTTTTGTGCAAATTCAGGTACCACCTACCAGTCCAGGCATCGGTGAGTTGAGTTCGTACGTGGAGACTTCAAGGTACACATGTCAGCATCTACATGCCTCGGAGTCACCTTCTATCTACTTTTATATTTTCCTTCTTTTACTAGTCACAGTTTTATATGGATGACTATGATACCATTGTAGAGCTTGTGACTCAATATCACCAGGTTTTGGGGAAATTGTATATGTTGAGCAGCGAAGTTTTTTCTATATAGATGTTGAGTATTTAAGAGTTTATTCAATATTTCAGTTATTTCCGCATGTTTGTTAGGCTTACCTAGTCATTAGAGACTAGGTGCAATCATGATATCCTAGTGAGGGGAATTGGGGTCGTGACGCATATCTTATTGCCAATATTTACCTGCAATTTATATTTTTCAACACAAAAAATCATATAAATATAATGTAACGACCTCGATCGGTCATTTTGAGATTCACCGTTACGTTCGGTGGTTTAAGGTTTCGATCAATTTTGTATTATATATTTTGACTTGTGTGTATGGTCGTTTTCGATTTTCGGGTGATTCGGGATTGATTTGGAAGAATGATTCTTGTTTTTAAGCATAAGTGGTAAGAGTTGACCGGAGTTTTACTTTTTGTGTAGACGATTCCGGAATGGTGTTTTGATGATTTCAATAGCTTTGTATGGTGATTTTGTACTTAGGCGTATGTTCGGATTTGGATTTGGCGGTCCTAGGTTAATTTAATGTTTTTTAGCGAAAGTTAAAAAGTTGAAGGTTTGGAAGTTTGAGAGGTTTGACCGGGAGTTGACTTTATAAAATCATGTTTGGATTGTTATTACGAGAGTTGGTATAGGTCCGTTGTGTCATTTGGGACTTGCATGCAAAATTTGAGGTCATTCCGAGTTTATATTATATGGTTCGGCGCGAGTTGTAGAAGTTGAAAGTTTATTAGTTCATTAGGCTTGAATTGAGGTGCAATTCATAGTTTTGATATTGCTTGATGTGATTTGAGCCCTCGAGTAGGTCTGCATTATGTTATGGAACTTGTTGGTATTTTCGGATGGTGTCTCGGGGCCCCCGTGTGTATTTCGGATGGCTTACGGGCCATTTCCTCTTATTTTGGACTGTTGGTTCTAATATCTGGTGTTCTTCATCACGATCCTGACGAGGTAAGTATCTTGCCTAACTTTGTGTGGGAGAACTACCCCGTAGGATTTGGTTTAATTGCACTATTTGGATTATGTGGAATACGCGTACATGATGTGACGAGTGTGTATATGGATTTAATATGGAAATTTATCTGATTAGACTCTTAGGCTTCTTATATGTATTTAATTGAATTTCTAATTACATGTTTTACATTCCATTGCTAAGTTTATCCTCATATGTGTTAATTGAATTTGTCATTTCATTTTTTATATTCCACGGTCAGGATTATTCTTACATGATTTATTTGAATAATCTATCTTTTATTTGTCAAGTTTACTCTTATATGCTTTATTTGAAGTTGTTACCTTTTGTTTTCATGTTACCTCTTTCATTGTTGAATTATTCTTATTTGAAGTTACCATTACATGATATCCATTCATTGTCAAGTTACTCTCATGTATTTAGGTGTAGTTTCTAGTTCAGACCATCTCTTTCATTGTTAGCTTATGTCATACACTAGAATTCGAAGTTAGTCATTTCATGATAATACCTTAATTATTGAGTTTATTCTTAAGTAATTAATTGAAGCGGAAGTTATTAAAAGTCATTAACCTGTTTTAGTTGAAGTTGTCGTTTAATGGAGTATTGTTCATGGTTGAATTATTTTTCCCCGTTTCATTTTATTGTGATTGCGATTCTTGTATACATTTTGGTTGAGTCGTGGGCTATGTGTTGTAGTGATATTGGTATTGTTGTTTTTCAAAAGGTTGTGGCCTATTGGCACTTGTGGTACGAGTTGATATGTCATATTGCTATGATATTAGAACATATGATTTGTTGTGTCATTTGATTGTTGTTATGTGGAGCAAAAGGGTGGCATCTCACTTTTTTTGATTGTGCGGAGTGATATAGGTGGCTATTGATATACTGTCTGAGCGGAGTGATACGGGTGGCTATTGTGTTATTGTCTGGGCGAAGCGATAAGGGTGACTATTATGCGGAGTGATACGGGTGGATATTGTGTTATTGTTTGGGCGCAATGATAAGGGTGGCTATTATGCGGAATGATACGGGTGACTATTCTGATTTTGAAAACGTTATAGCCTATGGGTACTTGTGGTACGAGTTGATATATGGTGTTGTTATGATGTTAGCACATGTGATTTGTTATGTGTTTTGATTGTTGTTATGCAGAGCATAATGGTGGCATCTCACTATTGTTGATTGTGCAGAGTGATGCGGGTCGCTATTGATATACTGTATGGGCGGAGTGATATGGGTAGCTATTGTGTTATTGTCTGGGCGCAGCGATAAGGGTGGCTATTATGCAGACTGATGCAGGTGGCTATTCTGATTTATTATCTGGGCGGAGTGATAAGGATGGCTATTATGATGTTATCAATACGGAGAGATAAGGGTGGCTATGTCAGGAATGATATGTGTCGGCCTGGGGGCATAACATTGATGATATTCGTGTGATGGTGTGATTTTTCTTGTGTGTGCCGTGCACCTTATGTGAGTTGTTGTGTTGTTTCTAGTGATCTACTTGATGTCTTTGATATTACTTGTTGACTTGGAGTATAATAGTACACTTGCACATGCATACACCGTAGCATGCCATTTATCCCAGTTCAGGAGTATAAAACTTGATATTTATTGATCATGCCCATGTATTCTTGTAATATCGGCTTCCATTGTGATATTTAGTCTGTGACCATGCCAGGCGGATTGTGCTATTGAGCTTGTGACCATGCAGGGCGGATTGAGATATTGGCACGTGTGATGAATCGATAGGTCATTTTGAGTCTTAGCCTTTATTTATGTGTTCCCAAACCTTTATTAGCTCCGCTTACTGTTTTTCAATTAGCGTGCACAGTCCATGTCTTTTTTCGGAAAGTTTTTATGTGAAATACTAAAGAAAATATGAATTTTAGCCTTAAAATGATTTGAGTTGGCTACGGTCAACATTTTATATAAACGGACCCGGATCAGTATTTTGGCGATCTCTGCGGGTCCGTATCGTGCTTTTGGACTTGGGCATATGCCCGAAATTGAATTCGGAAGTCCCTAACTTTTTTTATGTGATTTGTTAAAAACTAGTAATTTGAAGGTTTAAGGAATTTCGAAGTTTGATCGTAGGTTGACTTTATGGCTATCGGGTTTGGATTTTGGTTCCGGAACTTGGTATAGGTTTATTTTACTATTTAAGACATGGAATTCCGAAGTTTGACACTTGGTTGTGAATTTGAAAGTTCTTGAACTTCTTTGAAAATTTCATGAATTTTGATGTCTGATTCATAGTTCTAAGTGTTATTTTGGTATTTTGATCGCGCAAGCGAGTACGTATGATATTATTACACTTGTGTGCATGTTTGGTTTGGAGCCCGAGGGGCTTGGGTGAGTGTCAGACGTGTTTCAGATAAGTTTTAATAGTGCGAAGGTTGCTGGTGGAATGCCAATTCTGGTGTGTGCTGCAGATCTAGCATTTGCGAGGTCTGGCTCGCATTTGCGAACCTCGCTTTTGCGAACAAGAGTTCGCATTTGCGAGCATGGGCTGGGTTGGGTGAACCTTGCATTTGCCAGAAAAGTGTTCGCATTTGGGAACAGTCAGTGGTCACATTTGCGATCTCAGAGTCGCATTTGCGACTCAGTATACTCTCGACTTAACTTCGCATATGCGAAGAAGCTTGTCGCATTGGAGAAAGTGGGGTGTTCGCATTTCCTAGCTAAATGTCGCATTTGCGACATCTGGGGCCTTTGTGATAGGCTTCGGATTTGCGAGATGTTCGCAATTACGAACAATACATCACAATTGCAACATCTACAACTGGATAAATGAGGGGGAAAACGGGACTTAGCTCATTTTACACTATTTCTCAACCCTAAACACTCTAGAAGTTATTTTTCAAGAGAATTGTCTTCCCCAAATCATTGGTAAGCAACCTTAATCAATTCTTTCTTCAACTATCCATTATTTTTCATGTGTTTTCACCGTCAAATATAGAATTTTCATGGTAGAAATTGGGGTGATTTGGGTAGAAATTGGGGATTTTGTAAAAATTGAGATTTAGACCTCAAATAGATGTCGGATTTCGAATCAAATTACATAACCAGGCTCGGCGGTGAATGGGTAATCGGGACTCGGTTTTGAGAGATATTTTTGAGGGAGTTTATTCCCTATACCCCCAGGGATGCGTGGCGCACTGAGTTCGAGAAGTTACACTAGGGTACTATGACAGTATCGGAGTATACCAGCAGGTTCAGCGAGTTATCCCAACATGCACCTATCCTGGTTCCATAGTTAGAGAGTGAGTCCGCAGATTTATCGAGGAGCTCAGTTATGGTATTAGATTCAGCATGGCTAGGGAGTTGGAGACTGATACTCCATTTCATTAGATTATGGAGATTGCAAGGAGGATAGAGCATATTCAGAGTGAGGAGAGGGAGGATAAGGAGGACAAGAGGTCTCGAGGTTCTAGTAGATTTAGTGGATTTTACTCTTCAGCTACGACCTATCACGACAGAAGCTCAAGCTCGGAAGTTTGGTCTCCCATTATGAAATCCAACTCAAAAAGAAGTGTTCTGAATCACAAGAAAATAAAGGGTGCAGAATCAAAGAAGTGTGGTCCACAGAAGAAGTCCGGACCGCAGAATTCCATCTGCGGCCGCAAACCAAGTAAAAGCACCCGGCAAAACTTTGGCCAATGTGCGGCCGCAGAACAGAGTTTTCACTGACAAATGATTCCAAGTTCAAAGAGTGTGCAAAAGCCCAAGTCCTGACGCTTTGCTAAAGTGTGGCCGTAGAACTTCCTCTACAACCACAATCCAGAAATGTGCGGATGTACATTCCCAGCTCCTATCGACTGAAAAAATCTGCGGACCGCACATGGAATTGTGCAGCCGCAGAACCTCCCGAGGGGCATTTTTATCACGGAATTTTGGACCACTATAAATAGATGATTTCACATTTTTAGTCAAGTTTAGAAGTCTGAGTTACTATAGCCGTTACATTTTTCTATTTTAGGAAATTTTTGATTATTTTAGTGTTTAAACATAATAGTTCATCAATTTAATCGGTGATTGTGGTTTTAATTATCTTTTCTTCTTTATTTTCTTCAATTCCCACTATGAGTAGCTAGATTTTTAGGGTTGTGACCCAACCCTAGTGTGTAAACCTTATGGGTACTTAATTTAATGCTTGTTTATGATTGGGTATTGATTATTTAGATTCGTTCATGCTTCAATTTTAGAATTAATTGTTGCAAACATTGATTCATACCTTTTTGACTTGGTCTCTACTTGAGAAAGAGGGGCATAGTCTAGCGTAACTTGGCTAATACGTAATTGGGCTAATTGAGAGTTTGATTAGCCTAATTAAAAGGTTCAAGCTAGAGATAGTAAGAACTCAGCTTGAGCTCATATCAACTATTTTGTTTGATACCCATTTGGACTTGAGAAATCCAAATCGGGCAAAATCACTCTTTTACCGAGAGGTATTGAGTGGTTAATGTAGAGTTGAGAGCTATAATACACTCCAATCAACAAAACAAGCATTAACGTACTTAACCCATTAGGCAAACACCTAGGCATGATCACATCCCTAGGTTTTATAACTATTTGGAAAAATACCAAAAACAATCATTCACTTTTAGTTTCTTTTCTTTAGCTTACAATTGTTAGAATAATAGTAGAAGTAGAAATCAAAACTTTTTGTTTAAGTGCAAATTTAGCTAATCCATTCGCTTTATTCAAGTGTATACTCCTAACACTCCTTATAACTCCCTGTGGAAATCGACCCCGACTCTTGTTGGGTACTATTCTTCAAACGACCGTTTTCACCCACTATTGAGTGTGAATTGGACGTGGATCAATATGTTTTGCCGTTTTCTGGGAGTTAAAATAGTATTAGCTATATATTTGGGTTTGTTTTTGGAATATATTCTTTTCCTTTCGTTTTACTAACTTGTGTTAGAAATTTTAGGTACAACCATGGAGGCAAACAATGATCTCGAAAATATCCCTTTGATGGATGTGGATGGCGAGGATGAGCAAGTTGAGGAGATACCTCTTGAACCTCCAACCAATAGAAGAAACCGGGTGCCTCATGACAATGTACCCGCTCCACCCCCACCTCCACTACGAGCGGCTCCACACCGAATATTACCCAATGAAGGATATTGCAATAGTCCCTCCCCGTATTAGGACGGGCAACTTTCAAATTACTAATGTGATGCTCACTTTGCTTGAGCAACATGGTTTCTCATCGGTGCTCAAACTCAAAATGCGTACAAACATTTGAAGGGTTTTATGGATACTTCTTGGGGGAGAAAACAAACGAATGTCTCCGAGGATGCATTGAGGCTAATGTTTTTTCCCTTCTCTCTATAGGGAGGGGGAGCTATAGATTTGTTGGAACGATTTCCAAACCATTCTATTCACACTTGGGATGAGTTGGCGGAAAAGTTCATTTCTAAGTTCTTCTCTCCTGGGCACATGTCAATCCTGGGCCAATATTCCATAAGGTGACCCGAATATGATCCACCTTCACAGAGAATTGCAAGACCATGGGTAAGACATTGACAAATTGACAACTACCATGAATCAACTAGTAAATAACCAACTAAATCAAGTGCAAAATCCTAAGCAAGTCAATGCTATGGAAGGAGTGAACAATATGGTGAACAAGAGGAGGACCAAGGGTCCACAAGTGCAACATCGAGTGGAGAACTATGTACAAGAAGATGGTAGTTTTGAGCAAGATGATTCCTATAATGAACAAGAAGATGAGGTGAAATATGTGAATAATTTTCAAGGGCAAAGAAATAACTTCCAAGGCCCAAACCAACAATAATGGCGACCTCAAAACAATCAAGGCAATTGGAATTCTAACAATCACAGAAACTGGAGTGGAAATAACAATCAAAGAAATTGGCATAAAAACATCAATAAAGTAAATTGGAGTGGAAATAACAAAGGAAATTGGGGGGGGGGGGGGTAATAATCAAGGCAGATGGAACAACAATCAAGGCAACCAGGGGTCGGGTTTTCAAATGCCCCCAATGTACCAACAACCGAGCAACCCGCCTCCTTATCCTTCCCATGGTTCAAGTTCTTCAAACAATAAGATGGGGCTTATTGAAAATATGTTCAAGCAAATGATGGAAAATAATGCTGATTCGGATGCCCAACTTGCCTCACACAACACATCAATCCGCAACCTAGAAGTTCGAATGAGGCAAATCTCCCAAGCACTAAATTCTCGTCCTAAGGGGTCACTACCAATGATGCGGTGGTAAACCCAAAGGGTGGAAACAACACGGGGCATGCCATGGTAGTTATCACATGAAGTGGAAGAGGTGGGAATGCACCCACCTCAAGTCAAAGGCAACTTGTTGATGATGATCAAGTGATGCAAGAAGAGGAGCTCTAGAACAATGTGGTGCAACCTAATGATGAAGTTTAGATTGACATTGATGATAGTGTGGAAGAAACTCAAGAGGAGAATAACCCATCTAGGGAACACATTATTGACATACCAAGGTCGGTAGTGCAAAAGGCTAAGGCACCATTGCCTAAGCCTCCACCTCCATACCCTCAAAGACTTGCTAAGCAAAAAGGTGAGAATAAATTCAAGAAGTTCATTCAAATGATAAAGAGTCTCTCAATCAATGTGCCATTAATTAAAGCCTTGGAACAAATATTCGGTTATTCAAACTTCATAAAGGATCTTGTGACAAAGAATATGTCAATGAATTTTGAGACCATCAAAGTCACTCATCAAGTGAGTGTAATTGTGCATTCAATGGCTCTTAAGTTGGAGGATCCCGGTGCTTTCACGATTCCTTGTACAATTAGAAGTGCCGAATTTTCTAAAGCTCTTTGTGATCTTGGGGAAAGTATCAATTTGATGCCATATTCGGTTTTCAAGACTTTGGGAATTGGGCAACCAAGATCCACCTCTATGAGATTGCAAATGGCCGATCTACCATGAAGAGGCCTTTGGGAGTAATTGAAGATGTTCTGGTTTGTGTTGATAAATTCATTCTTCCGACGGATTTTTGTCATTCTAGATTGTGAGGTTAATTATGAAGTGCCGATTATTCTTGGGAGAGATTTCCTTGCTACGGGGAAGGCTCTTTGTGATTTAAAAGCCGGAGAACTTACCTTCCGGGTTGGTCATGAAAATGTGGTATTCCATGTGTGTAAGTCCATGCGGCAACCAAATAGCAATGAGGTGTTCTCTTTTGTGGACTTGGTGACTGATGTTATTGTTGATGAAACAAGTGCTACAATCAATGCTAGTGATATGTAGAGGCCATCTTGCTCAACTTTGACGATGACGAGATGGATGGCTTCATGGAATATTTGAACTATTTGCAAGGAATGGGGTCGTACAACTATGCACCCCGTAAATTATCCTTGGAACTTGAAAATAGGACAATTCCTCGTACAAAGCCTATTATTGAAGATACTTTTACCTTGGAGTTGAAGCCATTTCCTCCACATCTTCGGTATGAAGTTCTTGGCACTTGTTCTACTTTACCAGTTATTCTTTCCTCTTGTTTGACTAACGTGCAGGTAGATTCCACATTGGCGGTGCTACAAAAGAGGAAGAAGGCTATTGGGTGGATATTGGATGATATTCGGGGGATAATCCTCGCCTTTTGAATGCATAAGATCATGTTGGTGGATGGCACCAAACCATCTATTGAACATCAAAGGAGACTCAATGAGGCTATGCAAGAAGTTTTCAAGAAGGATATTATCAAGTGGTTGGATGACGGGTTGCCTACCTCATCTCCGATAGTTCATGAAATTCTCCGGTTCAATGTGTCCCAAAGAAGGGGAGCATGACGGTGATCACCAGTGACAAGAATGAGTTGATTCATACAAGAACGGTGACCGGATGGAGGGTATGTATGGACTATCGTAAGCTCAAGAAAGTCACAAGGAAGGATTACTTTCCACTTCTTTTCCTAGATAAAATGCTAGATAGATTGGCCGGACGTTCTTTCTATTATTTTCTTGATGGGTACTCGGTCTATAACCAAATTTTCATTGCTCCGAAATATCAAGAGAAATCAACCTTTACATGTCCCTATGGTAATTTTGCCTTCAAGTGGATTCCATCTGGTTGGGGCAACGCATCAATAAGATTTTTCATCTTGTCTACTATGCTAGTAAGACCATGCATAGTTCCCAAGTAAACTATATCGTTATGGAGAAAGAGCTCCTTGCTATTGTGTTTGCAATTGAGAAGTTCCGCATGTACTTGATGGGTGCAAAAGTCATTGTCCACACAGATCATGCGACGCTTTATTATCTTATGAGCAAAAAAGGACTCCCAATCTTGGTTTATGAGATGGGTGCTCTTGTTTCAAGAGTTTGATATTGACATCCAAGATAGAAAAGGTAGTGAAAACCAAGTGGCGGACCACTTGTCTCGTTTGGAGGAGGAGGGGAGGCCGCATGATGGCCTAAAAATCAATGACTCCTTCCCCGATGAGTAACTCTTGGCAATTTCAATGAAAGAGGTGCCATGGTTTACGGATTTAGAAAACTTTCATGTGTGTGGAATCATTCTGGATGAGTTCTCTTCAAGCCAAAGGAAGAAGCTCAAACGGGAATGTCAAGATTATTATTGGGATGAACCATACCTTTTCCGGATTTGTACGGACGGGGTGATTAGAATATGTGTACCGGAAGAAGAGAAAGGTGAAATTATTCGGCCTTGTCATTCTTCGCCATATGGTGGTCATCATGATGGAGCAAGAACGGCGGCCAAAGTTCTTAGTTGTGGTTTCTATTGTCCCATTCTTTATAAGGATGCAAGTGAGCTAGTGAAAAGATGTGATGAATATCAACGGGTCGGTGGAATCTCAAAGAAAAATGAAATGCCTCTCACAACCATCTTGGAGATTGATATTTTTGATGTGTAGGGTATTGACTTCATGGGCCCTTTTGTGAGTTCTTGTGGAAATACCTACATCTTGGTCGTGGTGGATTATGTGTCCAAATGGGTTGAGGCCGTTGCTTTATCCAACAATGAGGCGTGAAGTGTGGTAGCTTTCTTGAAGAAGAATATTTTCACAAGGTTTGGTATTCCACGTGCAATTATTAACGATGGGGGATCACATTTTTACAATAAGGCATTCAACACTTTACTTAGCAAGTATGGTATTACTCACAAAGTCACGACTCCCTATCACCCACAAGCTAGTGGGCAAGTGAAAGTCTCAAACCGGGAGATAAAGAGTATCTTGTCCAAAATGGTGAATCCTAATCGGACGGATTGGTCCAAGAAGCTTGATTATGCATTATGGGATTATCGGACGGCTTACAAAACACCTATTGGAATGTCTCCATGTCGGTTGGTGTTCGGGAAGGCTTGTCATCTTTCTGTGGAACTAGAGCACAAGACCATGTGGTCTCTCAAGAAGTTGAATCTTGATTGGGATGTAGCCGCTAACTTGAGGGTTGCACATTTGAATAAATTGGATAAGTTCTGGTTCCATGCTTATGCAAGTTCGTCCTTGTACAAAGAAAAGATGAAATATTTTCATGACAAATACATTTGGAACAAAGAGTTCAAGGTTCGCAATCTTGTATTGTTGTTTAACTCAAGGTTGAGGATGTTTCCTGAGAAGCTAAAATCCAAATGGAGTGGTCCTTTTAAAATTATGGGTGTGACACCTTTTGGTGCGTTAGACTTAAAGAATAAAAACAATGAAGTATTCCGAGTCAATGGTCACTGGGTGAAGCACTACTTGGGAAGAGTTGGAGTTAGCCACGTCGTGTTGGTCAATCATTTCACTTGAGGGTATTCTACGTCGTGCCGCGACATTAAATCAGGCACCTCTTGGGAGGCAAACCATGTTTCGTTTCCTTTTTCTTTGGTAATTAGATTTTTGTTCTAACTTAATTTGAAGTGTGCTACTGGGATGAGTGTGACATACAGGAATTGTAAACAAAAATATGGCTAAGTATTAAAAAATGGTGCGGACCGCACTTTATTTGTGCGGACTGCACAATTCCATGTGCCATAGCAGAAGAGCATTGCGGCAGCTGTTTTCTCTTGCGGACAGCACATTTGAAATGTTAGGAATACCAACTCTCTGAAGTTTAAGCTTGTCAGTACGAAGGTCGATATGAGGCCACACCTGAAATCTATGGCTGCACCTCAAAATGTGTGGACCGCAGACAAAGTTATGAGATGAGGCCCCCAGGTGAAAGAGTGTCGACCGCACATTGGCGTTGGCGAGTCACAACAACTGGATGCAGACAGCTACTGCAAAGTTGTCTGACTTGTCCAGTACCATTGCGGCGTAGTCTACCTCACATGCATCGTAGGTTCCTTCTTATATTAAGGAGACACTGAAGAAGATTCTGGAGAACCAGAAGACTATCATGGACACCTTAGTACAGCATGGGTTAGTTATTGAAGAGCTGGGAAAGGAAGTTAAGAAGATGAGGAAGTCCCATGTCAGCAAGAAATAAGTGGACAAGCTCCGGAGGGAGGTTACTAGACTTGCTACAGCTGGCGACCTTCCCTTTGACATGCTGCTTGACCCGCACCAGTCCACCCCAGATCCTTCAGCACCATATGCACAGGTAGCACTAACTGGCCAGTCAGACAACCAGACCTTGTTGCCGACACTACTGAGGCAGTGCGTGAAATGTTCGCCAACCCATCCACACCTAGATTTGACGATGATGCTATTCAGTTGGCTAATCCTGATGGCAATGACATTGCTGGGGACACTGAGATGTCCAAGGATCCATAGGGAGTTCTTCACCGTCTCCTCCTTTACTCTTATTTTGCTAAGTATTGGGGACAATGCTTATTTTTATTCGAGGGGTGGAGTTTATTTGATACATTAGTACACTTTGATACATTTGGTCCGTAATAATTTGATGATACTTTTTCTTTTCTTATTTTTATTTATCTATATTCTCTCTCTTATTATGTATATTCATTCTATCTTTTGTAGTTTTTGCTCGTTAGCTTCTTTATCTTTTTTTTTTTGCTTATTAACTTCTTTATCTTTTCCATATTAGTTTTTGTTTTGTTAAGTAACTTCTTTTTATGCTTTAGTAGATAATAAGCATTTTGTTTTCTTAACCCCACTGTTCTTTCCAAAGGTAGTTGTTGTGTGAACCGGGTGACTCGTCCATACGATGGATGGCGTAAAAACCTTCTTAAGGGAATGAGTTTTTTTTTGTGTTTAGGTAATAATAATAGTAGTAGTAATGAATAAAAAGACCTAATTAAGTCATGCTCGAAGAGTCAACTATGCTTCAATTGGTACCAACAGACTTAACTATGTATTTATGGTTAGAGATAAGGTTTTTGAAAGAAATAGCTCTAGTTAGTGACTTTATGAATCTTGAGTTGACTTTGGTAATCATCGAGTGGTTTAATTGGACCATAGTGATCTTTAAGCTTGAATGTGTTCGTTGTGGGCCGTTGACTCTATCCTCTTTTAATATCTAGTTGCGTGAGGGGTGAGATGAATTGTTGCTAGTCCAAGTATTTGTGCGAAGGGTCTGGAACTTGCCCTGAATGTGTTTCAAGGCGAAATTCTAAGTTTTGCTTGGTTTGAGAAGTGATTGTAGGCTTTCCTTGGCCCATTTGAGCTTTGTATTGCCAACCAATGTCGTTATCCTTAGTCAACCCCTTTGAGCCTCTAGCCTTTCTCATTTGATAACCATGTATAAGCCTTTACCTATTTTATCGTGACCCTCTCTTGGCACCCGAAGTTTCCTTAACACTCTCATGAAACAAATGTCTTAAAATATAAGTTTGGGGGGAGATGAGGAATTTGAAAAGGGTATCAAGGCAACAAAAGAGAAAAGAAATGATCTCTATGAAAGAGAAGGCAAGAAAAGAAAAGAACAAAAAGAAAAATGCAAAACATGAATAAATAGAAGGGTTGAGGGATTCAAAAAGAGGTAATGATCCCAAATATTAAGAAATCAAAAAGGGAGAAAAAGAATGAAATGAACAAGAAAGAGTGATGTTAAGTCCCTCTAGTCCCCAATGAAAAGAAAGTTCCTCTAAGAATTTGCAATTATGAGCCAAGAAATGAAAGGTGGAGTGCTTAAGGAAAGGTGTAACCACTTACCCATATGGTATTCTACCCCAACCCAAAATCCTTCATTACATCTCAAAAGAACTCCTACTGATTTCAAACCGAGTGAGCTTACATTAGTGGAGATCTACATGAGGGGCAAGCTTATGGTACTTGAAACCGTACTTACGACATTCTCTTATGAGAGATGAGTGAGCCTTTCATGAGTCATAGGATTGAATGCTAATTTCTTAAGTGAGCTTGGCAAATGGAAAGTAGAGGAGGAAGAGTTTGGAGTCCTCCATGACCTACATGATAGAACAAGAGTCCTTGATGAGTAAAGTCAATTCTTGAAGCTCAAATGTCACATTAGAACTCTATGTGCATGAATATTTGACTTGTCACCTTGTTGATAATGCATGAGTATTGTGGGTAATTGTTGGTCCCAACTGATGTGTGAATGGCTCACCTTTGACTCATTGAAGTGACCTTTAACTTTAGGAGGTGGGAACTAAATTATTTGCTTGAGGACAAGTAAAGACTTAAGTTTGGGGGTGTTGATAAGTGGGGATTTTGACTACTTATTAGCACCTTTTTTCTTTTATTTTAGTCCGATAGTTTGAATTATGTTCCCAAAACTAATGAAAATATGCAAATTGCAGGAATATCGGAAGTTTGGTCTCCCATGATGAAATCCAACTCAAAAAGGAGTGTTCTAAATTACTAGGCAATAAAGGGCGCAGAATCAAAGAAGTGTGGTCCGCAGAAGGAACTCTGCGGCCGCAGAAGAAAGTGTAGACCGCAGAATTCCATCTGCGGCCGCAAACCATGTAAAAGCACCCAGAAGAACTTTGGCCAATGTGCGGACTGCACATGAATTGTGCGGCCGCAGAACAGAGTTTTCACTGACAAATGACTCCAAGTTAAGAGAGTGTGCAAAATACAAAGTCCTGACGCCTTGCTGAAGTGCGGACCACGCAAGAATTGTGCGGCCACAGAAGTTGCTTCGCAACCGCAATCCAGAAATGTGCGGCTGTAGATTCCTAGCTCCTGTCAACTAAAGAAATCTGTGGACAACACATGGAATTGTGTGGCCGCAGAACCTCTCGAGGGCATTTTTGTCAGCGAATTTTGGCCCACTATAAATAGACGAGTTTCATAATTTTAGGTCAAGTTTCGAAGTCTGAGCTAGTGTAGCCGTTACATTTTGCCATTTTAGGAAGGTTTTGATTATTTAAGTGTTTAAACATTATATTTCATCAATTTAATCTATGATTATGGGTTTAATTAGTTTTTCTTATTTATTGTCTTAAATTCCCACTATGAGTAGCTAGATTTTTACTAGGGTTGTGACCCAACCCTAGTGTGTAAACCTTATGGATATTTAATTTAATAATTTTTATGATTGAGTGTTGATTATTTAGATTTGTTCATGGTTCAATTTTGGAATTAATGGTTGCAAACATTGATTCATGCCTTTTTGACTTAGTCTCCACTTGAGAAAGAGGGACCTAATCTAGGATAACTTGGCTAACAAGAAATTGGGCTAATTGAGAGTTTGATTAGCCTAATTAAAGGGTTCAAACTAGATATATTAAGAACCCGACTTGAGCTCATATCAAATATTTTGTTTGATACCTATTTGGACTTAAGAAATCCAAATTGGACAAAATCACTCTTTGACCGAGAGGTATTGAGTGGTTAACGTAGAGTTGAGAGCTATAATACACCCCAATCAACAAAATAAGTATTAACGTACTTAACCCATTAGGCAAACACCTAGGTCATGGTCACATCCTTAGCCTTTTTAACTATTTGGAAAAATACCAAAAACAATCATTCACTTCTAGTTTCCTTTTCTTAGCTTAGAATTGTTAGAGTAATAGTAGAAGTAGAAATCAAAACTTTTTGTGGAAGTGCAAATTAGCTAATTCATTTGATTTCTTCAAGTGTATACTCCTAACACCCCTTACAACTCCCGGTAGAAATTGACCACGACTCTTGTTGGGTACTATTCTTCCAACGACTGTTTGCACTCACTATTGAGTGCGGATTGGACGTGGATCAATAAATACATCCACTGTAGTGACAGTAATGATAAGTATTATAGTACATAAATTCTAAAAGTCCCCAAAACCTGGTGCCATAAGTGCATGAGAAATCTAGAGAGTATACAAAATTAATACAACTATTGTCTGAAAGGTAATAGATAGAAATAATAAATAAGGTAGAGGGAGACTCTGGTGCTGCAGCTTGTAGCAAGGCAAGCTGCTCACCACTAAGTCTCCGTAGAAGTTCGGCTACGCGCCCGTGTGACCACTGGTAGTACCTGTCTCAGTACCTGCACATTCAATGCAGATGTGTAGTGTGAGTACGAAAAACAACACGTACCCAATAAGTATCTAGTCTAACCTCGAAGAAGTAGTGATGAGGGGTCGACTTGACACTTACTAGAGTTCAAACTGTATTAGAAATACATAAAGTAGACATGGTTAGTGTACAACAAATAGCAACAAAGCAAATAAAAGTAATTACAGTAATTCCACATATGAGTCTATATCAAATCACTAAACATGTCATAACCGGTCTTGAAAGCATTAACTCAACTGTTACCAAACCAAATCTAGTTTCAACTATTAAGCACGGAGATGCCGAGGCAAACGACTCGATCCCATAGGAATAGTGGTACTCAGTACTACCGAGGCGAACAGCCCGATCTCATAAGAGTTATTATGCCATTGCCGAGACAAACGACTCGATCCTATAAGAGTAGAGAAATTTACCCCTCTCGCGGAAATACATGCGAGACGAGAAGACACAGATCTATAGTTTATCAAATATTTCCCAATTTTCCAAAGTATGAGGCTAAGTCGGTATCTTTATTAAAATCCTCAATCTCAGTTATAATCAAGAAAATTAATACACATGATAGGCATACATAGCACAATTAAAGGCAGGTTGTGAATCTAAGTCTACCCGAACATATCATGAATATAGTTACGTACGGACTATCTTTACCTCGTGCGTAGGTAGCTCCCCACAAAAAGTAGCACACAACAATTAATACACCTAAGGGGATAAGTTCCCTCTTACAAGGTTAGGTAAGAGACTTACCTTGATTCCAAGTCCTCAATCCGCTCTTCAACCTCACTAGAACTCCTCAAATGACGCTGAGGACTCCGAAACTAACCAAAAGTCATATAAACTAATAAATATATGCTCAAAAGTTCATAATTAAGCTATTAAACAATTTCCCAACCAAATCCGGGAAGTCCATAAAAATCACCCTCAGGCCCACATGCTCGAATTCTAAAAATTTACGATATAAATGTTATCCATGATCTCACGAACTCAAATATATAATTTATTCCCAAGTACATAACCAATTTTGTGGTCAAATCTTTTTTTTTTAACCAAACCCTAGGTTCCAACAAGATCCCATTTTTCCTCCTAAATTTCATGTTAAATCTACTCATAATCTGTATATTTAACTCAAGAATTGATAGGGATGGCTTACCTCTTGATGTTGATGAAAATCCCCCACAAAGTGCTCTCAAAATTGCCCAAGACCAAGTGGAAAATGAGATAAAAGAGACTAAGTCCCGTATTAAAATTCAAGTCTGCGCAGTGATCCCTTCTTCGCGATCGCGAAAAATGCCCTGCGATCGCGACAGCCAAAATGCCACTGCCCAAAACCCTTCTTAGCGTTCGCGGCTCGGCGGTCGCGGTCGCGATGCATCACTTCCCGGCCTTCTGCGTTCGTGATGTGCAAGTCGCTTTCGCGTAGGTAAAAGGCCTCTTGCCCAGTTTCCTCCATTTCCTTATCGCAGTTAGGCCTCCGCGTTCGCGAAGCACTGCCAGACCAACCTTCGCGATCGCAGACCCTTTTTCGTGTTCGCATAGGGAAATCAGCTGCCCTTTCAATTTTCCGTCTTCGCGATAGCGGGACCATCTTCGCTATCGCGAAGCACACCAGCAGTCTTCAGCCAAGTTCAAACATGCTCCGGGTGGTCCGAAATATACCCGAGCCACCCGGGATCCTATCCAAATGCACCGCTAAGTACATAAATACACTGTAGACTTACTCAAAGCCTCGGAACACAAAAACAACACCAGAATCAAGAATCGCACATCAAAACCTCATTAATCAACTTCTAAGCTTCAAACGCATTTTAACCAGCTCTGAACGCATCGAAACATACTTAGACAACTCGGAATGAGGCCAAATTATACATAAGTCATAAATCACCATACGGACCTATTCCTACGCTCGGAATCCCAAACGGACCTAGATAATAGTAAAGACTACTCCAAACCAAATTAAAGAACTAAAAAACCTTCAATGAACTAACTTTCAACATTAAGCGTTGAAATGCTCCCGGGTCACCTGAAACTCGATCCGAAGACATGCCCAAGTCCAAAATCATCATAAGAACCTATTGGAACCATCAAATCCAGGTTCTGAGGTCGTTTAATAAAAATAATTATCCAAGTCACACTTCGCCATCTTAGGCCACTATTAAGGAACTAAGTGTTCCGATTCCAACCCGAATTGTTTCAAACCCGAACCAACCATCCTCGCAAGTCATAAAATAGTAAAAGCACATACGAAAAGTCTTAATTAAGGGAATGAGGATCTAAAAAGCTAAACAACTGATTGGGTCATTACAAATAGCTCAACCAATTCACCAAAATATCGCTCTTGGGTGTTCATTACCCAAGAGACTAACCCACACTAGTTGGGTCCTATATCTCCAAAACTACTCCTCCAAAAATTGCCAAATTCGAATATATTGTTCTCCTAATATAGGAGAACAAAACGCCAAAAGGAATCGAGAAATAGATGCCTCTAACGCATTTTCAATAAAATTTAGGACAAAATCCTAGGTCTTGATTTAAAGAATTAAATGGGTTTTCAATTAAAATCATGGATTAAAGCTTAAACCAAGGGAATGAATCAAAGAAAAATACTTAGGTTATGGTTTAGACCTTACCCCATGGAAGAAACTTGAAGAACATCCTTGACTTCTCCCAATCTCAAACTTTCAAGATGAGAAAAACTCCTACAACATTAATAGCCAAAAATGTCCAGTTGTTTAGCCTCGTTTATTGTGCCAAATAATCCTAAAACTCACTTTTGATGCCTCCAATATATTCCTCATAATATTCCAGTCAAGTTAGGCTTTTGAATCCCTCCATTTGACCTTATAATGAAGGAGATATATTGGCTTTAATATTTGAAAATAGTGCAGGTTTTTAAATACGAATGCAGTGCCAATTCCGTAATTAATCTGAAAAATCTAACAACTCAATTCTTAGTAAAATGACCATAAATTCCTCATACGATGTCGAAACTTGATGAGTTCAGTTGCTATGGTTCCAAAATTACGATACGGATATAATGGTTTAAGTCGAAACTAAAAACAATCACCATACAACCCAAACTTATCAAAAACTCAATTTAACCAAACTTTGTGGACATGTCCAAAATCGTCATACAAACGTATTGGAATAATTAAAACTCGATTCCGAGTCCGTTTACCCAAAAGTCAAACCTTGGTCAACTCTTCCAACTTAAAACTTCTAAAATGAGAATCATTCTTTCAAATCAATCCAAAACCCCTCGAAATTCGAAACCAACCATACGCGCAAGTTATAATACATAATATGAAGCTACTCAAAGTCTCAAACCACCGAATGGAATGCTATAGCTCAAAATGACCGGTCAGGTCGTTACATTCTCCCCCACTTAAACATATATTCGTCCTCGAACGTGCCAAGAGTCGTTCCGAAGCCATCAAATCGCCATATACCCTCACCATAAACATGATCATGGGTGATCCCATGTCACCCCAATCCATATAAGCCTGACACCACCACCTAATAGAAGATCCTTACTTCAATCTTAGTCCATAAACCTTAAAACCCAAATCCCCAACATCTGGAACTGATTATATGACCTGATTCTTGCATCTATGCACCGTATAACTCTGAACAAGCTGTATCAATCCATAACCATATCTAAAGACATAATCAGATGATATACCACATAACTCAAATACTCATAGCAATAACTTTTGACCGCAATAGCTGGTCGATAACCAACCCGACACCGGTAACAAATCTCATATCAACTAAAACCTTGTTCTGAACCTTCGTACACTACCAATGATGAAAGAAACATATAGAAAAGCATAACCACCCATCATATTAATAAGTCACAGAGCTCTCTTGCCCGATAACAACCATAGCCAAAATCTAAGATGACTAGTGACACAATTCTTGCAAACATACCTTAATCAAATCCGATAGAACTCATTTCAGGACCAATAACCTCACCTCATCCAGTACAAGCTACTCAATCGACCTATCATATAAATCCTACTTAGAGCCACTTACCATGCAATCCGTGCACCGACGAACAATAACTCAAATATACCCAATGATGGAAAGAGAATGGAAATGAAGAAACCATCACGCCAGCTCAATAAATACCACAACGAAGCGCAATTCTATCAATCCATCACACAAGGGAAAACATAACACACGAAATAAGAATAAAAGATCACATCCTAGCATAAAGTCATTGCAATGCATGACCCAATCTGACACCAGTTCACCTAGAATATGTAGAGCCATGATACTCACAATCAGCAACCATAAGCATATCAACATCAAACGCATGAAGCGCGTGACCATAACTATTGAGATATAGATATCACTATATACCAGAAACAGGAAGACCATAACCAAGACACAATCAACCATTCAACATCCCAAGAGCAATCTCGCTAGAATTTCGCTACAAAGCCCAAACATAACCGCATCGGTGTACAGATAACAAACAGATCACAACCCATCGCAACATAGAAGAGTAACACATGAGACATATCAGAACACGGATGTGATCCACCTTAACCGATAACATACCCCTCCACAATAACTGTGCTGAGTAGATAAATCTGACCCGATTTAGAACACCTATCGTTATTAGACCTACTAGTATGCTCCAAATCAATTTTGATCCTTCTGAAGTTGGTAGATGGCCTCCGAAAAGCCCACAATAATATATTTTTAGTACATACCATCAGTTGCCAACCTCTTAACATACCTTCACCATTCACAACCATGGAATAATCTACCTCGAGAACCCTCTTAGTCTTAAAATCCCTAGAATACTAGAATCTCCATATCCGATCACAACTACACTACTCAAATAACTGATACATTCCTCACATACGGTCAGCCCACGAGAAGAACCTCTATAATTCTTTCGTGCCACAAAGCAAAATTTGGACATTAACAGTCGATCAACCAGGCGATTACCATAATACCAGTCAGGCATCCGCAAGTCAAAACACAGTGCGCCTTCTGGAGTACGCACCCTTCTTAGGTGGTATCAAATAATGTTAGCATTCTTCTAAACATTTGAAATCGCCCATGTTGTCTAGAACTCGTGACCCCATCTAGGCGATAATCATAACATGCAACACGTTCCTTATGCCGGTAGCAGACATCTAGCTCAAGTTGTGGTCGACACTATCAAGAACTCTTCGAGGCCAGTCTGCACATCACCAAGCCTCTCGAAGATAAGTAGAGACATCTCTGTACCTATCCACAAGACTCTACTAAACTTGCTTATGACTCGTAGCACCTATGAACCTAGAGCTCTGATACCAACTTGTCACGACCCCAATTTCCCACCTTAGGATGTCGTGATGACACCTAGTATCTAAGACTAGGAAAGCCTAACACATGCTGATTTAATAACAGAATTGAACTATTTAATCATTTATCATAAATCATTAAATGGCATACATAGCCGCAAGCGGCCAATAGTTATACATTTCCCAAAATCGGTAGTACAGAGTCATAAGCACCACTAAAACACACTAGAATTTCTAAACATAATATTGTTTTGAATTACAATTTAACAGTAGCATAATGAAGTAAGATGGTGACTTTGTGGCCTGCGAACGTCAAACAGGTATACCTTGAAGTCTCCCAATGCGCAGATGCAACTCTCAACAACACAATCAGAATACCTGGATCTGCACAAAAATGTGCAGAAGCATAGCATGAGTACACCACAATGGTACCCAGTAAGTATTAAGCATAACCTTGGTAGAGTAGTGATGAGGCCAGGTCAAGACACCTACTAGACATAGAAACTTGTTCAAGATATACATAAGCTAACAATGGAAAGAACGTCAATGTAAGACCAATGGCGGAAAAATTATTCATTTACAACCAACAATAAAGTAATAGAAACATAAATGGCAGCAAATAGTAAATGAGTAATAAGGAAACGACATAATCAGAACACCGATAAGATGTAAATGAACTCAAATAAGGAAAAAACAGATGACAACTCAAATAATCAAATCTCTCCCAAAGCATGGACTTACAACAAGCATTACCTCGAGGCGCAACACCATATACACCAAAGTCATGAACCACAATTTTCAAATATTACACATATGGCACCTCGTACCCACAATAACAATCACCTTTGCATGGCTAAGCCTACGTGCTACCATGTACTTTACAACCGTGATAATTATTAATTTAGATGAATGAAAGATATATTTAGACACCATAAAATATAATAACAATCTTGAATAAGGTAAGGTATCAAATGAAATAATGAGTTTATTTTAGAAATCAAGTAATGTAAAGTAATATACAATTTGTACAAAACAGAGTGAGATAATGAGTTCTATCTTAAGTGGTACATAGAATAAAGCATGTTACTAATTTTTTTATTTAAACCATTATGTTACCAATAACTCAACAGAATATGATATGGTGACTCCACATAATCAAATTCACGTTGACAATCAATTCACCAAGTTATAACGGAGGCACAGATCGGCATGTTAAAACAACAAATCACGTAGAATGCATGACTCACACAAGAACTCACAATCGTTCCAATACCAAGATAACAACGAACAACCAAACACAATCAAAATGCGGATGAATGATTAAAGGAAGAATAATGACCGTTCAAATCAATAAGTTGTTCCAACATGGAATGTACAATGAAAATCACAACTGAGGTACTGCCTCGTATTCACATTTTACAATTTCAATCACAATCATTTCTTATATCACCGCGTGAGCCTTACATTTAGTTTTGAAAATCATTTTTCCCCAAAATAGCTACATGTGTTTTATCCCACCTTATCTCGCCGCATGCGTATCAACCCCTAGCCTTATACCACCACATACGTATCAATACCACAATACAATCACAACTCGCACCACAACTGCCTATATGCCACAACTTGCCACAAAGTCAACAACGCCAATATTTCCACAACAAATAGCCCATGGATCAACTGCAATGTGTACAAGAATTTCAACAATAACAACATGAATAAGAATGCTCAACAAGGAAAGGTATCTCAACAATTAACTAATTCACCTCAATGTGATAACGGCTATTACAACTTCAATACCAATAACTCAACAAGATGATATTCCACGAAATAACAACTTTAAGTTAAAGTGATTCAACAATTAAGAGGTAACAAGACAATAAGGAAGGCAATAACTTCAACTAAAGCATATAAGAGCAAAATAACAAGAGGTAGATCAAGTGCTAACAACGTCAAATGGAGCATGTGAGAGTAGATTAACAATAAGAGATATAACATGTTATTACAATTCAATTAAAGACATGGAAAGAGTCTAGTAATCTAAACCGGTCAAATACCACATATAGCCCATGTACCCACTCGTCACTTTGCATACACGGCTTTCACATAATACAAATAGCATAATCAATCCAAATCCTAAGGGGTAGTTTCCCCTACACAAAGTTAGGCAAGATACTTACCTGAACTAGGCCAACTCAACCCTCCGAAATAGTTTTCCCCTAAAATTCTCTTCCACACGGCTCAAATCTAATCAAAATTGACTTAATAACATCAAACAATGCAAGAGAAACCAATTACAATAAATAAAGCTATGATCTTCATATTTTTCCCAAAAAGTAAACAAAATTCAACATCGGTCCCGCCTTGGATTCTAAATCCAAGCTTACCCGAGCGAACTCGAACCAATACAAAATCACACGAACGAAAACCGACTCAATCGGAGTCCGATAGCTCAACCAATTCACCAAAATATCGCTCTTGGGTGTTCATAACACAAGCGTCCAACCCACACTAGTTGGGTCCCATATCTCACGAAATGCTCCTCCAAAACTCGCCAAATTCGAGTATGTTGTTCTCCTAATATAGTAGAACAAAACCCCAAAAGAAATCAGGAAATAAATGCTTCTAACTCATTTTAAAATTTTAAAATATAGGACATAACCCTAGGTCTTGATTTAAAGAATTAAATGAGTTGTCAATTAAAATCATAGATTAAAACTTAAACCAAGGGAATGAATCAAAGAGAAATACTTAGGTTATGGTATAGACCTTACCCCATGGGAGAAACTTGAAGAACATCCTTGAATTTTTCCAATCCCAAACTTTTAAGATGAGAAAAACTCCAACAACATTAATAGCTAAAAATGCACAGCTTCTGCCTCGTTTCTTGTGCCAAATAATTCTAAAACTCGCTTTTGATGCCTCTAATGGATTTCTGGTGAAATTCCAGTTAAGTTAGACTTTTGAATCACTCTATTTGACCTTATAATGAAGGAGATATCCTAGTTTCAATATTTAAAAATAGTGCAGATTTTTAAATAAGAATGCAGTCGCAATTCCGTAATTAATCTGAAAAATCTGGCAACTCAATTCTTAGTAAAATGACCATAAATTTCTCATACCGTGTCGAAACTCGATGAATTCAGTTGCTATGGTTCCAAAATTACGATACGGATATAATGGTTTAGTCGAAACACGAATCAAATGTGTTTGCTCAATATGGTAACCTTTATGCTCAAATCGACGTCGAAACCGAAAACAATCACCATACAACCCAAACTTTTCCAAAACTCATCAGAATTTAACCAGACTTTGTGAACATGTCCAAAATCATCATACAAACTTATTGGAATAACTAAAACCCGATTCCGGGTCCGTTTACCCAAAAGTCAAACATTTGTTAGCTCTTATAACTTAAAATTTCTAAGACGAGAATCATTATTCCAAATCAATCTCGAACCGCTCGAAAACCGAAACCAACCATACACGCAAGTCATAATACATAATATGAAGCTGCTCAAAGTCTCAAACCACCGAATGGAATGCTAAAGCTCAAAATGATCGGTCGAATCGTTATAACTGTTGCTACATATAAGCCTAAATAAAAATATACTAGTATACTAATAGTCATGGTATATGTGTATGTATTTGTTAGTATTACACAAATGAAGCATGCAATAAGTATGCATAGGGCACATGGAGATCATTGTTTCAATTCCACGAAAATGACCAATCTTTCACCATATTACCGCTAACCCCAGATCCTATCCATTTTATCACTTCTCAACTTTTTGCTCCTACCACCCATAATCTTCTTCTCCTTTAAAACAATTATTCACTCCCCCGTCACCACGAAATACACAATCAAATTTAACTGAACTTTGGAAATATGTTTTGCGTCCACAAATACTTGCATAATTAGGTTATCCAAATTTATTTAAGAGGAGTCACCTTGAGATTCCACAATAAACAAAAGATATGGAAAAGAAAAAAAGAAAAATATTAAATCAGGAAAAGGTATTTAGTCGATAAATACAATACCATGCTAGCTCCTGTATGTGCATTCCTCTTGAAGCAAAATTTTTTGTTTCTTCCCTTTTCTCAAAATATTAGAATATATCAGACTTTTTCTTAAAAGAGTAGACGAAAATTAAACAATAAAGCCTAGATAGTCTTAAAATTACAGTCTTATCTTAATCTCTTTGAAAAGTGTTTAACCAAAAATAGGTTTTCTGGTCAAAGTCAATATCTAGAAGAAAACGGGTTACTGATAACCAAGTTTTACTTCACTTTCTTAATAATCTTAAGAGAGATAAAAGAATTGATGGAAATAATTAACAAAGAAAAGTGTGGAACGGATTGACAAACACTTCCCAAAATCAAGGCCGAAAATTTAGAGTGTAAGCAAACAATTATAGTATGAATTTCAGTAATAATCGTCACATGTCCTTACAAATGAAATTCCCATAATTATATAGGAACATTCAATCGTAACGGGTATCATACTTAATTTGGATTAATTAAGGGCATTAACTGTATTGATTGTCCATTACCATAAATAATTATAACTGACATATTTATGACTAAAGATTCCTTTTAATCGCTTCCCATTTCCCTACCTTATCTCTGGTTCATGTATCTTCCCTTCTTTGCAGTCTTCATTCATTCCGTTCCTATTTTTCCTTTGACAATTGTCAGGCTCGGTTCTTTTCTCTTATACTATCCCGTGCCTTCCGCACAACCTTAGTTCAATTCATTGAGAATGCCACTTGTCGTTGTATCGACACTTCACGTGTCATGCCTCGTCAGCTTAACGTCATTCCACGTGTCGTAACTTTTCATCAATACAAATAGTCCCCCCACTTTCTGAATATTCTCAATTGAATATTCGGGAAGTGGTAAGTTTTTATGGCGGGAAGTCCTTGCCGCCGCTTCTTGAGCATCATCATGCCTTTCTCAGAATCGATGTGTCGCTTGTCAAATCTATTTAATGCCCATGCCACATGGCCTCTTACGATTGGTTCTATAGTTTCTCAGTGCCTTTTAGGGTTCTTTCCCTACGGTTGTGCCAGTCACGAAGTGACGGTTCCATTAAGACGCTTCATAATGACCAGTTTTAATGAGGGTTGTATCTTCTTATAAACACTTCGTTCTTTTGATCTTTTGGAGTTTTCCTTCTTCAGCATCCATTACATTACTCTTTCTTTGTATTTTTGTATGCTTTCCTCTGTATTTCCTTGGATAATGATGTCTTCGATAATGGCAAATCCTCGCAAAGTTGTGATTGTTGATGAACTGCCCCTACTAAAAGTAGGATAGGTGGTAGACTCCGTAGCCTTGGTTCACTATCTAACCGTGGTTCCTCTTCTCAAAGTAGTTCTGCTAGGACATCTTCTTCTAAACCTAGGGCTCCGTTAACCCCCAGATCTTTTTCTAGGAATGAGGATTTAAATGAACCTGTGCGTGAACCTACAACTGCAGAAATTGTCCCCCAAGAATTCTCTTTTATAACTGACCGTGAAACCATGAGAAATCAAGTTTCTTCTATAGTTTCCCTCAACCCTGCTGAACTTTATCCAAGTTTGATCACTACCGGTCTACTTTCCTTGGTTCGTAGAGAGTTCCATTAGAAACTGGATTTCCCAGTTTTAGTCCCTGGTGCCAATCAGAGAATCACCTCTTATCATGATGGTTACTCTTTTGTTTATACCTACCCTTTAAATTTAAGATTTAAGCCTCCTATTGATTCAGTAATTATTGAGTTTTGTCGTTACTTCAACGTGTGTCTTGGTCAGATTGGCCCCATTGTATGGAGGACCGTTGCTTGCCTACGTTATTTGTCATATCTGGTTTCCGTCACTTTTACCTTTCGGTACTTACTTCACCTTTACTCTCCCAAATTATTTTGTGAAGGGGTCTTTTCTCTCGTGGCTAGAAGTAAGAGGGTGCTGGTTAGCCCTGAAGATGATCGAGATCGTGGCTGGTATGCTCGTTTCGTTGTTGCTCCCACTAGTGCATTAGTGCGTAAGTTCTCTTCTTTTTTGTCTTTTTCTATATACCTTGCATAATTTCTTGTAATCACGTACCCGTTTTGCAGCAACCATAGAGGTTTTTGATGAGATTCCCGACTTCCGTGCTTGGGTAGAAAAAATGTTAACTGCTGCCCCAATGGACAAAAGATCTTGGAAATTTCTTTCTCAAAAATTTGGTTGGAAAGTGAAGACACACGGTACATTTTACCTTCATAGTTCTTCTTTTTCTTATATTTGTTTATACAAGAATTTCTCATCCTTGCCTTTCCTTTTTGTTAGGATTTTATATTTATGGTATTAGCCCCATATCTGTTCAATCAACCAAACTTTCCGTGAGTCTTGCTCAGGAACAGATTCTGAGTGCTTCTTCCTCCAAAAGGAAAACTGATGAAGCCCGTGGCTCTAAAGATTAAGAAGAAACAGAGGAAGGATCTTTGGTGAGAAAGCCACGTGTCAAGAGACGCGTGGTTTCTGATGATGAGGCACCCCCCTCTCATGACCTTCCCTCTAGTGTAATTTCTTTCAGACTCATAGATGAGCCACAGAACGTTCCTTTAGTGATTTCTGATGAAGATGTTGTTGATCCCCCACCAAGTTTTATTGATAGATAGTTTGCTCAAGGATTCGAGGGTGAAGAAGCTTTCAGGCCTGTCTCTGAAGAATTGCCTCTTGCTTCCCTTCCAGATTCATCTACCATCAACATCTCAGTGCATTTGCCTGATGTTACTTCGGTTGTTACTCCCGTGGTTGTTTCTCATACAGAGGCTGAACCTTCTAGCAGTAGGAGGGAGATGAAAAGAGTCGTAATTGAGGTCCCTGAAGATGGGAACTTACTAAGAAAATCTTGTCAAGACGACGTGTGGTTGAAGCCACTGATTGGCCCCATGGAGAAGAAGAAATTAGAAAGCCACAGCTCACTGACTTTAATCAACGACATCGTTCATTCTTCTTTGAAGGTACAAGCTTATATTTATGTTCCTCTTTCTTCCTCATTCATAACTCTTCTACCTTTACTTTTTTGCAGATTAATTTGATTGGTACCGAGCTTATGAAAAGAGTTTCTCAAGCGGACCAGCAAGTTATGGTATTCTGCACCGAGGTTGACAATTAGAAGGAACAATTTGAAGGTCTTCAACTGGAAAAGGAAGTTCTTGCAGAAGAGAAGAACGCTTTTGAGCGTCAAATGAGGATGATTTCTGCCGAGCTAGCGGTTGAAAAATCCTCTTCCAATCAGGTTGGGAAGGACAAGGATATACTGGAATCCTCTTTTGCTAAACAACTTTCCAAGGCAACTAAAGTGATAAGGAGTTTGAAAGAACTCCTTAATTAAAAAGAGGTTTACGCGGGAGCATTGATTCAAACGCTTACCCAAGCTCAGGAGGATTTCCACGCCTCTGCATATAAAATTCAGTTCTTGGAAAGTTCTTTCGCTCCTTTGAAGACAACCTTTGATGCCTCGAAAGTAGAAAAAGAAGAGTTGAGAGGTGAGGTTGATCAGTGGGAGAAGGATTTTGAGGCTCTCGAGGATAAGCTATCGTTGAATGTGAGATTGGCATTTTTGAACACTCGCCTCGAGACTCTAATTGAAGCCAACCAGGAGGGTTTTGACCTTAATGCTGAGATTGCTAAGGCTAAAGAAGCAATTGATAAAACTCAGCAATGTCAAAGCTTTTCCTCACTCGAAGATGAAGGTTCCAAGGGTGATGGGGATGGACTTGTTCCTGGTAGAGCTGATGTTTAAGCCTCTTCTACTCAAGTTAATCCTTCTTCTCCCATTGATGATACCCCCGTTAATGATGCTCCTTAGTTTCTTCCTTTCCCTTTTTTTTGTCAGCTTTTATTTGGGACTTTTGTATGTTGGTTTTTCCCTCAGTTTAATTTTGGAATTTTAATGATGGATTAGAACCTTTTTGTTTTTATAAACATTTCAGTTGCTTTTGCCACATATTATGCTCTATGATTTTTTGATGTGTGAGCTTTTTCTTGCATTTAATAATGCCTTAACAATCCATGGCTTTGATAAATATGGGGTTTTATAAAAAAAAAGGTCCTTTTAGGTTAACGACACTGATAAAAATGATGTCTCATCTTTATATTGGTGCAAACATATGAAACATGAAGTAGACATGAAAAAAGGAATAATTTGAGGAAGTTTTATATTTTGAACTTTCAAATAAATTTCATACATTATTTTCATGATCGCTCGTACAACACTTTCATAACTTCTTTTATTGTAGCGGATTTTAAAATACAAAATCGGGTCTATAATCTCTTGAGTAAATACAAAATCGGGTCTATTGTCCAGTGAATAAATTTTGGCCTTAACCTAAAACTCGCAGGGACATGGAAAAATTCCAGAGGTTTGTTTCTTCAAGGTTTTTGATTCAGGCTAAACCGAAGTACGTCGTTTTGAGACTTTTGTTTTCTTCTACATGCATAGTCCCCCCAGTGTTGGAGCCTTCAAGTTTGAAATCTTGAACACTGGATTACTCCTTCTTTTTGGTCCATTCCCTGAAAAGGAAAATACGAACGGGACTCGGAGACATTTATTTAGATGATGACTGCATAACACTTTTTTCATCAGAAAGGTTGTAACCTAGACCGGGAATAAATCAGTATTTTGTGTGCCTTTCGGGTCTAATATTATCATTTGGTATGGGCTAGATTTTTGCCTATTATCTAAAATGGTAAGTAAAATTTAAAAGAATAAAACAAAAATTGAACTTGCGTGATACCTGTCCATGGGTACTTTCCTCATCTAGAAGTAGTACTTCTTCAAGTGAACTGCGTTCCAATTTGATGGTAGTACCTTTCCATCCATGGTTTCCAACTCGTATGCTGCCTTTCCAGTGATACCTCGAACCTTATAAGGGCCTTCCCAATTTGGACTCAACTTTCCTACGTTGGTCGCTTTTGTCGATCGGAATACCTTTTTGAGGACGAAGTCCCCAATCTTGAAGTATCTCAAATTAGCTTTCCTGTTGTAATATCACTCAATCATTTTCTTTTGAGCCGCCTTTCGAATTAATGTTGTTTCTCTCCTTTCTTCTTATAGATCCAAATTTACTTGCATCTCCTCCTTATTTGCTTTCTCAGTAAGATGTGTGTATCTCGTACTTGGTTCACCTATATCTACTGAAATTAAAGCTTCTGCACCATAAACAAATGAAAATGGAGTTTCACCCGTGCTTATTTTTGTTGTTGTTCGATAGACCCACAACAACCCCGGTAACACTTTTGGCCATTTGCCTTTTGATTCTTCTAATCTCTTCTTCAAGTTATTAATGATAACTTTGTTTGTCGACTCAGCTTGTCCATTAGCTGCAGGGTGGTAAGGTGCGGTCGTAATCCATTTGATCTGTCAACTTTGAAAGAATTCTGTGATTTTAGTACCTATGAATTGCGGGCCATTGTCACACACGATTTCCTTTGGAACTCTAAATCGACAGATAATGTTTCTCCAAACAAAATCCCTGACTTCTTTTTTTCGCACTTGTTTGAATGCACCTGCTTCTACCCATTTTAAAAAATAATCTGTTAAAACTAATAGACACCGTACCTTTCCCTTAGCTTGAGGCAACAGGCCTACGATATCCATGTCCCGCTTCATGAAAGGCCATGGTGAAATAACTGAATGTAACAGTTCTGCCTAGGCGGTGCAGGTTATTGACATATCGTTGACATTTATCGCACTTGGCTACAAAGCCTTCTGCTTCTTCTTCCATTTTTGGCCAATAATACCCTACTCTTACTAATGTTTTTACCAATGATCTTCCCCCGGCGTGATTGCCACAGTGCCCCTCATGTACTTCCCTTATTACATACTCTGTCTGCGATGGGCCGAGGCATTGTGCTAAAGGTCCGCGAAACATTTTTCGATATACATTTTCACGAATTAAGCAATACCAGGCGGCTTTTTGGCGAAGCAATTGTGACTTCTTTTTGTCCTCGGGCAAGACTCCATACTGCAAAAAGTTCACAAATTTGTTTCTCCAATCCCAAGTTAAATTATTAAAATTTACCTCGCTCTTGTCTTAGTCAAGTGCCGAATAAAATAAATGTATTAAGATAGCATTTTCTGCGTTCGTTACATCTGTGACAGACGCGAGACTTGCCAACGCATCTGCTTCTGCAATTCCTAAACCCGCTCCTTTAACGTTTGAAGAACCATCGGTAAGTAAAGTCCAAGTCCCCGAATTAGATCCGGTGAATACCTATAGTTCCTTTTCTGCTTCAAGAACTAAATTCATGTTGAAATCCTCTACAAAACCTGCTAAAACCTATGATTTTATCGCAGTTCTGGGTTGATATATGATATCATACTCAGTGAGTTCTATTGACCATTTAGCTAACCTACCTGATAACTCATGTTTATGTAATATATTCCTTAGAGGGAAAGTAGTTATTACAGAAATAGGATTACATTGGAAATAAGGTCTTAACTTCCTCGATACCATGACTAATGCTAAAGCAAGCTTTCCCAAGTGGGGATACCATGTCTCAACATCTATCAAAGATTTACTAACATAATAAATTGAGAATTGCTTACGTTTATCATCTCGTACCAATATTGCACTTACCGCTACTTGTAACACATCAAGATAAATGAGAAGCATTTCACCGTCTTTTGGTTTGGGTAGCAAAGGCGGATTTGACATATACAATTTTAGGTCCTTAAGGGATTGTTGTCATTTGTCAGTCCATTCAAATTAATTCTGCTTTTTCAATACTGAAAAAGAATTTAAAACTATTTTCTAATGACTTTGATATAAACCTCCCCAGGGTTGCTATTCTTCCTGTTAATCTCTACACTTCTTTTTTGATCGTGAGTATCTATGGTATTTCTTCGAGAGCTTTGATATGTGTAGGATTCACTTCAATACCTCTGTTAGAAATGAGAAAGCCTAAAAACTTACCTGAAGCCACGCCAAAATCGCATTTTTCTAGATATAGCTTCATATTGTATTTGCGGAGAATCTCGAAAGTATCTGACAAGTGTTGAAAATTATCCCCCGCTTGTATTGACTTGACCAGCATATCGTCAATGTAGACTTCTATGGTTTTTCCTAAGTGCTCTTAAAACATTTTGGTCACCAACCTTTGATGCGTGGCTCTAGCATTTTTTAAACCAAAAGGCATGACTTTATAACACTAAGTCCCCCTGTCTTTGATAAACGAAGTTTTTTCTTAATCTAGAAAGTCCATTTTTATTTGGTTATATCCTGAATATGCATCTAAAAACTCAAAAGTTCATGTCCTGCGGTGGAATCGATTAGTTGATCTATATGTGGTAGAGGGAATGAATCTTTAGAACAAGCTTTATTTAGATCAATATAATCTACACAAACTTGCCATTTTCCATTCTTTTTAGGAACTACTACGGTATTAGCTAACCAATTAGGGTACTTTACCTCCCGTATCGAACAAATTTTCATAAGCTTTTGTACCTCATCTTGGATTACCTGATTTTTTAAGGATCCTTGTTTCCTTTTCTTCTGCTTGATAGGTGGGTATGATGGGTCCTCATTCAATTTGTGAGTCATTACCTCCGGTGGTATACCTGTCATATCCGAATGCAACCAAGCGAAGCAATCTACGTTAGCTTGTAAAAATTCGATTAACTTACCTTTCATTTCTAGGCTTAAATTTGCTCCGACGTAAACTTTTCTGTCTGGTCAACGTGTAAATAGTACTATAGCTTCGAGTTCTTCAGCAGTTGTCTTAATATTTTCATTTTCTTCTGGCTCTTGAATAACATCAGGTGTCGAATCAACATCAGTCTATCCTGGAATGCCTTCAGTTGAGTTTTTTGCACCAATGTCCTCAACTAAGTTTTGTAGTTGCTATTTTGTTTCTACATCATTGACTACCTTAATCGAAACCACCATCGATTTAATACTTCTTGAAGCTTGTTGATCTACACGGATTTGACGAATTCCCCACTGTGAAAGAAATTTGATAACTTGATGTAATGTAAATGGGACGACGTCCATGTCGTGAATCCATGGTCTTCGCAAAATTATATTATATGCCATGTCTGCGTCTACCACCTGGAACTTTGTATCCTTAACAACTCCCTCAACAAATGTGGTGAGCAGAACTTCCCCTTTTGTGATAACACTTGAATTGTCAAACCCGGCCAAGGAACGTGTCTTTGGTTTCACCTTGTCGTTAGCTTGCATTTCGTTCACCATCCTTAGTAAAATGATGTTTATTGAACTACCTGGATAAATCAAAACTCGCTTTACATTAGTATCGTGTATAAGTAAAGATATTACCAGTGCATCGTTGTGAGGAATCACAAAGCTGTCCGCATCTTCATCATCGAATGTTATACTGTCTCCATCCAAGACTTGGAAAACTCACTTCCCATGAGTAACCGTGACTTTTGACATCTTTTTTGTAGCTGTATAAGTTACACTATTGACCTCATCTTCCCTAGTTATCACATTACATGTTCTCGTTGGTGATGGAGGTTTTGGGGGTTCCTGTCTGTTCTTCATATATGATTGTCTTCCTTTCTCGCTGAACAGGTCAGTTAGATAACCTTGCTTCAACAAGTGCTCGACCTCTCCCTACAATAATCTACAATCTGATGTTCTATGGTCATGATCGTTGTGAAACTCACACCAGAAATATGGATTCCTTTTGCTTGGATATGATCTCATTTCTTTAGGCCATCGCATCTTATCTCCCATACATCTCAAAACAGCTACTAACTCGGAGGTGCTGACGTTGAAGATGTAATCTCCTACCCTTGCGTGTATACCGAATTCGTTGCCTCTTGCATCTCGTTCCTTTATGAACCTAGATTAAGAGCTCGTATCTTTTTGCCTCGGTCTTGAGTCGAATCGTGTGTTTTCTTATTTAGATCGAGGGTCTCACCCAGCAGGTCCCATGTAAGGTTTGTACCTATTTTTTTCGGTCCTTTTTTCTGCTTCTGAACATCTCGATCCTTCTCTTTCATCGGTTCTTTGTTGTGCGACCATATCTTCTTCTATCCACAACTTTATGTTGTATTTGTTGTACACATCATTCCAAGTTATCGCTGGGAATTCCCTCAAACTCTCTTTCAGTCTTCTCGTCGCTTCTGAACTTTTCTCGTTTAAATTACTTGCGAATGCCATAACTGCCCAGTTATCGGGTACCCGAGGTAACATCATCCTCTCCCGCTGGAATCTATCTGTGAATTCCCTTAGTAATTCTGTATTCCCCTATTTTACCTTAAAGATGTTTTTCATCCTTTTTTCAACCTTCTGAGCTCCCGAATGTGCTTTTATAAATGAATCTGCAAGCTCAGTAAAAGAATCAATAGAATTTTCAGGTAAAAGAGAATACCACGTTAATGCTCCTTTCGTGAGTGTTTTACCAAATTTCTTAACCAAAACCGATTCAATTTCTTGTTTGGTTAAATCGTTGCCTTTTATGCCAGTTGTGAATGCAGTTACGTGATCTCGAGGGTTAGTCATTCCATCATATTTCGGAATATCAGACATTTTAAACTTTTTAGGAATTGGCAAAGGCGCTACACTTGGTTTCCAAGGCTGTTGTGAATACTTGTCAATATCCACCCATTTGATCACGAGTGGCACACCAGGTATTTGCTCTATGCGATCGTTTTGCTCCTTCAATTGTTTCTACAAAGTTAGTACCAAACTTTGTAGGTTAGAATTATTTGTTGTACCTGACCCTCCTTCGCGAGATTCATTTGGAATTCCTCCACTTCCAGAGTTGTCAAGCCCTGAGCGCGGGTCTTCTACGATTGTTGTATTGACTGGTGGAGGAGTTTGTGGCACGTTGGGCAATCCTCTAATAAAAGCTTGTAGAGAACTATTCATGTGTTCTGCAATCAATTACTTTAGAGCGTCCTGCTCTACAGTTTATTCATCTCCTTGTTGATCATTAGCGCGCGATGTAGACCTTACAGGTGAACCCCCACGGGATTGCTGAGGGGATCCCGTTGGAGAGAGGAGTGGTGAAGTTCCACCTTATGGGTTCAACTGGTTATTTTCGTTAGCAGTTGACATAGTTGGTTATCAAAAAGTAGAATTTGTACAGTGAAAAGATTATCAGATTCCCGATAACGGAACCAATTTGTTTAACAAAAAATAGACTTCCCGATCAAAGTCAATATTTAGAAGAAAACGGGTTACTGATAACCAAGTTTGACTTCACTTTCTTAGTAATCTTAAGAAAAATAAAAGAAATGATGGAAATAATTAACAAAGAAAAGTGTGGAATGGATTTACAAACATTTTCCCAAATCAAGGCCGGAAATTTAGAGAGTAAGCAAAGAATTATAGTATGAATTTTAGTAATAATTGTCACATGTTCTTACAAATGGAATTCTCATCCTTATGTAGGAGCATAGAATCGTAACATCTATCATACTTAATTTGAACTAATTAAGGGCATTAATTGTATTGATTTTCCATTACCATAGATAATCGTAACTAGCATATTTATGACTAAAGATTCCTTATAACAGCTCCCGATTTCCCTTCCTTTTCTCTAGTTCATGTATCTTCCATTCTTTGCAGTCTTCATTCATTCCGTTCCTGTTTTTCCTTTGATAATTGTCAGACTCGGTTCTTTTCTCTTATGCTATCCCGTGGGTATTTCTTCTGTGCTTACCGCGCATCCTAAGTTCAGTTAATTGAGAATGACACTTGTCGTTGTATCGACGCTTCATGCGTCATGCCTCGTCAGCTTAATGTCGTTCCACGTGTCGTGACTTTTCCACCAATACAAAAAGTCAATTAATATTTAGTGTTATTTTAGTTGATCAATATTACATTCATACTCTTATAGTGAACCGTTGATATATAATCTAACCAGAACACTAAAAGAACCTAAGAAAAAAAAACAAGAAACCAGCTTCTTCGAGCAAAGTGGATTAGTTGAATTTAAACTTAAAAATATATTAATTTGATTGGCGAAGCCGATTAATATTTTGGTGGGGAAAGGTAAATATTGCAACAGTAGTTTGGTTATTACTGTTTGGTGTTGACTCATTATTTACTCATTACTCAGGGAAAAGAAATGAGTACCAACAGAAAAGGTCCATGCGTTCTTAGCATTGGGGCAGCGGCTGCGCATATGTTTAAACCCACCCGCCCTGCACCCCGGACCGCCATCCCTATTGAAAATGGATTAGGCCAAAAATTTGCGCGCGCTCAAAGGATGAGTAAAGTCCAGTGTTACTACTAACTTATGATAATGAAAAGAGTTACCGTATTCAACTAAGTCAAAGGAACATTTTACAGGGAGAAGGAACCGGTCAATAACAGCCTTTCCACAAATCTTGAAATAGATAAGTAGGGAACTGAATGAGAATCAGAGTGTTAACCGATTAATATTGTAAAAGACTAAAACATTAATATAGCAAGCTCACACGATCAAGAATAATGTGAAGAAATACTAAAAGGAAATTTAGGATACACGACCAACAAAGGTGGATAAGGTCCAATGGACGATCCTTTGTCTATAAATAGGCCGACACTTACATGCATGAGGGATACATAGAGACTAATTTTAGTGCAATTTCAACAGATATTTTTCAATTACTGTTTTCATTTACATCTTCACGCTTTATCCCAATTATCCAATATATCAGCTTGTCACATGCTACTTTTTCAGGCTTTCAGGTGTGTTTGGTACGAAGTAAAATGTTTTCCAATTTTTTCATGTTTGATTGGCTTAAATATTTTGAAAAATATTTTTCTCATGAACTCATTTTCCTTCAATTGGAGAAAAATATTTTCCCTTGAAAATATTTTCTCTATTAAGAGAAGGGAAAATATTTTCCTAAACTCTTTTTCATCCTTCCCCACCATATTCCTCATCCCCACCAACTCCCCCTTCCCCCACACCCCAACCCAGCCCGCCTACCCACTCCACCCCTACCCCCATACCCCCTACCTACTCCCAACCCCAACACCCAACCCCTACCCCCACCCCACCCTAAATAGAAATATTAGTAATAGTACTTTTTTTTTATTTTGTAGATACAGTACTTTCTTTTTCATTTCAACAAAATGAGTATTTTCTTTTCATGGCGTCAAAAAAAGTATTTTCTTTCATTCCAACAAAAAAAGTACTTTCTTTTCATGATGTAGAAAAATATTTTCTTTCATTTCAACAAAATGATATAGTAAAAAATATTTTCTTTCATTTTAACAAAATGAGTATTTTCATTTCATAATGTAGAAAATGTATTTTCTTTTATTTCAACAAAATGAGTACTTTCTTTTCATGTTGTAGAATGAGTACTTTCTTTTTAGTCATGGAGCACAAATTTCAGCGTTATTTTTATGTGAAAAAGTAAAGCAGCACAATAATTTCTTTGGGTTTGTGTGAATTTTTAAAAGATTAATTAAATTCTTGAAGAAAATAGAGTACTCAAAACGTTGGGTATTTGGGGTGTGCGGGGGGGAGGGGAGGGGCAGAGAAGAGTAGCATAAGAAATTATTTTCCAAAAAAAAAATTCTACTCTCTAACAAACACTAAAAAATAATTTCTGAAAAAAAAAATTCACTCACCAACCAAACAAGAAAAATAAATGATAGAACTACTCATTTTCCAGGAAAATATTTTCCAAAATACCAAACGCACCCTAAATTTCTACTTCCCTTTTCCACTTTTCTTACACTTATATGAGGTGGGTCTAGAAATTTATAGTTGAGAAACTGAGTTCTTCCTTCAACAAAGTTAGTACCAAATTCGGCCAGTTTTTCATGAGCCATGATGAATAAGTAAATGTGTATCAGTTAATGACATCTTTACCCATACCATTAACTCTATGTCACTATGTGGCATACTCCTATCCATATCTTCCAAGCATTTCTTGTTACATTTCTTCTTTGAATTTATCTGTCTTTCTGCCATCTTAAATTGCTCAACTGATCAATGTGATTAGTTTGGAAACAAGGAATCAATAATTCAATAGCCAAACAAAAGAAGAGTATATATATTAGATCCCATTAAAGAACCTATCCCCTTCTTTAGCAATTTCAAGAAAGGAAGAAAACGATCAGCAACTTAATGATAACTCCTCATCTATATTTCTAAAGGTAACTACTTTTAGTGAAAAGTTGAGATATGAAGAATTAAAGTAAAGCCACAAAATGGGGTTCTTTTTCTGTTGGTAATGCAATAAGATAATGAGAGCCTGGTGACATTCGTGTGGAATCCACACTCTTCCCATTTATTAATATTATCGTATTCCCCACTTCTCATGTCTCACTAGCCAACCATCCAAATGCTTTCCTCTTCAGCAATCCATTTTCAGTTTGTTTAATGATTTCATTGATTCGAAGGGTACACCAATTGAAGTTTACTTAGATATACAAATCTTTTAAAACCTTGATTACTTTTGTTCTGAAATGTTACTTTATTTAAATCAATAAGATTAAGTGATTCTGCAAATATACTGTGCAAACCTAACAAAAGAATATTCCTCAATAATCAAAGCAAATTGACGTTGAATATCTTAAAGTATCTTGACCTATAACAATATTTATCAGTCTTGATAAAGTTTTGGTTCTAATTCTCTTTACGATCATATAGCGACGTGTACTAACTGAGTGAAAAAAAAATTAATTACTTTTATAAAATTAATAATTTAGTTAGTTGATAAAATGTACATTCTTAATACATAACAAGCTATTGAATATTCAGAGAAGGTTTTTCTGCACACCCTCAATGAATATTAGATTTCATAAAATAAAAAATTAAAGTAAACTAATATGTATGTATACTGAGAAAACGAGCCATAAGTCGAAGAGTGATTTAAGGTTGATATTTCATTGAGGGTGTGAAGGTAGTTATGGAAAGATATCCGGCAGTCATCAAAAGGTATTACAACTGTAAATAAAAAATAAAAATAAAAAAAAGATAATTACCAACAAAAAAAGGAACATTTCAGGTTAAGAATTTTTAGTTAAAATAATCTCGTTTTTTCCAAAGTAGAGATAGTGGGATCACGTGCCCAATTTGGGGTGCAGAAATGAAGCGAGACTAGGGATGTTTCTAAGATGCAACTCTGTTTAACTTGACTGTTTAATGAATATTTGGTTCTTTAAAAATAATTCTATAAATATTAAACCAAGCTAGGATTTAGATACTACTACATACTTTGGCTGTGTACTTGCTTTTGCATGAAAGTATGTTACGTTCCACTTGTTGCCCTGTCACGATCCAAAATCCAACTAGCCGTGATGACACCTAACACAACCCGCTAGGTAAGTCAATTAACAACTATTCAAATTAATGAAATTTATTAAGAGAAGAAATGATAATACAACTGCTTTTATACAAAGAATTTTTCAAGGACTGGTAGTACAAATCACGAGTTTCTAAGATTTAGATTTTTTTTTCTTTACAAGACTGAACTGAAATAATTACAACATCTGTTTGAAATGTAAATGAACAGAATTCGAATCTAATGCTACCAAGGACAAGTGATAGTCATAACTGGAACGCAAGTACATCTTCAGATCCAGCTCCCGTTGTATGCAGCAACATCAACATCAAACATCTGCACGCAAGGTGCAGAAATGTAGTATGAGTACAACCGACCCCATGTACTCAATAAGTAACAAACCTAACCTTAGGTTGAAAGTAGTGACGAGCTGGGATAAAGGTCAGAGTCCAACTCCAATAACCAGCCATAGTTCATAACAATATAATAAAAATAGTACAAGAAAATAACTTAGAGATAAGATGCTCAACTCGTTCACAGTTACGAAAAATAGGCATGTTTTTCAAGTATAAAAGTAAATCCCAAATCTTTCACCGAAAACACCAAAAACATATGAGTAAGTTTGAAAACTGTGACTTTCCCAAAAACCTTTCAACAATAAATAAGATGTTTCATTTTCAGATAGCATGAGAAAAGTACATCTCTATGCCTACATGTCAATATGCAGGTTAAATCATGAATGTCACAAAATCGGGTATCGTGAGGAAACGCATCTCTATGCCTGTATCTCAAGTACGCATGTCAAATGCAATGCATCTCAGTGATGAACCCATGTACTCACACTCTCAGAGTACTCAATCTCACTGTCTCGTACTCTCTCTCACCATGCTCAATACTTAGCACACTCAGTCACTCAGTACTGTACAAGGCAGATCAAACCAAAACATAAATAAATCCAGGGGCAGATCCAGCCCAATGCATATGAATCCAGGACAGATCTAGCTCAAAAATCCATAGAAACTGCGCCCATTGTGGATGTGCAGACTCCAGAGGGGCCGATCCAGCCCAAGCGCTAAAATAAGTTAAATCCTGGCATGAATCAATAAAGCCTACTGCGGCGTGCAACCTGATGCCATAAATATCACTCACAACAGACCCTCGGCCTCACTCAGTCATCAATCTCTCCAGTATCTCGGGCTCACAACACTCATGCTAGGCAGCCCAAATCAATGATACGAGATGTGACAATATACAATAACAGAGATTGAGATATGATATGTAATGATGAATGCGACTGAGTACATAACTACAATTAAGCAAATAACTAAACAGCAAAGAACGACCACTATGGGTCCTAATAGTACCAGGATATAGCCTAAACATAATTTCTAGCATGATTTACAGCTCAAGTGCTCTAACACATAGAGTACAGTAAAAATGTTTACATAAGATAGCTACACAATTCCATGCTATTGACTAAATCATAATTCACACAGTGCACACCCACACGCCCGTCACCTAGCATGCGCGTCACCCCAACATCAATCACATAATACGTAATTCGGAGTTTCATGCCCTCAGCACCAAGTTTAGAAGTGTTACTTACCTCGAACAAGTCAAATCCAATACCGAGTAAGCCAAACGATGCTCCAAAAATTCCATCCCGCGTGTACTGACCTCCAAACGGCTCAAAACTAGCCAAAAGCAACTCAAATACTTCAAATAATGCCAAAGGAAACAAACCCAGTCGATAAAGGTCGAATCTTTAATCAAAAGCCCAAAATCAACCAAAACGTTAAACCATGGCCTACACCTCGAAACCCGATGAAACTTCCAAAATCCGACAACTTATTCAATTACGAGTCCAACCATACTAGTTTCACTCAAATCCGACTCCAAATCGATGTTCAAAACTCAAAATTTCACTCTATAAAACTTTAGACAAAAACCCATTATTTCTCTTTTGAATCATCAACCAAAAGCCAAAAACGAGGATAGATTCATGAAATATAAACAAAATCGAGTTAAGAATGCTTACCCCAATTTGTGTGGTGAAATTTCTCTTCAAAGTCTCTCAAAACCGAGCTCCAAGTCTCAAAAATATGAAAAGAAACGACCAAGTCTCGAAATATAGTTTTGCCCAGGCTTCATCGCATATGCGATCATATCGTCGCATCTGCGATATCCGCTTCTGCGGTAAAATTCTTCGCTTCTGCGAAAATAGTTTAGCCCAGTACCCCTCGCACCTGCGGTAACAAAACTCCGCTTCTGCGAAGACCTTCGCGCTTGCGCTCCAATTCCTCACACCTGCGCTCCAATTCCTCGCACTTGCGCATCCACACATGTGCTCAATTCTCCGCTTCTGCGATCTTCCTCACCCAGCCTCTTCTCGCTTCTGTGATGGACAACCCGCATCTGCAAAGTCGCTTCTGCGATCAAGACTCCGCAGATGCGGCTACACCAGTACCATCAAATCTTCAACAATGCAACAAGAGATAAAAATAATTTGAACCACGTCTGTAACTCACCCGAGCCACTCGGGACCCCGTCCAAATATACTAACAAGTCCCATAACATAACACGGACCTACTCGAGGCCTCAAGTCACACATAACAATATCAAAACGATGAGTCGCACCTGAATTCGAACTTAAATGAACTTTGAACTTTCAACTTCCAAAACTCGCGCTGAAACATATCAAATCAACCCTGAATGAACTCAAATTTTGCACACAAGTCCCAAATGACATAACGAAGCTATTCAAATTTTCGGAACCATAATCCGAACCCGATATCATCAAACTCAACTCCCGGTCAAACTTATGAACTTTCCAAACCTTCAAATTTCCAACTCTCGCCAATTAGCGCCGAATCCTTCTAGAAATATTCAAATATAAAATTCGGGCATATGCCCAAGTCCAAAATCACCATCCGGACATAACGAAACCATCAAAACTTCGTTTCGGGGTCAAATTAACAAAAGTCAAACTTGGTCAACTCTTCCAACTTAAAGCTTTAATCATGAAATTCATTCTTCCAAATCACTTCTGAATAACTTGAAAACCAAAACCGACGATTCACACAAGTCATAATACATCATACGGAGCTACTCATGTCTTTAAACTACCTGCGAAATGCAAATGCTCAAAACGACCGGTCGGGTCGTTACATTGCCCTTTCCTACTCAAAATATGATAGTAACCGGTTTTGTCCCAAAATATGTAGGCATTTATTTACTTATGGAGAATAAATTTGACAACATTTTGGAGATGAAAAATCAAAGTACATTAGTAATGCAACTTATATGCTCCAAGAAAGATCAATAGCGGTTTTCCACTTAATTTCATGTGACCCGAACTCTTTATCTAATAGTTCAAGGTAATAGTGTTTCACTAACTAACTCTCAAACTACACAAAATGGAGCATATAAGTTGCATTTTTTTCCTATTTCCTAACATCAGAATAGTAAAATAATTTTTTATAAATGTTAGTCAAATTTCCCTTGATTTGATTCTCAAGTAGTGAAAATGGCAAACATTTGGAACATTGAGAAAACTAGTCAATAACACGTTACTTTTCTTTCTAATTTTTAAACTGGTTCTTCTTGGCTACCTGTTTTAATTTTGTGTATATAGATAGTCGCGATATTATGGAGAGAGACAGAGAGAGAAACTCCGTTTGAGTTTACTTATATATAGATCATATAGGAAAGAAAGAACTTTGAAATGTTATAACGACTTTGGGAGATTGTGCCAGTCATCTCCACCATATGATCATAAAGATAAAAGTGAAAAATCCTTCGATCCGATTTTCGAGTGCTAGATTGGATCACAAATTTTCGATCCAATTTTGTGAAATATAGCTTCATCTACGACGTCAATAAAACGCACACGAATTCAAACAACAAAAAAGCGACACTACACTACAATATTATGAGTCATTGATTAAAATCACAGAAATAGGGTTATATATAGATAAAATATGCAAACTACATGAATGGCAACACAAAATTTAGATGTTATAAATTCTTACTAGACTAAAACAGTATGTTTTGAAAATATATATTTGACCTTATATGTACTTGTTTTCACACACACATATATATACACACACATAACCACGGGCGTTTTATGTTGGATCCGCAAGTCGTATTTGTCCTCTTCTATGGACATAAAACTGAAGAGTCTATTGAGGAAAAAGGCAAGTAAAACTTCTCCTTTCGGTCTTTCTTTTTCTTATCTTTATTTGTCATGCCTTATTCGTGACGTCCTAATTCTGGTATAACAACATCCCTTAAAGTAATTTCTCTCTTTTTCCCTTAAGCCAATCCCAGGTTAGCTTAGAAATCAGAAAACCATTTTCTGTTCTCTTTTTCTTCTTCCTCTCTCTATATTCCATAGTGATTTCCCACTGTATATCCTACTCTCTTTCATGTCAAAGGTTATTTTTTTCGTTCTCTTAACTCTTTTTTGGAAGTCCTTATATAAGAATCTACGAGCAAATTAAATACTTCGTTATATAATTTTCATCAATTTCTTCAGGTGCAATTTTGTAACATGTAGAGAAGTAATACGGAAAAATTATAGAGATTTTTTTTTATCTTTTCAGGATGTCGTGAACTGGCAATGATAAAAGGGCAGATTTTTTTTAATTATTTATATATTATTTTCATTACTGCGGAGGAGCTTTAAATTTCCATAAAAAGTCGTTCTTTCCGAAAAAAAAAGAAAAAATTATCAAAGAAGACATGAAAAAAACTCTTCATTCTTTAAACAAAGATCATGCAAACAAAAGCTTATGTTTCGTTTTATATCACCAATTAATTCGTATACTCCTCAATAATTTAAGCTAAAAAGGAGAACCCAATGCTTGCAAGACTCCATCATCATTTTACTAAAAAGAAACAAAAAAAGGGAGAGTTCAATTTTTTCAAGGTACAAAGAATTTTATGTATTCACGAAATCTCTTTATGTTATTGCTCATGCAAAGTCCCCACACATTTTCCCCACTACTACAATATAAAATTTTCTTTCTATAAATACCCAGCCTTAAGAGGCGTGTGTCAAACACAGTCATCTACTACTACTTTCTTCCACTCTTTGCCTACTTATTTATTTTCAAGTCATTATTTTCTGTCAAACAAAAAGACCATGGCTTCAAACCAAGCAAATACTCAACAAGAATCCAAGTTCACTCTCCCTATGAATGACTTGGAGCAACAAGTAACCCTAGAACAGGAAGTGGATGAGAACGAATTCGACTATTCGAAACGATCCCAATGGCTCAGAGCAGCTGTTCTTGGAGCCAATGATGGATTAGTTTCAACAGCATCATTGATGATGGGGGTTGGAGCTGTGAAAAAAGACATTAAGGTCATGATCTTGACCGGATTCGCCGGTCTAGTGGCCGGAGCTTGTTCTATGGCCATCGGAGAATTTGTCTCCGTTTATTCTCAACTTGACATAGAAGTGGCTCAAATGAAAAGGGAAAAGAGAAGAAACGCTAACAGAGAAAAAGAAGATGATGATGCGAAAGATAGCTTGCCAAATCCAGCACAAGCAGCAGCAGCATCAGCCCTAGCATTCTCAGTGGGTGCAATGGTGCCATTATTGGCAGCATCATTTATTAGGGATTACAAAGTGAGAATTGGAGTTGTTGTTGCAGCAGTGACCTTAGCTTTAATGGTGTTTGGATGGTTAGGAGCTGCTTTAGGGAAGGCACCAGTAGTCAAGTCCTCAGCTAGGGTTTTGCTTGGAGGTTGGTTGGCTATGGCCATAACTTTTGGCTTAACAAAATTGATTGGTTCTAGTGGCCTCTAAACTCTATATTACTATTTGTGGCATAATGCTTTAATTTGTCAAAAAGCCACGCTTCTTTATTTTTACTTTATATTCTTCTTCGTGTTATAAATTTTGTTATAGCTAGGATATATATATATATAGATTGTAATCCAAATATTTGTATCTCCCTCATGCTCTGATTAACCGTATGCATGCATTATATTATTGTATCATAACATAATAAGATTCCACCCCTTCTATTAAGACCTTTGTTTCGTTCTTTTGTTTTGGAATAAATTTTACGTATCTGCATGACGTTTCCAATCTGTCCTAAAATAATTTACCAATTAGTATTAATTTGGAGGAAAGTGTCAATCAATTTTAAGAATGGCACTAAAACTAATTTCTAACCAAAAAAAAAAAATTCCTTTCTTATATGTTTAAAATCATTAATCTTGATAGTATTACTTTAAAGATGCAGTAGTATGAAGTAGCAATTTGCTAGCACCGGAACCCTCTTTCTTTTGTGTACTGGATATCACATGTTGGATGTGTATAATACTGTTTAATATCATTAATCTAGGTACTATATGTAATTCATTTCAATATAAGTTTAACAAATTCTTATATTATACACCCTCCACATCAAATTAATTGTCCTGTTATTTATTTATTAGATTAAATTGAGTAAAAAAGTGTAAAACAGTTTTGTTGAAATTTTTTAACTTTTTCGAATTGAAAAATGGAACCCCCAGCGCCTCTATGATAATAAAATGTTAAGAAGTACTGAATGATTTAGGGAATAATTAAGTTTCGCTTAATTAGTGGAAAGCAAACAGACGTTTGATACAATAAAAAATATAGAAGACATAATTATCAAGGATGATGGAGAAATGGATATGACCCTTCCAATTTTAATTAGACGTGTAGGATTCGAACCCTACCAAAAATAATTCGATAGGGATCGTTTCTTTGTTAAATGGGCCCCTTACGCGCCGCAAATTAATATTAGGGAGGGAGGCAAAGCGGTTACTAGACATTAAATGAAAAACCAAAAAAGTCTTTTAATTTTGGGAAATAAACTATCATATAAAAATACGTACGTAAAAATCTCTACATATTTATATTATTATAAAAATACGAATAATGTATATTAAATATTAAACGATTAAAATATTTTCGAAATATTATTAGACTTTTATGATCTTAAATATTTGTATAATTTAAGGATATAATTGTAATCACCTAAGGCTAGAATTCTTTTCTAATTTAAACTACACATCTAATTTTGGGTAAAATTATTTTGAGATTGTATCATTTTGGACTATTCCTTTTAATTGGACCTTGAGTTTTGGATTATATTAATTGGTATCAGAACGTACGAAGTATTGATCTTGATTTTCTTCTTTGTTACTGACTTTTTCTCAAGTAGTTTATGTTCGATAAAAAAATTTTGTTTAAAAATATTTCAAAAATATTAGCTGACTTTTATAATCAAATATGTGTATAATTTAAGGATATAATTTCACCTAAGTCTGGAATTCTTTTTCGATTTAAACTATACATATGCGGACCCTACAAAGTTGGTTTTGGTTAAAATTATTTTGGACTTTATCATTTTGAACTAATCCTTTTAATTGGACCTTGAGTTTTGGATTATATTAATTGGTATCACAACGTACGAAGTATTGATTTTTTTTTTGTCATTGACTTATTTCAAAATTTTCAAGTAATTTATGTTCGATAATTTTTTTTTTAGTTGATAAATTTTTCTTGTCTAAAATTAAAAAAAAATGATCATGTTTATTAAGATAAAGAATTGATAAAAGTAATTAAAAGAGATCAATGAAATGCTTTTTTCTTTCACGGTAAAAGAACACATGATGGTGATGGGTATCTTGTGTTGGTATGATTAATGTTGATAATACAAAACCAAAGATTTCTTTGTGGTCCTTTTTCCTTCTTCACTTCTTTATCTTTTATGAAAAATAAAGTATCCCTCATTGGTTGGGGAAAGTCATTTCCTTCTCTTTATATTGAATTACTTTTTAAAGAACTAGTAAAAAAGGAGTGGTCTCGCGCACATGAAAAATTGGTCCCGAAGACAAAACAGGTCGATTTTCCCCCTATACGTGAGGCCTAATCCAAATTTGGTTTTGCTTAAATTTATTTCTTCATTTTTTGAGCTTACCAGAAAAGTGTCCAAATACATGCTTACCAGAATATGTCCAAATTCATTCTCTTTTGAATTGAATTTTGTAACGTTTGTAACAACTATAATTTAATTTGTTGTAACTGCTACTTGAATTCTTGTAACTCCTATATGAATTCTGTAGCAGTTTTTTATTTCATAATCCCTAATTAAATTCTCCTTCTTACAACTCTAGCACCTTATCTATATTAGGAGCTGTTGTGTAAAGTTTTCATATATAGAAAAATACTTTCATCTCTCTTCTTCTTCAACCAAATTCTGGGCAATAGTTTTATGCAAATTCCAAACTTTCAGCCACGCGTGCACGTGTTTGGAGGTGCTGTGGAACCTTGGGGAGCGACCAGTCTTAACGATTTGCACCCAGTCAGGCCGAAATCGCTTTCAAGGCAGTGGCTTGCTACGACACACTATTTTTCGATAAGTTGTTCTTCTTTCTGTCTTGTTCTTAGTCAATACTATCTTCTGATTTTTCTTACAATTTGAAAGCGATTTTTACATATAATATTTACTAATGGCTACCACTTTGAACAAAATACTTCCTGATCTGTCAAAGCTTGAACTTTTAGAAGAAAGCAATTATAAGTGTTGGTCCCATAAATTTTTAATTTTCTTTGAACTGTTAGAAGTTGATTACGCTTTGTTTAATGAACCACCTGCTGATGTTGTTGCTGATAGTTCTAATGCTGCTGCTACTATTGTTGTTGATGATGCTACTAAGAAGAAATTTGAAAAGGATAATAAAACTGTTCGAGGGCATCTTCTTAACCATATGACTAACCCTCTCTTTGATTTGTTTATAAATTATAAATCTGCTAAAGTCATATGGGACTGTTTAGAGAAGAAATATGGTGCAGATGACGCGGGAAAAAGAAGTATGTGGTTGGAAAGTGGATCAAGTTTCAGATGGTTGATGATAAGCCAATCATGGAGCAGGTTCACGAGTATGAGAACTTGACTCCTGATATTTTGAACGAAGGCATGGAGATGTGTGATTCTTCAGGCTAATGTTCTGCTTGAAATGTTTCCACCTTCTCGGAGTGATTACAGGAATTAACTGAAACACAAGAAGAAAAACTTAACTCTTCAAGAACTGATCATTCACATGAGGACTGAGGAAGCAAACCGTCTCAAAGATGAGGAGTCTGAACGACTTAAGGATAAGGTGAAATCTCTCTTTCTCTCTTAATTCTTCTAAATCTAATCTTGTGGAATCTTCTAGTACTTTTATGAAAGAAAAGTTTAAAGAAAAATAGAAGAAAGGCCAGAAGAAAGGACATGAGAAGAAGCAGAATTACTTCAATAAGCCGGAGGGCCATATTCAAAAGTCAAAAAAAACCTTGCTATGTCTGCGGCAAAATTGGTCACAAGGCCTTTCAGTGCAACCAGAGACAAGGACAAAGCTCAAAGCAAGGAGGAAAAGCTCCAGTCCAAGCTAACCTTACTGAGGGTGATGATGTCATTGCTGCTGTGGTCATTGAGGCGAACATGGTGTCTAATAATACTGACTGGATACTGGACACAGGCGCTTCAAGCAACTTTGCATCAACAAAGAGCTGTTTCACGACTATGAGGAATCTGCTAATGGTGAGTGTGTCTACATGGGTAACTCCACTACAGTTGGAGTTATGAGTAAAGGAAAAATTCTCCTTAAATTAACTTCTGGAAAACCTTAGCCTTAAACAATGTTCTGTATGTACCCTCCCTTCATAGAAACTTAGTTTCTGGTGCGCTTCGCAATAAAACAGGTCTTAAACTTGTTTTTGAATCTGATAAAGTTGTTATTTCTCGTAGGGGAGACTTTGTTGGGAAGGGTTACCATAGTGGGACTTTATTTGTATTGAACATCGCTCAAGAGATTACTAATAATGTTAGTACTTTCAATTCTGCTTATATTGCTGAGTCTATTGATTTGTGGCATGGTAGACTTGGTTATGTTAATATTGCTTCTATTAAAAGACTTAGAAAAATAGAATTAATTTATACAGTTAATGTTGATAATTTTTCTAAGTGTCATATTTGTGTAGAAGCAAAACATACCAAAAAGCCTTTTAAGAATGTAACTAGTAGAAAGACAGAATTGCTTAAACTAGGGCATTCAGACTTAGTAGATTTCAAGAACATTATTAGTAAGGGTGGAGAGAAATCCTACATCACCTTTGTAGATGACTCTTCTAGATACATTAAGGTATATCTTCTTAAGTCAAAGATGAGGCTAAAAACATATTTTTAAAATACAAGGCAGAAGTAAAGAATCAATTAGATAGAAAAATCAAGAGACTTAGGTTTGACAGGGGTGGTGAATATAGTACTAATACTCTGGAAGACTTTTGTGAGAAAAATGATATTATACATGAGGTGAATGCTCCCTATACTCCCCAACAAAATAGTGTAGCTGAACGGAAAAATAGAATCGTTAAGGAAATGATGAATTCTATACTTTTGAGTTTGGGTTTATCTGATAATATATGGGGGAAGCTGTTTTATATGCATGCTATGTTCTTAATAAGGTCCCCTTTAAGAAGTTAGATAAAACCCCGTATGAGTTATGGAAAGGGTTTGCCCATAATTTGAAAATTCTGAAAGTGTGGGGGTGTTTGGCTAATGTTGGTCTACCTGATTTTAAATATGTAACTATTGGACCCAAGATTTTTGATGCTATTTTCATTGGTTATGCTCAAAATAGTGTTGCGTATAGATTTATGTCTTTGAATGATAGTTCTATCTATGAATCTAGAGATGTAGAATTTTTTGAGCATGATTTTCCATTGAAAAATAATTTGCCTAGTGATGTGCATAATAATTCTTCTACATCTATGTCTATTAATTCTCATATTGTACCTTCTTCTAATGTTACTGCTAATGAGCATGAAAATGAACTTAGAAGAAGTAAGAGGCGTAGAATTGAAGCTAGCTTTGGTCCTGACTTTATCACTACTTTCTTGACTAAAAATATTGATCTTGATATTTTGAATAGTGAATTAGTATCTATCTACCTAATAGAAGAAGACCCTATGACTTATAATGAAGCAATGAGGTTAATAGATGCTAGTTTTTGGAAAGAGACCATTAAAAGTGAATTAGACTCTATAGTTTCTAATCACACTTGGGACTTGTCTAATTTGCCTAAAGGTTGTAAACCCATAAGTAGAAAGTAGATATTTAAGAAGAAATTGAGACCTGATGATACAATTGAGAAGTATAAGGCTAGACTTATTATTAGTTATTTTAACGAAAAGAAAGACATTGATTACTTTGACACTTATTCACCTGTGACTAAGATAGAGACTATTAGAACTCTTGTTTCTTTAGCCGTTTTTCATAATTTAGTGATACATCAAATGGATGTTAAAACGGCTTTCCTAAATGGTGATTTAGAGGAAGAGATATATATGTCTCATCTTGAGAGATTTGTGATCCAAGGTCATGAGGATAAAGTATGCAAATTGAGAAAGTCTATGTATGGTCTAAATCAAGCACCTAAGCAATGGTATGAAAAGTTTAATAGCACATTAGTGGGTAATGGTTTTGTTGTTAATGCATCCGATACTTGTGTTTATTCCAAGATGATGTGATCAGATTGTGTTATTATATGTTTGTATGTGGATGACATGTTAATCTTTGGCCCTAATGTGAATGTTGTTAATGAGACTAAGAATTTTTTGTCTTCTAAATTTGAAATGAAAGATCTTGGAGAAGCATATGTGATTTTAGGGATTAAAATCAAAATAACTTCTAATAATTTTTCATTATCTCAGTCTCATTATATTGAGAAAATTTTGAAAAGGTTTAATTGTTTTGATGTAGCACCTGTGAGAACTCCTTATGATCCTAGCATACACTTGAGAGGGAATAAGGAATCTAGTGTTTCTCAAACTGAATATGCTAAGATAATTGGTAGTGTAGTGATTTTCATGAATTAAACATGACCTAATATTGCTTATGCTTTTAGTATATTGAGTAGATATACTCACAGTCCTAGTACACTACTAGAAATTCGCTAAAAATTGACCAAAAATACCGACCAACGTTGGTCGGTTATGGCAAAATACCGACCAAAATGTGACCATTACGGTGTGGACGGTGTTTTGATGGTCGGAATGGCTTACCGACCAAAGTTGGTTGGAAATTACCGACCAACTTTGGTCGGTATATTAAAACGACCATCTGACAAGTTTAATTACTTACCGACCAACTTTGGTCGGAAATATATTTTATTAATTTAATTTTACCGACCAAAGTTGGTCGGTTTAACTAAATTATGTTTTTTTATTAATTATTAAAATTAAAAAAACCGACCAACTTTGGTCGGTAATTGAAAATATATATTTTTTAAAACTAATTAAAATTAAATATTACCGACCAACTATGGTCGGTAATCTCAACAATGCAAGCAAAATACCGACCAAAGTTGGACGGTATTCTTGAATTCTGGGAATTCAATGTTCATTAACCGACTAACTTTGGTCGGTATTTTGGAATAATTTATTTTTTTTATTAAAAACTGACCAACGTTGGTCGGTTTTTCTGGGATTAATTTTGGCATAAAAGACCTGTTTTGGCAGCTAAACCACCTGCCAGCATACCAATACAACAACACAACAACAATAACAAAAACAAAAACACAACAACAACAACACAACAACAACAACAACAACAACAACAACAACAACATAACAACAACAACAACAACAACAACAACAACAAAAACACAACAACAACAACACAACAACAACAACAACAACAACAACAACACAACAACAACAACCAAAACATTCAATAAATACTTTAAAACTAACAAATTAAAGTTCAATTGAACATAAAAATCCAAAACCAAGTTAAAACTAATTACAACTAGTTCAAAACTGGTTCTATTTGTCTAGTTCAAAGTATATAAAAGTCAATGGGTGTTTTGTACAACATCATCATCACCGTCTAGTGAACTTTCATCTACAAGACGATATAGAGAACGATCTTGTGGAGGACGGAAAGCACAATCACGGGGAGGACGGGAGGAACGATCACGAGCAGGGCGGGAGGAACGATCACGTGGAGTTCGACCCTCTGGAGATGACTCACGAGATCGGGGCAACGGAAAAGCTCCACTAGATAGGAGAGTTCTGATCAGAGCTTGCATGCCAAGGAATTGAGCATCTCTAAGCCTTTATCTTTCCTTGGCCGTTTCTAGCTCTGATGTGAGCTTTGTCACTGTCTCCCGCATAGCAGAGAGGCTCTCCCTATTAAGTTGCTCGCCATGCGAGGAAGTCCCTATTCCTCGCATTCTATACTTATAGCGATGGAAATTTTTAGTAGGAAGCCCGTATACCTTCCCCCATTTTGGACCGCCAACAGACTCCAACCATATTCTTTCAGCATCCTCGTCCGAAGGTTGGGTTGGCTCACCCGATTCACCAACTGGATGACTACGGATGAATTCCTCCACGTTACTTTGGTAGCTACCCTATATTATTTTAAATTAAATCAGTATTTCAAGTTGTTTATAAAAGTAAATTATAATACTTAAATAAAATTAAAAGCTTACATATGCAGTCGAGGCCCGGTCCTCGACCCACCTATCTTGATCCCCCTCTTTCTTCTTCTTCTTCACAACATGTGTCTCCTTGAATAGCTCATCATGACTCATTGGACGCCCATACTTCTTTTCCTGAAAACAAATTAATTTAGTTAATAAACAGAATAGATATACTTAGAAAAGTAAAATAATTTAAGCAATTACGTACCAATCTTCTTTTTATTGTCCCTAGGCTGATCGCACGTCCAGTGTGCAAGGAGCCTCCCTTCTCGGATGTGCGAGCTTTCTTTCCTTTTTCGCTCCTCTCTAAGAACTCTGCGGTAAGCCATTGCCTTTGCAAATCATTCCACAAATTCTCAAGTAACCAGCCAGGCCTCTTGTTCTTCTTTCTAGCATCCGAGAAAGCATCCGCCAATCTCTTGCGAGCTTTATGATGAAAATTTGTAGCCACTTCCGCGCTATAGCGGTCTTCCCATACACACTTGCTCTGTATTTCAAAAGTTAAATATTAGATGGAAACATCATAAATATAAATTATTAAACTGTTTAAAAGAACATTTATACCTTAAATTGATTGAAAATTTGCTCCTTCAGTGAGAATGGGCAATCAGTCCAAGTCGCATAAGGGCCATCATAAAGCTTTCTGATGGCATTGGTGATTATCCTCGTAGTTTTATTACCCGGCCTGAACCTGCAATTTAACAATAAAAACACATTAATATCTTAGTAAAAATGTTACAAATCAATAGACGCAAAAATAATGAATAACACTTACCCATCACCCTCAGGGACTATGATGATCCTGCCATATCGATCATAATGCACTACCTCGTCATCACCATCCGAAGCATGTGTATCAGAGGCATGTGAAGATGGTGTAGGCGGGTCAGAGCTAATGCCTCCCAGGCGAAGGCCTGCAATAGATGGAGTCGATGATGAAGATGGTTGCGATCCCTGTGACTGCGACATAGCTGGATGCGACCCAAGTGGATGTGATACCGATGGCTGTGACCCGAGTGGCTGTGACCCGAGTGGCTGTGACATGGGTGGATGCGATCCATGTGGCTGTGATATGTAGGGATGTGATCCATGTGGATGTGATGCAGATGGCTGTGAGGCAGCTGGACTGTATGTCGGATGTATAGTCCTGTGGCCCTGTGATAGAAGACTGGGTGTCTGAATGAAGGTGTACGGCTCGTGATGCTGTGGCAGTTCAGTATAGCCGTGTGGTGGAGGATAAGACATAGGCATCTCTGAAAAAGGTGGACAAGAGGGAGTATTATTTTCTACCCTCCTCTTTCCCTTCCTACCCTTTTCTCGACCCCGAGAACTAGTAGGGTCATTGTTACCTTGACCCTTGCCTGCCATCTGCATAATATAATACACATTTAGATTGAAACATATAAGAAACTAGCTATAAAATGAGAGTGCTTTAAAAAACCAACTTTTTAATCCTCATCGACGTATTGTTCCTCGTCCGAGAATTCTTCGTCCTCACTTGTTTGAGCTTCATCAGTTGATTCCTCGTCCTCATTTTCTATAATTGTTACTTCATTTATATCAACTTCTTCCAATATGCGTTCAGGATGTTCCAAATCATTTTCTAACTGATCGTCCACTATTTGGTGAATATTGGAGATATCGTTTTGATATGCAACATCTAACACATTCTCGACTTCCACCCTACCTACAGGCTTAGTTTTTATTACAACCCACCAATCGGACTTATTCCGCCGCAATGGATAAGGAGCATAATACACTTGCCTAATGTTATGTGCAATTATGAAAGGATCATAGCGATCATACTCCCTCGTATGATTAACCTCAATTATGTTGTATTGGTTGTGTACTCTTGTACCTCTTGTTGGATTTGGGTCAAACCACTTGCATCTAAAGAGTATCAATTTCTTATATGGCCAACCTGTATATTCTAGTTGTAATATTTCTTTGACCACACCATAATAATCAATATCTCCAACTTGGTTGCCATCACCACCTAGAACCCACACCCCGCTGTTGTTGCTATTTTTATTTTTAGAGCAATCCTCTGTATGAAACTTATAACCATTCACTACGTACTTAGACATTGTTGTGACCTGAAGCCCAGGTCCCCAAGATATATCTTTTAAAAATTAATTTACACCATTATTTGGATTATTTACCTACATAGAGTTAAAAAAAGTCATAAGTTAGCACAACTTATGAATCAATTTTTATACATTCACTACATATGTATATATATATATATATATATATATATATATATATACACACACTTACAAACTGTTTGAACCACGTATCAAATCTCGTATATACAGCATCATAGCCAAATTGACCCACGAAGTGACTGTGACATATCAAATATTATTAGTAGTTGCATCAATATGTAGTCACAGTAAATTTTACATTTTGATAACTAATAAATAAATACTTACTTGAGAAATGGTACAACTTCGGGACAATTTAGCAACACATGAAGTGTAGCTGACTTGTACTCCATATCACTCAAACTTCTCTTTCTAACATCCTTAGAACATCGGCCTGGTTGATTGAATATGGACATTGGTGGATATAATGGATCATTCACACATTCGACCGTGTGCCTATTGGGCCTATTCCTAGAACATGGCACGTTACTCTCAAAATAATAAGAACAAAAATGTGCAGTTTCCTTTGCAAGATAGGCTTCGCATATAGATCCTTCAATCTTATTCCTCTGCTTAACAAATTGTTTGCATTTGCCAATTGTCCTACATAATCTCATGTTAGCCAATAACATTCAAATAAAATAGAATAGTACATCAAACTTATAATATTACCTCTCAAAGGGATACATCCATCTGCATTGAACAGGCCCTCCAAGTCGTGCCTCGTGTACAAGGTGTATTGGAAGGTGTTCCATCACATCAAAGAAACCACATGGGAATATTTTTTCCATCTTACTAGAAATTACAGGGATGTTCTGGTCCATCCGAAGTAGGTTTTCTTCCCTTAATGTGGTAGAACACAAGTCTTTGAAAAACAAACTAATCTCTGTGATGGGTTTCCAGATTCTTTCAGGCAAACCACAAAATGCAATAGGCACTAAGGTCTCCATGAAAACATGGCAGTCATGACTTTTCAAATGGCTCAACTTCCCTACCTCCATATCTACTTTTTTTCCAAGATTCGACGTATAACCCTCAGGCATCTTTAATTTCGTAACCCAATCACAAATTTGTCGTCTTTCCTCCAAAGTGAATGTGTAACTTGCTTTGGGCTTGAACACCTTACCATTGTTTGCTGTCTGCAAGTATAATTCAGGCCGCCTGCAATATTCTTGTAAGTCCATTCTAGCCTTCGGGTTATCTTTTGTCTTACCTTTAACATCCATCACTGTGTTGAACAAATTATCAAAATAATTCTTCTCAATATGCATGACATCAAGGTTGTGTCGGAGAAGATTATCCTTCCAATAAGGCAACTCCCAAAATATACTCTGTTTCGTCCAATTATGATTAACACCATATCCGGGGAATCTATAAGGTGGAGCCTCAGTAACTTTACTGAAGTTCTGGACCCTCTCCCAAATTTCCTCACCTGAAAGTATCGGAGGTGGAGAATCATATTCCACTTTATTCTTTTTGAATGCATTTTTCATCCTTCTAAACTCATGATCATCAGGCAAGAATTGACGGTGACAATCAAACCATGATTGCTTTCGGCCATGTTTCAAAGTGAACGCTTTACTATTTTCCATGCAGTAAGGACAAGCTAGCTTCCCAGCAGTCATCCACCCAGACAACATTCCATACGCAGGAAAATCATTAATAGTCCACATTAAATTAGCACGCATATTAAAATTCTGCTTGGTTGATATGTCATATGTTTCAACACCATCATACCACAATTGTTTTAGCTCATCAATCAAAGGTTGCAAATATACATCAATCAAACTTTTCGGATTACGTGGACCGGGGATAATACAATTTAAGAATATATATGGACTAGTCATACACAACTCAGGTGGTAGATTATAAGGTGTAAGAAAGACAGGCCAACATGAATATGGTGTCGCAGATATAGAAAAAGGCGTGAAGCCATCGGCACACAGACCTAACCGAATGTTCCTTGGTTCACTAGCAAAATCTGGATATGTCCTATCAAAGTGCTTCCAAGCTTCTCCATCTGAAGGATGACACATAACACCAGGTGGTCTTCTATTTTCAAAATGCCATCTCATATGAGGAGCAGAACTCATCGACGCATATAACCTCTTTAACCTAGGTATAAGAGGTAAATAATGCATTGCCTTGACAGCGACCATATTCCCGCTGGAAAGCCTCTTGAAACGAGGCTTTTCGCAAAATTTACAACTGTCTAAAGTTGCATCATCTTTATAATATAACATGCAACCATCTTCACAACAATCAATTCTCATTGACGAAAGTCCTAACTTAGAAACCAATCTCTTCGCCTTATAGAAATCACCAGGTAAGTTGATATTAGGGTCAACTAGTTCACTCATAAGGTCAATGAAACAGTCCATGGCTGCTTGAGAAATATTCCAATTAGATTTGATACTTAGTAATCTAACTGCAACAGACAGCTCAGAGTGCGGACTTCCTTCACGTAGTGGACGACTAGCTTCCTCTAACTGTTCATAAAAACGTTTTGCGTCATCATTAGGAGTTTGTTCAATATTTTCATTGGGCTCACCCCCAAAAGCATCCGCAACCATATCCTGAATTCTAGAATCAAGATTTGTATTCTCCACCGACCTACTACTTTCACCAACAACCATGTTATGAAATATCCCACGGCTACCATCGATCTCTCCATGATTAGTCCACACAAAGTAATTCTCTATAAACCCCTTCCTATAAAGATGAAGCTTAACTTCCTCCGATTTTTTAAACTTCATACAATCGCACCTGACACAAGGGCACCTAATTACTCCTTCACTTTGGTATGGTGGAAGTGACATTGCATGTCTAATAAAGTCATCAACCCCTTCTACAAAATCCTCCCGCAATCCCCGCCGATTAGGATAATTTCTATTGTACATCCAAGTACGATGTTCCATCTATACAAATAAAACAAGAATAAATTAATTTATTCTACAATTATAAATTAATTATATCTTTTTTAGTTAATTCAAGATAATTATTTTTTCCTAATTACACCAATTTATATCCTAAAAGTTCAATTCATATCCAAAAGGTCCAATTCATATCTTAAAAGTTCAAATCATATCCTAAAAGTTCAATTCACAAGAACAAATCCTAAAAACTAAAATTTCAATTCATATCCTACGAGTTTAAACATAAACTAACTAAACTAAAGAAATTCAACCCATACCCTAAAAGTTCGATTCACAAGAACAAATTAATTTATTCTACAATTATAAATTAATTATATCTTTTTTAGTTAATTCAAGATAATTATTTTTTTCTAATTACACCAATTTATATCCTAAAAGTTCAATTCATATCCAAAAGGTCCAATTCATATCTTAAAAGTTCAAATCATATCCTAAAAGTTCAATTCACAAGAACAAATCCTAAAAACTAAAATTTCAATTCATATCCTACGAGTTTAAACATAAACTAACTAAACTAAAGAAATTCAACTCATACCCTAAACTAAACTAATTCATAAATAATTGACTAATTAACAAAACTAATTAGTTAATAAAACTAATTAACAAAACTAATTAAAACAAGACCTAAACCCTAATCCTCAATAAAATGCAATGTTCAAATAATTAAAACACTAATCAATTGAAACTAATTCATAACTAATTAACAAAACCTGGAAATAATAAATAAATGGATTGTAATTCAAACCTAGAATTTGTAGGAGATGGAGAAGGAGATCGAGGGGCGGCAGTGGCAGTGGCAGAGGCGACGGCGACGGCGAGGGTGAGGGCTGGACGGCGAGGGGAGGCCTGGACGGTGAGGGGGAGGGGCTGGGAGAAGGAGAGAAGGGAAGGAAGAAGAGAGAAAATTTTTAGAGAAATGGGGGTTTTCCCGTTTTTCACTTCTCTGATTTTAGAATTACCGACCAAAGTTGGTCGGTAATTTTGGTCGGTACATTAAGTGCTGACCGTTTGACCAAAAACCGACCAACTTTGGTCGGTTTTTTAAAAAAAAAAATTTAAAATCTTTAACCGACCAACGTTGGTCGGTAATTTTAAATATAAATTCTTAAATATTATAAAATATTTAAGAATAATAAAATAATTATTAAAATTTAAAAAATTGGATCCAAATTACCGACCAACGTTGGTCGGTAATCCAAAATTTTCTTGTCTGACCAGCTATTGACCAATTTACCGACCAACGTTGGTCGGTATTTTGTTTAAAAAAAATATAAATGTTTTTTTTCCCAGTTTGCGTCCAACCTGGACGGTTTTTGGTCGCATTTTTTGACCGACCAATGTTGGTCGGAAATAGTTGGTCGGTTTTTAGCAGATTTTTAGTAGTGGTAGTGAACACTGGAATGCTCTTCATCATTTGCTAAGGTATTTGAGAGGTATTATGGATTGGTGTTTGAATTTTAATAAATTTCCTGCTGTTATAGAAGAATTTTGTGATGCAAACTGGGTTACTGACAATGATGAAGTTAGCTCCACTAGTGTCTATGCGTTTACTTTGGGTGCACGTGCTATTTCATGGAAGTCTTCAAAACAGACTTGTATAGCACAATCTACTATGGAGTCTGAATTCATTGCTCTTGAGTTGGCAGAGCAAGAAGCCGAGTGGTTGAGAAACTTATTGGCAGACGTGCCTTTATGGGGAAGACAAGCTTCACCAGTTTCTCTACATTGTGACTCACAGGCGGCAATTGAAATTGCCAAAAATAGTGTGTACAATAGAAAAAGAAGGCATATCCGTATTAGACATGGTGCGGTAAAATAATTATTGAAATATGATGTTATTTCCTTGAAATATGTAAGATCCGAAAGAAATTTAGCGGATCATTTAACCAAGGGTTTGACAAGGAGAGTTATCCTTGAAACGTCGAAGGGGATGGGGCTAAAGCCCATGGATTGAGGAAGTATGGTGGATACATGTTTGTGGTCAAACGAAGCCATATGAGACCTCAATATGCACTATATTTCATATCCATGTGGCGTGTGGTAGTACTTTATAAGGTTGAGCTTATTTTGCTCTTAATGATTCTGTAGCCTTAAGGTTGTCTATGTGTAGATAGACTTGATGGAATCACCTACGTGAATGTAAAGGTGCGGTCGCCTTTTATGAAAGACTTGGGATGTCTTTCTAGAGCATTCATGAGACCCAAGGTATGTGCATGACCATAAAAGCACTTTGTTAATATTGTGGAGTTTGCATAAAATTAAGGATATAGTATGTGCTGTGGGGTCTCACTACTAGAAAATTTACCTATAGCTACGCATGGAAAACCATTGCTACAGATAGGTAAACCGTTGCCATAGAGGTAATGCAACGGTTCAGCCCCGTTCCACAAGCTGGCGTGCCTATAGAGCTTATGGAACGGTTTTTGAAACGGTTAAGATAACCGTTGCTATAGTAAGGTCTATCGCAACGGTTTTCCCTCTTCCTGTTGGAACGATTATTCTTATCAACTGCAATGGTTAATGTCCGTTACCATAACGTTAAATGCAACGGTAAATAACCGTTACTATATCTATTAAACCGTTACGACTATTGTAGAAATGGAAACGATTTCTTTATGATATTGCAACGGTTGAACTACCTATTGCAGCGGTTTTTAGATTATTTTGGAACGGTTTGCAGGTCCTATGGCAACGGCTCTGTTAGCTATTGTAACAGTTTAATTAAATTGAAAATATTACCCCCTATTATAAATAAAGATTTACACATATATACAATAAACTATAAAACACTAAAATTTATATAACTAACAAAATGAAACTATTCATAATCCAAATCGTCCAACAAGCTAATTAATAAATCCATATATGAAGTGATGAAATGTTACCAAGTACATACATTTGATATTTCAAGAGTTCAAAGTTTTCAAAAGTTTTGATAATAAACATTCCTAGAAACCGCTACATGCATCTACAACAATCAACAATTCAAAATTCTCTTAAGTAAGGTCTAGATCTTCATCACTGCCTCCGTTTTCCATTTCTTCATCTACTCCACCTACAAAAGAGTATAAATAAAGTCATTATTCCTTCAAGAGAATCATATATATATATATATATATATATATATATAAAAGAATTATATATTGTCCAGTCAAACGGAAGGAGTAACAAGTGTAAAAATAATGGCATAAAATTTGTGTTGAGTACAGTCAGATTGACATTGTGTTGACAGAGCGAAAAATTCGACAAGCTGATGACACCAAACAATAATGGTGAGCACAAAATTCAGCAGCAACCAAGAATAACAATGACAACAAGGAGCAAATCAAGAAGTAGAACATGATCTGAAACCATCTGATCATGTTCCAATACTACTAAAACCATCTGATCATGTTCACAAGGAGCTAATCATCTGAAACCATTCCACTCCACCCAAATCATTCCAATACTACTTTGCTTATCCAATCAAACTAAAACATGATCCCCAGGAAGAAAAAAGAAACAAAATTCGTAGACGAAGCAGAGGTGGAAATGCAATGGACTCAGCTTCATAGAAATAAAATTCAAACCAAAAGAGTTATGGGATTTAGCTGGATTCAGTAAACTCATAATACTCAACTTCCAGTTAGTCGGAAATGAAAAGCAGTTACTGAACATAAATCAAATCGAGTATCAAGCGACACAAAAGATCACTAGTTTAGTCATAAAATTCAAAGTACTGTACACTCTCCGAGGCATCCAAAAACAAGATCAGTGCAACAGTAGAAAGCTTCAATCAACTACGCCTCAATTACAACAATTATTATAAAGAGTTCAAATAAAATGAAGATACAACATACTCTTTTCTCGAGAAGACGTGTAACATTTGGTACGGACTAACCTTGATTGTTACTACCAGCGGATGGATGATTGATTGGTTGAATAGCAGGTTGTTGTGCAGAAAAAGCTTCTCCAGGTGCACGAGCACTGAATATTAGCATGTCAGGATCAAGTCTCAAATCGGGGTTGAGACGTTGAAGTCGTGTAACGACGTTCATCACAATATCTTGTTTCATAGCTTCCTTTTGTGCATTCAACTTTTCCAACATTCTTTGTTGCATCCTCTCTTCCATTTCCTCCATTTTTTGTTGCGTTCTCTAATCAGTAGCATTTACAGAGGATCCAAAATCTCCTTTTTTTTTAAGACAGTCTTGTTAACTCCTCGTCCATACAATCTTACCCGACCTAGGTGCTCAGGTCCCATGATTGATGCAAACGCGTCAACTGAATCACTGCCATCTCCACTTTCTTGAGTTGATTGTATTCTCTCCATTTTAGCCTACAAACAAAATGCAAGAGAACAGAGTTTAAGTAAATAAAACTAAGTCAACTTTTTCAACATTCTTTGTTGCATCCTCTCTTCCATTTCCTCCATTTTTTGTTGCGTTCTCTCATCAGTAGCATTTACAGAGGATCCAAAATCTCCTTTTTTCTTTTTAAGACAGTCTTGTTAACTCCTCGTCCATACAATCTTACCCGACCTGGGTGCTCAGGTCCCATGACTGATGCAAACGCGTCAACTGAATCACTGCCATCTCCACTTTCTTGAGTTGATTGTATTCTCTCCATTTTAGCCTACAAACCAAATGCAAGAGAACAAAGTTTAAGTAAATAAAACTAAGTCAATAATTAAGAACAAATAAATAATCACGACAAACTTTAAATTAGAAATGTCTTACAATTTTACTAATTGTATTCTCATAAGAGCCTTTGTATACTCGACCAGGTTTTCGTTTTCTTGTAGCCACAAAGATGTCCTTACTTGATAGAGTATCCGAAGTATCAGCCATTTTCTTTTTTTTCCTAGTCACATGAAAACTAGTATAAGAATCATTTCATACAAAGTTAGCAAGTTCATACTTTAAGAAAAATAAGAGAAAAAATCAAACCTCGATGATTAGAGCAAAACTTGTTTTGCCAGCAGTGTGTGGATGCTTCAACTTATTTCGATTCTCGTTACTGGTTTCGGACGTTTTCTGCGAATAAACAAGCAATTAGTGTCAGCTATTGCTTCTGCTAGTCGACTTTAATTAATAATCCTTTGTAGACTTTATATTCATTAATACATCACAGGGTAGTAATTGAGTTTCTAAAAGAACCTAGCTCAAAGTAGAATGTAGCAGCATGCGGGAATGTCATTCTCATATCGGCCTATTCTTTAAAGTGAGACACCGGAACATCCATCGACCTATTCTCCATTCGAAGCTCGTCATTCTCATGTGTTTCAAAGTGCTTTTTCTTCAGCTGACTTTTATACTTTCTCCAAGCAGTACAAATTGAATCAAAAACCCATTTCTTCGCCTCTTCAGGAATGTCATATTTTTCCTACAAATTTAGTGCAATTAGGTTAGTATAAGAAAATGTGAAATATCATCCACGCTTATTGAACATTAGGAACTTCAAACCTTGACATATTTCCAAATATCATTTTTTGTATCTAGTTTCCTCCAATCAAATACATTAAGAGGACAAAAGGTCCCATTCCTTCCCAATGTGCCGAGGAAGCTACCCAACTCTTTCACAATTTTATCAGTAGGACCAATGGGCTGATTGAACTCATTTAGCATGATTTTTTTACGTTTCTTCCTTCCATGCACACTTTGCATTTGAGTAGGGACTCTTTTTCTTTTTGGCGTGAAAGGGCCTGCACTAATACAAAACAAGGTTAATCACCAATCACCACTGTTAGTTAATTTTATGATTAAAATTTATATATACTTGCCTAGTTCCTCAGATTGTTCAATTGATTCATGATTGGTAGAATCTTTAGATGGTTTATGCACAGCTTGTGATGTAGGAGTGATGAAATCCATTGGCACTTGCCGCACTTGTTCTTGTACTCCTTGTGCTGTAGAAGAGGTAGAAATCAATGACACTTGTCGCAATTTTTCTTGCAATTGAGATCTTAGCGAAACCTTTTCAGCTTCTGATTGTCTTTCTTCATTTTCATTAGACATTATTGCATGAAAGGTTCTTTTTGTTGTCAACGATTGATTTCGCAAAAAAGTAAGTGATCGAGATTCTGATTGTCTTTCTTCATTTTCATTAGACCTTATAGCTTGAGAGGTTCTTTTTGTTGTCAATGACGAAACCTTTTGGTTTCGCAAAGATGCAAGTGATCCAGCTGGAATGCGGTTGGATATATTTTTGTTTTTGCTTGAGCACCCTTCTTGATTCATGACTGTTAAAATCTCTGTCGGATTAAAAAAGCAAACGCGAAATAGCTTAGCAAAAGCATTAATAGAAAGCATTTTAAAGTAATTTCTGAATCAAATATCAGAAAGTTTAGCAAAAACATTACCAGAATAATATTCCCGAAAACAATATCAGTTCTCTGTCAATTAATTCAGCAGTAGCAACAAAGTTAATAGATCCCAAATCCTGCAAAATTGAAGCATATCAGAATAATAATCTACAAGATAAATAAACAAAAATAATCTTAATATATATATTAGGGCATGCATGTATTTATTCATAATGAAGACCCAAATCTTTTATCATGTTTCTAGCCTTGTTGAAAGATTCTGGTACCTGAGCAAAGGGAAATACCTCTTTTATCAACTATAACAAATCTGAGAAAGCCACATTACTCAACCCATGCAAGGATTTAAGCAAGTACAACCGAATAGTGAAACTCAGTTTACTGAAATTTTCACACCCCAGATATAACTCTTGTTTTCCTTCCTCCAGTAATTTGAAATTTTTTCTTGCATCTTCAGATTGTCCTTCCCTAACTCCTTCATCCCCTACCTGACCCTCTATATTTCTAAATGTACCATGAAGCATTCCATTAATATCGTCACGCAGGTTTGAACCTTCATCATCATTGCTTGGAAGAGGTGTATTTCTCGAGAAAATCCCTCCCCGTGGAAAATCTATTTGGTATAACCATTAACAAACCCATGAACAACTAAATGATCCTCCACCACATTTCTATAATGCCAATAGCGATTAATGCACTTTTTGCAAGGGCATAATATTTTATTTCTTTGGGCGGCTCGTTCGAATGCCTTATCAAAAAAATTATTCACTCCACCTATATACTGATCCGTCCATCTAAGGAGATTCATCCAACTTTTATCACCATAATCCATGGATATCCTATATAATATATTCATATCACCAAAATTAGTATTCAAGATAAGCAAGGTTCAGGGATCAAGAAGGCCATACTTGGAGGTAAATAGAATTAAGCAATTTCAAATTTTCTTAGTAGCCTACTATTAAAATGTTTCTGTTGTTCTCAAATGCATTTTCTAGTTTGAACTTTTTCTCTTTTCTTAAAAGAGTAACTTGATGTAATGATCCAACCGGTTATTTTAACTTTTAGAACTCCCGTTCCCAAGAATAAAACTCTCCGTATATACTTTTTATGATTTATGATTTGCGGGGATGGTTGGTTCGGGATTTGAAAGTGTTTGGATTGAAATCGGAACACTTGGTTCCTTAAGTTAGCCTTAAAAGGCCAAGTTTGACCTCGGTCAATATTGGGAGAAAACGACTCCGGAATCAGGATTTGATGGTTTCAATAGGTTTGTATGATAATTTCGGACTTAGCCGTATGTTCGAATCGGGTTTTGGATAACCCGGGAGCGTTTTGGCACTTAATAGTAAAAATCAACTATTTGAAAGTTTAAAGTTCTTTAAATTTGTTTTGGAGTAGGTTTTTGAGTAATTGAAGTCCGTTTGAAATTTTGAGTTTAAAAATAATTTCGTATAGTGATTTAAGACTTGCACGCAAAATTTCGTGTCATTCCGAGTAGTTTAAGTAGGTTTCGGCTCATTGAAAATAAATTGAAGAACTTGAAGTTTTAAGTTTGAATCAATTTGGTTCAGGGTATGATTCTTAGATTTGATGTTGTTTTATCCATTCCGAGAGTTCAAGTGAGTCCATTTTATGATTTAAAACCTGTTGGTATATTCGAACGGGCCCCCGAGGGCCCCGAGTGTTAACCGGATGAGGCTCGGACCAATTTTGAAAATTTGAGTAAAGACTGAAGCTCCCAGCTACTGTCATAATCGCACCTGCGCTTAGACAGCCGCAGGTGCGAGCCACCAATCACAGGTGCGAAGGAGAGGAGCCTGCCCAGCCATCACAGGTGCGAAGTATTTTGGCGAACCTGCGAACGCGCAGGTGCAAAGTCCTGATGCGCAGGTGCGAAGACCTGATGCGCAAGTGCGAAGGAATTGGCGCACCCGCGTTTGCGCAGAAGCGAACAATATGTCCGCAGGTGCGGTGCCAAGCCAAGGGGGTAAAATACGCACCTGCGAGGAATTTTCACAGGTGCGAAATCCGCATGTGCGGTACCCCTTCCGTAGGTGCGAAAAACCTGTCTGGACAGAACCTTAAAAACGGACGAAGTCAATCCATTTCTTTCCATTTTTCGTCCATTTTCGGAGGATTTCAGAGCTTTTGAGAAGGGAGTTCAACTAGCAATTTGGAGTTAAGTTAATTCTACACACCTTGAGTTAAATACATAGATTATAGGTACATTATAACTAGTAAATCATAGAAATCAAGGGTTTAAATAAAAAACCTAGATTTTTATAATAATGAGATTTTAACCACGAAAATGGTTATGGAATTGGGTAGAAATTATATATTTGAGTTCTTGAGATTATGGGTAATATTTTCATCTAAATATTTCCAGAATTCGGGCACGTGGGTCCGGGGTGAATTTTAGAAATTTTACTGTTTTGGTTAGGGTAAATTATTTAATAGCCTAAATTCGAATAATTGAACATGTATTAATTATTTTGTATAATATTTGGATAGTTTCGAATTTTTCGGCGTTGAATCAAAAATTTAACGCGGCGTGGTAATCGGAAAGTGGACTTTGAGACAAGGTAAGTCTCTTGTCTAATCTTCTAAGGGAGAAATTACCCCATAGGTAATTAAAGTAATAATTGTTGCTAATTGTGGGGGCTACGTACGCACGAGGTAACGAGAGTCCGTGCGTAGCTACTATTAATGCTAAAGTCCGGGTAGTTTAGGACTCAAAGCATGAATTACTTGTGTAAATTATATTCTTTGTTTAATTAATATTATTTGATATATATACATATATATTGTGAATTGTTAGATAAAAATATTAAAGGAAATTGTATTCTTTGTTTAATTAATATTATTTGATATATATATATATTGTGAATTGTTAGATAAAAATATTAAAGGATGGAAATCTCATATGCTTGATTTTCTGTTTAAATTAATTAATTGTTAAGAGAAATTGTTCTTCCTCCCGAATTTATCTTATAATAAATATACTCTCCTTCCAGAGGTACATAAGAAAATGTCTTCCTTTCTTGTGGAACAGGAAGAACGCCTCGGCAGGATAGATGTATCTATAGATCGCGCCGCACGTCCCTCGGTAGTGTACGCGACACTCTGGATCGGGCCGTACGACCTCGGCAAAAATCGTGCTTAATAATAATAATAATAATAATTACACGATACTTTGATGGTTTATTGTAGATTGTTAAGCTAATTGATAAATTGGGAATCTTTGGAATTTAAAGAATTATTATCCCTGCTTGTTAAGGAATTATTGGTAATTCGTAAATGAGACTAATTGACAAATTGAAAATTTATTGGAATTGAAGGAATTTAATTATTTCTGCTGGTTAAATAAATTATTGTTATATTTTGTGAATCATGCTGATTTAGATATTCTAGTTTTATTTCAATTATTATTATTGACCCATAGTGAGTGTCAAAGTCGGCCATCTCGTCTCTACCACTTCGAGATTAGGCTTGATACTTACTGGGTACACGTTGTTTACGTACTCATACTACACTTGCTTTACCTTTTGTGCAGGACCTGAGGCAAGTACTAGTGGGGGACCTATCGTCTTGCACCCATATTATCCAGAGGCATAGTGGTGAGCTGCCTTCTCTAAGCCGTTGGGCAGCTACCAGTGTCTCTTCTTACATTTACATTCTGTCTATTTTATTTCAGTCGATATTTGGAGTTTTGTATAATCTAATAGATGCTCATACACTTGTGACACCAGGTCTTGGCACACACATTGGTAGAATTTGGAATTGTATTATTTTCTTCGATTTAAGTTAATCAGTATCTTTTCAAATTCCTTTAATATTTCTACAAAAATAAAAAAAATTACTTAGAAACTTATTCTGAAAATAATTTATATATGTTTAGTTTATTTGTTGGCTTGCCTAGCTGTAGTGTTGGGCGCCATCACGACCTATAGGTGAAATTGGGTCGTGACAACATGGTATCAGAGCACTAGGTTCACGTAGGTCTCACAAGTTATGAGAAGACCTAATAGAGTCTTGTGGATCGGTACAGAGTCATCTGTACTTATCTTCGAGAGGCTATAGGGTGTTAGGAAACTACCTTTCTTCATATTCCATTGTGCAATTGATGTAGTACTAAATATCCTTCTCTTATGTAATGACCCGGCCGGTCGTTTTGAGAATTTAAGTCCTGTACGATGGCATAAGGACCTGAGCAGCTTCGTATTATGTGTATTGATTGCGTGCGTGGTTGAATTCAATTACCGGATGATTCGTAGTGATTTAGGACACTTAGTCCCTAAAACGGAAGCTTATGTCTTAGGATTTTGACCGTAGTCGGAACTATGTGAAGACGACTCCGGAATGGAGCTCTGTCGGTTCCGTTAGCTCTGTTGGGCGAATTTGGACTTAGGAGCATGTCCGGACTGTGAATCTGAGGTCTGTAGCTGATTTATGCTTGAAATGATGAAAGTCGAATTTTTTGGAGATTTGGATTGGAAGTGGACTTTTTGATATCGTGGTTGGAATGCAGTTCTGAGAGTTGGAACAACTCCGTTATGTTATTTGGGACTTGCCTGCAAAATTTGATATCATTCCGGGTTGATTTGATAGGTTTTGGCATCGGTTGTAGGAATTTGAAGCTTCAAGTTCTTTAAGTTTGAATTGGAGGGTGATTAGTGATTTTAAGATTAGTTGATGTGATTTGTGGGCTCGACTAAGTTCGTATGGTATTTTAGGATTGGTTGGTATATTTTGTTGAGGTCCCGGTGGCCTCGGGTGAGTTTCGAGTGCTTAACGGATCAAAAGTTGGATTTGAGTTGCTGCTGAAGTCTTCAGGCATCTGTCATTTTCGCACCTGCGGTGGAGAGACCGCAGGTGAGTGATCGCACATGCGGAGTGGCAAGCGCAGAAGCAGAAAAATGGAGGAGTGCCAGGGGTCGCAGGTGCGAGGTGAATTCCGCATCTGCGATACCCGCAGATGCATTAGGGTCATCGCAGGTGCGCAAGGTCCGCAGAAGCGGAAGAGATTTCCGCAGGCGCGCACGCGCAGGTGCGGCCCTTTCATCGCAGGTGCGAAGGCATAGGGGGCAAGTGATTTGCACAAATACGCATTGTTTTTTACCGCACAAGCGCACCCGCGAGTGCAGGCTCCGCAGGTGCAGAAATACCTATGCAGTGGTTAAGACCTAAGGGGTTCGCAATTTTTGTCATTTTTGGACCTTGCAACTCGGTTTAGGGCGATTTTTGAGAGCATTTTCGAGAGATTTCCTGAGGTAAGTCCCTCGTGCTTATTTTTTATCAATAATCATGCTTCCCCATGTATTTTCCCACCTAGTTAGTGTGTATTTAAGGTGGAAATTGGAAGTTGGAGGCTTGAGATTTGGGAGTTTGAATTGTGGATTTGGATGACCATTTGCTGTCGGATTTTAGTAAATTTGATATGGTTATACTCGTGAGTGAATAGGCTTTTGGATTTTGTGACTTTTACCTAATTCCAAGACGTGGGCACGTGTCGACGTTTTTGGGCGAATTTCGAAATTTTTGTTAAAGTATTGATTTAATTAATTAGATGAGTCTATTATGATTGTAATTATGATATGTAATTGGTTTTGGATAGATTTGGGCCATTCAGAGCAGGATATTCATGGAAAGGGCATTCTTACGGATCAATTGAGCTTGACTCGAGGTAAGTATCTTGCCTAACCTTGTGTGGGGGATTTTCCCCTTAGGATTTGAGTCATCTATGTTGATTATAGTATGTGTACGCAAGGTGACGAGTGCGTCCTCAGACTTATTTGTGAAAAGTTGGCCTTTAGGGTTCTTATGTCGTTATATTCACCGTGTATGATGTTGTTCTTGATACGCTTGAATTCCTATTTGCTAGTTTCACCTCTACATGCTTTGATTAGAGATAACTGCTTCAGGATTCACTCTTACTGTCTATTTGACCCTTATTCGACTAAACCAAAGATTTTACCTCTTCTATCGTCGTGCTATATTTTTCATAACTGCTTATCTTTAATTCAAATCATTATTTTCTCATCCTATAATTGTTTAGTCTTAATTAGAGTTATGATTATCTTTCGCTGCTTATCCTTACTTGAATTGTTGAATATTCCTCGTAATTGCTCAACCTCAAAGGAGTTTAGATAACCTATATCTTAGTTGACTTGCCATTATTTGGAACTATTTGACTCATGTTGGCTTCTTATTGTTGACTTGAATATTGTGGAATCGTTGTTACATTTTTTATTTGTTTTCCCATATTAAGCTATTCTTCTTGTGCCTAGCATTCTTTACTGTGGTTATTCCTTGTGAATGAGTTCTACCATTCTTGTGATTTAAACTGTTGAGTTGATTTGCTCGCCGTACTTTGCATTTCTGTCATTGTTTCTTTTGTACTCATTATGGTGATGTACGAGGTTTCTGTCGTGTTATAGTTGTTATCAATGTTGTTTGCCCTGCATATTTAAATTGGGACTACAGACGTATTCCGGGAGATCTCCCAGCACAGCATATTTATTTTGGGACTACGGACGTATTCTGGGTGATCCTACAGCACTGTATATTTATTTTGGGACTACAGACATATTCCGAGAGATTACCCAGCACTGCATATTTAAATTGAGACTACAGACGTATTCCGGGAGATCCCCCTGTACTGCATATTTATTTTGGGACTACGGACGTGTTCCGGGAGATCCCCCCCCCATACTGCATAATTAATTCGGGACTACGGGATGGTATCCCGGTAGATTTCTCTTGCGGTTATATCTGTGTTCGGAGCTGCTTTTCTTCCATGCTTAGGTGTCACAGGGTGACTTATACTCGAAGAATAATTATTTGAAAGGGTTATACTTGAAAAGTATTTATCTTGAAGGAACTATATTTGAAGAATATTTATTTGAAAGGGGTTATACTTGAAAAGCATTTATCTTGAAAGAAGTATGTTTGAAGGCTAATTATTTGAAAAGTTTATATTTGAAAGTTTTTTTTTTATCTTGAAAGAACTATGTTTTAAAGATATTTATTTGAAGGAAGTATATTTCAAAAAAATAATTTCTTATTGGAAAGGATTATATTCTAAAGGCCTCAATTTAAAAACTTACGGGTGAAATTTACACTTGAAGGATTTGACTAATTTATTGGGGTTGTTGGCTGAGACCTGATGTGAAAACTATTGCAGCTGCTGAGTTACTGCTTAGCTTTACTGTATTTTGATTTTCGGATTTGGGTTGTGTTTCCGTTCATTCTTCTGTTTCTTATTCTGGTGTTCCGCTGTTACTTGTTGTTTTTGCTTGCTTATTGCAGTTGCTATGTCAATAGCTATATCGTGGGGTCCTTAGATAGATGTCATGTTCTGTCATCCCTATACTTATGTTTGTTCAGTTTATTAGACCAGTGGGTGTCTTGACTAGTCCTCATCACTACTTCACCGAGGTTAGTCTTGATACTTACTGGGCACCGCTGTGGTGTGCTCATGCTACTCTTCTGCACATTTTTTTTGTGCAGATCCAGGTCTTTGTTCGTTAGCTAGCGGTGTGAACTGTTGCTACGGAGACTAAAGGTAAACCTACCTCTGCGTTCGCAGGCTTCAGAGTCACATTCAAGTTTTTATTTTGCACTGTTTATTCTTATTTCTGGACAGTTGTATTTAGAAGTTTTCTAGCAAACACTCTGTAGAGCTTATGACTTGTACTACCAGTTTTGGGAATTGTAAGAGATTTCTATTTATTTTGTTAGATGTTAATTAAATAATGTTGTTTCAATTAATGTTAGGCTTGCCTAGTCCCTAAGACTAGGTGCCATAACGATACCAAACGGAGGGAAAACATTGGGTCGTGACAGTTGGTATCAGAGCTCTAGGTTCATAGGTGCTACGAGTCATAAGCGAGTTTAGTAGAGTCTTGCAGATCGGTACGGAGACGTATGTACTTATCTTTGAGAGGCTACAGAACTATTAGGACAATTTCACTTCCTTCATTCCTATCGTGCGAGTTCATTGATCTTGAAGTTTGAAATTTACCATTCTATTCTCTCACAAATGGTGAGGACACGGACTGCGGTTCCTGATGATGTTATCCCCGGAGTAGATGCCGCTATGATCAGAGGCAGAGGCTAACGAGGAGCATGTGCCGCAGCTAGAGCACCTACCAGAGTAGCAGTCGGGGATCCGCCAGTAGTCCCAGTTGGGGTTGCAAGTGCCGGAGGCGCCTACTATTACCCCCGGACTTCAGGAGACTTTAGCACAGTTCCTCAGGCGGGGTTATTTCCGGTTTCACCAGTTACTTCACAGATCGGGGGAGGAGTCCAGACTCCCGCTGCCCACACTCCAGAGCAGCGAGTTCACGTTGGTCAAGTTCCTGGTGTCATGGTGACACAGGCTGTGGTTCCAGTTTAGCTTATGGTCAGAGCAGCAACATCCAAGGAAGGGCATCTTAGTTTTTCAAGGTTCAAGAGATATAACCCTCCTATATTCAGCGGTTTGGCTTTAGAGAGTGCACAGGGTTTTCTGGAGGAGTGCCATAGCATCCTCCGCACTATGGATATTGTTGAGACGAGTGGGGTTGCTTTTACTACGTTCCAGTTTAAGGGAGCAGCTTATCAGTGGTGGCGGGCATATGAGATGGGTAGCCCAGCCGAGTTAGCTTCACTTACATGGGTTCAGTTTTCAAAGATGTTCCTGGGAGAGTTTTTACCTCAGTCCCTTCGAGATGCATGGCACGCAAAGTTTGAGCAGCTGCGCCAGGGCACTATGTCAGTGTTAGAGTATGCCGTGAGATTCAGTGATTTGGCCAGGCATGCACATGTTTTGGCCGCCACAGTTAGAGAGTGTGTCCGTAGATTCATTGAGCGACTCGGGCATGATATTCGATTCAACATTGCTCGAGAGTTAGAGCCAAATGTTTTGCTTCAGCAGGTGGTAGGGATCACTCACCATGCAGAGGATATGCGGGGCCATGAGAGAGAGTATAGGCGAGATCAGGAGAGAGAGGACAGGGAGATGAGGACGTCTCGTAGACCAGAGAGATCTACTGGTCCTTATTTTGGAGGCAGGGTACGACATGGTAGAAGTTTTATGGGTCAGCCAGTTCAGTTTGCACTTCAGGCTTTGCACAGTATTTCAGGTGCTCATGGGTTTCAGAGTACCCGTATCGCACAGTTTCCACAGCCACATCTGCAGAGAGGTTTCTTCGAGTGTGGAGATACCAGCCACAGGGTGAGTGATTGTCCTAGACTCCGGACATGTGTGTCACAGTGGAGTATTCAGGCGAGTAAAGGGCACCCGTTGATGTGTTTCATATAGTAGGCTTGAGGCCACTATGCCAGATGATGTCATATAGGTATGCTTTTGATTTGTTACAGAGGGGCACCATTCGTATTTTGATTCAGTTCTGCTTATCAGGGCGAGTTCCCCTATTTGTTGTTGTACCAACTATGGGTGAGTTCATGACTTAGTATTATGTTTAGGTGTTTACCCCTGTTGGGAGACTCTATGAGTGGTAGCTCGTATCTATCGTTTGTTTCTATTCATTATTGAAAGTTACGAGACTAGAAGTGAATTCATGTTGTCCATTATGGCAGGTTTGATGTGATTCCTGAGTAAATTGGATACGATTTGTGATTTGATATGTTTGAACCGGGCTGAGTACCGCGGTGGAAGTTATATCAGGATGCGACCCCTGTGATTGTTCATATGCTTTAATTATTTCCTTGTTATATTGTTTTGTAGGTAAGTATTGATAGAGGGTTGTGCCTGTCGGGCTTGTTTGGTAGTTTCCTTATATGTTTCTCTTTTCATATTCAGTCAATTTCGTTCTGTGCTTCTTGAGTTTTAGCTTGCAGGGTGTGTGCCTGGTGGTGTTAGTTGTGACTTGTTGATTCGGGTGTATAGTTAAGAGGTCTTCGTGTTTCTTGCATCATTGTCAGTATTGTGGAGGTTTGAACAGGGTTCTAACGGATATGAGGCTAATTGCCTGTGATGGTTTTGATTACGGGAAGCTATTATGATCAGAAATGATATTTTGGGCCTATGTATGGTGTGTCTTATTGTGTGGTCGTAGCTTGTGGGTGTAGGCATGAGTTGTTACACCTGGTTGAGACTGATACCGGTTATGTATTTAGAATCGGGTCTTTTGAAGATAAATGGAAGGCTTATCGGTGTTGATAGAAAGGATAAATTACAGTTGGGATGGTGTCGTTAGGCTTATGTGGATTGGGGTGATGTGGGGTCCCCCGCGGGTGTATATTGTATATGCACTTTCAGTGATTTGAAGACCTTGAGGCGATTCTTAGCATGTTCGAAGACGAACGTTAGTTTAAGAGGGGAAGGATGTAACGATCCAGTCGGTCGTTTTGAGAATTTAAGTCCCGTACATCGGCATAATGACCTGAGCAGCTTCGTATTATGTGTATTGACTGCGTGCGTGGTTGAATTCAGTTACCGGATGATTCAGAGTGATTTGGGACACAGTCCCTAAAACGGAAGCTTAAGTCTTAGGATTTTGACCGTAGTCAGAACTATGTGAAGACGACTCCGGAATGGAGTTCTGTCGGTTCCGTTAGTTCCGTTGGGAGATTTTGGACTTAGGAGCATGTCCGTACTATGAATCTGAGGTCTGTAGCTGATTTAGGCTTGAAATGGCAAAAGTCGAATTTTTTGGAGATTTGGACCGGAAGTGGACTTTTTGATATCGGGGTCAGAATACAATTCCAAGAGTTGGAACACCTCTGTTATGTTATTTGGGACTTTCCTGCAAAATTTGACGTCATTCCGGGTTGATTTGATTGGTTTTGGCATCGGTTGTAGGATTTGAAGTTTCAAGTTCTTTAAGTTTGAATTGGAGGGAGATTCATGATTTTAGCGTTAGTTGATGTGATTTGTGGGCTCGACTAAGTTGGTATGGTGTTTTAGGATTGGTTGGTATGTTTGGTTGAGGTCCCGGGGGCCTCGGGTGAGTTTCGAGTGCTTAACGGATCAAAGGTTGGATTTGAGTTGCTGCTGAAGTCTTCAGGCATCTGTCATTTTCGCACATGCGTTGGAGAGACCGAAGGTGCGTGATCGCACGTGCGGAAAGGAAAGTGCAGAAGCGGAAAAATGGAGGACTGCCATGGGTCGCAGGTGCGAGGTGAATTCCGCATCTGCGATGCCCGCAGATGCGTTAGGGTCATCACAGGTGCGCAAGGTCCGCAAAGGCGGAAGGGATTTCCACAGGCGCGCACGCGCAGGTGCGGCCCTTTCATCACAGGTGCGAAGGCAGAGAGGGTAAGTGATTTGCGCAGATGCGCATTTTTTTGCCGCACAAGCGCACCCGCAGGTGCGAGCCCAGGCTCCGCAGGTGCGGAAATACCTTGGCAGTGGTTAAAACTGAAGGGCTTAGCGATTTTTGTCATTTTTGGACCTTGCAACTCGGTTTAGGGCAATGTTTGAGAGCATTTTCGAGAGATTTCCTGAGGTAAGTCCCTCGTGCTTATGTTTGATCAATAATCATGCTTCCCCATGTATTTTCCCACCTAGTTAGTGTGTATTTAAGGTGGAAATTGGAAGTTGGAGGCTAGGGATTTGGGAGTTTGGATTGTGGATTTGGAGGACCATTTGGTGTCGGTGTTTAGTAAATTTGATATGGTTTGACTCGTGAGTGAATAGGCTTTCGGATTTTGTGACTTTTACCCGATTCCGAGACGTGGGCCCGTGTCGACGTTTTAGGGCAAATTTTGGAATTTTTGTTAAAGTATTGATTTAATTAATTAGATGAGTCTATTATGATTGTAATTATGATATGTAATTGCTTTTGGCTAGATTTAGGCCATTCAGAGACGGATATTCGTGGAAAGGGCATTCTTACGGATCGATTGAGCTTGACTCGAGGTAAGTATCTTGCCTAACCTTGTGTGGAGGATTTTCCCCTTAGGATTTGAGTCATCTATATTGATTATAGTCTGTGTACGCGAGGTGACGTGTGCGTCCTCGGACTTATTTTTGGAAAGTTGGCCTTTTAGGGTTCTTATGTCCTTATATTCACCGTGTATGATGTTGTTCTTGATACGCTTGAATTCCTATTTGCTAGTTTCACCTCTACATAGTTTGATTAGAGATAATTGCTTCAGGATTCACTCTTACTGTCTATTTGACCCTTATTCGACTAAACCAAAGATTTTACCTCTTCTATCGGCGTGCTATATTTTTCATAACTGCTTATCTTTAATTCAAATCATTATTTTCTCATCCTATAATTGTTTAGTCTTAATTGGAGTTATGATTATCTTCCGCTGCTTATCCTTACTTGAATTGTTGAATATTCTTTGTAATTGCTCAACGTCAAAGGAGTTTAGATAACCTATATCTTAGTTGACTTGCCATTATTTGGAACTATTTGACTCGTGTTGGCTTCTTATTGTTGACTTGAATATTGTGGAATCATTGCTACATTTTTGTTTTATTTTCCCTTATTAAGTTGTTCTCCTTGTGCCTAACATTCTTTACCGTGGTTATTCCTTGTAAATGAGTTCTACCGTTCTTGTGATTTAAACTCTTGAGTTGATTTGCTCGCCGTACTTTGCATTTCAATCATTGTTGATTTTGTACTCGTTGTGGTGATGTACGAGGTTAATGTTGGTTATAGTTGTTATCTCTGTTGTTTGCGCTGCATATTTAAATTGGGACTACGGAAGTATTCCGGCAGATCCTCCAGCATTGCTTATTTTTTTGGGACTACAGACGTATTTCGGGAGATTCCCTAACACTGTATATTTATTTTGAGACTACGGACGTATTACAGGAGATCCCCCCCTCCCCCCCCCCATACTGCATAATTAATTCGGGGCTACGGGACGATATCCCGGTAGATTTCCCCTGTGGGTATATCTGTGTTCGAAGCTGCTAATCTCCTATGCTTTGGTGTCACAGGGTGACTTATACTCGAAGGATAATTATTTGAAGGGGTTATACTTGAAAAGTATTTATCTTGAAGGAACTATGTTTGAAGGATATTTATTTGAAAGTGGTTATACTTGAAAAGTATTTATCTTGAAAGAACTATATTTGAAGGCTAATTATTTGAAAAGTTTATATTTGAAAGGTTTTTTTTTTATCTTGAAATAACTATGTTTGAAAGATATTTATTTGAAGGAAGTATATTTCAAAAAAATAATTTCTTATTGGAAAGGATTATATTCTAAAGGCCTTAATTTAAAAACTTACCGGTGAAAGTTTACACTTGAAGGATTTGACTAATTTATTGGGGTTGTTGGCTGAGACCTGATGTGAAAACTATTGCAGCTGCTGAGTTACTACTTGCCTTTACTGTATTATGATTTTCGGATTTGGGTTGTGTTTCCGTTCATTCTTCTGTGTCTTATTCTGGTGTTCCGCTGTTACTTGCTGTTTTTCTTTCATTATTGCAGTTGCTATGTCGTTAGCTATATTGCGGGGTCCTTAGATAGATGTCATGGTCTGTCATCCCTATACTTATGCTTGTTCAGTTTATTAGACCAGTGGGTGTCTTGACTAGTCCTCGTCACTACTTCACCGAGGTTAGTCTTGATACTTACTGGGCACCATTGTGGTGTGCTCATGCTACTCTTCTGCACATTTTTTTGTGTGCAGATCCTGGTATTTGTTCGTTAGCTAGCTGTGTGGACTGTTGCTGCGGATACTTAAGGTAAACCCGCCGCTGCGTTCGCAGGCTTTAGAGTCACCTTCAAGTTTTCGTTTTGCACTGTTTATTCTTATTTCTGGACAGTTGTATTTAGAAGTTTTCTAGCAAACACTCTGTAGAACTTATGAGTTGTACTACCAGTTTTGGGAATTGTAAGAGATTTCTATTTATTTTGTTAGATGTTAATTAAATAATGTTGTTTCAATTAATGTTAGGCTTACCTAGTCCCTAAGACTAGGTGCCATAACGATACCAAACGGAGGGAAATATTTGGGTCGTGATAGTTGGTATCAGAGCTCTAGGTTCATAGGTGCTATGAGTCATAAGCGAGTTTAGTAGAGTCTTGCAGATCGGTACGGAGACGTCTGTACTTATCTTCGAGAGGCTTCCGAACTATTAGGACAATTTCACTTCCTTCATTCCTATCGTGAGAGTTCATTGATCTTGAAGTTTGAAATTTACTATTCCATTCTCTCACAAATGGTGAGGACACGAACTGCAGTTCCTGATGATGTTATCCACGGAGTAGATGCCGCTATGATCATAGGCAGAGGACGACGAGGAGCACGTGCCACAGCTAGGGCACCTACCATAGAAGCAGTTGGGGATCCGCCAGTAGTCCCAGTTGGGGGTGCAAGTATCGGAGGCGCCTGCTATTACCCCCGGACTTTAGGAGACTTTAGCAAAGTTCCTCGGGCGGGGTTATTTCCGGTTGACCCAGTTACTTCATAGATCGGGGGAGGATCCCAGACTCCCGCCGCCCACACTCTAGAGCAGCGAGTTCACGTTGGTCAGGTTCCAGGTATGATGGTGACACAGGCTGTGGTTCCAGTTTAGCTTATGGTCAGAGCAGCAACATCCGAGGAAGGGGATCTTCGTTTTGCAAGTTTCAAGAGATATAACCCTCCTACATTCAGCGGTTTGGCTTTAGAGAGTGCACAGGGTTTTCTGGAGGAGTGCCATAGCATCCTCTGCACTATGGATATTGTTGAGACGAGTGGGGTTGCTTTTACTACGTTCCAGTTTAAGGGAGCGGCTTATCAGTGGTGGCAGGCATATGAGATGGGTAGCCCAGCCGAGTTAGCTTTATTTACATGGGTTTAGTTTTCAAAGATGTTCCTAAGAGAGTTTGTACCTCAGCCCCTTCGAGATGCATGGCACGCAGAGTTTGAGCAGCTGCGCCAGGGCACTATGTCAGTGTTAGAGTATGCCGTGAGATTCAGTGATTTGGCCAGGCATGCACCTATTTTGGACGCCACAGTTAGAGAGTGTGTCCGTATATTCATTGAGGGACTCGGGCATGATATTCGGTTCAACATGGCTCGGGAGTTAGAGTCAGATGTTTCATTTCAGTAGGTGGTAGGGATCGCTCGCCGTGTAGAGGATATGCGGGGCCATGAGAGAGAGTACATACGAGATCAGGAGAGAGAGAACAGGGAGATGAGGAGGCCTCGTAGACCGGAGAGATCTACTGGTCCTTATTTTGGAGGCAGGGTACGACATGGTAGAGGTTTTATGGGTCAGCCAGTTCAGTTTGCACTTCAGGCTTTGCACAGTGTTTCAGGTGCTCATGGGTCTCAGATTACCCGTACCGCACAGTTTCCACATCCACACCAGTAGAGAGGTTGCTTCGAGTGTGGAGATACTAACCACAAGGTGAGTGATTATCCTAGACTCTGGATATGTATGTCACAGTGGAGTATTCAGGCGAGTAGAGGGCGCCCAAGAGGGGAAGGCTCGACCCGTTGATGTGTTTCATATAGTAGGCTTGAGGCCACTGCGCCAAATGATGTCATACAGGTATGCTTTTGATTTGTTATAGAGGGGCACCATTCGTATTTTGATTCAGTTATGCTAATCGGGGCGAGTTCCCCTATTTGTTGTTGTACCAACTATGGGTGAGTTCATGACTTAGTATTATGTTTAGGTGTTTACCCTTGTTGGGAGACTCTATGAGTGGTAGCCCGCATCTATCATTTGTTTCTATTCATTATTGAAAGTTACGAGAGTAGAAGTGAATTCATGTTGTCCATTATGGCAGGTTTGATGTGGTTCCTGAGTAAATTGGTTACGATTTGTGATTTGATACTCTACGGGGGTGAGGGTTTAGTAAATGTTGTGATTTTATTGGCAGAATTTAATTAGTGGAAGATTTACATTGGTATGATGTGTATTCAACTTGTGATTCAGAGTTGAGGGTGAGACCCCCGCGATTCCATGTGATTTGATATGTTTGAACCGGGCTGTGTACCGCGGTGGAAGTTATATCAGGATGGGACCCTTGTGATTGTTCATATGCTCTAATTATTTCCTTGTTATATTGTTTTGTAGGTTAGTATTGATAGAGGGTTGTGCCTGTCGGGCTTGTTTGGTAGTTTTCTTATGTGTTTCTCTTTTCATATTCGGTCAATTTTGTTCTGTGATTTTTGAGTTTTAGTTGTGACTTGTTGATTCGGGTGTATAGTTAAGAGGTTTTCATTTTTCTTGCATCATTGTCAGTATTGTGGAGGTTTGAACAGGGTTCTAACGGATATGAGGCTAATTGCCAGTGATGGTTTTGATTACGGGAAGTTATTGTGATCAGATATGATATTTTGGGCCTATGTGTGGTGTGTCTTATTGTGTTGTCGTACCTTGTGGGTGTAAGAATGAGTTGTTATAGCTGGTTGAGACTGATACCGGTTATGAATTTAGAATCGGGTCTTTTGAAGATAAATGGAAGGTTAGAATTTTGACTCTAAGGCTTATCGGTGTTGATAGAAAGGATAAATTACAGTTGGGATGGTGTCGTTAGTCTTATGTGGATTGGGGTGACGTGGGGTCCCCCGCGGGTGTATGTTGGATATGTACTTTCACTAATTTGAAGACCTTGAGGCGATTCTTAGCATGTTCGAGGACCAACCTTTGTTTAAGAGGGGAAGGATGTAACGATCCGGCCGGTCGTTTTGAAAATTTAAGTTCCGTACAACGGCATAAGGACCTGAGCAGCTTCGTATTATGTGTATTGACTACGTGCGTGGTTGAATTCAGTTACCGGATGATTCAAAGTGATTCGGGACACATAGTCCCTAAAACGGAAGCTTAAATCTTAGGATTTTGACCGTAGTCAGAACTATGTGAAGACGACTCTTGAATGGAGTTCTGTCGGTTTTGTTAGCTCCGTTGGGCGATTTTGGACTTAGGAGCATGTCAGGACTGTGAATCTGAGGTCTGTAGCTGATTTAGGCTTGATATGGCAAAAGTCAAATTTTTTAGAGATTTGGACCGGAAGTGGACTTTTTGATATCGGGGTCAGAATGTGATTCCGAGAGTTGGAACAACTCCGTTATGTTATTTGGGACTTGCCTACAAAATTTGACGTCATTCCGGGTTGATTTGATAGGTTTCAGAATCGGTTGTAGGACTTTGATGTTTCAAATTCTTTAAATTTGAATTTGAGGGTGATTCGTGATTTTAGCATTAGTTGATGTGATTTGTGGGCTCGACTAAGTTCGTATGGTGTTTTAGGATTGGTTGGTATGTTTGGTTGAGGTCCCGGGGGCCTCGGGTGAGTTTTGAGTGCTTAACAGATCAAATGTTGGATTTGAGTTGCTGCTGAAGTCTTCAGGCATCAGTCATTTTCCCACATACGGTGGAGAGACTGCAGGTGCGTGATCGCATGTGCGGAGAGGCAAGTGCAGAAGCGGAAAAATGGAGGAGTTCCAAGGGTCGCAGGTGCGAGGTGAATTCCGCATCTGCGATGCCCGCAGATGCGTTAGGGTCATCGTAGGTGCGCAAGGTCCGAAGAGGCGGAAGGGATTTCCGCAGGCGCGCACGCGCAGGTGCGGCCCTTTCATCACAGGTGCGAAGGCAGAGGGGGTAAGTGATTTGCGCAGATGCGCATTTTGTTTTGCCGCACAAGCGCACCTGCAGGTGCGAGCCCAGGCTCAGTAGCTGCGGAAATACCTGGGTAGTGGTTAAAACTGAAGGGCTTCGCGATTTTTGTCATTTTTGGACCTTGCAACTCGGTTTAGGGCAATGTTTGAGAGCATTTTCGTGAGATTTCCTGAGGTAAGTCCCTCGTGCTTATGTTTGATTAATAATCATGCTTCCCCATGTATTTTCCCACCTAGTTAGTGTGTATTTAAGGTGGAAATTGGAGGCTAGGGATTTGGGAGTTTGGATTGTGGATTTGGAGGACCATTTGGTGTCGGAGTTTAGTAAATTTGATATGGTTTGACTCGTGAGTAAATAGGCTTTCGGATTTTGTGACTTTTACCCGATTCCGAGACGTGGGCCCGCGTCGACTTTTTAGGGCAAATTTTGGAAGTTTTGTTAAAGTATTGATTTAATTAATTAAAGATAAGCAGTTATGAAAAATATAGCACGCCGATAGAAGAGGTAAAATCTTTGGTTTAGTCGAATAAGGGTCAAATATGTAATTGCTTTTGGCTAGATTTGGGCCATTCAAAGACGGATATTTGTAGAAAAGGGCATTCTTACGGATCGATTGAGCTTGACTCGAGGTAAGTATCATGCCTAACCTTGTGTGGGAGATTTTCCCCTTAGGATTTGAGTCTTCTATGTTGATTATAGTGTGTGTACCCGAGGTGACGAGTGCGTCCTCAGACTTATTTATGGAAAGTTGGCCTTTTAGGGTTCTTATGTCCTTATATTCACCGTGTATGATGTTGTTCTTGATACGCTTGAATTCCTATTTGCTAGTTTCACCTCTACATAGTTTGATTAGAGATAATTGCTTCAGGATTCACTCTTACTGTCTATTTGACCCTTATTCGACTAAACCAAAGATTTTACCTCTTCTATCGGCGTGCTATATTTTTCATAACTGCTTATCTTTAATTCAAATCATTATTTTCTCATCCTATAATTGTTTAGTCTTCATTAGAGTTATGATTATCTTCCGCTGCTTATCCTTACTTGAATTGTTGAATATTCCTCGTAATTGCTCAACCTCAAAGGAGTTTAGATAACCTATATCTTAGTTGACTTGCCATTATTTGGAACTATTTGACTCGTGTTGGCTTCTTATTGTTGACTTGAATATTGTGGAATCGTTGCTACATTTTTGTTTTGTTTTCCCTTATTAAGTTGTTCTCCTTGTGCCTAGCATTCTTTACTGTGGTTATTCCGTGTGAATGAGTTCTACCGTTCTTGTGATTTAAACTCTTGAGTTGATTTGCTCGCCGTACTTTGCATTTCTGTCATTGTTGCTTTTGTACTCATTGTGGTGATGTACGGGGTTTATGTCGTGTTATAGTTGTTATCTATGTTGTTTGCTATGCATATTTAAATTGGGACTACGGAAGTATTCCAGGAGATCTTCCATCACTGCATATTTATTTTGGGACTACAAACGTATTCCGGGAGATCCCCCAACACTGCATATTTATTTTGGGACTACGGTCGTATTCCGGGAGATCCCCCCTCCCCGTACTACATAATTAATTCGGGACTACGGGACGGTATCCCGGTATATTTCTCCTATGGTTATATCTGTGCTCAGATGCTAATCTTCCATGCTTAGGTGTCAGAGGGTGACTTATACTCGAAGGATAATTATTTGAAGTGGTTATACTTGAAAAATATTTATCTTGAAGGAACTATGTTTGAAGGATATTTATTTGAAAGGGGTTATACTTGAAAAGTATTTATCTTGAAAGAACTATGTTTGAAGGCTAATTATTTGAAAAGTTTATATTTGAAAGGTTTTTTTTTATCTTGAAAGAACTATGTTTGAAAGATATTTATTTGAAGGAAGTATATTTCAAAAAAATAATTTCTTATTGGAAAGGATTATTTTCTAAAGGCCTCAATTTAAAAACTTACGGGTGAAAGTTTACACTTGAAGGATTTGACTAATTTATTGGGGTTGTTGGCTGAGACCTGATGTGAAAACTATTGCAACTGCTGAGTTACCACTTGCCTTTACTGTATTGTGATTTTTGAATTTGGGTTGTGTTTCCGTTCATTCTTCTGTGTCTTATTCTGGTGTTCCGCTGTTACTTGCTGTTTTTCCTTCCTTATTGTAGTTGCTATGTCGTTAGCTATATCGCGGGGTCCTTAGATTGATGTCATGTTCTATCATCCTTATACTTATGCTTGTTCAGTTTATTAGACCAGTGGGTGTCTTGACTAGTCCTCGTCACTACTTCACCGAGGTTATTCTTGATACTTACTGGGCACCTCTGTGGTGTGCTCATGCTACTCTTCTGCACATTTATTTTGTGCAGATCCAGGTATTTGTTCGTTAGCTAGCTGTGTGGACTGTTGCTGCGGAGACTCAAGGTAAACCTATCGCTGTATTCGCAGGCTTCAGAGTCACCTTCAAGTTTTCGTTTTGCACTGTTTATTCTTATTTCTGGACAGTTGTATTTAGAAGTTTTCTAGCAAACACTCTGTAGAGCTTATGACTTGTACTACCAGTTTTGGAAATTGTAAGAGATTTCTATTTATTTTGTTAGATGTTAATTAAATAATGTTGTTTCAATTAATGTTAGGCTTACCTAGTCCCTAAGACTAGGTGCCATAACAATACCAAACGGAGGGAAAACTTTGGGTCGTGACATTTTATTCTCTCACAGATGGTGAGAACGCGCTCTAATGAGGTTCCAGACCAGGGAAGAGCTACTTCCCCAGTTGCTAGAGGCCGAGGAAGGGCTCCTGCCCGTGGTAGAGGTAGAGGACGTCCCAGGACTGTCCCAGTTATTCTACTAGTGGGTCCAGCAGAGGATCCCATTATTGAGGAGCAGGGTGAAGTGCCTGTGGCAGAGCCAGCTCTGGTGGATTTCACATATGCACCAGGATTCCAGGATGTTATGGGTTGTATGCTGCGGTTCATGGACAATATGACTCAGGCTGATTTATTTCCGACAGACCCAGCCAAATCCCAAGCGGGCGGGGGAGCACAGGCTCATGGACAAGCAACTGCTGTATATCAGACCCATGGTGCACTACCCGTGGGTGGAGCCTAGCCAGTAGCAACCGCTACACCTGAGCCCAGGCCAGCTGTAGCCGCTGATCCACAGAAACTATTGGACAGATGGACTAGACTACATCCTCTTGTCTTTGGGGGTGAGCGACTGGAGGATCCCTAGGATTTCATGGATCGGTGCAAGGATATACTGTACAACATGAGGATATTGGAGTCTCATGGGGTAGACTTTTCTACTTTTCAGCTAGAGGGCAGAACCCGTAGATGGTGGAAGTTTTATGTTCTTGGCAGTCCAGCAGATTCTCCTCCCATGACTTGAGACAGGTTCACTCATATCTTCCTGGACAGGTATATTTCACCCTCCCAGAGGGAAGAGTTGAGGTTTCAGTTTGAGCACCTCCAGCAGGGTCAGATGTCAGTGACCGATTATGAGGCGAGGTTTTTTGAGTTATCTCGCCACACACTTATGATACTCCCTACTGAGGCGTAGAGAGTGCGGATGTTTGTTGCGGGTTTACATACTGGCATTCAGGCCACTATGTCTAGAGAGGTTGAGATGGGTACTTCTTATGAGCTAGTAGTGGAGATAGCCCGCAAGATTGAAGGTGTACGTCAGCGAAGCCGAGAGCAGGTTATGAGAGATAAGCGGTTCAGATATTCTGGAGAGTTCAGAGGTGCTCCGTCTGGGGGCAGAGGTCAGTTCATGAGAGGGCAGTCTAGCAGGCCCCCATATCCAGCACCACCGCCTCCTCGAGGTGCTCCAGTGCGACCCTATCTCAGTGCTATGCCAGAGAGTTCTTATCGTCCACCAACTGTTCAGGTTCCTCCCAGTGGGTATTCAGTTTCCCAGGGCTAGACTCTTAATCAACAGCCCATCACACCGAAGAGTTGTTATGAGTGCGAGGACCCCAGTCACATACAGAGATTCTGCCCCAGGCAGCGGGGTAGACCAGTACAGCAGGGTCAGCAGCCTATGCTTACCGGACCAGTTGCTCCACCAGTAGTCCGACCACCAAGAGGTGGAGAACATGTGGGTAGGGGCCGTCCTAGAGGTGGAGGTCAGCTAGGCAGAGGCCAGCTAGTTGGTGCTCCAGCTCAGTTTTATGCTTTTCCGGCCAGACCAGATACAGAGGCCTCAAATACCGTGATTACAGGTATTATTTCTATTTGCGGCAAATATGCCTCAGTATTATTTGATCCAGGATCTACGTATTCATATGTGTCATCTCTATTTGCTCCATTCCTGGGTGTTTCTCGTGAGTCCTTGAGTATTCCTGTTTATGTGTCCACTCATGTGGGTGATTCTGTTGTTGTGAACCGGATCTACCGGTCCTGTATTATTACATTATGTGGTTATGAAACTAGAGCAGATATCTTATTGCTTGAGATGATTGATTTTGAAATTATTCTGGGCATGGACTGGTTATCTCCATATCATGCTATTCTAGATTGTCATGCCAAGACTGTTACCTTGGCTATTCCAGCATTGCCTAGGCTGGAGTGGAAGGGTTCGCCTTTTAGTTCATTTAATTGAGTTATTTCTTTTATAAAGGCTCAACACATGGTTGAGAATGGTTGTTTGGCTTATATAGCCTATGTTCAGGATACTACTGCAGAGACTCCGGCTATTGATTTAGTGCCTGTAGTTCGGGAGTTATCTGATGTATTTCCTTTAGATCTTCTAGGTATGCCACCTGATCGTGATATTGATTTTTGTATTGACTTGGCTCCAGATACCCGGCCTATATCTGTTTCACCATATCGCATGGCTCCGAAAGAATTGAAAGAATTGAAAAAACAACTTGAGGAGTTACTAGCCAAAGGGTTCGTCAGACCGAGTGTATTGCCTTGGGGTGCACCGGTATTATTTGTGAAGAAGAAGGATGGAACAATGCGGATGTGTATTGATTATCGCCAATTGAACAAAGTCACTATTAAGAACAAGTACCCGTTACCGCGTATTGATGATCTATTTGACCAGTTGCAGGGTGCTAGGGTGTTCTCTATGATCGACTTGAGGTCAGGGTACCATAAGTTGAAGATTCAGGATTCGGATGTTCTGAAGACTGCTTTCCGGACTAGATATGGTCATTTTAAGTTTCTGGTTATGTCCTTTGATTTAACTAACGCCCCAACAACGTTTATAAATCTAATGAACAGGGTATTCAGGCCATATATTGATTCGTTTGTCATTATCTTCATTGATGACATTTTGATCTACTCGCGCAGTAAGGAGGAACATGAGCAACATATGAGAGTAGTGCTTCAGATATTGCGGGAATAAAATCTATATGCTAAGTTCTCCAAATGTGAATTCTGGCTAGAGTCTGTAGCATTTTTGGGGCATATTGTATCGGGCGAAGGTATTAAGGTTGATCCCAAAAGATTGAGGCAGTTCAGAATTGGCATCGTCCCACTTCGGCGACTGGGATCAGGAGTTTTTTGGGTTTAGCAGGTTATTATCATCGATTCGTAGAAGGTTTTTCATCTATTGCAGCACCTTTGACCAAATTAACCCAGAAGGGTGCTCCGTTCCGATGATCCGATGATTGTGAGGCAAGCTTTCAGAAGCTCAAGACAGCATTGACTATAGCACCAGTGTTAGTGTTGCCTTCCTATTCGGGGATGTATATAGTGTATTGCAAAGCTTCACGCGTTGGCTTGGGTTGTGTATTGATGCAAGAAAGGCGAGTTATTGCATATGCTTTCCGTCAGCTGAAGCCCCACGAGAAGAATTATCTAGTGCATGATTTGGAGTTAGCTGCGATTGTTCACGCTCTTAAGATTTGGAGGCATTATCTTTATGGGGTGTCTTGTGTAGTTTACATTGATTATCGCAGTTTGCAGCATTTTTTCAAGCAGATGGACCTAAATTTGAGGTAGCGCAGATTGCTGGAATTACTGAAAGATTATAATATTACTATCCTATATCATCCGGGTAAAGCAAATGTGGTTGCAGATGCCTTGAGTAGAAAGGAGGAGAGTATGGGTAGTTTGGCTTTCATTGCAGTCGAGGAGAGGCCATTAGATTTGGATATTCAATCCTTGGCTAACCGACTTATGAGATTGGACATTTCAGAGCCCAGCCGAGTTCTTGCATGTGTTGTAGCTCAGTCTTCACTATTTGAGCAAATTAAGGCTCGCCAGTATGATGATCCACACTTAATGGTTCTTTGAGAAAAGGTACTACGGGGTGGTGCCAAGGAAGTTATTATTGGAGCGGATAGTGTTCTGCGACTCCAGGATCGTCTACGTGTCCCTAATGTGGATGGACTGAGCAAAAAGATCCTAGAGGAGGCACACAGTTCTCGGTATTTTATTCATCCAGGTGCTACGAAGATGTATCGTGACCTGAGGTAGCAGTATTGGTGGCGACGAATGAAAAAGGACATAGTTGAGTATGTAGCTAGGTGTCTAAATTGCCAGTAAGTTAAATATGAGCAACAGAGGCCAGGTGGCCTACTTCAGCAGATGACTATACCAGAGTGGAATGGGAACGCATCACTATGGACTTTGTAGTTGGGTTGCCGCGGACATTGCGGAAGTTTGATGCAGTTTGGGTCCTTGTCGATAGGTTGACCAAGTTGGCACACTTTATTCCTGTTGTGACTACGTACACTTCAGAGAGGTTGGCCCAAATATATATTCAGGAGATAGTTCGGTTGCACGGTGTGCCAATTTCTATCATATCAGATAGAGGCCCTCATTTTACTTAATATTTCTGGAGAGCAGTATAGAGTGAATTGGGGACCCGTGTAGAGCTCAGCATAGCCTTTCATCCGCAGACCGACGGGCAATCAGAGCGGACAATTCAGATTTTGGAGGATATGCTCAAGGCATGTGTGATTGACTTTGGAGGTCAATGGGATCGTTTCTTGCCTTTGGCCGAGTTTACTTATAATAACAGTTACCAATCCAGCATCAAGATGGCTCCATTTGAGGCTTTGTATGGTCAGCGATGTCGTTCACCCATCGGATGGTTTGAGACCGGTAAGGCTAAGTTATATGGTACTGATTTGGTGAAAGATGCCTTGGAAAAGGTAAAGTTGATTCAGGAGCGACTTCGTACAGCACAGTCCAGACAGAAGAGTTACGCAAATCAGAAAGCGCGTGATTTATCATTTATGGTAGGTGAAAAAGTTCTCTTGAAGGTTTCTCCGATGAAGGGAATCATGAGATTCGGGAAGAAGGGCAAGTTGGGCCCAAGGTTTATAGGCCCATTTGAGGTGTTGAGACGAGTTGGGGAGGTTGCTTATGAGCTTGCAATGCCTCCCAGTCTATCGGAAGTTCATCCGGTTTTCCATATATCTATGCTCTGGAAGTATCATGCCGACCTATCACATGTGTTAGACTTCAGCACAGTTCAACTAGATAATAGTTTGGGTTATGAAGAGGAACCAGTTGCCATTGTTGATAAATAGGTTCGCCAGTTGAGGTCTAAGAGGATTTCTGCAGTAAAAGTCCACTGGAGGGGACAACCAGTCAAAGAAGTGACTTGGGAGGCCGAGGAGGACATGCAGAGCAAATATCCACACTTATTTAGCACTCCAAGTATTATTCTAAATCCATTCGAGGACGAACGTTGTTTAAGATGTGGAGAATGTAATGACCCAACCGGTCATTTTAACTTTTAGAACCCCCATTCCCAAAAATAAAACTCCCCGTATGTGCTTGTAATAATTTATGACTTGTGGGGATGGTTGGTTCGGGATTTGGAAGTGTTTGGGTTGAAATCGGAACACTTGGTTCCTTAAGTTAGCCTTAAGAGGCCAAGTTTGACTTCGGTCAACATTGTGATAAAACTATCCCGGAATCAGGATTTGATGGTTCCAATAGGTTCATATGATGATTTCGGAATTAGGCGTATGTTTGAATCGGATTTTGGATAACCCGGGAGCGTTTTGGCGCTTAATAGTAAAAATTAACTATTTGAAGGTTTAAAAGTTCTTTAAATTTGGTTTGGAGTAGGTTTTTGAGTAATTGAAGTACGTTTGAAATTTCGAGTTTGAAAATAGTTCCGTATAGTGATTTAAGACTTGCACGCAAAATTTCGTGTCATTCCGAGTAGTTTAAGTATGTTTAGGCTCATTGAAAATAAATTGAAGAACTTGAAGTTTTAAGTTTGAATCAATTTGGTTTAGGGTATGATTCTTAGATTTGATGTTGTTTTATCCATTCCGAGAGTTCGAGCAAGTCCGTTTTATGATTTCAAACTTGTTGGTATGTTCGGGCGGGGCCCCGACGGCCCCGAGTGTTAACCGGATGAGGCTCGGACCAATTTTGGAAATTTGAGCAAAGACTGAAGCTCCCAACTACTGTCATAATCACACATGCGCTTAGACAGCTGCTGGTGCGAGCTCGCAGGTGTGAAGGAGATGAGCCTGCCCAGCCATCGCAAATGCGAAGTATTTAGGCACACCTGCGAATGCGCAGGTGCGAAGGCCTGATGCGTAAGTGCGAAGGAATACGCATGTGCGAAGGAATTGGCGCACCCGCGCTTGCGCAGAAGTGAACAATCTGTCCGCAGGTGCGGTGTCAGGCCAGGGGAGGAAATGCATACCTGCGAGGAATTTCCGTAGATGCGAAATCCACATGTGCGGTACCCCTTCCGCAGGTGCGAAAAACCTGTCTGGGCAGAACCTTAAAAACGGACGAAGCTCCATCCATTTCTTTCCATTTTCCCTCCATTTTCGGGCGATTTCCGAGCTTTTGAGAAGGGAGTTCAACTAGCAATTTGGAGGTAAGTTAACTCTACACACCTTGAGTTAAATACATAGATTATGGGTAGATTATAACTAGTAAATCTTAGAAATCAAGGGTTTAGATGAAAAACCTAGATTTTTTTATAATGAGATTTTAACCACGGAAATGGTTATGGAATTGGATAGAAATTATATATTTGAGTTCTTGAGATTATGGGTAATGTTTTCATCCGAAAATTTCCAGAATCGGGGCACGTGGGCCTGGGGTGAATTTTAGGAATTTTACTGTTTTGGTTAGGGTAAATTATTTAATAGCCTAAATTCGAATTATTGAACATGTATTAATTATTTTGTATAATATTTGAATAGTTTCATATTTTTCGGTGTCGAATCAAGAATTTAACGCGACGTGGTAATCAGGAAGTGGACTTTGAGACAAGGTAAGTCTCTTGTCTAATCTTGTGAGGGGGAAATTACCCCATAGGTAATTAAAGTAATAATTGTTGCTAATTGTGGGGGCTACGTACGCACGAGGTGACGAGAGTCCGTGCGTAGCTACTATTAATGATAAAGTTCGGATAGTTTAAGCTGATTTCTATTATATTTTGAAGCCATTTTTTTTAATTAAATAAGTTACCAAAACTAAGAGCGGAATAAATATGAATATACAACCTCCCAAGACTGGTAATACTGAATCACGAACTCTAACTGAATACATGGAATGATCACGAGGACCGAATATACAATGTTGTTTGATTAAAAATTAACAGTACAAAAAAATAAAAAGACTCCAAGGGACTGGGACGACCAAGCGGCTCAACCTTGAATCCTTACGGTCTCTCTTTAACTCTGCTCAAGTCCGATATCTCTAATACCTGGCTCTGTACAAAAATGTGCAGAAGTGTAGTATGAGTACACTACGGTCGGTACTCAGTAAGTATCAAGACTAACCTCAGTGGAGTAGAGATAAGGTATAGTCGAGACACTCACTAGTCTAATAGCCTGTGCAATATAATATACAAAATAGTAAGAAACAGATAACAATAAGGACATCATAAAACAACTAGTGATATGCACAACAAGATAACAAAACAACCTTTGATATCGCTCAACAAATAATAAATACAAGTACACCCAATCAAAACACATAATAATAAAGTTAACTAGTACATCACGGAAGAAGACACGTCAGACTATTTTTATGCCATTTTTAATTGCTAATTTTTGGCTTCAGGGGTGTACATCGTGATCGCAGAGAATTGATCGCGATCGTGAAGTGTAAAATGGAAAAATTTGACCTGTGAATCGCATTCACGAAGGAAGCTTCGCGTTCGCGAAGAAGAAGTTCTACTATCACTCAGTTGACTTTAGAAGCTTATATCTTACAATCTATAAAGAATTTGGATATGATCCAAAAATGAAAGTTGTAGCTCTTTGTTTTTAGTGTTTAGAAAGTCAAACCATTTATCATTTGGAGTTATGTACTAAAGGTTATGATTGATACACTATAGGCTATCAAATCACATCCAACAACACTAAAAACACGAATCACACATAGATTCAAGCCTAATGAACTTTGAAACTTCCAATTTCTACAAGCGACGCCAGAACCTATCAAACCACGTCCGATTGACCTCAAATTTTGCACACAAGTCATAATTGACATAACAGACCTATTAAAATTTTCAGAATCGGATTCCGACCCCAATATCAAAAAGTCAACCCCCGGTCAAACTTACCAAAAATTCGACTTTCGCCATTTTAAGCTTAATTCCACTACAGACCTCCAAATAATTTTTCGGACACGCTCCCAAGTCCAAAATCACCATACGGAGCTATTGGAATTGTGAGAATTCAAATCTGAGGTCATTTACACATAAGTCCACATCTGGTCGACTTTTCTAACTTAAATTTCCAATTATGAGACTAAGTGTCTCATTACACTCCGAATTCCTTCTGGACCCAAACCAACTAACCCGGTAACTCATAAAACAACTACAAAGCATAAATTGAGTAGTAAATGGAAAAATGAGGTTATAATACTCAAAACGAACGGCCGGGTCGTTACATTCTCCCCCTCTTAAACAAACATTCGTCCTCGAACGAGTTTAGAATCATACCTGAGTTTCAAATAGGTGTGGATATTTGCTCCGCATCTCCTGATCAATATCCCAAGTAGCTTCTCCGACTGGCTGGCCTCTCCACTGTACCTTCACTGATGTTATGTTCTTTTACCTCAACTTTCGAACCTGCCGGTCTAAAATAGTTGACTCTACTTCATAAGTCAAATTACCGTCTAGTTGTACTGTACTGAAATCCAGAATATGAGACGGATCCCCGACATACTTTCGGAGCATGGATACATAGAACACTAGATGAACACCTAATAGACTAGGCTGCAAAGCAAGTTCATAAGCCACCTCTCCAATCTTCTTAAGTATCTCAAAAGGCCCAATATACCGAGGGCTCAACTTGCCCTTCTTCCTGAACCACAACACACCCTTCATGGGTGAAATCTTGAGCAGAGCCTTCTCCCCAACCATGTAAAAGACATCACGAACCTTCCTATCGGCATAACTCTTCTGTCTAGACTGAGCCGTGCGAAGCCGTTCCTAAATCACTTTGACCTTCTCTAAAGCATCCTGAACCAAGTCAGTACCCAATAGCCTAGCCACACCCGACTCAAACCAACCCACCGGAGCCCGACACCGTCTCCCATAAAAGCCTCATACGGAGTAGCTATTATTATAAGCAAATTCAACGAGTGTCAGAAACTTATCCCAAGAACCTCTAAAATCTATAATACAAGCGCGTAGCATATCTTCCAATATCTGAATAGTGCGCTCGGACTGTTCGTCCGTCTGAGGGTGAAATGATGTACTCAACTGAACCTGTGTGCCCAATTCTCGCAGTACTGCTCTCCAATACTGCGATCTAAACTGCGTACCCCAATCTGAAATGATGGACACTGGCACACCATGTAGGCGAACAATCTCGCGAATATAAATCCCAGCCAACCACTCCGAAGAATAATTAGTACCAACTGGGATAAAATGCACTGATTTGGTCAACCGATCTACGATCACCCAAACAATATCAAACTTTCTCAAAGTCCATGGGAGCCCAACTATGAAGTACATGGTAATACGCTCCCACTTCCACTCCGGAATTTCAAGTTTCTGAAGTAATCCGCCCAGTCTCTGATGCTCAGACTTTACCTATTGACAATTTAAACACCGAGCTACAAACCCAACTATATCTTTATTCATTCGCCTCAACCAATAGTGCTGCCTCAAATCCTAATACATCTTCGCGATACCTAGATGAATAGAGTACCGCGAACAATGAGCTTCCTGGAGAATCAACTCACGCAAACCATCTACATTAGGCACACGTAGGCTGCCCTGCATCAGTAATACATTGTCATCCCCAATAGTGACTTCCTTGGCATCACCGTGCTGAACAGTGTCCTTAAGGACGAGCAGATGTGGATCATCATACTGGCGCTTTCTGATGCGATCATATAAATAAGACCAAGAAACCACACAAGCCAAAACTCGATACGGCTCAAAAACATCCAATCTAACAAACTGGTTGGCCAAGGCCTGAACATCCAAGGCTAAAGGCCTCTCTGCTACCGGTAAGTATGCTAAGCTGCCCAAACTCTCCGCCTTACGACTCAAGGCATCAGCCACCACATTGGCCTTTCTGGGATGATAGAGAATGGTAATGTCATAATACTTAAGCAACTCCAACCACCTTCGGTGCCACAAATTAAGATCCTTTTGTTTAAACAAATGTTGTAGACTCCGATGATCGCTTTACACCTCACACTGGACACCGTACAAGGAATGCCACCAAATTTTCAGGTCATGAACAGTAGCTGCTAACTCAAGATCGTGGACCGGATAATTCTTCTAATGTGCCTTAAACTGTTTAGATGCATAGGCAATCACCCTACCGTCTTGCATAAGCACTACGCCGAGACCAATACGCGACGTGTCACAATATACGATATAAAACTTTGAACCTGTAGGAAACACCAATATTGGAGCTGTAGTCAAAGCTGTCTTGAGCTTCTGAAAGCTCTCTTCACATTCATCCGACCACCTAAACGGAGCACCTTTCTTGGTCAATTAGTCATAGGCGATGCAACTGACGAGAAACCCTCCATGAAGTGACGATAATAACCGGCCAAGCCGAGAAAACTCCGAATCTCAATAACTGAAGATGGCTTGGGCCAACTCTAAACTGCCTCTATTTTCTTCGGATCCACCTTAATTCCTTCACTGGACACTATATGCCCTAAGAATGCTACCGAATTAAGCCAGAACTCACACTTAGAGAATTTGGCATAAAGTCTCTCCTCTCTCATCCTCTGTAATAAAATACCCAAGTATTGTGCATGCTCCTCCTGGCTACGTGAGTACACCAGGATATCATCAATAAACACTACGACAAATAAATCAAGATATGGCTGGAATACACTATTCATCAAATGCATAAATGCTGCTGGGGCATTGGTTAGCCCAAAAGACATCACAAGAAATTCATAGTGACCATAATGAGTACTAAATGCCGTCTTTAGAATATCCGAATCCCGAATTTTCAACTGGTGATACCCCGATCTCAAATCAATTTTGGAGAATACCCTCGCTCCTTGAAGTTGGTCAAATAAGTCATCAATATGCGGCAAGGGATATTTATTCTTGATTGTATCTTTGTTCAACTACTTATAATCAATACACATCCGCATAGTACCATCTTTCTTTTTCACAAACAGAACCAGTGCACTCCAAGGTGACACACTAGGCCTAATAAATCCCTTTTCAAGGAGTTCCTGAAGTTGCTTTTTAAATTCTTTTAACTCAACTGGTGTCGTACGATACGGAGGAATAGAAATGGGCTGAGTGCCCTGCACTAAGTCAATACCGAAATCAATATCCCTGTCGGGTGGCATACCCGGCAGGTCTGCAAGAAATACATTCGAAAAGTCTCGCACGACCGGTACTGAATTAATAATAGGACTATCTGCATCAACATCTCTCACAAAGGACAAATATGACAAAAATCCCTTTCCAACCATACGCCGGGCCTTCAAATAAGAAATTGCCCTGCTAGGAACAAAATCTAGAGAACCTCTCCATTCAACCTTTGGTAACCCCGACATCGTCAATATCACAGTTTTTGCTTGACAGTCCAGAATAGCATGACATGGAGACAACCAATCCATACCCAGGATTACATCGAAATCAACCATACCGAGTAATAAGAGATCAACTCTGGTCTCTAGTTCCCCAATAGTTACCACACACGACCGATACATACGGTCCACAGTAATAATATCGCCTACCGGTGTAGATACACAAACAGGTGAAACTAAGGACTCACAGGGCATATCCAGATAATGAGCAAAATACGATGATACATATGAATACGTGGAACTAGGGTCAAATAATATAGAAGCCTCCCAGTGGCACACTGAAACAATATCTTTGATCACTACATCTGAAGCAACATCATTAGGCCTGGCAGGAAAAGCATAAAATCGGGCCTGACCGCCACCTGACATGCCTCCCCCTCTTGGGAGACCCCTAGCTGCCTGACCCCCACCCCGAACTGGCTGGGCGGGTGGTGTAACTGTTGATACTGGTGCCGTCAGTCGAGAATTCTGCTGTGGAGCCCCATTCAACAGCCTAGGACAATCTCTCTTGAAATGACCCAATTCTCCACACTTGAAACAACCCCTCCTCTGACGGAACCGATGCTCCTGATAACCCGAAGAATTGCCTGTAGAAGCCTGAGTAGACGAGGCATGATGAGAACTCTACGTTGGTAGTGTACTAATTAAAGACTGGCCTGAGTGAGCATTGTAAGAACCGTGGATAGCTGATGCACTAGGATGAGCTGGACAATCTATCTCAGCGTGTCTATAAGAATGACCCCTACCACTGAAATCACCTGAACCACAAGGTCTCTTAGCCTCCCTTTCAACTTGCTCCTAGCTGCGAACCATCTCAATCTGATGAGCAATGTCGACCACCTCGTCGAAAGTAGTACCAGACACTCTCTCTCCAGTCATGCATAACCATAGCTGAAGAGTGAGGCAATCTATGAACCTCTTGATCCTCTCCCTATTCGTGGGAATCAACTAGATAACATGGCGGGCCAACTCTGAAAATCTCATCTCATACTGCGTCACAAACATATCACCCTGACGAAGCTGCTCGAACTGTCTACGCAGCTCCTCTCTGCAGGACTGAGGCATAAATTTCTCCAGGAATAGACCGGAGAACTGCTGCCAGGTAAGGGGTGTTGTACCGACTGACCTACGCCTCTCGAAGCCTCCCACTATCGGAAGGTAGCCCCAGAAAACTAAAAAGTAGTGAACGAGACCCACTGGTCTCCCGAATACCCGCTGTCCGAAGCATCCATTGACACTTATCCAGAAAACTCCGAGCATCCTCTCACTCAGTACTACTAAATGGTGGAGGTCAAAGCCTTTCAAATCTCTCAAGTCTCCTCTACTCATCTTCTGCCATAACAGGAAATACCTGGGCCTGGGCAGCTGCAGCCGGCTGCGCCGGTAGTGCCCCCGGTATCTGAAGTCCCTGTACTACCTAGTCTTGAGTGAGGGCAACAGGGGTATGAGTACCTCCCCCGGCCTGAGAAGTGGCAGGTGCGACCTGAGCCGAAACCACCTGAGCAAGACCAGTGCAAGCTGCCAATATCTAGGCCAAAGTCTCCTGAATACAAGAACATCTAATATCTGCCAATATAAATACTCCCAAAACCTGGTGTCACTGAATACAAGAACATCTAATATGATTACAAGTCTAGAAAATAAGGTCTATAATAGTCTGAGACCAAATACAGTAAACAAGGAGGTAAGGAAGGAGAGACAAGGTCTGCATAACACGGCAACTACCTTAGAATCTTCAAAAAATCAACTGCGCGAAAGGATCAACACCCGCTATGTCCGGGAACACCTAGATCTGCACACGAAGTGCAGGGTGTAGTATGAGTACAACCAACTCAGCAAGTAACAATAATAAATAAGGAACTGAAGATAGAGACGAGCTACACAGTTATAGTTCATTTTCAGTAATTCCATCAAGGAGTAGACATGCTTTCAATTTCATAAGTTTAAGTCAAATCAATTCTATACAGTTCAAGTTCATGTATTCCGGTTACAAAATCTGTCAGAGAATTTCACAACAATGACAGATAGCAACTAAGTGCAACAACAAATGGAAAGCAAGTACAGCCTCTCAGGACAACAATCACTCACTGGGCTCTCAACCCTCAGCACTCACACTCAATGGGTACCCGCGCTCACTGGGGGTGTACAGACTCCGCAGGGGCTCCTACAGCCCAAGCGCTATAATCTGCACGGACAACTCACGTGCTATAATATCCTGCGCGGACAACTCACGTGCCATAGTATTCTAACCTCAGCGACATGCCCTCGTCCTTACTTAGTCCTCAACCTCCCTAGTCTCACGGCTCTCGAAAATCACAAAGATCAGCCCAAACAAAGATAGCATAGTGCGTCAACAAAGTCAAGAAAGACTGAGGTATGATACGCAAGTAAAATTATGACTGAGTATAAGACAACAATTAGAAAATAATTCAACAAGTACGCGACCTCTGCGGGTCCCAACAGTACTATCACATAACCTAAGCATGATTTCTAACATGATTTACAGTCAAATTTATTCAATACATAGAGAGCATATAACTAACAACAAGTTATTCAACTTTCCAATTTAATGGGACGGACCAAGTCACAATCCCCTCGGTGCATGCCCACACGCCCGTCACTTAGCATGTGCGTCACCTCCAAAATAATTACGTGATACAAAAATCTGAGGTTTCATACCCTCAGGACCAGATTTAAAACTGTTACTTAATTCAAGCCATGAAATTCTTATTCTGCAATGTCTTTTCCTCATGAATTGGCCTCCAAACGCCTCGAATCTAGCCATAAATAATTCAATTGAGGCAATAAAATTTATTGGAATTAATTCCATAAGAAAATACTAATTTTCCATAAAAATCTGAAATTAGCTCAAACATTGTCTGTGGGGCCCACGTATCGGAATCCAATGAAACTCACAAAATCCAACAACCCATCCAATTACAAGTTCAACCATACTAATTTCACTCAAATCCGACTCCGAATCGATACCGAAATCTCACAAATTCGTTAATATGAGATTTCTAAAGGTTTCCCAAATATCAATCTCTAAACACTAATTAAATGGTAAAAATAATGATATATTCGTGTGTATTGACCAAATCCGAGTTAGAATCACTTAACCCAGTGTTTTGCCTTGAAAATCTATCAAAATTGCCTCTCCTCAAGCTCCAATTTGTCAAAAATGTCGAATGGGACGAAGTCCCCTTCTTTATAATTCTGCCCAGGCAGCCCTCGGTCCTGCCTCGATCTTGGCCTTCGATCATGGACCTCGATCTTGGCCCTCTATCATGGCCCTCAATCCTGAGCCTCGATCTTGGTCCTCGATCCTGACCCTCAATCTTGGGCCTCGATTCTGGCTTCGATCATGGCCCACTGACCCTTCCCTTCGATCATGGCCCTCGACCCTGTCCTTCGATCAGGGCTTCGATTATGGCCCTCGACCCTGGCCTTCGATTTCTGGGCTCGATTTCTGGTAGAAGGAATTTCCAGCAAAGGGAAATTGCAGCAGCTGTTTTAGTCCAACTTTTGATCTGTTAACCATCCGAAACTCACCCGAGGCACTCGAGACCTCAACCAAATACACAAACAAGTCCTACAATATCATACAAACTTAGTCGAGTCTTCAAATTACATCCAACAACACTAAAAACACGAATCACACATAGATTCAAACCTAATGAACTTTGAAACTTCCAATTTTTACAAGCGATGTCGGAACCTATCAAATCATGCCAGATTGACCTCAAAGTTTGCACACAAGTCATAATTGACATAACAGACCTATTAAAATTTTCAAAATCGGATTCCGACCCTAATATCAAAAAGCCAACCCCCCGGTCAAACTTCCTAAAAATGTGACTTTCACCATTTTAAGCCTAATTCCACTACGGACCTCCAAATAATTTTTCGGACATGCTCCCAAGTCCAAAATAACCAAACGGAGCTATTGGAATTGTCAGAATTCAAATTCGAGGTCGTTTACACATAAGTCCGTATCCGATCGACTTTTCTAACTTAAATTTCTAATTATAAGACTAAGTATCTCATTTCACTCCGAATTCCTTCCGGACCCGAACCAACTAACCCATAAGTCATAAAACAACTGTAAAGCATAAATTGAGCATTAAATAGGGAAACGGGGTTATAATACTCAAAACGACCGGCCGGGTCGCTACAAGTTTGAGCTCATGTACGAGTACCAGAGTATTTATCCTTGTTCGGGGTGGTGCTTAGGCTATGATATACCTAGAATTGACTGTTAAGCTTTAAGATATAATGTTTCTCATAAACTATAACATTGTTGTGAACTATTTGAGCCATGTTTGAGGTTACGAAAAGGCTAATTTCTTGAATAAACTATAACATATGTCTACACTTTAGCATTTTATTATACTAGTCCAGGAGCATGAAATCTGTTATTTATTCATCATATACATGTGTTCTTGTTTACTTACTTCTGTGTGATTGTAATGACCCGACTGGTCGTTTTGAGTATTATAACCCTATTTCCCCATTTACTGCTCAATTTATGCTTTACAATTGTTTTATGACTTACCGAGTTAGTTGGTTCGGGTCCGGAAGGATTTCATAGTGAAATGAGACACTTAGTCTCTTAATTGAAAACTTAAGTTGGAAAAGTTGACCAGATATTGACTTATGTGTAAACGGCCTCGAAATTTAATTCTGATGATTCCAATAGCTCTGTATGGTGATTTTAGACTTAGGAGCATGTCCGAAAAATTATTTGGAGGTTCGTAGTGGAATTAGGCTTGAAATGGCGAAAGTGAAATTTTTAGGAAGTTTGACGGGGAGGTTGACTTTTTGATATCGGGGTCGGAATCAGATTCTGAAAATTGGAATACCTCCGTTATGTTATTTATGACTTGTGTGCAAAATTTGAGGTCAATCGGACGTGGTTTGATAGGTTTCGGCGTTGTTTGTAGAAATTTGAAAATTTAAAGTTCATTAGGCTTGAAGTAGGGTATGATTCGTGGTGGTAGCATTGTTTGAGGTAATTTGAGGGTCAGACTAAGTTCGTATGGTGTTTTAGGACTTGTTGGCATATTTGGTTGAGGTCCTGGGGGCCTCGGGTGAGTTTCAGAGGGTTAACGGATCGAATTCAGACTTAGAAGAAAATCTGAAGGTTTCTGCCATATGATGTAATCGCACCTTTGTAATTTCCATTGAAGGTGAGAGCTTACAGAAGTGAGCCTTCCATCGCAGATGCATCCAGGCGTGGCTGGGGCTTCGATCGCAGAAGCGGCAGGTAGCTGCAGAAGCGGCCCCGCACCTGCGGGCGTTTGATCGCAGAAGCGCAAGGGAGCTTGGTGAGGCAGCTTCGCAGAAGCGGACAACTCCTCACAGAAGCGTGTCCGCAGATGCACACAAAATCCCGCAGAAGCGGAAACCCTTGGGCAGTACAAAAACAAAGGGGTTGTGAGCTTTTTCCATTTTTGGGCATTTCAAGTTTGGGCTGGGCGATTTTGAGCGAGGTTTTCACGGGAAATCTTGAGGTAAGTCACTTATGATCATTTCTACTTCATAATATTGAATTATCATCGAATAATCCAACCAGATTACATGTTTTTGAGGTGTAAATCAGGGATTTGAACTTAGGGATTTGAAAATAAGATTTGGAGGTCGAGTTGAGGTTGGATTTTGGTAAAATTGGCATGGTTAGACTCGTGGTTGAATGGGCTTCCGAATTTTGTAACTTTTGTCGGGTTCCGAGACGTGGGCCCCACAGGCAAATTTTGAGCTAAATTTTAGATTTTGATGGAAAATTAATATTTTCTTATGGAATTAGTTCAAATATATTTTATTGACTGAATCGAATTATTTGTGGCTAGATTCGAGGCGTTTGCAGGCCAATTCACGAGGCAAAGACATTGCAAACTAAAGAAGTACACAGTTTGAGGTAAGTAACAATTCTAAATTTGGTCATGAGGGTACGAAACCCCAGAATATGTATTATGTGGTTGGTTTTGAGGCAACGCACATGCTAGGTGATGGGTATGTGGGCGTGCACCGTAGGAATTATGACTTGGTCAATTTCATGGAACTGTGTAGTGAAAACAATATGTTGATATCCGTACATGTTTCCCCGTATTAGAGAAAATGATCTATGAATCATGTTTTAAACCATATGTTTACACTGTTGGGACCCACATAGGTCATGTACTTATGAAATTATTTGCTAAATTGATGTTTTGCACTCAGTCACAGTTCTATTTGCACATTTTTACCTCAGTCTCTCTTATTCATTATTGATGCATCATATCATTGTTGTTGGGCTGCTTATCATGATTTCTGAGATCCCGAGAGACTGGAGAGGTTGATGACTGAGTGAGGCCGAGGGCCTAATTGTGAGGATATTTATGGATCGGGCTGCACGCCGTAGCATGTTTCATTGATTTATGCCATAATTGGCTTGATATAGCGCTCAGGCTGAAGGATACCCTCCGGAGTCTATACACACCCCAAGTGAACGCAGGTACCTACTGAGTGCGAGTGCCGAGTGATGAGCGACTGTGAGAAATGAGCGACTGTGAGAAAAGAGTGACTGTGAGAAAATAGTGACTATGAGGTTAGAGTGAATGTGAGGATTGAATGGATGTTACTCTGAGAGGATGCATTGATATCATTATTTGCTGCATTTCAACTCTCACATATCAATATTTTTGGAAATTTCAGAAAAACATTATTTTCTGTTTCGGTCAAACTTGATATTAAATTTCTGTGTAATCTTAAATGTTGAACTTGAGAGCATGCATACTCTTTTATATGAGAAAGTATTGTAGTTGGACTTAGCTGAGAAGCTCGTCACTACTTTCAGTTTTTTATTTATTATTGTTACTTACTGAGTTGGTTGTACTCATACTACACCCTGCACTTCGTATACAAATCCAGGTGATACCGGATACAGTGGGTGTTTATTCTTTCACACAGTTGAGTTTTCGAAGATGCAGAGGTAGCTGCCATGTTTCGCAGACCTTGTCTTCTCTTCCCTATCCTTTTGTTTATTGTATTTGATCTCACATTATTATAGTCCACGTTTTCCAGTCTTGTAATGTATAGATCCTCATGTACTCTATGACACCAAGTTTTTGGGAGTGTGTATCGGTATTTGCGAGACTTGTGGATTGTGTTTAAATATTATAATTTCAAACTTAAAAGAAATTTGAGTTTATTGAGCTTGTCGGCTTGCCTAGTATCGAGATAGGCGCCATCACGACAGGTTAGGATTTTGGGTCGTGACAAGTTGGTAATAGAGCATAGGTTACATAGGTCTCACGAGTCATGAGCAGGTTTAGTAGAGTCTTGCGGATCGGTACGGAAACATCTGTACTTATCTTCGAGAGGCTGCCGAACCCTTAGGAAAATTTCAATTTCCCGTACTCTGTCGTGCGAATTTGTTGATTCCAAAAACTAAATTTCTATTATTCTATTCTCTCACAGATGGTGAGAACACGTACTGCCATATCGGAAGGTCAGCCACCAATGCCACCAGTTAGGGCCTCGAGAGGTCGGGGCCGAGGTAGAGGTCGATGTGTAGCTCGTACCACAGTTGGACCTGCACCTGTAGTACCACCATATGCTCCAGCTCAGGCGGAGATTCCAGATATAGCTTAGCCGACAAGACCAGCTCAAGCACCAGCTGTGCCCATTGAGATTCCAGGCCTTCAGGAGACTTTGGCCCAGATATTGACAGTTTACACTGGTGTTGCTCAGGTGGTTTTGGCTCAGGCCGCACCTACCACTTCTCAGGTCGAGGGAGGTACTCATACCCCTGTAGCTTGTACTACAGATCAGGTAGTACAAGGACTTCATATATCGGGGGCACTACCATCCTATCCGGCTGTAGCTGTTCAGGCCCCGGTAGTCCCCGTTATTGCAGATGATGAGGGAGACTTGAGAGATTTGGGAGGCTTCTACCTCCATCATTTAGCGGTGCTGAGTTAGAGGATGCTCAGGGGTTTCTAGATAAGTGCCAGCGGATGCTTCGGACAACGGGTATTTGGGAGACTAGTGGGGTCTCGTTCACTACTTTTCAGTTTTCTGGGACTGCCTTCAGATGGTGGGAGGCTTATGAGAGGCGCAGACCGGTCGATGTTGTACAACTTACATGGAAAGAATTCTCCGTTCTCTTTTTGGAGAGGTTTATGACACAGTCTCACAGAGAGGAGCTGCTCAGACAGTTTGAGCAGTTACGTTTGGATAGTATGTCTGTGACGTAGTACAATATGAGATTTTCTGAGTTAGCTCGTTACGCAGTTTGGCTGGTTCCCACTGATAGGGAGAGGATTAGGAGGTTCATTGATGGCCTCACACATCAGCTACGATTACTTCTGACTAGTGAGAGAGTATCTGGTGCTACCTTTGATGAGTTAGTTGACATTGCTCGGCAGATAAAGATGGTCTGTAGCCAAGAGCGTGGAGAGAGGGAGGCTAAGAGGCCTTATGGTCTAGGTGATTTCAACGGTGTTTCTTCCGGGGGCAGTTTTACCGTGGTAGGGTTCGTCCTTATAGACACGCTCAGACGGGTCGTCCAGTTCACCGTGGTGCATCATCCAGCCAGGGTCCATATAGTTCTCATCACGGTCAGTCATCTCTCACTGCCCTGCCAGCCTAGAGTTTTCCCCGTGCTTCTGCAGTTCAGGGTTCATTTGCACCAGGTGCTTCTAGCAGTTATTCTGGTTCTCGAGGCCCGATTTAGTCAGCACTACCACCAGTACCAGGGAGCTACTTTGAGTGGGGGGAATTTGGGCATATGTGGAGACAATGTCCTCATCGCTAGGGAGGTCCAGTGCAGCAGAGAAGTCAGACTACGACTTCAGCACCAGTTACTTCACCACCCGCCCAGCCGGCTCGGGTGGGGGTCAGTCAGCTAGGGGTTGCCTGAGGGGGGGGAGGTCGATCAGGTGGCGTTCAGGACCGATTCTATGCTTTTCCTACTAGGCCAGATGTCGTTGCCTCAGATATAATGATCACAGGTATTGTCTCAGTATGCCACAAGGAAGCTTCTATATTTTTTGACCCTCGTTCTACTTATTCGTATGTATCATCGTAGTTTACTCATTATCTGGATATGCTCCGTGAGTCCTTAGTTTCACCTGTTTGTGTATCTACGTCGGTGGGCGATACTATTATTGTGGACCGTGTACATCGGTCATGTGTGGTAACTATTGAGGGACTGAAGACTAAAGTTGATCTTTTATTGCTTAGTATAGTTGATTTCAATGTAATCCTGGGTATGGATTGGTTGTCTCCATGTCATGCCATTCTGGACTGTCACGCAAAAATTGTGACGTTGGCAATGTCGGGTTGCCGAGGGTCGAATGGAGAGGTTCTCTAGATTATGTTCCCAGCTGGGTAATTTCTTATTTGAAAGCCCAACGTATGGTTGGGAAGGGGTGTTTGTCATATTTGGATTTTGTGAGAGATGTTGATGCAGATACTCCTACTATTAATTCAGTACCGGTAGTGAGAGACTTTCCGTATGTATTTCCTATAGACCTGCCAGGTATCCCGCACGACAGGGATATTGATTTTGGTATTGACTTGGTGTCGGTAACTCAGCCCATTTCTATTCCTCCATATCCTATGGCACCGGCTGAGTTAAAAGAATTGAAAGAGCAACTTCAGGAACTTCTTGATAAGGGGTTTATTAGGCCTAGTGTGTCGCCTTGGGGTGCACCAGCTCTGTTTGTGAAAAAGAAATATGGTACAATGCGAATGTGTATCGATTACAGGCAGTTGAACAAAGTTACAATCAAGAATAAGTATCCTTTGCTGAGTATTGATGATTTATTTGACCAAATTCAGGGAGCGAGGGTATTCTCCAAAATTGATTTGACATCTGGATATCACAAGTTGAAAATTAGGGATTCGAATATTCTTAAAATGCATTCAGGAATCGTTATGGTCACTATGAATTTTTTGTGATGTCATTTGGGCTAACCAATGCCCCAACAACATTTATGCACCTGATGAATATCGTATTCTAGCCGTATCTTAAGACATTTGTGGTGGTATTTATTGATGATATCCTGGTGTACTCATGTAGCCAGGAGGATCATGAAGAACACTTGGGTATTGTATTACAGAGGCCGAGAGAGGAGAAACTATATGCCAAATTCTCTAAGTATGAGTTCTGGCTTAGTTCGGTGGCATTCTTGGGACACATAGTGTCCAATGAAGGGATTAAGGTGGGTCCGAAGAAAATAGAGGCAGTTCAGAGTTGGCCCAGGCCATCTTCAGTTACTGAGATTCAGAGTTTTCTCGGCTTGGCAATTATTATCGTCACTTCGTGGAAGGTTTCTCGTCTATTGCATCGCCTATGACCAAATTAACCCAGAAAGGTGCTCCGTTCAGCTGGTCGGATGAATGTGAAGACAGCTTTTAGAAGCTCAAGACAGCTTTGACTACAACTCCAGTATTGGTATTGCCTACAGGCTCAGGATCTTATACTATATATTGTGACATTACGTATTGGTCTTGTCGCAGTGCTTATGCAAGATGGTAGGGTGATTTCCTATGCATCCAGACAGTTAAAGGTACATGAGAAGTATTATCCGATCCACGACCTTGAGTTAGTAGCTATTGTTCACGCCTTGAAAATTTGGCGGCATTACTTGTACGGTGTCAATTGTGTGGTTTATACCGATCATCAGAGTCTACAATATCTGTTTAAACAAAAGGATCTTTATTTGCGGCGGCGAAAGTGGTTAGAGTTTCTTAAGGATTATGACATCACCATTCTTTATCATCCCGGAAAGGCCAATGTGGTGGCCGATGCCTTGAGTCGTAAGGCGGAGAGTTTGGGCAGCTTAGTATACTTACCGGTAGCAGAGAGGCCTTTAGCCTTGGATGTTTAGGCCTTGGCCAACCAGTTTGTTAGAGTGGATGTTTCTGAGCCAAATCGAGTTCTGGCTTATGTTGTTTCTCGGTCTTCTTTATATGATAGCATCACAAAGCGCCAGTATGATGATCCCCATCTTCTTGTCCTTAAAGACACGGTTCAACACGGTGATGCCAAGGAAGTCCCTATTAGGGATGATGGTGTATTACGGATGCAAGGCATGCTATGTGTGCCTAATGTAGATGGTTTGCGTGAGTTGATTCTCCAGGAAGCTCACAGCTTGCGGTACTCCATTCATCCAGGTGCCGCGAAGATGTATCATGATTTGAGGCATCATTATTTGTGGAGGCGAATGATGAAAGATATTGATGGGTTTGTAGCTTGATGTTTAAATTGTCAACAGGTGAAATACGAGCATCAGAGACCAGGTGGATTACTTCAGAGACTTGAAATTCCAGAGTGGAAATGGGACCGTATCACCATGGACTTCGTAGTTAGGCTCCCACGGACTTTGAGGAGATTTGATGTTGTTTGGGTGATTGTGGATCGATTGACAAAATCTGCGCATTTTATTCCACTTGGTACTAATTATTCTTCGGAGTGGTTGGCTGAGATTTATATCCGCAAGATTATTCGCCTATACGGTGTGCTAGTGTCCATCATATCAGATCGGGGCACGTAGTTTATATCACAGTTTTGGAGAGCAGTGCAGCGAGAATTGGGCACACAGGTTCAGTTGAGTACAACATTTCACCCTCAGACGGACGGACATTCCAAGCGCACTATTAAGATATTGGAGGATATGCTACGCGCTTGTGTCTTTTATTTTGGAGGTTCTTGGGACCAATTTCTGCCACTGGCAGAGTTTGCTTATAATAACAGCTACCAATCGAGCATTCAGATGGCTTCGTATGAGGCTTTATATGGGAGACAGTGTCGGTCTTCAGTGGGTTGGTTTGAGCCAGGTGAGACTAGACTTTTGGGTACTGATTTGGTTCAGGATGCTTTGGAGAAAGTTAAATTAATTTAGGAGCGGCTTCGCACTGTGCAGTTTAGACAGTAGAGCTATGCTGACCGGAATGTCCATGATGTTGCTTACATTGTTGGGGAGAAGGTTCTGCTCAATATTTAACCCATGAAAGGTGTGTTGAGGTTCGGGAAAAAGGGCAAGTTGATCCCTCGGTATATTGGGCCTTTTGAGATACTTAAGAAAATTGGAGAGGTGGCTTATGAACTTGCCTTGCCACCTAGTCTATCAGGTGTTCATCCAGTATTTCATGTATCCATGCTTTGAAAGTATGTCGGGGATCCATCTCATATTCTGGATTTCAGTACAGTGCAACTGGACGGTAATTTGACAAATGATGTGGATCCGGTGGCTATTTTAGACCGGCAGGTTCAAAAGCTGAGGTCAAAGAACATAGTATCAGTGGAGGTATAGTGGAGAGGCCAGCTAGTTGGAGAAGCTAGTTGGGTGATTGAGCAGGATATGTGGAGAAAATATCCATACCTATTTGAGACTCCAGGTATGATTCTAAACCCGTTCGAGGACGAACGTTTGTTTAAGAGGGGGAGAATGTAATGACCCAGCCGGTCGTTTTGAGTATTATAACCCCATTTCTCAATTTAATGCTCAATTTATTCTTTACAGTTATTTTATGACTTTCCGAGTTTGTTGGTTCGGGTCCGGAAGCATTTCAGAGTGAAATGAGACACTTAGTTTCTTAATTGAAAACTTAAGTTAGAAAAGTTGATCGAATATTGACTTATGTGTAAACGACCTCAGAATTTAATTTTGATGATTCCAATAGCTCCGTATGGTCATTTTGGACTTCGGAGCGTGTCTGTAGTGGAATTAGGCTTGAAATGGGGAAAGTTAAATTTTTGGGAAGTTTGACCGAGGGTTGACTTTTTGATAGCGGGGTCGGAATCCGATTTTGAAAATTGAAATACCTCCGTTATGTCATTTATGATTTGTGTGAAACATTTGAGGTTAATCGGATGTGATTTGATAGGTTTCGGCATTATTTGTAGAAATTTAAAATTTCAAAGTTCATTAGGCTTGAAATGGGGTATGATTCGTGGTTTTAGCATTGTTTGAGGTAATTTGAGGGTTCGACTAAGTTCGTATGGTGTTTTAGGACTTGTTGGTATATTTGGTTGAGGTGCCGGGGGCCTCGGGTGAGTTTCGGAGGGTTAACGGATCAAATTCGAACTTAGAAGAAAATCTGAAGGTTTCTACCATCAGATGTAATCGCACCTGCAGAATTTCCATCGCAGGTGCGAGCTCACAGAAGTGAGCCTTCCATCGCAGGGGCTTTGATCGCAGAAGCGGCAGGTAGCCACAGAAGCGGTCCTGCACCTGCGGGAGTTTGATCGAAGACGCGCAAGGGTGCTTGGTGAGGCAGCTTCGCAGAAGCGTGTCCGCAGATGCGCACAAAATCCTGTAGAAGCGGAAACCCATGTGCAGTACAAAAACAAAGGGGTTCCGAGCTTTTGCTAGTTTTGGGCATTTCAAGTTCGGGCTGGGCGATTGTGAGCGAGGTTTTCACGAGAAATCTTGAAGTAAGTCACTTGTGATCATTTCTACTTCATAATATTAAATTATCATCGAATAATCCGACTAGATTACATGTTTTTGAGGTGTAAATTAGGGATTTGAAAATAAGATTTGAAGATTTGGAGGTCGAGTTGAGGTCGTATTTTGGTAAAATTGGTATGGTCAGACTCGTGGTTGAATGGGCTTTCAGATTTTGTAACTTATGTCGGGTTCCGAGACGTGGGCCCCACGAGCGATGTTTGAGCTAAATTTCGAATTTTGATGGAAAATTAATATTTTCTTATGGAATTAATACCAATAAATTTTATTGACTGAATATAATTATTTGTGGCTAGATTCGAGGTGTTTGGAGGCCAATTCATGAGGCAAAGACATTGCAGAATAAATAATTACATGGTTTGAGGTAAGTAATAGTTCTAAATTTGGTCCAGAGGATACGAAACCACAGAATATGTATTATTTGGTTGATTTTGAGGTGACGCACATGCTAGGTGACGGGCATGTGGGCGTGCACCGTAGGAATTATGACTTGGTCAATTCCATGGAACTGTGTAGTAAAAGAAATCTGTTGATATCCATACATTTTTTCCCGTATAACAGAAAATGATCTATGAATCATGTTTTAAATCATATGTTTACACTGTTGGGACCCACAAAAGTCGTGTACTTGTGAAATTATTTGCTAAATTGCTGTTTTGCACTCAGTCACAGTTCTATTTGCACATTTTTAACTCAGTCTCTCTTATTCATTATTGATGTACCATATCATTGTTGTTGGGCTGCTTATCATGATTTTTGAGAGCCCGAGAGACTGGAGAGGTTGATGACTGAGTGATGCAGAGGGCCTAATTGTGAGGATATTTATGGATTGGGCTACACGCCGCAGCATGTTTCATTGATTTATGCCATGATTGGCTTGATATAGCGCTTGGGCTGAAGGATACCCTCCGGAGTTTATACACACCCCAAGTGAGCGCAGGTACCTACTGAGTGCGAGTGTCGAGTGCCCAGTGATGAGCGACTGTGAGGAAAGAGCGACTGTGAGGAAAGAGTGACTGTGAGGAAAGAGTGACTTTGAGGTTGGAGTGAATGGGAGGACTGAGTGACTGTTACTCTCAGAGGATGCATTGATATCATTATTTGCTGCATTTCAGTGACTTTGAGGTTGGAGTGAGTGGGAGGACTGAGTGACTATTACTCTCAGAGGATGCATTGATATCTTTATTTATTGCATTTCAGCTGTCATATATCACTATTTTTGGAAATTTCGCAAAACATTATTTTCTGTTTCGGTCAAACTTGATATGAAATTTCATTGAAATCTTAATGTTAAACTTGAGAGCATGCCAACTCTTTTATATTAGAAAGTATTGTATTTGGACTTAGCTGAGAAGCTCATCACTACTTTCAGTTTTTTATTTATTATTGTTACTTACTGAGTTGGTTGTACTCATACTACACCATGCACTTCGTGTGCAGATCCAGGTGATCCCGGATACAGTGGGTGTTGATTCTTTCACACAGTCGATTTTCTGGAGATTCAGAGGTAGCTGTCATGTTTCGCATACCTTGTCTCTCCTTTCCTATCCTTCTGTTTATTGTATTTGGTCTCAAATTATTATAGTCCACATTTTTCAGACTTGTAATGTATAGACGCTCATGTACTCAGTGGCACCAGGTTTTGGGAGTGTGTGTATCGGTATTTGCGAGACTTGTGGATTGTGTTTAAATATTATATTTTCAAACTTAAAAAAAATATGGTTTATTGAGATTGTTGGCTTGCCTAGTGTCGAGATAGGAGCCATCACGACAGGTTAGGATTTTGGGTCGTGACAGTGATATGATTTGGACTGGATGACTTTGACTACGCTGGGCAGATTGTGTTGTTATGCCTATTACCATGCCAGGCAGATTATGATATTGCGCATGTGATCACGTCGGGCAGATTGTGATATTCGCATCTGAGTTGTTGTGAATTGATATTATTAGCATGTGAGTTGTCTGTGCATCACGTGAGTTGTCTGTGCGGATCCAGATATTGATATTATAGCTCGTGAGTTGTCTATGCAGCACATGAGTTGTCCATGCGGTTGATATTATTAACATGTGAGTTGTCTGTGCAGTGTGTGGGTACAGATCCATCCCCTTAAGGTCACCCTCTCATCTTTCTCTCTTGATGGTGTACATGCGGATTATGAGAAACCGACAGATTTCTGGTTGATGTGAGCTATGGGAGAGCTGGTTACTATTATTGGATTGGGTTGCACACCATAACAGGCTTTATTAGCTTACAATTATTGGATCGAGTTGCGCGTCGTAACAGACTGATAATTGGTTATTGCATTTCATCTTTACTTGCAATCTCCTTGACTGTTTACCTGATTTACTTGCATATCATCTTTATATGTTGGATTGTTGACTGAGTAGAACACTCTAAAATAAAGAATTGTGAGCATCAAAGTGGTTTTTACCTGAGATTTTCCTGATTTGATCACATATCGATTCTATACTTGTTGAAATTACGAACTATACTGGTGTTAGTGAGTATCATTTATAGTTCTTGCTACTTTTACCTCACCGAGGTTAGTTAGGATACTTATTGAGTACATGGGATCAGTTGTACTCACACTACACTTCTGCACCTTGCGTGCTGATCTTGGAACTGACGTTGTTGTGCATGGAGGGAGCTAACATTGAAGATGTGCCCGCTTTCAAGTTATTGCTATCACTTGTCTTGGTAGCTTTAGATTTGAGTTCTATTCATGTATATTCCAAACAGATGTTGTAATTATTTCATTTCAGTTTGTAAATCTAAGTCTTAGTGGCTCATGACTTGTACTACCACTCCTTGAGTTGTTGTAAAAGTTCAGTTATTTCATCATTTATATCTCATTAATCTCATTTGGAATATCCTGACTGTTTATTGGCTTACCTAGCGGGTTGGGTTAGGTGCCATCACGGCTAGTGGATTTTGGGTCGTGACAAAAACAAGTGACGTAATGTGCATGAGACACACAAGGAAAATTGCACATCATACAGATATCATCAATATTATGTCCCCGGGCCATCACATATCATCCGTGACATAGCCAACCTTATTCCACTGCGCGGATGATATCATAATAGCCACCCATACTGTTCCGTCTGGACAATAAACACAATAGCCACCCGTATCGCTCCGGCCAGACAATAAACACAATAGCCACCCGTATCACTCCACACAATCAACAACAGTGAAATGCCACCCGTATACTCCGCATAACACCAATCAATCCTCACAACAAATCCACACGTGCCAACATCACAAAACATGACACATCAACTCATACCACACATGCCCAAAAGCCACAACATTTCCAAAACAATAATTCCAGTGTCACCACAATACATAGCCCATGGCTCAACCACAATGTGTACAGGAATCTCAAGAAAATAACAAAATGAACGAGAAATAACTCAACAACGAAGGATACTCCATAAAACAACAACTTCAACTAAAATAGGCTAATAGTTCTCAAAAACTTCAAATTCAATTACTTGCTTAAGAATAAACTTAGCAGTGAAAGGCATGACGTGTACTAACAACCTCAATTAAATACATATAACAATAACTCGACAACGGCAGTTATAGCATATAAGAATAAACTTGACGATGAAAGATATAGCATATGATAGTAACTTCAATTAAGACATATAAGAGTAGACACGTCAATGGATGATAGAACATGAAATAACGACTACAATCTAAGCATATAAGAATGAATTCAACAATGAAAGATGTAATAAGTAATAACAACTTCTAATTAAATGCATAAAAGTCGCCTAATAGTCTAAATCGGTCAACTTTCCACATATAAGTCCGGGTACACACTCGTCACCTCATGTAAATGCCTTTCACATAATTCAAATAGTGCAATTAGACCAAATCTACATGGTAGTTTTCCCCACACAAATTTTGGCAAGATACTTACCTCAAAGAAGCTAATTCAATACTCTAAAGCCCTTACTGTGTGAAACAATCCTCCGAACGACTAGAATCTAGCCAAAATAACTTAACATCATAAATAAAAGCCATAGGAATTAATTCCGAATAATAAAGCTTCGATCTTTAATGAAAACCAAAAAGTCAACCCCGGGCCCGCACCTCGGAACTCAACAAAACTCACAAAATTCGAACACCATTCCGATACGAGTCCAACCATACTAAAATCATCCAATTCTGACCTCAAATCGGCTTTCAAATCATCAATTTATGTTTTTGAAAGGTTTTTACAAAACCCCCCAATTTCTCCAATTCAAATCATCAATTAAATGATAAAAACAAGGATGAAACCATGAAATATAACCAAATCCGGGTCAAGAATACTTACCCCAATTCAAACCAGGAAAATCCCCTCCAAATCACCCAAAATTGAGCTCTCTAACTCAAAAAGTGATAAAATAACAAAAGTCCTCGAAATAGAGTACTTATAAGTCTGCCCCGGGGTTTCTCTTTGCGATCGCAGTACATTCTTCGTGATCATGAAGCACAAATCATAAGCTGACAAATTTCCTCTATGCGAACGCGATATGAAGCCCGCGAACGTGACCACTCAGCTCAACTGGCCAACGTGAACACGGCCCTATTCATGCGAACGCGATGGCCAGACCACTGGCGCCCCTCCAGCTCTACCTCTATACGATCGTGACACAAGGGGCGCGGACGGGATTACCATCTTCGCTAGGATCCACGAACGTGATAACCAACTCACGAATGCGATGAGTAAATCCCTAGCTACCACAGATACACTTCCCGTTCGTGTTCGTCCTCACACGAACGCGATGAACTGTAAAACATCCGAAAACCAGCAACTCTAAAACATAAAGAACTCGGGACCTCGTCCAAACATACCAACAAATCCCAAAACATCTGTGGACCTGCTCGAGGCCTCAAATCATACCAAACAACACTAATGGACTAATGAACTTTCAACTTCTAAATCTTACGCCAAACCATATCAAATCAACTCGGAATGACCTCAAATTTTGCATGCAAGTCCCAAATGACACATCGAAACTATACCAACTCTCGAAATCATAATCCGAATATGATTTCAATAAAGTCAACTCTCGGTCAAATCTATCAACATTCCAAACTTTCAATTTTCCAACTTTCGCCAAAAAGTATCAAATCAACCTACGGACCTCCAAATCTAAGCACACGCCTAAGTCCAAAATCACCATACGAAGCTATTGGAATCATCAAAATAATATTTAGGAGTCATCTACGTAAAATTCAAACTCCGATCAACTTTTCCACTTAAGCTTCTAAAATAAGGTTCATTCTTCCATATCGAACGCTCTATTGCTCAAATACCAAAATGACTACATACACAAGTCATAATACATCATATGAAGCTATTCATGATCTCGAACCACCAAACGAACGCTACAACTCAAAATGACTGATCAGGTCGTTATAGTGATTATGTATTTTTTCACTATGGTTGCTTTATTGGAAATTCATATTTTGCATGTGCTTATATGCGACGACCCAAAATCTCGCCATAAGCATCGTGACGGAACCTAGTCTCTAAGACTAGGTAAGCTGATTACTTACAATAGTTAAGCCAGTTTAACAATGATATTTTAAAGAAGAATTTGATATAAACACTTAAATAAAGGTGAAACAAGCCTACACAACAATAATCGTAACAACCTGCCAAGACTAGGTAATACAGAGTAACGAACTCTAGATGAATACTTAAAAATATCTCAAAATTAAAATGCAATATTGTTCGGATAATTAATTGAAAGTACAATAAAAAAGAAAAGGACTCTAAAGGACTAACCAAGCAGCTCTACCTTGAATCCTCGCACTCAAGAATCTAACACTGCATGAGTCTGTTATCTTCAATACCTAGATTTGCAGAAAAATGTGCAAAAGTATAGTATGAGTACACCACGGTCGGTTCCCAGTAAGTATCAAGACAAACCTTGGTGGAGTAGTGACGAGGTACAAGTCAAGACACCTATTAGTCACAACAACTTGTGCAGTATATAAGTATAAAGATAATAATGGAAACAAGAATTAGTAAATGGCAATAAGGAATAAACATATGATATAAGCATTAAAGTAATTCGAACACGTTAAAGTACAGTGAAACCAAATAAGAAAAACAATGGCAACCAAATAATCGAACCCTTCTAACATAAGTTTAACATCAAAATTGCTCCGAGATACCTCATCTCCTAATCATAAGTCACTAGTCCCAAATCACAAATCATATTCTCATAGCACTTCATGCCCACATTATTATTCACAACCGCACGGACATCTCACGTGACAATATCTCAATCTTCCTGGCATGGTCACAGGCTCAATAGCACAATCCGCGCGGCATGGTCACATGCTCAATATCACAATGGAAGCCGATATTACAAGACTACATGGGCATGATCAATAAATATCAAGTTTCATACTCCTGAATTGGGATAAGTGGCATGCTACGGTGTATGCATGTGCAAGCGTACTATGACACTCCAAGTCAACAAGTAATATCAAAGACATCGAGTAGCTCACTAGAAACAACACAACAACTTACATAAGGTGCACGACACACACAAGAAAAATCACACCATCAAACGAATATCATCAACGTTATGCCCCCAGGCTGACACATATCATTTCTGACATAGCCACCCTTATCTCTCAGTATTGATAACATCATAATAGCCACCCTTATCGCTCCGCCCAGACAATAAATCAGAATAGCCACCTGTATCACTCCGCATAATAGCTACCCTTATCGCTGCGCCCAGACAATAACACAATAGCCACCTATATCACTCCGCCTATATAGTATATCAATAGCGACCCGTATCACTCCGCACAATCAACAACAATGAGATGCCACCATTATGCTTCGCATAACAACAATCAAACCACATAACAAATCACACGTGCTAACATCATAACAACACGACATATCAACTCCTACCACAAGTACCCATAGGCTACAACCTTTTCAAAAACAACAATACCAATATCACCACAACACAAAGCCCACAGCTTGACCACAATGTGCACAAAAATATCAATAGCAACAAAATGAAATGGGGAAAAATAACTCAACAATGAACAATACTCCATTAAACGATAACTTCAACTAAAATAGGTTAATGACTTTCAATAACTTCCACTTCAATTAATTGCTTAAGAATAAACTCAATAATGAAGATATTTCCATGAAATGGAAAACTTTGAATTTTAGTATATGACATAAGCTAACAATGAAAGAGATGGCATGAACCAACAACTATGCCTAAATACATGAGAATAACTTGAAAACGAAAGGATATCATGTAATGGTAACTTCAAATAAGAATAATTCAACAATGAAAGAGGTAACGTGAAAAAAATATGTAACAACTTCAAATAAAGAATATATGAGTAAACTTGACAAATAAAAGATAGAACATATGTAAACAACTTCAAATAAAGCATGTAAGAATAAACTTGACCATGGAATATAGGACATGAAATGACAAATTCAATTAAGGCATATGAGGATAAACTTAGCAAAGGAATGTAAAACATGTAATGACAAATTCAATTAAATGCATATAAGAAGCCTAAGAGTCTAATCCGGTCAATTTCCACATATAAGACCGTGTACACACTCGTCACCTCATGTACACATCATCCACATACTCCAAATAGTGCAATTAAACCAAATCCTATGGGGTAGTTCGCCCCACACAAAGTTACGCAAGATACTTATCTTAAAGAAGCTAAATCAATACTCTAAAAAGACTTCCTGTATGAAACATCCTCCGGACAACTTGAATCTAGCCAAAATAACTTAATATCATAAATAAAAGCCATACGAAACAATTCTAGATAATAAAGTTCTGATCTTTAATGAAAACAAAAATAGTCAACCCAAAAAGTCAAAACCGAGCCCGCACCTCGAACCCGACAAAACTCATAAAATCCGAACATCCATTCTGATGCGAGTCCAACCATACCAAAATCATCCAATTCCGGCCTCAAATCGGACTTAATATCATCATTTTATATTTTAGAAAGTTTTTACAAAAATCCCCAATTTCTCCAATTCAAATCACTAATTAAATGATAAACACAAAGATAAATCATGAAATATAACTAAATCCGAGTCAAGAGTACTTACTCCAATCTAAATCATGAAAATCCTCTCCAAAACAGACCAAAACCGAGGTCTCTCACTCAAAAAGTGATAAAAATACTATAATCCTCGAAATAGAGTACTTTTATATTCCGCCGAGGTAATTATACATCGCGATCGCGGAAGATGCTTCGTGATCACGAAGCAGAAACATAAACTGCCAAAATTACCTCTGTCGCGTTCACGAACGCATTGACCAAGAGCACAACAACATTGTGAATGTGTTAGCTCTCTCGCGAACGCGAAGAGCAAGACCCTGATGACCCCTTCTAGTTTTCCTTATACGCGATCGCGGTACAACTTACACGAATGCGAAGGAAACAATCTTGCCAGCTTTGCGAACGCGGTCGCCTCTTCGTGACCGCGAAAAACAAAATGCCTGCTTCCACTACATCTTTACGCAAACGCGACTGCCTAGTCGCGATCGCGATGAAGAACACCAGATATCAAAACCAGCAAGCCAAAATAGGAGGAAATGGACCGTAGCCCATCCGTAATACACTCGTGGCCCCTAGAACCCCATATGAACATACCAATAAGTTCCATAACATAACACGGATCTACTCGAGGACTCAAATCACATAAAAAATATCAAAACTACGAATCACACCTCAATTCAAGCCTAATGAACTAATGAACTTTCAATTTCTACAATTCGCGCCGAATCATATCAAATCAACTTGGAATGACCTCAAATTTTGCATGCAAGTCCAAAATGACACAACAGAACTATACCAACTCTCGGAATCACAATCCGAAACTGATATTAACAAAGTAAACTCCCGGTCAAACCTCACAACTTTCCAACTTTTGCCAAAAAGTACCAAATCAACCTACAGACCTCTAAAGCTAGTGGAATCATCAAAACACCATTCCAGAGTCGTCTACACAAAAATCAAACTCCAGTCAACTCTTGCCATTTAAGCTTCAAAAACAAGAATCATTCTTCCAAATCAATCTCGAATCACCTGAAAACCGAAACCAACCATACACGCAAGTCAAAATACACAATACAAAACTGCTCGAGACTTTAAACCACCAAACGAAATGCTGAATCTCAAAACTATCGGTGGGGTCATTACATTTTTCCCTTCTTAAACAAACATTCGTCCTCAAACATGCCAAGAACTGTTTCGAAGCCGTGAAATCACTGAATGAACTCACCATACATATACACGCGAGTGATCCCATGCCAGCCCAATCCACAAAACCCCGACAACACCATCTCGATTGCAGATTATTCCCTCCATCCATACCGATAAACCATAGAACCAAATTTTCAACATTTGATCATCCCCAAAGACCCGATTCCCACATAAACACACGGTATCAACCTCAGCCAGCTGTAATAAACCATAAGTATGCTCACACGATATAACCACACGATGCAACATATCACACATATGCCCATAGCAATAACTCTGACCACAATAGTTGCCCATAATCAAGCGCAACACCGATAATAAACCTCGTATTAACTAGAACTTTGTCCCAAACCTTCTCAACAGTTCTTATGATGCAAGAAACATGAAAATCTCATAACCACTCACCCAATTGACAAGTCACACCCAATGCCACCTGGGCACATACCTCGAAATGTAAACCCAACAAGCACAACTCGAGTATGACTGAATATGGAAAGAGAAATACATGAGAGAACTATCGAACAAGTCCAACAGGTACAACTCCCCATAGGTATTGTACTACAAATCCATTCCACAATGGATAAACAAAACATATTAACTAATCACAAGGATTGCATCCTAATATAAGTCCACTGCAGCACGTAGCCCGGTTCAAACATATCAAGCCACATGAAAATACAAGGATCCCATCCTTAGCTCTGAATCACAAGTTTAATATACATCACACCAATCAAAACCTTCCACTAACTAAATCCCGTAAAACAAAATCACAACACGTAATAGACTTTCTATGCCGATGGAGCACCTAAATCATAAATCGTAACTAAACCATCCAGGAATTACATCAAAAGCTACTGTAATGAGTAACAAAAAGTTCATTCTAGTCTCTTAGCTCTCAATAGTGAATAAAACCAAAACGATAGACATGGGCTACCATTATAAAATCTCTTAATAGAGGTAAACATATAAATAGAGTACAAGAATCATGAAACTCACCCATAAATGACGTAGATAGGAGGACTCGCATCGATAAATAAGACCAGATCAAAATAAGACCGATGCTCCTCTATGACATATTGAAACCATACATATAGAGATACCATATGGTACTGCAGCCCCAACCGTACCATGGGAAGCATATCAATGGGTCGAGCCTCCCCCTCTAGAATGCCCTCTACCCGCATGTCCTCCACTTCTAGCTGGCTGTGCATGTGGAGTAGCAACTGGAATGGGGCCCATAGCCTGAGTGCCTTAATGAAATCCACATCTCCCGAGTCTAGGACAATCCCTCATGATGTGCCTAGTTTCGCTACACTTATAACAACCCCTCTGTGGGCATGGCTGCTGGTACTGAATCTATGCTAGATGACTTGGGTAACCACTATAGGAACCCCGCAAGCTGTGCACTAAACGATGACTACCCCATGTAAGTACCCCTAAGGTCCCTGACTAGCGAAAGCATCATGAGTATTCTGAAGTACGGACTGGATTGGCCGCTAATAAGTAGCCAAAATCCCCACTTATCATTTATCACAATGGTATTTTGTTGAGAAAATAGTATGTACGGTTGTATGAGATCTTACTTATTTCGTTCTTTCAAAAGGAAACTTTTGTTTCAAATGTTTAAAAAGGGTAATTAAATTGTAGGTTCACTGGTGGGCTTGCCTAACGGCGGTGTTTGGTGGCATCACGATCTATTATGGGTTTTGGGTCGTGATATATTGGTATCAGAGCTTTAGGTTTATTTAGTTCTCACGAGTCATGAGCAGGACTAGTAGAATCTTGCAGATTGGTGCGGAGACATCCGTACTTATCTTCGAGAGGCTATAGGGTGTTAGGATACTTCTCTTTATTCATCTCCTATCGTGCAGTTTATATTGTGCTAAGTATCTTTCTATTAATCTCTCATAGATGGTGAGAACACGCGCGGCGAATATACCAGGCGGTAGAGGAGCTGCTCCCTCCGTTGCTAAAAGCCGAGGTAGAGGCCGACGGAGGGATCCAGCTCCTGTCAAGGGACGAGGGCATTCTAGAGTTGCTCCCGTTGAACAAACAGTGGATCCAGTGGAGGATCCTGTTATTAAGGAGCAGGATGAGGTGCCTGAAGCTGAGCCAGTCCCAGTAGATTTCATGACTGCACCGAGATTCTAGGAGTTTATGGGCCGTAGGATGGTTTATTTCCAGCGGACCCAGCCACATCTCAGGCGGGAAGAGGAGCACAGACCCCTTCCGCTCAAGCTGCAGAGCACACTGCTGCCATTTATCAGACCTCAAGTGCACTACCTGCGGGCGGCCCCCAGCCAATTGCAGCGGTTGTGCCAGAGTCTGTACCAGTCGCGACCGTTGATCAACAGAAGTGGCTGGACAGATGGACTAGACTTCGCCCACCTAACTTTGGGGGTGAGCGGTCAGTGGACCCCCATGATTTCATTGATCGGTGGAAGGATAGGCTACGGAACATGGGGATATTGGAGTCCAACAGTGTGGACTTTACCACTTTTGCGCTTGAGGGCAAGGCCCGTAGATGGAGGCAGGATTACCTCTTTAGTAGGCCAGCACGTTCACCTCCCTTGACTTGGGATCAATTTACACATCTGTCCTTGGAGAAGTACTAACCACTTTCAGATAGAGAGGAGCTTTGGGGTCAGTTTGAGCGGCTCCGTTAGTGTCATATATTTGTGACCGACCATGAGGTAAGATTGACTGACTTGTCTCACAATGAAGCTAGTACACTCCCCACAGACGCAAAGAGGGTGCAGAGGTTCATTACAGGTCTGCACCCTGAGATTCAGGTTTCTATGGCCCGTAAGGTAGAGATGGGGACTCTCTTTCACAAAGTTGTGGATACAGCTCAGAGGGATCGATGCGTAACCGCAGCGAAGAGTTTGCGTGGAGGGACAAGCGGCCCCAACAGTTTGGAGGATTCAATGGGTGCCCCACCTGGGGCAGAGGTCAATTCATGAGGGGTCAGACTAGCAGGTCCATGCAGTCAACACCACCGCCTGCTCGGAGTGCTCCAGCACAACCATACTTCAGTGCCATCCCAGAGAGTACTTATTGTCCGCCAGCTATTTAGGGTTCTTCCATTGGGTATTTAGGCCATCAGGGTCAGACTTCAGGTCAGCAGTTCGCTACTTTGAGGGGCTGTTTTGAGTGCGGGGAGATTGGACATGTGAAGAGGTTTTGTCCTAGACTTTTTGGCAAGGCCGAGCAGCAGGACCATCGGCCCATGATTACCGCACCATCTACAACACTGCCCATCCGGTCGGGCAGAGGTGGATGGCATATGGGTAGGGGTCGCTCTAGAGGTGGAGAAAAGTCAGGTGGTGCTCCGGCTAGATTCTATGCTATCCCCGCCAGGCTAGAGGCAATCGCCTCCAATATAATGATCACATGTACTATTTTTGTTTTCCGTAGGGATGCCTCAGTATTATTTGATCCAGGGTCTACTTACTCCTATGTTTCTTCTCTATTTGGTCCTTATCTGGATGTATCTTGCGAGTCCTTGGGTGTTCATGTATATGTGTCTATGCCAGTGGGTGATTCTGTTATTGTGGATCGGGTTTACTGGTCCTGTGGGATGACCTTCTATGGATATGAGAGTAGAGAAGATCTTTTATTGCTCGATATGGTTGATTTTGAGGTTATCTTGGGCATGGACTGATTATCCTCGTACCATGCCATTCTTGATTGCTATGCCAAGACTGTTACCTTGGCGATGCCTAAGTTGCCCAGATTAGAGTGGAGGGGTTTGTCTGTTGGTACTTCCTGCCGGGTTATTTCTTTCTTGAAGGCTCGACACATGGTCGAGAATGGGTGTTTGGCCTATTTGGACTTTGTTCGGCATACTACTATAGAGACTCCCGCATTAGATTCAGTGCTGTTGGTATGACAGTTTTCCGATGTGTTTCCTGTTGATCTACCAGGTATGCCGTCGAATCGGGATATCAATTTCGGCATTGATTTGGTGTCAGACACCCTGTCTATTTTTACTTCACCTTATCGTACGGCTCCCAAGGATCTGAGAGAGTTAAAGGAGCAACTTGAGGAGTTTCTGGAGAAGGGGTTCATTAGACTTAGTGTGTCACCTTGGGCCGCACCGGTGTTATTTTTGAAGAAGAAGGATGGGAGTATGCGGATGTGCATTGATTATCGCTAGTTGAACAAACTTACCATCAAGAATAAGTACCCATTGCCGCGCATTGATGATTTGTTTGACCAGTTGCAGAATGCCAGGGTGTTCTCTAAGATTGACTTGAGATATGGGTATCATCAGCTGAAGATTCGTGCTTCGGATGTTCCGAAGACGGCTTTTCAGACTAAATATGGCTACTATGAGCTTCTAGTGATGTCTTTGGGCTTAACCAATGCCCCGTCGGTGTTTATGGATTTGACGAACAGAGTGTTTGGGCCGTATCTTGACTCATTTGTGATTGTCTTCATTGATGACCGATATTCGGCCAAAAATGCATATATTTAATTGTTGTTGTCTCACATTCTAGTATTTTAATCATCTTTTGAGTACTAATTATATTACTTTGTGCTTAATATTATATTTTTATTGTGTAGGAATAACGCGGTGTGAAGATGAAGAGATTTGGAGCAAAATTGAATAAAACGCGGAAGAAAAAGAAAGGAAATTAAAATTTAATAATAAGATGGGGGGGGGACACCCTTTGGTATTTGTCCCCCCCCCCCCCCAAGAGGAAGACAAAAGAATAAAAGATGGAATGAAAAGCAAAGCCTAGCAAAGAACTGAAGTTTTTCTGGTTTGTGCGCTAGGTCGCACTAGCCTGGACCCTGTGTGCGGGATTTTTCCTATTTTCATCTGGGACAAGGTTATTTCGGTCTTACACGGTCCTAACTCATGTAAAAGGGGATCTAAACCTAATTTGGAGGGGATCGAACATATTTTTGGGAGGAGAACAAATCACTTTGGAGGGAAGAACATAAACCACACTTCGGATGGGGCTTTCAACTAGTTTTTTCTTCCCTTCTCTTCCTTTAATTTCATAGTTTATTAGTTATAGAGTTGTGGGGGTGATACATGAACATTGTAGTTTGAAGCTTGAATTGTTCTTATTATTTTATCATATTGGCTTATTTATTCACTCTTGCACTTAATTATTTGATTGCTTGATCACCAATTGAATATTATCTACGAATCTAGGATTGAACTCGGGAGGGGGAATTCTAGATTGCATAAAAGATTGAGTAGAGCAAGATCTTGAACTCGAGCATCGGGAACAGATTTGCGCTTAGGATAGGGATATAGCTAATCGCCTTGCTTTGTTACTATACAGGAATTATTCATGCTTTCTTGGTAATCCTTATTCCATAGGAATCTAGGCGTTAGGTTAGCTTGAATAGGTGAGTAGTACATCGTAAGAGCAATATTAACCCTATCAATCAATAAACCAAATAAATTAATTAGACGATTTAAGTGGAAAACTAAACGGGATTGTTAGCTATCCCATAGCTTTAGAATATTGTCTCTCATTGAAATCGTCTCTAATATTGCCAACTTGTTTCCTTTAGTCTCTTAATTTATTAGCCTATATTAGTTTTTGTTAAATATTCATACTCTAGAAAATCGCTTGAATAGATTAATTGTCTTAGTTTAATTTAGTTGATAGTTAATCACAAGTCCCTGGGCGTACGATATCTGGACTTACAATCCTATATTACTTGTCAACCACGTATACTTGCGTGTGCGTTTGAGAGAAACAAGTTTTTGGCGCCGTTGCTCGGGATTTAGGAATTAACTATTTTACTAGATTAGGTTTTAATTTTTATCTATTCAAGTTTTAATTTTAGTTTTGTGTAGTTAGAATCACATTTTGCTTACATGGCATCTTTGAAAAAAACGTGGTGGAATGGTATGTATTCTTATTTTTGTGATCCTTGTCCATATTGTAAAAGACCCCACTTATGGCAACAATGTTAAAATATTCCTAGGACAGAGTTGTGTGCACCATCTCAATCATGTACTATTTGTGGTGGAAATTGGAATAATTGTCCTATGTGTTGTTATCCTACTCCAATCCCTTCTTATGTTGATTCTAATAATTCTTGTGAGTTTGACAGGAGTAACGAATTGGATGATGTGGAACATGATGTTCACATTCTTGATATGCACTGGAAATTATTAGTGGAATATGGAGGTTTCCGTGAGAAAATTACGAATGAGATGCAACAATTTATAGAAGGAAGAGCTGGATTGAGACAAGAGATCGACCAATTTGGCTGTTCTATTCACGACTTGGAGGCTTAATTGCATGCAAAGGTTGATGCGTGTAACGCTCAATAATTTAATGATGAGTTATGTGAAGCTGAAAAAGATCTTTTAGGCCAAATTGAGGAGCTAAAACTAGAATACCAATTATTAGACCATGTTCTTATTGATGATGCCAAGGTTGATGGAGTATATATTATTGAGGATGTCAAAAATAATGCAGTTTTGGAGTTGGGGCGTGTTGGCCCTCATTCTAAATACTTTTCTACATTATATTTGGTTGGAGACATGGATATCGAGCCTTCGGAGAGATGTATAGATGAAGAACAAGACCCTTAAATTCTAAAATTTGCCACACCAAAAAGACAAAATGACATACCTCACTTAAGGGCCAAGAAGTACAAGATGCGATATCTATTACTTGGTTCCTTTATTTTACACCACCGCCCCAGGAACGTGACGAAAGGTTGATGCAAAATTGGGGGCACAACTCATATCTTCAAACTGGAAGGAAAAGTTGTGAAAGTGATGGCGTCGTGCCGTGACGTTAAATCAAGCGCTTGTTGGGAGGAAACCCAATTCTGTTGCTTATTTTTATTTTTATTTTTTTATTGTGTTATTTTTATAGTGTTGTTTTTATCTTTTGTAGGAGTAGGAGCATGGAGTCAAAGACAATAGGTGTGTGCAAAATCGAGCATGTGGTTGGAACTAAGTGTGGGGTGCCCGCACAAAGGACCATACTTGAGAGAAGTCTGAGTATCCCATGAGCTGCTAATACTTCGGCCTTTGGCCTACCAGGGAGTTTATTTTACCCTTTTGTTATTTATTGGATGCATTGAGGACATTGCACTATTTTAAGTGTGGGGTGAGGAGGTTGCCGGGTGATTTTCTTTGCTATCTTAGCTTAGTCATAGTACTCTTTCTTGCGGGCTTGAAACGTAGCGTCCCTAGGCAAAAAGACACATAAGTACGAATAAGTACCAAGTATGTAAGGCTGGAAAGCATAAATAAGAATAGTAATTTTAAGAGAGATAGAGAAGATACAACCTGTAACATCTGAGTACTTCTGAGGACTACTGACATGAAATGCATGATACATATACATACATAAGATTTTAAAAACATTCTCCTCTATGGGCATTATCATCATCATATCGTACCCGACCGTAATAGGCTCGGTTAAAATGTACCCGACCATCATCAGGCTCGGTAGAATCATACCCAGCCACATGGATCTCGGTAAAACCCAGTTTATCAGTGGTTGCACAGTAGGTGTCGTACCAGGCCGACTATAGCACGGTTCGTTAGAGTAAAATAGATAAATATATATAATGCATGCTGGACTCATGGAATCATGTTCTAAACCTTTTGGAGTGATGTAGGGTCATTGCACCTTCGATTAACGTTATGGACATCCATACCATCAATATGGACCTCAATAGGATTCAAGGATCATACATACTTTCTTAGAATAACTTTATAAGAAAAGAACAACATGGAAAACCTTAGTTGTTAGGAATAGATCCGTTATGAAGTAGCATATCGTTTACGTTCATTTCACATTAGATCATGCCACAAGAAAGAAGGAAGTGCCTGAACATTCCTGTATGATCTCTTGATTATTCCTCAACCAAGCTCTACACAACTTCTTGCATCTATAACAAGTGAAATAATATTGTTGTCAACTTTTAATGTCGTACCATCGTATTTGGCTAGTCGTATAGCTTACGGAAAATTGGGCAGCAACTCCCCTATTTTTGCTACATCCCAAAGACCACCAAGGTTCACCAACAACCCAAGAACAACAACAATAACCAACAATGGCAACAACAACAATATAATCCAATATGAGCTTCTCCGATTATCTTAACAATCATATTGAGCGGGCTCGTTTTTACTAAGAACAAAACATAAATTGAATCCAACTCTTATTCCATAAATTGGTTCACAACCTTCAAAATATCATACTTATATGTACTAAATGATTCCTAGTTTAAAATATCCACAAAATGACTTCCAAAACAGCGTCATACGCCTAACACACTAACTTTTATCGTCAATCACTTGTGTTTCTTGTTCTTTTCTTCAATAAACTTAGTTAACACCTAGAAAGCTTAACAACAACAACCACAACATTATCAAATTATTTTTCATAATTTTCAGCCACCACAAACCATATATGTGGCCAAAACACAGTCTAACCAAAAAAATAACCATGTCCTATATTCTTTCAAGTGCTATCTTATGGTTTTTCACTTAAACAACACAACTAACACAAGGTTAACTTTAGGAAAAATCAAGAAGATGTTATACATACCTTCAACAGCAGCTACAACTAGAAATCTCATCTCAACCTAGCTCACAATAGCTCTCAATCACACCACAGTATCATAGAAGCATTCTATTGTAGTCTTTAACGATTTTGATGATGATTTGAGTTGATTTCCCTTGAGTTTGGTTCTTGTGATCTTAGGGTAGGCTAGAGAGGGTTTTGGAGAGCTTTTGGACGAATTTTGGGTTAGAAATGACCCGAAATAAGGCTAAAACAGCTTTTAAAAGAAGTAAGGTCAATGGCCGTCTCAAGTGGGCCCCAACAGGATTTGCTTGTGCAGTCTCGTAAAAACGCGAATATCTCTCTACTCCGATGTCGTATCAATAAATGATTTAATGCATTAGAAACTAGACTCGTAGATCTTCATTTTTGTAAGTGTATCACCCCATAAATCCAAGTATATTGAGATAAAAGCTCAGTAATATTCGATCTAAATTTTCAATAAAATAATGAACGTAACTTGCTAAAACTTTTGTCGACTTTTGTTTCATAACTCGATTGGCTTCAAAACTTAACACGCAACTATCACACTACTAAAATACCTCATAACATTATCTTTTATCATCTTAACAAGTACGGGTTATAACATTCCCAACTTGCCGACTTTTGACGAAACTTATTTTCTTTGATTCGATTAGCTTCTTAACCTTCCAACCCTCACAATACTCATTAAAACTTGTTTTAACCCATCATTATCTTTGTAAAGGTCCTTCAATTCTCTAGTTTATATTGATTCATTTATGATGAATTCTAACTCTAAAGTACGGGGTGTAACACTCGAACCCCATTTGGAACATTCGTCCTCGAATGTAAAGGAGTCTTAGAGGAGAAACTAGCTCTTATGGATTTTTTGAAAATTTTGATAGAGTCTACTCTGCAAACAGGACTATCCCATATTTTCTGTCCAAATAATTCTGCTCCTGAAATGCTGAAAAGCTTCAATTTTGAATATCTTTAATCATAGAGTGGGTGTTAATCAAAATCACATAACATGGGATAAGAAAATACATGATCGAGCTACAGTCGTCAATAATCTTCTATCTGAAACATTTGAGGGTTCTTAGAATTTTTCTCTTATATGGCTTCCCACTACTTACCTTCGACGCTCGTATTCCTCCAGGATATCTTTATGGAAGTTACTTTCTTGGTCCCCAACTTGCGCACTTGCCGATCTAAAACAACAACTAGAACCTCTTCGCAAGATAGGTTCTCTGTAGTCTGAACCTCATGTGATTCTGCAACATAGATTCCTGATTTATTTATAGCTACTAGAATTTTCTCATAAGATCTATCCTTTGTTATTGTGTATCATTTAATGCATTTCTTCAATATCAAAACATGATATCTGGGTGAACGGATCCTAATTCTAAGGGAAAATTCACTTTAGTCCCTTCTTTGGATAGTTTGGACGTGGCTTTATATATGTTTTGATTAGCTTGTCCCATTAAGTTATTTTGCTCTTCATGAGAGAAGTTTTCAAGAAAGCCTCATTATTAACTCGAGATTTTCTTAAGTCTCGTCATCGTGTTTTGGGGTTCGATCTATGATGCTTCTAAGCACAAACACTCTTGAAATAGGTTAAATTTTATATAACTTGATTCGTTAGATCAGATCGAATAATTCTGTCTTTCAAACTGCCTTATGTGGAATCTATATTTCCTTCCGCATCATGCTTTATAAGGAGTTACTATGTGTAGTTTAAAATATTTTTTATGATCCTCCCGCATGTGTAGATACCACTATTGTTATTGTTGTGCACTACTCAATAGTTGTGCACTACCCATCCTTCCGCAGTTTAAAATCTTAGCTTGTAACATGTCTTTGAGTATCTGAATTGTACGTTTTACTTGCTAGAATTATCTTATGTACCCATGTTTCCTGAGAGGGCTTTCAGAAGCTATCTATAACTGAGCATCTCTATTAACCGTAATCGAGGCAGAAACAACTTGTACCCGATCTACCTTCTGCACCCTTACGTTTTACATAACCTTTAGTAATTTGTCCAGTAAAAGTAAACTGATTTTTGTTAAACTAACCACATTCGTCCACATGGAATCGAACTTGCTATATTTGTAACGAATCTTTTGCCAATCTTTCCTCCTTTCCATAATGGGTAACTTTATTCGTGTCAATCTATTGGGTTCCTGATGTTGTATTTTGTCCAATCAACAACTCAAATATTAAGCTATGAACCCTACAATGATTTCCTTCATGTCCTCCTACCAAGGTAATCCTTTGATATCATGGTATACTTTTGATGTTTTGAGATGAATAGAATAGCGTTAATAATGAACCTCTATCCCAATGCACAATCTGCCATGATATTTCAAGATCCCTCATTTAACAGACTCAAAAAGCTATAGTCGTCTTTTGCTGAATACTTCTTTTAGCTTTCCCAAAAACAGAAATCTTCCATATCTACAAGAGATGACTCTACCATATTCCTGGCCATCATATTTTTATTAACTGATTCTGCCAAGCATATTTCGAACCTGTTAATTTGTGAAGACCTCTAGTCAACCCATTTTTTCTTTTGGGCTTGTTCATTTATCAAACTACCCATGACTTATGGCTAAAGGCATCCATTACAATATTAAATCCTCTCTTTTGATTCTAGTTCTAAGCCGTCTTATGTGAAACATATATACCATTATAGTCCTCCATTCCTCCTTATTTTACTCACATCCCCTAGTTGTCAACGGCTTCTTATTTGACTTATATTATGATATTCCTTATTTGCAATCCTGATATAATTGCCACATATTCTGAATCCCCTGTATATATAATTCTGGACCTCATCTATTGATTTTTATCTTCTTGTTATCATATACATTTGACGCATTCTTTATTGGTTAGGTTCCGATTTATAGAAAATACTAACGTTGTGAAAGAACGTACCTTCATACTGCTTCTTTCTACTTCGTCCTTTCCTTATTGTCTATCCTAAGTCTTATCTTTGATGTCGACTTTATTGTTTCCACTTTGATGGTTTCTCTTCTTTAGATTTTTTTTCCTTTAAATATTGTACTAACACCCTTGTTCTTGTTGTCATCTCGATTATCCCTCATGGTTGCAGCATTTAGACATTACCATGGTCTATCTTTAATTTCAAGAATCATCGTACTCGGGTCACTTTCTAACTCCTTATGATTGTTCTTCCTTCTCCTTTCAATCTCAGCAATTTCCTTTGGAGTTATATTTTCCAACTTTAACGAATTCTTCACGATAATATTCCCATGTATAAAGTGTTTGACTATGCTTGCCATCTATATATAAACCAATATTGTCTCTTTTCCATATCCTTTGTACCCGTGCGTTACTTTAAAATTGCTTATACGCCTTTCTGTCCCATTCTTCCAATCTTTTTGTTGTTAAACAAAAATGCTCTTGTCTTAGTGCTTTACAACCCCGTCTTCCCCCCTTAGGAAGATAGTTCAATGTTTTATGCTTGAAGTACTACTTGTTTTTCCGCTTTCCGTAGGTCAGTATTCCTGGTAGGTTACGATTGACCTATGGGTAACCTTTCTTCCTCTGATACAATTAATAAGTGTCCATATACATAGTGAGTCATGTGTTCTTGCTGGCATGCCTTCTTTCGACCAGTTTAACTTTAGTTCATGTGGTTTGTCAAAGATATATTTACCAACATCTTTTAGGGTTCTTCCCCCACTAATCCTCTTCCTCCTTTTGCTTATTCACTCTTTTTATCATTGCAATGCTAGCTAGTGTGATAATCCTTTGAGTCTCTAATCGGTACCTTAGATCTAGTTCATCCTAATTCATCCTTTGATATCAACACCTCCCATCTGTATGGTTAAATTGAACTTATGATAATCCCCATTAAAATTACTAATCCACTTTTAATAAAAATGTGGCCCATATTGCTTTATAACCTTAGAGCTCACTTTCCTACGAATCTAATTATACTCCCATACTTTAACTTACGTCCCTTAATAGTCTTCCATATTCACTCATATTGCTCTATTTGGTTTCGCACAAACCTTTCACATCATTCCACTTCTCGTTTCTTTCAAAGTAATTTCAACAAAACATCTTTGATTCTCGACTTCTCGTACTCTAACAGGCCTCATTCTTTAGTTGTATAATATTTCTTTACTTATCTGATCACGCGCATGTCATTGCGCAAACCCAATCTACTATAACCTACCACCATCCAGTAGTCCTCTGTAATCATCAATTGTCTTGGCCCTCTTAGTCCATCCCATATCTTCATCATAATCATATCTTGGAAATATAGATGGCTATCACTCACTAAACTCCTTAGGTTGTGAATTTCCTGACCCTTCAAAGGCTCTATCACTATTAGGGGCCCTCGGGTGATGCCAATCCTGAGAGGCTACCAACTGCATCAATACTTGTACTGTTGTTCTTACATAGATAGAGTCGGTGGTTGAACTCGTAGAGTTAATGATGCTGGAGCCACCCTCATCTCCTCTAGTACTAGTGGAATCAGGGCTATCTGAGGGAGTGGCTCATCCTGGTCCTCAAAAGGATCTGTCTCAATAGAAAGCGTGCGTCTCATACCCCATCCCAATCCTTCCTTAACATCCCGACTAGCCACAGCTCTTCTGGGTAGTGACATCTTTGTATAGCCTATATCAATGCATACATTAGACTCAATTCCCTACAACTCCGCTCCTTCGCACGATCAAGAATATGAAAGGAAGGTAAAAATCCTAAATATCCCGCAGCCTTCAGTTTATAAGTGTGGCATGAAACACATTCATAAACAAGATTCTTCTATATACGGCTTGTAGACATCCCTAGGACAGACCTTATCTGATACCAAGTTTGTCATGACCCAAATCGGAGAGATGCGATGGGCACCCAATGCCTTACTCAACCGAGTACCCACATAACGTATCGTTCTTATTATACCATCAGGCATAAATGGGCCAGAAAGGCAGTCATGATATATCCAGAATAAAACATAAGGAAATAATCAACATAGAATGACCAAACATGATATACAAACTTATACATTTGACATACGGACCTATAAGGCCGACATGAGCATTTGGTCACTCAAAACATATGCCGACAAGGACTTTCTAGCATCTATATACATGACATCTGTCTACAAGCCTCTAAGAGTAGAAAAATGTCATAAGGATGGGGACAGGGCCCCGACATATCAATCAATACATACCCAAGGCATACTGACCAAATAGGCAACTCCGGAGTAAGTGGAGTGCACCAACACCTTCCGTTGAGCTGATAGCCTACTGAAAGGACCGTCAACCTATCTATCAAGACCTACGGGCATGATATGTAGCATCCCCAGGCAAAAGAGACGTCAATACGAATAAAGTACTGAGTATGTAAGGCTGGAAAACATAAATAAGAACAATAATATTAAGAGAGATAGAGAAGATACAACCTGTAATATCTGAGTACCTTTGAGGGCTACTGACATGAAATGCATGATACATATATATACATAAGCTTTTAAAAACATTCGCCTCTATGGCCATCATCACATCATATCGTACTCGGCTGTAATAGGCTCGGTAAAAACGTACCCGGCCATCATAAGGCTCGGTAGAATCGTACACAACCACGTGGAGCTCAGTAAAACCCAGCTGATCAATGGTTGCACAGTAGGTGCCGTACCCGGTCAACTATAGCACGGCTCGGTAGAGTAAAATAGATAAATATATATAATACATGCTGGACTCATGGAATCACATTCTAAACCTATTGGAGTGACGTAGGGTCGTTGCACCTTAGATTAACATTATGGACATCCATACCATCAATATGGATCTCAATAGGATTCAAGGATCATACATATTTTCTTAGAATAACTTCATAAGGAAAGAACAACATGGACAACCTTAGTTGCTAGGAATAGATCTATTATGAAATGGCGTATTGTTTATGTTTATTTCACTTTAGATTATGCCAAAAGAAAGAAGGAAGTGCCTTAACATACCTGTATGATCTCTTCCTTATTCCTCAACCGAGATCAACACAACTTCTTGCATCAATAACAAGTGAAATGATATAGTCGTCAACACATAATGTCGTACTACTGTATTTGGCTAGTCGTATAGCTCACGGAAAATTGAGCAGAAACTCCCCTATTTTTTCTACATCGCAAAGACCACTAAGGGTAATCAATAGCCTAACAACAACAACAACAATAATCAACAATGGCAACAACAACAATGTAATCCACTATGAGTTTCTCCGATTATCTTAACAATCATATTGAGCGGCAAGCACATTTTTTCTACTAATAACAAAACATAAATTGAATCTAACTCTTATTCCATAAATTGGTTCACAACCTTCAGAAAATCATACTTATATGTACTATATGATTCCTAGTTTAAAACATCCACAAAATGACTTCCAAAATAACCCCATACGCCTAGAACCCTAACTTTTATCGTCCATCACTTGTGTTTCATGTTTTCTTCTTCAATAAATTTAGTTAACACCTATAAAAGATTAACAACAGCAGCCACAACTTCATCAAAATATTTCTTATAATTTCTAGCCACCACAAACCATGTATGTGGCCAAAACATAGTCCAACCAAAAAGATAACCGTGTCCCATGTTCTTTCAAATGCTATCTTATGGTTTTTCACACAAACAACATAACCAACACAAGATTAACCTTAGGAAATATCAAGAAGATGTTATACATACCTTGGACATCAGCTACAACTCGAAACCCCATTTCAACTTAGCTCACAATAGCCCTCAATCACACCACAACATCATAGAAGCATTATTTTTTTATAGTCTTTAACACGTTTGATGATGATTTGAATTGATTTCCCTTAGGTTTGGTTCTTGGGATAATGGGGTATGTTAGAGAGGGTTTTGGAGAGATTTTGGACAAATTTTGGGTGAGAAATGACCCGAAATGAGGATGAAACATCTTTTAACAGAAGTAAGTTCGGTGGTCATCTCAAGTGGATCCCAACAGGAGCTGCTTGCGCAGTCTCGTGAAAACGCGTATATCTCTCTACTCCGATATCGTATTGACAAACGGTTTAATGTCGTGTAAAATAGACTCGTAGATCTTCTTTTTGGTAGGTGTATCACCCCATAAATCTAAGTATATTGATAGAAATGCGTATAACATTAGACTTAATGTTTTTGTAAAATAATAAATGAAACTTGCGACAACTTTTGTCAACTTTTGTTTCATAACTCGCTTGGTTTCCAAGGTTAACACAAGACTATCACACTACTAAAATACCTCATAACATTACCTTATTATCATCTTGAGCACACTAGTCTCACCCTACAAGTACGGGTTATAACATTCCCATCTTGCCGACTTTCGACGAATCTTATTTTCTTCGATTTAATTAGCTTCTTAACCTTCCAACCCTCACGATAATCATTAAAACCTTTTTTAACCCATCATTATCTTTGTAAAGGTACTTCAATTCTCTAACTTATATTGATTCGCTTATGATGAATTCTAACTTTAAAGTACGGGGTGTAACACGACGGATGAAGGACATAGTTGAGTATATAGCGAGATGTCTAAATTTCCAGTAGGTTAAGCATGAGTACCAGAGGTCAGGTGGCCTACTCCAGCAGATGGGTATACTAGTGTGGAAGTAAGAGCACATCACTATGGACTTCGTAGTTGGATTGTCGCGGATGTTGAGGATGTTTGATGTTGTTTGGGTCATTATCGACAGGTTGACCAAGTCGGCACACTTTATACGGTGGTGACTACTTACTCTTTAGAGAGGTTGGCCCATATTTACATTCAGAAGAGTGTCTGGTTGCATGGTGTGCATGTTTTTATCATATCAGATAGTGACCCTCATTTAACTTTGCATTTTTGGAGAGCACTACAGAGCGAGTTGGGTATCCGAGTAAAGCTCAGCACAACCTTTCACCCGTAGACCGACGGGCAATCAGAGCGGACAGTTCAAATTCAGGAGGATATGCTCCGAGCATGTGTGATTAACTTTGGAGGGCAGTGGGATCGATTCTTGCACTCGGCAGAGATTGCTTGTAACAACAGTTATCAGTCCAACATTGAGATGGCTCCAATTGAGGCTTTATATGGTTGGCAATGTCGTTCTCCCATCAGATGTTTTGAGCCCAACGAGGCTAGGTTATATGGCACTGATTTAGTAAAGGATGCCTTGGAGAAGGTGAAGTTGATGTAGGAGCGACTTCGCACAACACTATCTAGATAGAAGAGCTATACAGATTAGAAGGCGTGTGACTTATCATTTATGGTAGGCGAGAAAGTTCTCTTTAAAGTATCGCCGATGAAGGGTATCATGAGGTTCATAAAGAAGGGCAAGCTGAGTCCGAGGTTTATTGCCCATTTGAGGTATTGAGGCAAGTTGGGGAGGTTTCTTATGAGCTTGGTTTTCCTCCCATCCTATCGGGGGTTCTTCCAGTCATCCATGTGTCTATGCTCCGAAAGTATCATGCCGACGGGTCACACGTGTTAGATTACAACACGGTTCGGCTAGATGAGAGTTTGGGTTATGAGGAGGAGCCAATTTCCATTATTGACAGGCAGATTTGTTAGTTGAGGTCTAAGAAGATTTCTGTGGTAAAGGTCCAGTGGAGGGGTCAACTGGTCGAGGAGGTGACTTGGGAGACTGAGGAGGACATGCAGAGCAGATATCCACACCTATTCAGCACTCCAGGTATGATTCTAGACTCGTTCGAGGATGAATGTTTGTTTAAGAGGTGGAGAATATAATAACTTGACCAGTCGTTTAGCTTTATTGATTCATGTTCCTCTAATTAAGACTTTCTGTATGTGCTTTTACTATTTTATGGCTTGCGGGGATGGTTGGTTCGGGTTTGAAAGGGTTCGGGTTGAAATAGGAACACCTAGTTCCTTAATAGTGGCCTAAGGTGGCCAAGTTGTACTTGGATCAACATTTATAGTAAACGACCTCAAAACCGGGATTTGATGGTTCCAATAGGTTCGTATGATGATTTTGGACTTGGGTGTGTCTTCGTATCGAGTTTCGAGTGGCTCGGGAGCATTTCAACACTTATGTTGAAAGTTGGTTTATTGAAGGTTTTCTAGTTCTTTAAATTTGGTTTGGAGTAGTCTTTGGTGTTATCGAGGTTTGGTTGGGATTCTGAGCAAGGGGATAGGTTCGTATGGTGATTTATGACGTGTGCATAAATTTTGGCATCATTTCGAGTTGTCTAAGTATGTTTCGACGCGTTCGGAGTTGGTTGAAATGAGTTTGAAGCTTAGAAGTTGATTAATGAGGTTTTGAGGTGCGATTCTTGACTCTTGTGTTATTTTAAGTGTTCCAATGCTTTGAATAGGTCCGCAATGTGTTTATGGAGTTAACAGTGCATTTGGATGGGGTCCCGGGTGGCTCAGGTGTGTTTCGGACCACCCGGAGCATGTTTGAACTTGGCTGAAGATTGCTAGTGTGCTGGTGTGCTTCGCGTTTGCAAAGATGGTCCCGCGATCTTGAAGAAGGAAAATTGGAGGGGCATCTGATTTCCCTAAGCGAACGCAAAGAAGGGTCCACGATTGCGAAGGTTGGCCTGGCAGTGCTTCGGGAATGTGGAAGCCCAACCGGGATCGCGATGAGGATATGGAGGAAACTGGGCAGGAGGCCTTTGACCTACACGAACGCGACTTGGGCATCACGAACGCGGAAGGCCGGGCAGTGATGCATCGCGAACGCGTCTGCCGAGCCGCGAACGTGAAGAAGGATTTTGGGCAGTGGCCTTTTGACCTTCGCGATTCGGGGAATTTTCCGCAACCGCGAAGAATGGATCTCTAGGAAGATTTGAATTTAATACGAGACTTAGTTATTTTTTTCTCATTTTCCACTTGGTCTTGGGAAACTTTGAGAGCACTTTGTGGGGTATATTCATCAACATCAAGAGGTAAGCGATCCCTATCAATTCTTGAGTTAAATACACGAATTATGAGTAGGTTTAACATGAAATTTAGGAAAACATTATGGGATCTTGTTGGAACCTAGGGTTTGGTAAACAAATAAGATTTGACCACAAAATTGGTTAAGTAATTGGAATAAATTATATATTTGAGTTCGTGAGATCATGAGTAACATTTATATTTGAAAATATTTGGAATCCGGCACGTGGGCCTAGGGGCGATTTATGGACTTCCAGGATTTGGTTGGGAAATTAGTTTAATAGCTAAATTATGAACTTTTGAGCATATATTTATTAGTTTATATGACTTTTGGTTAGTTTCGGAGTCCTCACCGTCGTTCGAGGAGTTCTACTGAGGTTGAAGAGCCGTATTGAAGACTTGGAATCAAGGTAAGTCTCTTGCCTAACCTTGTAAGAGGGAACTTATCCCCTTAGGTGTATTAATTATTGTGTGCTACTTTTTGTGGGGATCTAAGTACGCACAAGGTGATGAGAGTCCGTACGCAGCTACATTCATGATATGTCCGGGTAGACTTAGATTCACAACCTGCCTTTAATTGTGCTTTGTATGTGTATCCTGTGTATAAATTTTATTGATTATGACTGAGATTGAGGATTTTAATAAAGATACCAACTTAGCCTCGTACTTTGGAAAATTGGGAAATATTTGATAAACTATAGATCCGTGTCTTCTCGTCTCGCGTTTGTTTCCGCGAGCGAGGTAAATTTCTCTACTCTTATGGGATCGGGTCGCTTTCTTTGACAGTGACATAATTACTCTTATGAGATTGGGTCGTTCGCCTCGGCAGTATGGTAACACTACTCTTATGGGATCGGGTTGTTCGCCTCGGCAGTACTGAGTACCAATATTCCTATGGGATCGGGCCGTTTGCATCGGCAGCTTCGGGCTTAATATTTGAGGCTGGATTTGGTTTGGTAACAATTGAGTTAATGCCTTCAAGGCCAGTTATGGAACGTTTAATGATTTGATATAGACTCATGTGTGGAATTACTGTAATTACTTTTATTTGCTTCGTTGCTACTTGTTGTACACTCACCATGTCTACTTTATGTATTTCTATTACTGTTTGACCTCTAGTAAGTGTCAAGTCGACCCCTCGTCACTACTTCTTCGAGGTTAGACTAGATACTTACTGGGTACATGTTGTTTTTTGTACTCACGCTACACTTCTGCATTGAATGTACAGGTACTGAGACAGGTACAACTAGTGGTCACACAAGCGCGTAGCCGAACTTCTATGGAGACTTAGTGGCGAGCTGCTTGCCTTGCTACAATCTGCAGCACCGGAGTCTCCCTCTACCTTGTTTATTATTTCTATCTATTACCTTTCAAACAGTAGTTATACTAATTTTGTATACTGTCTAGATTGCTCATGCACTTGTGGCACCGAGTCTTGGGGACTTTTAGCATTTATGTATTGTAGTACATATCATTAGTGTTACTACAGTGGATGTATTTATCACACTAGTATTTTGTTGAGAAAAGAGTACGTATGATTGTATGAGATCTTAATTATTTCTTTTTTTCAAAAGGAATCTTTTGGTTTAAATGTTAAAAAGGGGTAATTAAATTGTAGGTACACTTGTGGGCTTGCCTAACGGCGGCATTAGGTGCCATCGTGACCTATTATGGATTTTCGGTTGTGACACTATCAGACTCCGATCGAGTCAGTTTTCATTCATGTGAGATTGTATTAGTTCGGGCTTTGCTTAGGTAAGCTTGGATTCGGAATCCAAGGCGGGCCCGACGTTGACTTTTGTTGACTTTTTGGGAAAAATGTAAAGATCATAGCATTATTTATTGTAATTGATTTCTCTTGCGTTGTTTGATATTATTAAGTCATTTTTGGCTAGATTTGATCCACGTAGAGGCAAATTTTAGGGGGAAAGCTATTTCGGAGGGTTAAGTTGGTCTAGTTCAAATAAGTATCTTGCCTAACTTTGTGTGGGTGAAAACTACCCTTTAGGATTTGGGTTGATTGTTCTATTTGTGTTATGTGAAAGCCGTGCACGCAAGGTGACGAGTGGGTACACGAGCTATATATGGTATTTGACTGGTTTAGATTATCTAAACTTTTTTCGTGCCTTTAATTGAATTGTCATAACATGTTATATCTCTCATTGTTAATCTACTCTTACATACTTTATTTGACGTTGTTAGCACTTGTTCTACCTCTTGTTATTTTGCTCTTATATGCTTTAGTTGAAGTTATTGCCTTCCTTATTGTCTTGTTACCTCTTAATTTTTGAATCACTTTTAATTGAAGTTGTTATTTCGTGGAATATCATCTTGTTGAGTTATTGTGCTGAAATAGTAATAGTTGTTATTACATTGAGGCGAAGTTTTTAATGGTTGAGATACCTTTCCTTGTTGAGCATTCTCATTCATTTTTTTATTGTTGAAATTATTGTATACATTGCGGTTGATCCATGGGCTATTTGTTGTGGAAATATTAGTGTTGCTGATTTTGTGGCAAGTTGTGGCATATAGGCACTTGTGGTGCGAGTTATGATTGTGTTGTGATATTGATACGCATACGGTAGTATAAGGATAGGGGTTGATACACATTCAGTAAGATAAGGTGGGCTTGATATGCGTGTTGCTAGTAGGGGAACTACTTGAAGCCACGCGGTGAGATAAGGTGGGCTAAAACACATGTAACTATTTTGGAAAAAAATGATTTTCAAAACTAAATGTAAGGCTCACACGGTGATATAAGAAAAGATTGTGATTGAAATTGTGAAATGTGAATAAGAGGCGGTACCTCGGTTGTGATTTGCATTGTACAATCCACTTTGCAACAACTTATTGATTTGAACGGTCATTGTTATTCCTTTAGCCATTCAACCGTATTTTGATTGTGTTTGGTTATTCGTTGTTATCTTGGTGTTGGAATGATTGTGGTTTCTTGTGTGAGTCATACATTCTACGTGATTTGTTGTGTTGCTTTAACATGTCAATCCGTGCCTCTGTTATAACTTGGTGAATTGATTGCGTGGAGTCACTATATCATATTATGTTGAGTTGTTGGTAACATAATAGTTTAAATAAGAAAATTATTAACATGCTTTATTATATGTGCCTCTTAAGATAGAACTCGGTATCTCGCTCGGTACCTTATTATTCTAAATGGTTATCGCACTTTCACTATAATTGGGTTCTCAAATTATACTCATCACCATGTTAGATGTTTATCTTTCTTAAAATTGTTATCATGTTATTCTTTAAAACATTCTATATTTAATTCATTAATTTAACTTATGTTTTGCTTTGTTTAAAATGATAATTTTACTCAATTTTATTGATTTCTAAACCGAACTCATCTTATACTCTGTTTTGTACAAATTGTATATTATTTTACTTTACTTGATTTCTAAAATAAATATTATTTCATTTGACACCTTACCTTATTCAAGATTGTTATTATATTTTATGGTGTCTAACTATATCTTTCGTTTATCAAAATTAATATATATCACGGTTGCAAAGTACATGGTAGCATGTAGGCTTTGCCGTACAAAGGTGATTGTTATTGTGGGCACGAGGTGCCATATGTGTAAGATTTAGAAATTGTGGTTCATGACTTTTGGTTTATGAGGTGTGGTGCCTCGGGGTAATTCTTGTTGTAAGTCCATGCGTTGGGACCGATTTAATTATTTGAGTTGTCATCCGTTTTTTCGTTATTTGAGTTCATTTACATCTCATCGGTATTTTGATTATATTGTTTCTTTATTATTCGTTTACAACTTGCTGTCATTTGTGTTTCTATTAATTCGTTGTTGGTTGGATCTGCACAAAAGCATGTGCAGAATCATAGTATGAGTGCATTACAACGGTACTCAGTAAGTGTCAAGCCTAACCTCGGTAGAGTAGTGACGAGGTCAGGTCAAGGCCCTACTGGAGATAATAATAAATAAGACGGAAGACATAATGATATAATGACAATGGCAAAGGAAGTGAAACAATAAGAATTTGCAGAAAATTAACAACATGGAATCAAGGCAATCAATACAACATGAAAGGAAGACATGAATTTTACATGTTAAGGAAACAACAACCAAACAAATACAGCAAATACAGAAAAGATCAACAGAGGCACTCCCGAGGTATCGCCTCATAGTCCTAAATCATAAAAGCAAATCACAATCTTTCCTTATATCACCACGAGGGCCTTTATATTTAGTTTAAAAAATTATTTTCCCCGAAATAGTACCCCGCGTTTTATCCTACCTTATCACACTGCATGGCTTCTAGTAGTTCCCCTACTAGCCACGCGTATCAAGCCCACCTTATCTCACTGCATGCATTTCAACACCCAGACCTTATACCACCGCATACGTATCAATAATAACAAAGGCATAACAGAAAAATCGTGCAAATAGCAACAACAACATGGTAGAAACCTCGTGCAAACATCCAAACAATCACCTCAATAATAACACGATTGCCGAACATAACAACTAAGTGAAATGACATTTCACAACTTATACCTTGCCTCAGTAAAAACCACGGCCTTTGCATCTCAACACCAAACTCAACAACAAGATATTTCAAGGATAGTCAATTTCAAGTAAAGAATTCCACAGTCAACTGATGAATACGGAGATTAAGAAAGCAAGTAATTCAACTTAACATGTAGTACAAGTTGCAAATAAGAAATAAGACAAGTAGACATTTGTAATTAGACTAAACATGGTGACTATAACATATTCGAGCAACTCAATAAAAGAATGAAAGGAAACGACATGGCTAAAACCGGATATTTCACCTTGCGCACACAGCTTTCACATTTCACAATTCTCACGACAATACCAAATCCTAAGGGAAATTTCCCCACACAAGGTTAGACAAGTCATTTTTCTCAAACCACGCTAAATCAATCAACTGGAAGGCCTTTCCCTCGATTTTCTAACTCCAAACGGCTCGAATCTTGCCAAACCAATTTCATACTATAAATATAACTATAGCAAACTAATTTAACTAATGAAATTATGATCTTAGCAAAGAATTGAAAAATCTCCCCAAACTATTGACCTCGGCATGCATCTTAGAACGCGACCAAAATTATAAAATTCGAATACCCATTTGATATCGGATCTAACCATACAAGAATTATTCAAATCCGATCCCATTTTGCCTCTCAAAACACAACAATTTAGTCTAAGAACTTCTACACCTTTTCCCCAATTTTAAACTCCAAAACACAAATTTGAAGATGTAATTAACAGTAGATTAATGGGATTTAGACAAAAATGAGTCAAGAATCCTTACCAACACTCCCTCTAAAAATCCTTCAAAATCTATCCTCAATCCGAGCTCTCAATGCCCAAAATGAAAATGAAGTAAAGCCCTCGAAAAATCCCCTTGACTGCCTAGTTACGTCGCACCTGCGACCATACTGCCACATCTGCGTCTCCGCACCTGCGGAAAAACCATCGCGGGTGCGGACTTCACTTAAGTCCAAAGGATCCACTTCTGCGAGCCATGGGCCGCACCTGCGCGTGCGCGCCTGCAATAAAATGTGTCGCACTTGTGATCACAGTCGCGTCTGTGCTTCTCCTCATCGCAGATGTGAAGCCGCTTCCGTGGAGAATCTTCCGCTTCTGTGCCCCTAGCTGGGCATGAAAATCGAATCCGCAACCAAGAGCTTGCTTTTGCGAGCCCGCACCTACGGCGAATCCCTCCGCATGTGCGAAGACACCAAAAACAGCCCATCTTCAGAAGATTTACACAAGTCTAAAATTGTAAGGCCCCGTAAAATTTCACCTAGAACCCGGGGTTTCGTGATGCCAAGGTGGACTTATGTGTTGATGATTGTAGAGATTTTTCGTGGCGAGCTTGCTCGCTGCAGTATGGACTTTTTGGATTGATCAGAGCGTTGGGGAGTTGAAGAAAAATTATTGCAGAACAGGGCATTTCTGCGGTCCACTATGCGACCGCAGAAAACAGAAAAATGGTCAATTTGGGAGGGTCGTTTTGCAGTCAAATATGTGACCTCATAATGCTTTTGCAGGCCGCACAATCCATCGCAGATTCAGCATGAAGATTTCCTGAAGGGAGTTCTGTGGCGCATTATGCGACTGCAGACCTGCCGCTGACTTGACCCGAACAACCCAGTTCTTGACATTACTTTTGCGGCCCATTTTGCGAATAGTATATCCATTCTGCAGTCTACTCATCAACCGCAGAGATGTGTTCGGATGGTTCATTTTTTGGTTTTTACAACCCGACCCTATTTCGATATATAGACATTATGGGCCATTTATAAAGTAAAAATCTGATATTTTAAGAGTGAGGAAGTGCTCTAGAGTGTGAAGGGGGGGTTCCTAAACTAATTGTTCATCAATTCTTGCTCAAGGTTTGGAGAATTAACAAGTAAAACTCACTAGGTATTCATCCTAGAGGTAAGATTCTACTCCCTAACTCTCAATTTTGGGATTTAACTAAAAGTAATTAGAAAAGCCATTCTTGGGTGTGGGAGTTGTTCATTATGCATGCATGTACTATCAAGGTTTGTGGGAAGATTGTTGAGCACTTTCGTTTGATAAAATGCTCAAATGAGCTGGAACCATGAACTCCTTCCTAATTTGTGTTCAATATCGTTATATTTCCAAATAGATCAAAGTGACTAAGAATTTCAAATCATTGTAGTAATTTAAGGAAGCTCAAGGCGATGTATGTTGGCTAAGCTTCTCTCATAAAATTGAATACCATGATGTTCTTGTATGGCCCCAGTTCATCATTATAAATTTGACAATTCCAAATGCTTTTATCTTATTGAGTTATCCTTCGGTCATGTGATTTAAGTATGGGCTGTGTGTTAACATTCTATGACTTCAAGACGTGATTCTAATGAAAGCTATCATGTCGAATTGTGTAAGAAATCTCATTGTGCCTAAGACCCTTATTTGCTCACATGTGTACTTAAAGTCTTGAATAGAAATTCCTTGTTGTTGATAATCATTGATGGTGATTGAAAGCAAAAGAAGTGAGCATGTGATATGAAACACGGCTAACGTGCCGAGAATGATATTACAATAGAGGCAACTAGTGCCAATGAAATGAAGAAAAATGTAAAAGACATTGAAATAAGTTGTAAATTATTTAAATAATAAATGCCTTGGGAGTAACGTTTAGTCACCGAGGAAGGGTAGGTTGAAATGACCTAACCCCGAAACTACACGTGCCGATATAGGAGTGAGTGAGGGGTAAAATCCCCGTGTGAGGTGGTGAGAGTTTTCCCCGAATATGGGATGAGATTGATGTGTTGAGATAATTCCCCTCAAATGGGATGAGATGATTGCTAGCGGAATGAGAGGTGACGTCGACCCACACGGCATTGCGGTGAGATGGCTTAGCTGATCAGGCTGAGATCGGACGCCAAGTCGCGCACATGAAGGTATTGTTAGTGGACGTCTCGGGGTGAGACGGCTTAGCCGATCGGCCTGAGATCGGACTCCATGATAAAAGCACGATGGTGTATCGGTACTGAAGATCTCCCAACTTAAAATAATGAAACTTGCTTGAAATTTATTCTTTCACCTAACTTGGTACTTTATTATTGATGAGGCCCTTATTGATTTCATGTTTCTTTATCATTGTACTGTTACTCGTTATATTGAGAGAGTGTTTAGTTTTCATACTAGTACTATTCCATATGTACTAATGTCCCTTTTTGCCAGGGGTGCTGCATTTTTAATGGATGCAGGTGGTTCAACATCGGGCGACATTGAGCAGTGATAGCAGTACACCCTCTCCTCAGCTGACTTGGTGAGCCCCACTTCATTTCGGGGTCCTGTATATTTTGTCCTTTGTACATAGCATTTTGAGGTATAGTTGGGGCTTTATCGCCGGCACTGTCATAACACTCTTTGGTTCCTGTTAGAGGCTCCTTATATATGGTGTGGGTTGTATATTGGTATTGGGAAAGTTAAACTAAAAATGTTGTATTTGTATCACATGTTCCACTTCAAAATATGAATGTGTAATCTATTTTGAGAATTATAAATGGAGTAACCTATGGTAATGAAATGGTGTTGTTCGCATGACCTTCTTATTGTCTAATTAATGAAATGTATCTTGTCTTTATTCTTGGATGAGTCGGGTAGACGGCATTGTGCAGGCTTGCTCAACCAGGGTATCTCGATTGAGCGCTGGTGGTGCACCCCGAGGCCGTGGCATGACAAGTTTGGTATAAGAGCCTAAGATTTTAAAGTGTCCTAGGATGTCTCAGAGCCGTATCTAGTAGAGTCCTTCTTATCACTGTGTTGTCATGTGTTGTCAACCACATCTATAATTAGGAGGCTACTTGGGAATTTAGGAATAATACCCTTCTTTGATGTTCTAGATCATGCAACAAAGCTGATTATAATACTGTTCCTCATTTAACTCATGCATTGCTCTAATATTTAGTACATGGCACCTAGGAAGAAATAAAGGACTCGCCAAGGAGCTGATGCCACCCCAGGACTAGCAGTCAATTATATACCTAATGATGCGGGTGAGCACCTGAGGGGTGGGGATATTCCCCCAGCTACTACACTTCTTGATTTTACTACTCCTACTCAGACTGAACCAATCCCTACTCCTACTGAGGTTGCATATATTGCCCTTCTAGTCCCAACTTCCGGTCCCGGTATTTCTGATGGGGACCTTAGGTGATCCATAAAGATGTTGGCTCAGATTATGGCTTAACATGACCATAGAACGAATGTTGCACCTGCTTTTTCCAGCCAGCAAGGGGATTCTACTAGTTCTAGGGTGAACAAGTTTGTTCAGTTGGATCCTCTAGTGTTCACAGGTACTAATCATGAGGAGAATCCCCAAGACTTTATTAATGAGATGCACAAGACTCTCCGAGTCATGCGTGCTACTGAGACAGAGGGAGTGGAGTTGGCCTCCTACCCCCTGAAAGATGTGGCTTATTCTTGGTTCGAGATGTGGGAGGAGTCCGGTGAGGAACGGAGTCCTCCGGCGAGGTGGAGTGAGTTTGACGACGCCTTTATAGACTATTTGTTGCCTGCTGAGACGAAGGCAGCTCGTGATGCCAAGTTTGAGAGTGTGAAATAAGGTAGCATGAGTGTGTGGGAGAATCATATAAGGTTCATGCGCCTGTCCAAGTATAAACATGACTGGGTATGGATTTTCAATCGAAAACAATGAGAGGATAGTAAGAAAAGGCCCCTAAGGGTCCAAACAGCACTGGAACAAGGCCCAAACATGGCATTCAACCCAATTTACAGAAACCTATTGCTCAGTCTTCAGTTAGTGCACAGCCATCATGGCCCAGTCAGCAGCAGTGGAGCTGTTTCAGGCCCAGCCAGGGCAACAAGGGATCCTACCAGCAGGGTTGGCCTGGAGGGAAATTCCAGCAGCAGCAGAGGCCCCCATGTCCTAGGTGTAGAAAGATGCACTTTAGGGTCTGCTTTATGGATCAGAACATATGCTACGGGTGTGGTATGGGGGTCACATTCAGAGGGATTTCCGTTCGTCCCAGCAGAGCATGGCCAGGGGAGCAGCACAACCATCCAGTTCTGCAGCTACTACATTCGCATCACCTCCTCCAGCTCGAGGCACTCCAACACCCACATGGCATGGTTTAGCTAGGGGTGGAGCATAGAATTCGGGAGGAACCAACTGTTTCGATGCTATGAGGGGTCGCCAGAGTTCAGAGGCTATCTCATGATGTATATGCCATTATTGATCCCGGTTCCACTTTGTCATATGTCACTCCTTATGTTGCTATGGAATTTGGGATAGAACCGGAACAACTTCATGAGTCATTCTCTGTATCTACTCTAGCTGGTGAGTCTATTGTGGCCGCACGGGTTTATAAGGATTGTGTTATCACGGTGCATGCTCGGGACACCATGGACGATCTCATTGAGTTGGGATGGTTGATTTTGATGTAATAATGGAAATGGACTAGCTTTATTCATGTTTTGCCATGCTTGATTGCCGAACCAGAACCGTTAGGTTTGATTTTCCAAATGAGCCAGTTATTGAATGGAAGGGGGATGATGTGGTGCCAAAGGTTAGGTTTATTTCATTCCTTAAGGCCATTAATATGATCTTCAAGGGGTTGTATTTACCATTTGGTCCGGGTTACAAACACCGATGCTGAGGCACCTACACTTGAGTTCGTGCCTATTGTGAATGAATTTTCGGATGTCTTTCCGGATGAGGTCCCTGGGATCCCATCAGTCAGGGAGATTGATTTTGGGATTGATGTGATGCCAGGCACACAGCCTATATATATTCCACCCAATAGAATGGCACCGACAGAATTGAAGGAGCTAAAGGAACAATTGAAGGATTTGTTAGAGAAGGGTCCCGAGTCTGTCACCTTGGGGCGCACCAGTTCTCTTTGTAAGGAAGAAATATGGGTCACTGAGAATGTATATTGACTATCGTTAGCTCAAAAAGGTCACGGTCAAGAATAAGTACCCACTGCCAAGGATAGATAACTTGTTTGACCAATTGTAGGGTGCTACTCCAAAATTAACTTAAGATCCAGGTATCACCAATTGAAGATCAGGGAGCACTACATTCCGAAAATAGCTTTTAGAACCCGATATGGGCACTTTGAATTTGTGGTAATGTCTTTTGGCCTAACAAATGCCCCGACAGCTTTCATGGATCTTATGAACCGAGTTTTCAAGTCGTTCCTCGAATCCTTTATGATAGTGTTTGTTATGCCCCGAACTCGGGGAGCACGACCGGCGCTCAACCGAGTGAACCCGGTCGAGCAAGCCTATTAGATTTCCTTCTACCTAAATTCATCTATGAATAAAGAGAATATATATTTTCGTTAATTAGACAATAAGGTGACCATATCTGTAATACCAATTTTCTACCATTAGTTACGGCATTTTAGAGTCTCAAATTCCACACAGTTTCGTGGTCTAAAGTGAAACAAGTAATTCAAACACAACATAACATTGTTTGAATTCCCCAGCACCAATATACAACCCACACTATGTCTACGGTACCTCTAATAGATACAGAAGAGTATTATGATAATGCAGGAAACAAGGCCCCGGCTATACCTCAAACAAAATACATAAGAAACAAAAGATACATGACCTCGAAATGAAGTGGGGCTCACCAAGTCAGCTGGGAGGAGGGTGTACCGCTATCACTGGTCAATGTCTCCTGTTGTGGAACCACCTGCATCCATTGAAGATGCAGCGCCCCCAGCAAAAAGGACATTAGTCATGTGTTGGATAGTTCTTTTCATGATTCTTGAGTTTCCTAGAAGCATAAGCTATCACCTTGCCATGTTGCATTAATGCACACCCAACTCCGATTCTCGAAGCATCACAATGTACTATAAACCTATCTGTACTGTCTGGTAGAGTTAACACTGGTGCCGTAATCAATCTCGATTTCAACTCCTAGAAGCTCCTTTCACAAGCATCTGACCATTGGAACATAATTGCCTTCTGCATCAATTTAGTCAACAGAGAGGCAAGAGTAGAGAACCCCTCCACAAACTTTTTGTAATACCCAACTAAACCTAAGAAACTATGAATCTCTGTTGGAGTTGTAGGCCTTGGCCAATTCTTCACAGCTGGAATTTTCTGAGGATCAACCTTAATTCCTTCACTAGAGACGACATGACCCAAGAATGTGACAAATTCAAGCCAAAATTCACACTTTGAAAACTTTGCATATAACTTGTGCTAATGTAGGGTTTGCAGAACTACCTTGAGATGACCAGCATGGTCCTCTCGACTTCGTGAATATACAAGAATATCGTCAATGAACACTATCACAAAGAAGGCAAGAAAAGGCTTGAAGACTCGATTCATAAGATCCATGAAAATTGCTGGGGCATTTGTTAGCCCAAAAGACGTCACCAAAAATTCAAAGGGCCTATATGGGGTTCTAAATGCTGTTTTCGGTACATCCTGCTCCCTGATCTTCAATTGGTGATACCCAAATCGTAAATCAATTTTGGAGAAGTACTTAGCATCTTTCAATTGGTCGAACAAGTCATCTATCCTTGGCAGTGGATACTTATTATTGATCGTGACCTTGTTGAGCTGTCGATAGTCAATACACATTCTCAGTGACCCATCTTTCTTCCTTACAAAAAGGACCGGTGTGTCCCAAGGTGACACACTCATCCGGATGAAACCTTTCTCTAACAAATCCTTCAATTGTTCCTTTAGCTCTTTCAATTCTGCATGTGCCATTCTGTAAGGCGCTATAGATATAGGATGCGAGTCTGCCATCATATCAATCCCAAAATCGATCTCCCTGTCTAGTGGGATCCCAGGGAGCTCTTCTGGAAAGACTCCCAAAAATTCATTCACAACAGGCATGGACTCAAGTGTAGGTGCCTCGGCATCGGTGTCCGTAACCCGGACCAAATGGTAAATATACCCCTTGTTGATCATCTTCGTGGCCTTAAGTTAAGAAATAAACCTACCCTTTGGCACTTAATCATCACCCTTCCACTCAACAACTGGCTCATTTGGAAAGTCGAACCTAACAGTCCAGGATCGGCAATCAAGCTTGGCAAAATAAGAATAAAGCCAGTCCATCCTTATTATTACATCAAAATCGACCATTCCCAATTCAATGAGATCGATCATGGTGTCTCGACCGCGCAACATGACAAAATAATCCCTATAAACCCGCGCGGCCATAATAGACTCACCAACCGGAGTAGATACAGAGAACGGCTAATGAAGTTATTTCGGTTCTATCCCAAATTCCATAGCAACATAAGGGGTGACCTATGATAAAGTGGAACTTGGATCAATAAGAGCATACACATCATGATATTGGACAATCAATATACCTGTGATAACATCTGGAGAAGCCTGTGCTCCACCCCTAACTGCACCACACCCTGCGGGTGTTGGAGTGCCTCGAGCTGGAGGAGGTGCTGCGGATGTAGTAGCTGCAAAACTGGCTGGCTGTGCTATGCCCTTGCCCGCACCTTGACGGGACGAACGACAATCCCTCTGAATATGACCCCTCAATCCCCACCCCTAGCATATGGGTAAGTCCATGTAGCATATTCCTAAGTGCATCTTTCCACACCTAGGGCATGGGGGGTTCGGCTGCTGCTTGAATCTACCACTATGCCGACCCTGTTGGTAGGATCCCCTATTGCCCTGACTGGGCCTGAAATGGCTCCACTGCTGCTGACTGGGCCCTGATGGCGGTGCACTAATCGAAGACTGAGCAGAGGACTGATATGGCCCTAATGACCCTCCCCTGAATGCTGACCTGCCGCCACCAGAAGAACCACCAAAGTTTCCCGCAGATTGGGCCTTATTACTACCCCCTCGCTCCATTTTGTTCCTCAACTTGCGGGTCTCTATGGCTTGAGCGATTCCCACCATCTTTGCATAGTTCATATCAGAATTCAAGGAAGCTGTAGCGGCCTCATTAATTACCAAGGGACTATGTCTCTGTACAAATCGGCACACTCTAACCTCCATAGTGGGCAACATGTAAATAGAATACTTGGACAAGTGCGCGAATCTCATATGGTACTCCTACACACTCAGGATACCTTACCTCAGGCTCTTGAAGTCAGCGGCATGGGTTGCCTTAGTCTTGGAAGGCATGAAATGATCAATGAAGTCATCGGCAAACTCACCCCACCTCGCCGGAGGGCTCCCTTCTTCGCTGGACTCCTCCCATAGTTCAAACCAAGAATATGCCACCTCTTTCAGGTGGTAGGAGGCCAATTCCACTACCTCTATCTCAGTAGCATGCATAACTCGGAGAGTCTTGTGTATCTGATCAATGAAGTCCTGGGGGTCCTCATCTGGGTTAATACCCGTGAACACTGGAGGATCCAACTGGAGAAATCTGTTAACCCTATAATAGAAGTGGGTGCAACAATTGATCTCTGGGACTGGGAAGCCACTATTTGAGCCAACATCTGTATGGCTCCCCTAAGATCCCCATCAGAAACACCAGAATCGGAAGCTAGAGCTGGAGGTGGAACTGGTATATCAGTTAAAGGGACCTTTGCACCCTCAGTAGGTGTAGGGGCAGGTGCGGTTTGATCAATTGTAGTAGAATCAGGCAGTGTAGTAACCGGAAGAACATTCTCACTCCTTGGGTGCTCACCCACATCATTAAATATAGAATCAACAGCCACTCCTGGGGTGACATTGGCTCTATGGCCAGTTCTTGCCTTCTTCTTAGGCGCCATATACTGAATGTTAGAGCAAAGCACGAGTTAAAGGAGGAACAATCTTACAATCAGCTTTATCACACAACCGAGAACATGAAATAATGGTATTATTCCTAAATTCCCAAGTAGCATTGTAATTATAGATGTGGTCGACAACACACCGATAATAAGGACTCTATTAGACACTACTCTGAGACATCCTAGGACACTTTAAAACCTAAGGCTCTGATACTAAGTTTGTCACGCCCCGAATTCGGAGAGTGTGACCGGTGCTCAACCGAGTGAACCCGGCCGAGTAAGCCTATTAGATTTCCTTCTATACAAACTCATCCATGAATAAAGAGAATACATATTTTCGTTAATTAGACAATAAGGTAACTATGTCTGCAATACCAATTTCCTACAATTAGCTACGTCATTTTAGAGTCTCAAATTTTACACATTTTTGTGGTCTAAAGTGGAGCAAGTAATTCAAACACAACATAAAATTGTTTGACTTCCCCATCACCAATATAAAACCCACACTATGTCTACGGGGCCTCTAATAGATACAGAAGAGTATTATGATAATGCTGGAAATAAGACCACGGCTATACCTCAAACACAATACATAAGGAACAAAAGATACATGACCCCGAAATGAAGTGGGGCTCACCAAGTCAGCTGGGAAGAGGGTGTACCCCTATCACTGATCAGTGTCTCCTGCTGTGGAACTACCTGCATCTATTGAAGATGCAGAGCCCCCGACAAAAGGGATGTTAGTAGATATGGAATAGTACTAGTATGAATGACAAAACAGCCTCTCAATAGAATGATAAGTAATACGAGCAAGTACAATCCTAATATCAGTGGAAGCCTCAAACAATATCAAACTTCAAATAAGGATCAAGACAATGTTCAATTAAATTTCCATATTTTAAGTTGGGAGGTATTTAGTACCAATATGGCATCGTTCACGATACCAATATTCACAATACAAATACCACTATTTTTTAGCACAGAGTTCGATCACGACCCGATCGGCTAGGCCATCTCATTAGAGACATCAACCACAATCATAATTTCCAGCACAATCACCACCATGTGTGCGGCATGGCGTTCGATCACGACCCGACCGGCTAGGCCATCTCATTAGAGATATCATCCTTCTTATACCAATCATATCATTTCATACTTCTTTCGCATCTTTTCATTTCATTGGCACTAGTGGCCACAATTATAAAATCATTATTGGCACATCGGCCGTATTTAATAATCCATGCTCACCTTTTTCACTTTCAAACATCATCATCATCATCAACAACAAGGCATTACAAATCAAAGTTTTTAGTACACATGTGAGTAATTAAGAGTCATAGTCACATAGAGATTGTTCACAAAATTTGGTATAATAGCCTTCGTTTGAAGTTGACTTGAAGCTGCAACATTATTAATGCACAACCCATACTTTGAACATATTCTCAATTGATAACATATTATGATAAAAGCATTTTGGGATACATATTGAACATATATCTTTCAACACAAGCTTATTCAGAATAGCCAATTTAATAATTAACAACTTGGGACTTACAAGGATAATGTGGGGTTTAATCCTAAGAGAAGAGTTTAGACAACATACCTCAATGGAGCTTCCTTAAACTCTAAAATATTCCGAAATTCTTAGCAACTTCAATCTATTTTAGAAATATAATAAATTGATCAAAATTTAGGAATATGATCATGGTTCTAGCTCATTTGAGCATTTTATCAAACACTAGGTGTATATTAAGGTTTCAATATCCTTTTATGGAGGATTCCATACTCAAGAATTTTCTTACTCAAGAATTATCTTACTAATTACCCAATTCTAGTTAACTTTCGAAATGGAGGGTTAGGGTATAGAATCTTACCTCTAGGATGAAGACCTAGTGAGTTTACCTTGTTAATCTTCCAAGATTCGAGCAAGAATTGAAGAAAAAATTGTTGAAGAACTCTCTCCCACTCTATGGTAGTCTCTAACTCTCAAAATATCAGGTTTTTGCTCAAACGATGGTACAAATCGTCTATTTAACGAAGTAGGGTCGGGTTATAAAACCCAAAAATAAAGCTCCGGAATAGGATATGCGGTCGCATATGTGACCGCAAAATGTATATGTTGTCCGCATATTAGTCACATAATTTGGTGCCCAAAGCTGATGTCGCCTGCCTCGGTCTGCGGTAGTTATGCGGCCCACAAACCTGTTCTGCGGTTGCATAATGAACCACAGAACTGGTATGCGATCGCATAATGCACCGTAGACCTTCCTCCGAGCTGCCCTATCTCTGATTCACTCTACAGCCATCCGCAGAGTGATTATGCGACCGCATAGTGGGCTGCAAAAATGACTTAAATTACTTTGCCTACCTCGGCACCATAGAACATTAAATTACTTAGCAAATTTTTTGGGGCCTTGCAGTGTTCATTGACGATATTCTTGTATTTTCACGAAGTCGAGAGGACCATGTCGATCATCTGAGGGCAGTTCTGCAAACTCTGTATCATCGCCAGTTGTATGCAAAGTTTTCGAAATGTGAATTTTGGCTTGAATCTCCCACATTCTTGGGTCATGTTATCTCTAGAGAAGGAATTAAGATTGATCCTCAAAAGATTGTAGCGGTGAAGAATTGGCCTAGACCTATAACCCCAACAGAGATTCACAGTTTCTTGGGCTTAGCTGGATATTATAGGAAATTTGTGGAAGGATTCTCTACCCTTGCCTCTCCGTTGACTAAATTGATGCGGAAGGCGGTTAAGTTCCAATGGTCAGATGCTTGTGCAAGGAGCTTCCAGGAGTTGAAATCAAGATTGACTACAGCACCGGTGTTGACCCTACCAGAGGGTACAGATGGGTTTTTGGTGTACTGTAATGCTTCTAGGATAGGACTTGGGTGAGTATTGATGCAACATGGAAAGGTGATCGCTTATGATTCTAGGCAACTCAAGAATCATGAAAAGAACTATCCAACACATGACTTAGAACTTGTAGCGGTTGTATTTGCATTGAAGATTTGGCATCATTATTTGTATAGGGTCCATGTGGATATATTCACGGACCATAAGATCCTTCAATATATTTTCAAATAGAAGGAATTGAATCTGAGCCAGAGAAGATGGCTTGCATTACTCAAAGTTTATGACATCGATATCCTATATCATCCGGGGAAGGCTAATATTGTGGCAGATGCTCTTATCCGCAAATTTATGGGTAGTTTGGCTCACTTGGAGGCATACCAAAGGTCATTGACTAAGGAGGTTCGTCGGTTAGCTAGCTTGGGAGTTCGCCTTGCGGACTCCAGTGAAGGAGGGGTGATTGTGAAAAATAGAGCTAAATTGTCGCTTGTGGTAGAAGTCGAGGAGAAGCAATACAACGATCAATTGTTGTTACAGTTGAAGGAGGGGATTCATAAACATAAGACCATTGACTTTTTCAAATGTAGATGGTCTCTGGGAACTAATCATGATCGAGGCTCACAATTCCAGGTATTCCGTGCACCCAGGCTCTACAAATATGTACCACGATCTTAAGAAAGTTTAATGGTGGAATGATATGAAGAGGAATGTAGAAGACTTTGTGGCAAGATGTCCAAATTGTCAACATGTGAAAGCAGAACATCAAAGGTTCGGTGGATTGGCACAGAACATAGAAATTCTGATGTGGAAATGGGAGATGATCAATATAGACTTTGTGGTAGGACTATCCGCACTCCTCACAAGTTCGACTCGATTTGGGTGATTGTGGATGGACTCACGAAATCAGCACACTTCTTACCTGTTAAGGCTACCGACACACCAAAACAGTATGCTCAGTTGTATATCAAGAAAATAGTCAGGTTGCACGGCACTCCAATTTCTATTATCTCAGATTGAGGGGCACAATTCACAACTAATTTTTGCAAGACGTTTCAGCAAGGTTTGGGTACTCAAGTGAATATTATTACAACCTTTCACCCGCAGACTGACGAGTGAGCAGAACGGTATATTCAGACGCCTGAGGATATGTTGCGCTTTCATGTTCTTGACTTCAAGGGTAGCAAGGATGATCAATTGCCACTCATAGAATTTCCCTACAACAACAGTTATCATGCTAGTATTCAGATGGCACCGTTCAGGGCTTTATATGGTAGGAGATGTCTATCTCCCATTGGATGGTTCGAGATTGGGGAATCAGAGTTGATAGGACCAGACCTTGTGCATCAGGCTTTGGAGAAGGTTAAGATCACTAAGGAGTGGTTGAAAACTGCTCAGAATCATCAGAAGTCCTATTCGGATGTTCGTCATAGGTATTTGGAGTTCAAAGGAGATGATTGGGTGTTCTTGAAGGTTTTACCCATGAAGGGTATAATGAGGTTTGGTAAGAAAGGGAAATTGAGTCCGAGGTATGTCGGACCGTACAAAATCATTCAGAGTATTGTTCAGGTGGCTTACAAGCTTGAACTACCTCTAGAGATGTCTTTAGTGCACGCGGTGTTTCATGTATCCATGTTGAAGATGGTGGTTGGAGATCCATCACTCATTGTTCTGGTTGAGACTATTGAGGTTAATGAGTAATTCACTTATGAAGAAATTCCAGTTTCAATTCATGATAGTCAAGTTTGAAAGTTGAGAAATAAAGAGATCGCCTAAGTCAAAGTGTTATGGAGAAACCAACAAGTCGAAGGGGCCACCTAGGAAGCAGAGGAAGAGATGAAAAAGAAGTATCCTAATTTATTTGAATAGCTATGTAATTGCGTCCATGATGTTAAAATCTAACTTTCTACAATTTATGTTTCCCCTGTACAGTTTATGTTACGGATACTCCTTCTTGGTAATGTAATTTTTATGGCATTATGGCCGGTGTTGTTTCCATGTTGTTTTACATCGTTGTGTTATGGTTATGCTATTAGGACTGGTTTTGGGTTTCTCTTGCAGGCGGATAGGCCAAATATAGGGGAGACTCTAGCAAAAGTTTTGGAAATTTAGGGAGTTAGTCAAGAATTTGGAACTGTTGGTGTGTGAAATAGCAACTGAGTCACATTGGTTTCTAACGGCAGATTTTGACCCTCATTCAAGGACGAATGATCTTAAGCGCGGGAGGATGTAAGGCCCTATAAAATTTTACCTAGAACCCGGAGTTTCGTGATGCCAAGGTGAACTTATCTGTTGATTATTGTAGAGCTTCTTTTTGGGTTGAAGAATCTCGCCGTGGTACATACTTTTTAGGTTGACCAGAGTGTTGGAGAGTTGAAGAAAAATTGTTGCAGAACAGGGCATTTCAGCGGTCCACTATGCGACCGCAGAATCACTCTGCTGGCCGTAGATCGGTCGCATAGTGCAACAGAAAAATGGCCAATTTTGGAGGGTCGTTTTGCGGCCCAATATGCGACCGCATAATAATTTTGCGGGTCCCATAATACTTTCGCGGGCCGCACAATCTATCGCAAATTCAACATGAAGATTTGGGGAGGGCAGTTCTACAACGCATTATGCAACCACAGAACTGGTCTGCGGACCGCAGATCTACCACAGACCTGACCCGAACAACCCAGTTCTCTACATCACTTCTGCGTCCCATTTGGTGGACCGCATATCCATTATGCGGTCAACTATGCGACCGCAGGGATGTGTTGGGATAGTCCATTTTCTGGTTTTTATAACCCGGCACAATTTCAATATATAGACGTTAAGGGCCATTTGTAAAGTAAAAATCTGATATTTTGAGAGTGAGGAAGTGCTCTAGAGTGACAAGGGGATTCCTAAACTAATTGTTCATCAATTCTTGCTCAAGACTTGGAGAATTAACAAGGAAAACTCACTAGGTCTTCATCCTAGAGGTAAGATTCTACTCCCTAGCCCTCAATTTCGGGATTTAACTTAAAATAGGTAATGAGACAAAGCAATTCTTGGGTGTCGGAGATATTCATTATGCATGCATGTACTATGAAGGTTTTTGGGAAGATTGTTGAGCGCAATTGGGTAGACTTTGGGTAGTGTGATAAAGGAATCCACCATACGAGAACCTTGAAATCATAATGCCCACCTAGTGTTTGATAAAATGCTCAAATAAGCTGGAACCATGAACTCCTTCCTAATTTGTGTTCAAATTTATTATATTTCCAAATAGATCAAAGTGTCTAAGATTTCCGCATCATTATAGTAATTTAAGGAAGCTCAAGGCAATATATGTTGGCTAAACTTCTCTCTTAGAATTGAATCCCACGATGTTCTTGTAAGCCCCGAGTTGATCATTAAAAATTTGACTATTCTGAATGCTTTTATCTTATTGTGTTATCCTTCGGGAATGTGATCTATGTATGGGATGTGTGTTAATATGCTATGACTTCTAGACGTAATTCTAATGAAAGTTATCATGTCGAATTGTGTAAGAAATCCAATTGTGCCTAAGACCCTTATTTGCTCACATGTGTACTTAAAGTCTTGAAAAGAAATGCATTGTTGTTGATAATCCTTTATGATGTTTGAAAGCAAAAGAAGTGAGCATGATATATGCAACACGGCCAACGTACCGAGAATGATATTGTAATAGAAGCCACTAGTTCCAATGAAATGAAAAGAAGTGTAAAAGACAATGAAATGAGCTATAAATTCTTTAAATAATAAATGCCTTGGGAGTATCGTTTAGTCACCGAGGAAGGGTAGGTAGAAATGATCTAACCCCTAAACTAGACGTGTCGGTGTAAGAGTGAGTGTAGGGTAAAATCCCTGTGTTAGGTGGTGAGCATTTTCCCCGAATATGGGATGAGATTGATGTGTTGAGATAATTCCCCTTAAATGGGATGAGATTATTGCTAGTGGAATGTGAGGTGACGTCGACCCACAGGGAATTATGGTGAGAAGGTTTGGCCGATTGGGCTGAGATCGGACGCCATACCGCGCACATGGTGGTATTGTGAGTGTACGTATTGGGGTGAGACGGCTTAGCCGATAAGGCTGAGATCGGACTCTGTGCTAAAATCATAGTGGTGTATCGGTACTAAAGATCTCCCTACTAATAATAATGAAACTTGCTTGAAATTTATTCTTTCTCCTAACTTGGTACTTTAATATTGATAAGGCCCTCATTGATTTCATGTTTCTTTATCATTGTATTGTTACTTGTTTATTAAGGGGATGTTTAGTTTTCATACTAGTACTATTCCATTTGTACTAACGTCCCTTTTTGCCGGGGGCGCTGCATCTTTAATGGATGCATGTGTTTCAACAGTTGGCGGCATTAAGCACTGATAGCAGTACACCCTCTCCTCAACTGAGTTGGTGAGCCCAACTTCATTTCGGGGTCCTGTATCTTTTGTCCTTTGTACATAGCATTTTGGGGTATAGCCAGGACCTTGTCGCTGGCAATGTCATAACACTCTTTGGTTCCTGTTAGAGGCTCCATAGACATGGTGTGGGTTGTATATTGGTGTTGGGTAAGTCAAACTAAAAATGTTGTTTTTGTATCACATTTTTCACTTCAAACTATGAATGTGTAATGTATTTTGAGACTTATAAATGGAGTAACCAATGGTAATGAAATAGTGTTGTTCGTGTCACCTTCTTATTGTCTAATTAATGAAATGTATCTTCTCTTTATTTTTGGGTGAGTCAGGTAGACGGCATTTTGCAGGTTTGCTCGACCAGGGTATCTTGGTTGAGCGCCGGTCTCGCTCCCCGAGGTCGGGGCGTGACAAAAATGATCCGATATCGATCTGAATCACACCCGGGGGCCCCCAGACCCCGTTCGAGTATACAAACTAGTTCTAAAATGCCTAACGGACCTAATCGAGGCCAAAAACCACATCTAACAACATGACTTCAACGAATCGCAACCCAAACTCAATCTTAAGCAACAATGAACTTCCAAATTCTGGAACTGACGCCGATACATACCAAAATAACTCTGATTGACACCGATATCGGGATTCGACTCCGATATAAAAAAGTCCACTCCCGATCAAACTTCCCAAAATTCCACCAATTTCCAACTTTCGCCATTAATGCCAAAATGACCTACGGACTTCCAAATCAACATCTGGACACGATCCTAAGACTCAAATCACCATATGTAGCTATTGGAACCATAAAAATTGCATTGCAGAGTCGTCTTCACACAATTCAAACTACGGTCAACTCCTACGACTTAAAGTTCTAGTTTAGATACTATGTGTCACATTTCACTCCGAAACCAAAATCAAACATCCTGGCAAGTCACGTAACCACAATATAACAAAGAGAAAGCAATAAATAAGGGATTTTTTGAGGGTTTTACTTCATTTTCATTTTGGAACTTTGAGAGCTTGGATAGAGGCGAGAATTTGAGGGATTTTTAGAGGGAGTGTTAGGGTAAGGATTCTTGACTCGTCATTGTCTAAATCCCATGAATCTACTGTTAATTACATCTTCTAATTTGTGTTTTGGAGTTTAAAATTGGGGAAAAAGGTATAGAAGTTCTTAGACTAAATTCTTAAGTTGTGAGAGGAGAAATGGGATCGGATTTGAATAATTCTTGTATGGTTGGATCCGATATCAAATGGATATTCGGATTTTATAATTTTGGTCAGGTTCTGAGACGCGGGACCGGGTCGACTTTTCGGGGTGATTTTTTAATTCTTTGCTAAGATCATAATTTTATTTTTTAAATTAGTTTCCTATAGTTATATTTATAGTATGAAATTGTTTTGGCTAGATTCGAGCCGTTTGGAGTCGGACAATCGAGGGAAAGGCCTTCTAGTTGATTGATTTAGCGTGGTTTAAGGTAAGTGACTTGTCTAACTTGTGTGGGGAAAATTTTCCTTAGGATTTGGTATTGTCGTGATAATTGTGAAATGTGAAAGTCGTGCGCGCAAGGTGACGAGTGTGTACACGGGATAAATATGAAATTTCCGGTTTTAGCCATGTAGTTTCCTTTCATTCTTTAATTGAGTTGATCTAATATGTTATAGTCACCATGTTTAGTCTAATTTCACATGTATACTTGTCTTCTCTCTTATTTTCAACTTGTACTACATGTTTAGTTGAATTACTTGTTTTTTTAATCGCCGCATTCAATATTTGATTGTGGAATTCTTTACTTAAAATTGGCTATCCTTTAAATATCTTGCTGCTGAGTTTGGTGTTTAGATGCAAAGGTCGTGGTTTCTACTAAGGCAAGGTATAAGTTTTGAAATGTCATTTTACTTAGTTGTTATGTTTGGCATCTATACTATTTTTGAGGTGATTATTTGGTTATTTGCACGAGGTTTCTACCGTGATGTGGTTTCTATTTGCACGAGGATTATGCCATGCCGTTGTTATTATTGATACGCATGCGGTAGTATAAAGTCTGGGTGTTGAAACGCATGCGGTGAGATAAGGTGGGCTTGATACGCATGGCTAGTAGGGGAACTACTAGAATCTATACGGTGGGATAAGGTGAGCTAAAACGTGGGGTGCTATTTTGGGGAAAATAATTTTTAAAACTAAATGTAAAGGCCCCCGCGGTGATATAAGTAAAGATTGTGAGTTGCTTTTATGATTTGGGACTACGAGGTGGTACCTCGGGAGTGCCCTTGTTGATCTTTTCTCTATTTGCTGTATTTGTTTGGTTGTTGTTTCCTTAACATGTAAAATCATTGTCTTCCTTTCATGTGTTGTATTGATTGCCTTGATTCCGTGTTGTTAATTTTTTTGTAAATTCTTATTTTTCACTTCCTTTGCCATTACCATTATATCATTATGTCTTCTGTCTTATTTATTATTTCTTATTATCTCCAGTAGGGCCTTGACCTAACCTCGTCACTACTCTACCGAGGTTAGGCTTGGAACTTACTGGGTACCATTAAGGTGTACTCATACTACGCTTTTGTACATATTTTTGTGTAGATCCAGGTACATCCTATCAGCCCCAGATTTAGTGCGCTGAGTTTCTTGCTTTTGGAGACTTCAAGGTACACATGCGCTTTCGTAGGCCTCAGAGTTCCCTTCTACCATGTCCTTCCTTATTTCTTTACATTTTTATAGACAGTGATGTATAGGATTGTTCGGTATTGTATCTAGAGCTTGTGATTTATATCTCACCAGGTTTTGGGATTGTACTTATAGAGTTTTGGTAGATTTTGTTTATAAAATAATTGGGATGTTCAAGTCTTAAACCTTTATTTAATATTTTCGCATATTGTTAGGCTTACCTAGTCTTAGAAACTAGGTGCTGTCACGATATCCTACGGAGGGGATTTGGGGTCGTGACAAGTTGGTATCAGAGCTCCAGTTTCATAGGTGTTATGAGTCACAAGTAGGTTTAGTAGAGTCTCGTGTATCGGTACGGAGACGTCTGTACTTATCTTTGGGAGGCTATGGAACTATTAGGAAAAGATTCATTTCTTTGATTCCTTCTCGTGCAAAATTGTTGACTTTGGGATTCTAAACTTCTGTCTTTATATTCTCCCATAGATGGTGAGGACACACACAGTCGGATCAGATGACCAGACACCCGCGCACCCTGCTAGATCCACGAGAGGCTAGGGCCGGGGTAGAGGCTGAGGACGTTAACGTGGTGCAGCCAGAGCACCTACACGAGCTTCTACAGAGGAGACACCAATAGATCCAGTTAGAGAGCAAGCTCTTAAGACGCTTGTTACTGCACCAACACTATATAGACTCTCGCCCAGTTTCTGATTATGTTCGACACTTTAGCTCGGGCAGGGTTGATCCCACTTTCTCCTTCTGTATCTCAGGCCGGGGGAGGAGCATAGACTCCTGCCGCCCATACCCTAGAAGAATGGGTCCAGGTTTACCAGGTCTGAGAGATCATACCAATGCAGTCGGTCGCCCCAGTCCAGCCCGAGTTTTGAGCAGCAGGTTCTGAGGTGGAGCAGCTCATGCTCGAGAGGTACAAGAAGTACCACCCTCCTACTTTTAGCGGCTTGGGTTCAAAGGATGTCTAGAGTTTTCTTGAGGAATGCCAATGTATCCTCCGTACTATGGGTATTGCGGAGTCTAGTGGGGTTGCTTTCACTACTTTGCAGCTTAAGGGAGCGGCTTATCAGTGGTGGAAAGCATATGAGTTGGGTAGTCCGGCCGAGGCACCTTCACTCACTTGGACTCAGTTCTCGGATATGTTCTTGAGGGAGTTTATTCCCCAGAGTCTCAGAGATGCATGGCACGTAGAGTTTGAGTAGTTGTGCTAGGGTTCTATGATCGTGTCAGACTATGCGGTCTGGTTCAGTGATTTGGCTAGGCATGCACTAGTCTTGGTTCCTATTGTTAGAGAGCAAGTCTGTTGATTTATTGAGTTGTTCAACCCCAGTATTAGATTTAGCATGGCCCGAGAGTTAGAGGTGGATATCGCATACCAGCAGGTAGTGGGGATCTCTTTGAGATTAGAGGGTATGTTGACTCGGGAGAGCGAGGAGAGGGAGGCCGAGTGATCTCGAGATTTTGGCACATATAGTGGTACCCGTGCCCCAGTAACAGCTCGTCATGGTAGGGGCTATGTGAGTTACCCTGTTAATTCAGCACTTCCAGCTTCCATCGGTATTCCGATCACTCCTAGGCCTCAGGCTCCCTATTATGCACCACCATTGTCTAGTGCACCTCCTGCATAGGGTGCTTTCAGTGGTCAGTCTAGTCGATCAGGCCCAAGCCAGCCACAACAACCATGCCCTCCGAGAGCTTATTTTGAGTGAAGTGACACTTGTCATATGGTGAGGGATTGTCCTAGACTCAGGATGGGTGCACCTCCAATGACTACTTAGGCTCCGCGTGACCCACCGGGTCCTCAGGCCATAGTTACCGCACCACTTGCCACTCCACCTGCACAGCCAGCTCGAGGTGGAGGTCGAATAGGTAGAGGTCGTCCAAGAGGGGGAGGCCAGGCCAGATATTATGCTCTTCCTACTAGGACAGAGGCTGTTGCATCCGACTCAGTTATCACATGTATTGTTTCGGTCTATCATAGAGATGCATCAGTCTTATTTGATTCAAGCTCCACTTATTCCTACGTGTCGTCTTATTTTGCTCTATATTTGGGTGTATCCCTTGATTCTTTGAGTTCTCCTGTTTATGTGTCCACACCTGTTGGAGATTCTATTGTTGTTGATCGTGTGTATCGGTCGTGTTAGTTGATCTTGGTAGTTTTGAGACCAAAACCGATCTATTATTTCTTAGTTTGGTAGATTTTGATGTTATTTTGGCCATGGACTGATTGTCGCCCTATCATGCTATTCTTAATTGTCACACCAAGACCGTGATATTGGCTATGCCAGGATTAAGACAGATATAGTGGAGAGGTGCTTTAGATTATGTTCTTAGCAGGGTTATCTTATTTCTAAAGGCTCAGCATATAGTTGAAAAGGGGTGTAATGCTTATCTAGCTTTTATGAGGGATGTCTGCGTTGATACTCCTACCATAGAGTCAGTTCTAGTAGTGAGGGATTATCCAGATATATTTCCTGTGGATCTTCCGGGCTTGCCGCCCAACAGGGATATCGATTTTGGTATTGATTTGTTACCAGACACTCAACCCATTTTTATTCTACCCTATCGTGCGGTCCTAGTAGAGTTGAAAGAGTTAAAGGAGCAGTTGCAGGAGTTGCTTGATAAGGGCTTCATTCGGCCCATTATGTTGCCTTGGGGTGCTCCAGTCTTATTTGTAAAGAAGAATGATGGTTCTATACATATGTGTATTGATTATCACCAGTTGAACAAGGTTACAGTGAAGATCTGGTATCCATTGCCACGTATTGCTGATCTATTTGATCAGCTACAGGGTGCCAGAGTGTTCCCTAAGATTCACTTGCGCTCAGGCTATCATCAGTTGAAGATTCGGGAGCCAGATATCCCAAAGAGTACCTTTAGGACTCAATATGGACATTACGAGTTCCTTGTAATGTCTTTTGGGCAGACTAACGGTCCAGTAGCATTCATGCACTTGATGACCAGTGTATTTTAGCCCTATCTTGACTCATTTGTCATTGTGTTTATTGACGACATCCTGGTGTACTCCCAGAGCTGGGAGGATCATGAGCAGTACTTGAGGATCGTGCTTCAGACCTTGAGAGAAATAAAGTTATATGCAAAATTTTCAAAGTGTGAATTCTGGCTAGATTCGGTGAAAGTTTTGGGTCATTTAGTATTGAGTGAGGGGATAAAGGTGGATCCGAAGTAGATTGAAGTAGTACAGAGTTGGCCCAGACCTTCCTCAGCTATGGAGATCCGAAGTTTTCTTGGTTTGGTAGGGTATTACCGTCAATTTTTAGAGAGTTTGTCGTCTATTGTAGCACCTATGAACAGACTGATCCATAAGGGTGTTCTGTTCAGGTGGACCGAAGAGTATGAGGAGAGCTTTTAAAAGATCAAGCCATATTTGACCACAGCCCCAGTGTTGTTATTGCCTTGGGGTTCGGGGTCTTATACTGTGTACTGCGATGTGTCGTGTATTGGTCTCGTCCCGGTGTTGATGCAGGACGGTAGGGTGATTGCCTACGCGTCTAGACAGCTGAAGGTGCATAAGAAGAACTATCCTATCCATGACCTCGAGTTAGCAGCTATTATTCATACCTTGAAGATATAGATCAACACTATTTGTACAGTGTCCCTTGTGAGGTCTACACCGATCACCGAGTCTACAACATCAGTTCAAACAAAAGGATCATAACTTGCGGCAGTGGAGGTGGTTAGAGTTTCTTAAGGACTATGATGTCACCATTCTATATCATCCTAGGAAGGCCAATGTGGGGGCCGATGCCTTGAGTCGCAAGGCGGAAAGTTTAGGCAGCTTAGCATATCTACCGGTAGCAGAGAGGCCATTAGCCTTGGATGTTCAGGCATTGGTTAACTAGTTTATTAGATTGGATGTTTCTAAGCTGAGCCTAGTTTTAACTTGTGTGGTTTCTCGGTCTTCTCTTTATGATCATATCAAAGAGCGTCAGTATGATGACCCCCATCTGCTTGTCCTTAAGGATACGGTTCAACACGGTGATGCCAGGGAGGTCACTATTGGAGATGATGGTGTATTCCGGATGCAGGGCAGGCTATGTGTGCCCAATGTAAATGGCTTGCATGAATTGATCCTCTAGGAGGCTCACAGTTCGTGGTACTCCATTTATCTAGGTGCTGCGAAGATGTATCAGGACTTGAGGCAGTACTATTAGTGGAGGCGGATGAAAAAGAACATAGTGAAATATGTAGCTCGGTGCCTAAACTGTTAGCAGGTGAAGTATGAGCATCAGCGGCCAGGTGGATTGTTTCAGAGGTTAGAGATCCCTGAGTGGAAATAAGAGTTGATCACTGTGGATTTTGTTGTTGGGCTCCCATGGACTCTGAGGAAGTTCGATGCAGTTTGGGTGATTATGGATAGATTGAACAAGTCAGCTCATTTCATTCCAGTGGTGACTACTTATTCTTTAGAGCAACTAGCTTAAGTTTATATTCGTGAGATTGTCAGGCTTCATGTCGTGCCGGTATCTACTCCGACTGAGGTACTCAGTTTACATCGCGGTTCTGGAGGGTCGTACAGCATGAGTTGGGCATGCGGGTGGAGTTGAGTACAATATTTCACCCTCAGACGGACGGACAGTCCGAGCGCACATTCAGATATTGGAGGATATGCTTCGTGCGTGTGTGATGGATTTTTGAGGTTCTTGGGATCAGTTCTTGCCGCTCGCGGATTTTGCCTACAACAACAGTTACTAGTCGAGCATTTAGATGGCGCCGTATGAGGCTTTATATGGTAGGCGGTGCAGGTCTCCGATGGGTTGGTTTGAGCTGGGTGAGGCTAGGCTACTAGGTACAGACTTGGTTCAGGATGTTTTGGAGAAGGTTAAATTGATTCAAAATCAACTTCGTACAGCCCAATCCAGACAGAAGAGTCATGCGGATCGGAAGGTTCGCGATGTTGCATTCATGGTTGGGATGTTCAGGTCTTAAAGTTTTATTTAATATTTCTGCATATTATTAGGCTTACCTAGTCTTAGAAACTAGGTGTTGTCACGATCTACTACGGAGGGGATTTGGGGTCGTGACACCATGATTACTGTTAGTTGAATAATATGCGGAGTTCATATTGAGAATATTTTTATCGCTGAATCATTTTTGATTCAATGTATTATTCTCATTATGCACATAAGGGAGGAGCCGTATGAGGTGAAAATCTCACGTATGATTCTGGAACGGAGATTCTTTCAATTGAATATCGATCGTAACGAATATCGACTCAATCTAAAGAAAATTAGCAGAAGCTTTGCAACTTGATTATTTGTATATTAAATGGTATTCACAATATTCTTGGTACATTATAGTATACCATAGTTAAACTTGAATCATGATATACTATCATTAATGTTGAATCATAGTATACTGCGATTACCGGTATATTAAATAATATTTACAATATATTATTAGTATATTCAAGAGAAATATATATTTTTGGTCCTCCCAAAAATAATATCCAACAATATATATATATAGGCTAGCGAATGCAACTAGTTTCGGCCGATCGGTCAAAATTATATTTTTTCCTGTATTTAATGAATATATCATTAGAAAAAGACTTGATGACAATTTGTTGATTTTTTTAAAAAAAACTAAAATTTGTTAGAAAATTGTAAAAATAAAAATCATCAACAAATTTAAAATATATTTAGGAGCACCGACCAGGAATTATTTTGTGTCACACCTGTATTTATGTCATTTTCCCAAATTTAAATAGTAGCCTCAAAAAGTCATGCAAATACCTCTACTTAGAGGGTGCTTGGATTGGCTTTTAAGCTGGTCAAATCAGCTTTTAAATTCTTTTTAGCTTTTTTCAGTTTGGCAAAGTTAAAAAATACTTAAAACAAGTAAAAAGCAATAAGTTGGAGCCAAAAGCAATAGGTTGGGCAACCCCAACTTATTATTTTTTGGCTTAAAAGCTATTTTCATGGAAAAGCTATTTTTTTTAAGCCAATCCAAATGGGCTCTTAATCCACATACTTAGGCTTGAGTTTGTAGGCCCGGAACTAGCTGTTTGGCAGAGAAGCTAACATTGAATTTAGGAAAATTACCAGTTATGTCAATTTATAAGTAGGTTATTACAGAAATTGGCTAATTCATTAAATATTACTAGTATTAGCCAAATATCACCAATATTAGCCAATTAGTTATTTGTAGCCAAAAAAGGTCAATTGTTTGCTTTTTTGTTTTGAGTTAGTATTATTACAATAGATTGGGTACATCTTAAAAAATTTGAATCTCAATTTTGGGATGATTTGGCGGAGTTTTGAGGTGGTTTGAGTTGAAAATTCAAAGTAGAAGATGAAACATGAAAAAATTAATGTGTAACACACTGTGTATCATTTGTGTATCACATATGTATCATACTTGTATCAAATGTGTATCACATGTATATCTATGTATACATGTGTGTGTGATATATGAGTGATACATGTTTGATACATTTGTCACAAAAGAATTTTTTGAACTCGATTTTCACTACGAATTTTGATACCAAATCAGTCTAAATCATCTCCAAGCTTTCTCAAAATTTGTTTATTGACTTATCGATATGTTTTAATGATTTTCAATCATACCCATTGAAAAAAGTCCTTTTTTGCTTAGATTTTGAAATGTTATATATATATATATATATATATATATATATATATATATATATATATAAATTTCGTATTTCATCTCCTTGTTTGCTACCTCATTCATAAAATTTTCTTTCCATCTTACATCTAATGTTAGTTGTTCACGTTTAAAAATATGGAAGGAGATCTTTGCGTGTGACTTTTGAAGAGAAAGAACCTTATTTATTTGGGTTTTTAATTTTTATGTGTTTGACTAATTTTGGTAAGTCTATGATTAATGGTTAGAGGTTGGTAAGTTGGAACTTATTTGGACATTTAAGTAAGATTCCCTTGAATTTAACAGCTTAGACGCTGACTGGGTTGAACTAGCTATTCGGCATATTTGTGACATTTATACTTTGGTTTTAATTAAAAATCATAAAATGATTTAACTACAGTAATTGATAACTATTTATGTGAGTGCAATCACATTCATCTTTGTTCTAATGCTTTTTCCAGCGTTTGATAATTACTTGAAGTATTCAGTGTTAATGGTACAAAATGTTATAGTCAAAAGATTAATAAAGAAAACGATCTGACAACGAAAGAAAGTAGATAAAGGAAAAGAGAAAAGGTGTCTCACGATGATAGACATACGTGTGAAACATTCTGAATAATGTATATATTAAGCAGCTTCATAATTGATTGCGATAATTGCATGCACAGACGGTCAAATTTTTCAAATTTGAAGACCATAAGTATTAAACACAAACAACTATCAAAAGAGAGTCCGTCTCCTCGAATTTCTGCTTTTGTCAAAGTTAAAGCTTTTATGACTGATAAGTTAAGAAACATTTGGTTCTATCATCTATGGGGTGCTTATGGAACTTTTACTTTCTTGGTCCTTTCACTTTCTTGATCCTTTCACTTTCTTATCAACAAATGTTATTACTCTAAATTTCTTTTTTGAAGTTTAGACCTCATTTAGCTCCCCAATATGCAGTGATGGGGTTATAATTTTAATTAAACAGTGTCAAAAAGTGTCAAAATATATAAAAGTAAATATATAAAAAAATTAAGGAAAATCAACATAAAATATATATGCATATAATTGTTTTCACCTACTTAAACAATATATTCTTCCTAAGCGGTGGCTCCGCCACTGCGGCTATGTCCGTGACCATAAAAAAAGGATAGAAAAGAAGAAGAGAATGGCACAAGCTTAATGGGGTCTCGAAGAAAGCAATTGGCCATTATATCCAATTATTATCTAGGCTTTGTATCCTAATGATATTGGAAAGACATCTTTTGGGTAATGCCATAGACTGTACACGTTGCCAAATTTGTGCTGAGGGGACAACGTTTTTTCTGAAAGAAATGTCGACATTTCATTTGTCTAGAAAACCACCATGTTAACTCATTTCTTACAAAGACTATCTCCACCGAGGCACTGCGCTTTTGGTTTTGGATAATAATCTTTTTCAATAATTTAATTACTGTTATCTCAGAGATTTTTCTCTTTCTAAACATCGAAAAACAAGAAAAGCTAGTAATAAGAATTTAATAAGAGAGGAATAAAATAGACTATATGGATAGAGTTAAAATCTACAGTAGAAACCTATATTTCCCTAGCAAGAACAAGGGAATAACAACGAATTAAGCTATGGTGGATGGAAGAGATTCTCCAATATTTTAATTAGGGGCTTCCGGTTCAATCTCACAATGATATTCCGGGTAGAGAATTCTTTTCCCTTTAAGAAACCTTATGTGGCGTGGACTCGAATTAGTGGGGCTAATGAACTCCTGATACCAAATGGTTATAAGTAAAAAAAAATTAAAAGAAAAAAAAACAGAACTCTACTAACTTACTTGGAGATCTAATTTTATAGTAGGGGCTAGGGGGTGTTTAACATATGCTGTGATAGTGTCCGTATGTGTTTATGCGTGTTTTGGTTTATACGTGAATTTGCCGGTTTAAATTCTGAAAGAGAGGGGCGAGGTTCTTTGCTAAGGTGAGATGGCTGAAAGTTTGAAACTGATCCTTTTGAAACGCTTAATATGATTTTCCTTGCCTGTATGCTATTTAGGTATCATTTGTTTGGATTAAAATTAAGATGTATTAATTTGAATACACATCTAAAAATTAATATGTGTATTAAGAATAAAACGTCTGAATCTGAATACATATTTGGATATTAAGATGTTGTATTAAGATCTCAACATTGAATAATTAAGATTGTTTGTTTTATCTACAACTGAATGTGTAAAACTTGTCTTTATTTAAAAATTAATAACTATAAAATTCAAAACAAATAGTATTAATTATTCTAAAATAAAACTATATTAATAAAATATTTATTAAAAATGATATGGTGGTTGGTGGTACTGATGGCTAACAGTTATTGTTGTAGGTCCCGACTGGATAGTGATTGGTGGTGTTATTGGTTGATAGTGGTGATTAAGGATAGTAGATGATTGATGACAATAGTAGCTAACACTGGTGGTTGATAGTAGTGATTAGTGATTATTGTGGTAATGGTGTTTGGTGATGATGGTTGTACAAATGGCTAGTGTTAATGACAACTGACTTTTGTGTTTAGCAGTGATGGTGATTATGATTGATGGTGGTAATGGGTGGTATAGTCCATAATGGTGGAAGATAATGATAAGAGTGATGTTGGTGATTAGTAGTGAAAGTGTAGGAGTAATAATGAAATATCATTTTTACATCAATTCTTGAATGTATAATATTTTAATGATATTAAGATTTCGTTATAGATCTTAATCATTAATATCTTTCCAGACCCATTAAGTGGTTATAAAATTAAAAAAATAAATAGAATTAATGATTAAGACCTGAATAATTAAGATTCAGATCAAAATAATAAACGCACTTAATGACTGAGATCTGGATGATTAAGATTTAGACCTCCATTAAGTACAAACAAATGAGACTAGACTCTATTATAGATCTTAATGATTAAGATCTATTCAGACACATTAAGTAGTTGTAAAATTAAAAAAGCAAATAGACTTAATGACTAAGATCTAAAAAACAAACGCACTTAATGACTGATATCTGAATGATAAAGATATATACCTCTATTAAGTACAAACAAGTGAGGCCTTAGAGTCTTAAACTGTAACGATCCAACCGGTCGTTTTGTATATTTGAGCCCATTTTCCCTTTTGATGCTTTGCATATGGGCATTTGTGATTTTATGACTTGCGGGGATGGTTAGTTCCGGAAAGATTTTGAGTTGATTTGGACCATTTAGTTCTTGGTTTAGAAACTTAAGTTAGAAATGTTGACCGAAATTTGACTTTTGTAATAATAACCCCGGAACGATATTTTTTTGGCTCCGATAGGTCCGTATCATGATTGTGACAAGTTGGTATTAGAGCTCTAGGTTCATAGGTTCTACGAGTCATGAGCAAGTGTCTAGTAGAGTCTTGCGGGTCAGTATGATGACGTCCATACCTATCTTCGAGAGGCTACAGGGCATCTAGGATAAACTTCCCATCTTTCTTTCCTTATCGTGCGACATTGATTTAGCTTGAAGCGTATCTCTTTGAATTCCTTCCACTCACTCATATATTATGTGAGCGCTCGATATCAGTTGTGCATCAATGGCTTGTGATTCCATATATGAGGTACAAGATGTATTTTCTGTGTTTTCGTGATAGGCCAGTATGGAGGACTTGAGGCTAGGGTTGGACCGTAGCTTGGGCTCGGTAGTTTATGTTGTGTAAGCATATGCTTTTGGACTTATAAGTCCAGTAGTGTCCCTATGAGTGGGATTTATGGCTCGATGAGTGGCTGGATGGCTATACGATGAGTATGATGTGACGGCAGGATGTGTTCAGATGGCTTTGGTGAGGCGAGAAGGGTTGCTTGGAATGTTAAAAGGTCTATTGGGCGCTTGATTTCTATCTTGATATGTTGTATAGTCTCGAGTAATGAACGTGTTGAGGGATCTTTCATGTTGTCCAGTAAAGGGATGAAATAGATTTTTATGTCTTGTTGATGAGTTTAGACTCAGGAAGATTTAACGATTGCATTGTGGTTGTAACCATGGCATGGCGTAGTGAAATGCCAGTTTGAGGCTAAGCATGTGGGTTATCTCCTGCGGGGTGGTCTACAGATGTGCGATCCTTATGATATTTGTGTGGAGAGTTTCTTTCTACCATTGGATTATATGTGTTGCAATTTGAGTTTGGATCTGTTGAGAAAGTTGACTTGACTTTCATAAGGATGAATGCGAGCTTAGTAGATGATTTGAGGTATTTTTTGGTTCGTGTTACATGAGCTTATGAAGGATTCAGTTGAATTTCAGTGCGGGATTATGGCAGTAATGGAGTAAGGGTATTGTGGATTATTGTATATTTTGTTCTATGGCTTTGAGCCAAGTGAGGGAGTCTACTACCGATGATCAGATTTCATGGTTACATGTTGTAATAATTTAAGCCTGAGGCATGTTGGTGAATCAGTAATGACTTGAAGATATTGATTTCGAGGATGACTTTGTATGGAATTTCTGGATGAGTGATGTGTTACAGTTTATGGATACATGGAAATCTTGGAATGATTTGAGTTTGTTATTCGTGATGGATGTAATGTGATAAGAAAAGGGAGTCACTCGGTTGCGTTAAGGTGAGGTTACTTCTTGTTGTGTTGGTGTGCTAATGGAGCACAGGTCGTTCGGCTCTCTTGGGCGGTGCATTTGAGATTAGAGTAGGGTGGATCAAGAAGGTTCTAATGGGTTCAACATTCACATATGGTATTTGAGGAATTCCCGTATTTATAAATGGATAAGATTTAAGATTTACATTGGATGGTATCGGGACCCGCGGTGTTTCTATATCATTAGGGATTCTACATTTTAGTATCATAAAGGTTAAGGAAATAACTTTAGATTCACACAAGTCTCTTCAGAGTGGGTATCTCAGTTGCAGTACTTTTGGGGTGCTTAAGAGGGAATACCATAACTTAGGGGCTTTAGGACGACATGTTTTCATTCTATGATTCTTGTGGTGAGCGTTGAGTTAAAGATCGTAGCGTACTGGCAAGGGGAAGTGTCAACTTGAGGGTAATTCGGAAGGAACTCAGAAAAATAGGACAGCTTAGTAGTAGGTTGGATCAACATGGCAATGGATATGATCGATACTTTTGGTTCTTATAATGCGGTGAGGCTTTGCCGGTTTTTTGTGGCAATACTCTTTGGTTGGCGACCTACATGACTTGGTTGAGTTAGAGGGATTCAGTTCTGATGGTTTGGTTTCGTACATATGGGTTTCGAATAGTTCTTGGCGATGTCGTACTCGGCTTGAGATAGATATTTTCTACAAGTATGTAGGGCATGTTGTGTAGTGATTTTTCTCGCGAATGGGGTCTAGTGGTAGGTTTCTGGCTGATGGAGTATGTATCTTGCCGGTGCTTCAGAGTTGTTAATGAGATTCTCATACTTTTCATACGATGGCATGATAGATGCGGTTCGACGTTTGGGATTAAGGTTTGTATGAACAAGGTTGCGATTCAGCAGCATGGACGATCTCAGTTGTTTATATGAATGCTAGTAATACTTAGTATTACTTGAGAAGGGTGCACATTTCAGAAGTCACACTATAGTTTTACTTATGGATGCTTCATTGGTATTGCGATAATTGCCTGGTTGGTCGGCTGCTGATGTTCAGATTTTGCTATGTAGCACGGAAGAATTAAGGAAGTATTTCTTGTGAGGTGATTATGCATGATAGATGTGTCGATTATTTGGGTGGTTGAGTCGGGATCAGATATGAAGATGCTTGAATTTTTGTGATTGGGAAACTGGGAGTCTCAGAGGTGGACTATTCCCTGGTTGTGCACTATGAAGATCTGGCCAGAATTAGACAGCTAATGGTATATGTTATGGACTGGTTTCAGTGGATCTTTGGGAAGGTTATCTACTCATTTTGGGAGGTCGGAATCAATTTGGAGGCCACTAGTAGGCCTAATGAGAATGTGTATTCTACATGAGGTCGTATTTACTTACTTAAGACAGCTATTGTCGAGGGGTGTGGCATCGACCAGAGTGGATATTATTCGTGTTCTGATATGTTCTATGTGTTTACTCTCTTATGCTACGATAGTTGTGCTATCCGTTTCTCCATGATTATGGTCATGCACTTTGTATGTTTGTTGTGGATTTGCATTTGGTTGTTGACTTTGAGCAATATGGCGTGAGATATTTCATGTGGACTGATGTTTGGATGGGGTCATGCATCGTATCAGAGTTATATTGGGATGTGATCCTTTGTGTTGATTTCGTGTGTTTTGGTTCTCCTTTGTGTGATGGCTTTATAGCATTGTGTTTGTGGTGGCCTCCATCAAATTTGCGGAATGGTTCTCTCATTTGATTCTCTTTTTCATTTTTGGGTGCATTAGAGTTGTTGCTTGTTTAGTGCACGGATTGCATGGTTTGTGGCTCTAGGTGATACTGGTATGGCATGTCGGTCGAGCAGCTTGTACCAGATGAGATGAGGTTAGTGAACCTGAAATGAGCACTATCAGATTTGATTACGCTATGTTTGGAAAACTAATGTCTCTAGGCAACTTAGAATTGGGCTATGGTTCTTGTTTGGCGAGAGAGCTTCACGACTTGTTGATTTGATGGGTGGTTATGAGTCTTTGAGTGTTTTGTTCATCATTGGCAGTGTATGAAGGTTTAGAACAAGGTTTTAATTGATATAAGGTTTGTTATCGGTATCGGGTTTGTCATTGAGCAGCTATTGTGGCCGGGAGTTATTACTATGAGTATCTTAGCTATGTGATATATCATATGATTACCTTTTGGGTTGTGGTTATGGCTTGATTTAGCATGTTCAGACTTATACAATGTATAGCTGTGAATGGGGTCTTGTAATGGATTCCGGAGATTATGGGATTTGATTCTAAGGTTTATGGACTAAGGTTGAAGTAAAGATCTTCAGTTAGGTTGTGTTGTCAATCTTATATGAATTGGGGTGATGTGGGATCAACAACGGGTATGTGTACAAGGAGATTATACGGTGCTTTGATGGCTTTGGAATGACTCTTGGAACGTTCGAGGATGAGCGTATATTTAAGTGGGGGAGAATATAACGACTTGACCGGTCAATTTGAGTATTTCCATTCATTTCAGTGGTTTGAGGTCATGAGTAGCTTAATATGGTATATTATGACTTGCATGTATCGTTGGCTTTTGGTTTTCCAGTGATTCCGGATTGATTAGGAAGAAGGACTCCTAACTAGGAAGCTTTAAGTTGGAAGAGTTGACCAAGTTTGACTTTTGTTTATTTGAACTTGGATTGGAGTTTTGATGGTTCTGTTAGGTCCGGATGTTGATTTTGGACTTGGACGTATGCTCGGATTTGCATTTGGATGTTTTTAGAAGGTTTCAGCACTATTTGGCGAAAGTTGGCAATTTAAAGGTTTGGAAAGTTCATAGGTTTGACCGGTAGTTGACATCGATTTTATCGGGTTCGGATTGTTGTTTCAGAAGTTGGAATATGTTCCTTTTGTCATTTGGGACTTGTCTGCAAAGTTTGGTTGGATTCCGGATTGGTTAGGCTTGAATCAAACGCTTGGTTCGAAGTTTGAAGTTTATGAACTTAAAAGATTGATCTTGATGGATGATTCGTGGTTTTAATGTTGTTATGTGTGATTTGAGGCCTCGAATATGTTCGTGTTATGTTTCGGGACTTGTTGGTATGTTCAGACGGGCTTCCGAGGTGCTCGAGTGAGTTTCAGACCATTTTAAAGTCCTTTTCAACTGCTGGTGTTTGGCTACAGGGATGTACATCGCGATTGCGAAGCATTGGTCGCGATCGCGAAGAGTAAAATGGAAAATTTCGACCTATGAATCGCTTTCGCGGAGGAAACATAACAATCGCATAGAAGAAATTCCGTTGTCGCTGAGCTGACTTCAAAAGCTTATATATTGCAATCTATAAAGAATTTAGAGATGATACAAAAACTTAAGTTGTACCTCTTTGTTTCTAGTTTTCAGAAAATCAAACTGTTTGTCATTTGGAATTCTATATAAAATGTTATGGCTAATATACTACAGGCTGTCTGGAAAGAGTTTAGGATGGATTAAGGAAATTTATTCATCGCAATCGCGAAGGGTAAAAATTGTGATGTACTCTTTTGGAATCGCAATCGTGAAGTTGGTGACCGCGATCATGAAGATGGATGACTGGCAGTGCATTAAAACATCCAATTTCGGAATTTTGAGTTCATTTTCTTCACATTTTAAGTTCTTGGAGCACAAGTAAGGCAATTTTGGAGGAGATTAACACCCAAATCTTGAGGGTAAGTAATTTTATATTTGTTTAGATTATATATTTTGTTTTTTCACGGATTATTACACCTAAATCAAGGATTTGAATAGGAGAAATTGGGGGGGTTTTGTCTAAGTTTTCCTAAAGTGAATAATTGAGTTTTGAACATCGTTATGGAGTCGGATTTGAGTAAAATTAGTATGTTTGGACTCGTAATTGAATGGGTTGCCGGATATTGTGGGTTTTGTTGGATTTAGAGTGCAAGACCGGGGTTGAATTTTTGGTTGAATTTGAGATTTTGACTAAAGATTCAACCTTTATCGTTTGGGTTTGTTTCCTTTGGCATTATTTGATTATTTTGTGTTTCTTTTGGTTAGTTTTGAGCCGTTTGGAGGTTGATTTACGCGGGATGGCACTCCTAGAGTATTTTTGGCTTGCTCGGTATTGGATATGGCTTGTTCGAGGTAACATTTCAAAACTTGGAATTGGGGGTAATTATCCCTAGGAACCATATTATTTGTGATGCGTTGTGGTGACGCACATGCTAGGTGACAGGCGTATGTGCGTGCACCGGGGAAATCATGATTCAAGTTGACTTTTAGACTAGTACTAGACTTGTTTTGCTATCATATCTTGTTATATTCGTGTTTTCCCCTACTTGTTTGATTATTTGAGCGGTGATTCATATTAGGAATCATGTTTAAGCTATGTGCTTATTCGATTGAGACCTAATGAGGCTATTTCTGCTGTTTTGGGTTATATGATTTAACTGTAATTATACACTCAGTCATGGTTCTTTATTTGCATATCATATCTCAGTCTTTGTTCATCATTCATTGTTACATCGCATGTTATCAATATTTTTCCATATGTGGAGTTGTTGGGCTGAGTTGTATGAGATTGTAAGCCCATGTGACTTAAGAGGTTGATAACTGAGGTGGGCCTCAGAGCCATGTTGAGAGTATTTTTGTGGATCATGTTGCACGCCGCAGTAGGCCATACTAGATTTATTATTATTATTATTATTATTATTGAGGATTGGGCTGCACGCCGCAACAGGCCTTATTAGCTTTATTATTATTGTGGATCGGGTTGAACGCCACAACATGACATTATCTTTTGATTAGCGCTTGGGCAGGATTCGCCCCTCCGGAGTTTGACATACCAGCAGTGACCGCAGGCTTTGTGAGGGGCTCAGGAGTCAGGCACCAGTATAGTGCTGAGTGATTGTGTGTGTGTGATGAAGTGGGAATTTGAGACAAACAACTTGAGTATGTTGAGGGTGAGAGTACCTGGGAATATCACTATGAAATCATTCATTTGATATGCATACTTGGCATCTAGGCATAGAGATGCATTTTTCTCATGCTAGACGGTAATGTGACATTTATGATTTGACATGTAGGCATAGAGATGTATATTCCTCATGCTAGACGATATATTATAATTGATGACTCGACATGTATATTGACATATATGCATAGAGATGTACTTCCCTCATGCTAATTGGTAAACAGAAATTCTTATATGGTGTTGTGAATTAGGAATACGATTCTTTTGATAAACTCATGTTTAGTTATTTTTCAGTGGTGAGATTTGGAATTGACTATTTTACTTGAAAGGCATGCCTAATTTTCCGTAACTGTGAAGAAGCTGAGCATATATCTCTAGAGTTATTTACCTTTAGTGTTCTCATTATATTATTATGAGTTGTTATTGGCTATTAGTGGGACTCTGGCCGTCTTCCGAGCTCGCCATTGCTTTCAACCTGAGGTTAGGTTTGTTACTTATTGAGTAAATGGGGTCATTTGCACTCATACTACACTTATGCACCTTGTGTGTAGATCTCGGAGCTGATGTTGCAGAGTGTGGCAGGAGCTGGCATTGAAGATGTACATGCGTTCCAGTTATAGTTGCCACTTGTCCTTGGTAGCTTTAGATTTGTGAATCTGTTTATGTATAATTTGAGCAGATGGTATATTTATTTCATATCAGCTTTGTAAATTTTATGTCTTAGAAGCACATGACTTGTACTACCAATCCTTGGGAGATGGTCTAGAAATTCAGTTATTTTACTCATTTACTTTTATTATGCACATTTGAGTTGTGTTGACTATTAGTTAGCTTACGTAGCGGGTTGAGTTATGTACCATCACGACAAGATAGATTTTGGGTTGTGACACAAACTCAATAAGTAAGTTTTGGCATAATTACAAAAGAAAAAAAGAAGAAAATATAAGTAAGTTTTCGGCTTCATTTGCAGATGAAGGTTGGTCTGCATCCAGACCAGGGCCTTTATCATTATTGTTTTCTTCTTCTTCGGCTTCCTCTTTGGTACCCGAATACTTGGAGCTGGTGATCGAAGAGGCTGAAGCAACAGGCCGAGCAAGGATGTTCTCGAGAGTAGTTGTCTACGATCCACGAGCCTTGGAAATGCAATCATCAATGTTTGTAATGCCTTCTTTGGCCTCCTCCAAAATCTTCCTCCTTATGTCATAAATTACATAGGTTTTCTCGAGGAGGAAAGAATCTTCTTGATCCTGGAGTTTAGCTCAGAGTATATATAACTAATTTTTTGCTCTTTCTATTTCTCCTACATTGCATTTTTTCTATGTTTATTATGTGTGTTTACACACTTTAGCATTAGATTATTATTAGTTTGTTAAGGGGTTAAAAAGATTGGGCTTTTCATTTGTGAGCCAAAATTGGGCAAATATTTGTAGCAAATTGGCAGCGCAAATCAGCCGACCCAGCCTAGTTGTTGGTTTGCCAAGACCCAGATCAAGAAATAGTAGGCTCTTTTCTGAACTCACATACCTAGTTTATACTACTGTCTTTGTCTTCCTTTCAACAAATTAGATAGTTTATAACTTTTCTCTAACAACTCATAAACATTTTCATGTACCAAACTGGGGCAGAAAATTTTGTTTGTTTTGTTCGTCTTTGATGGCTTTGCAGAACCCTGCTGTAAAGCACAGATTGTGGCGATTAAAGCTTGCGGTTTTCAGTTCTCATCAGAAGAAAGAAGATTTTTTATCACAAGATAGTTGGAGCTAGTTTCGATAATGTGTCAGCAACTCAGCGTCTCAAGATTCATCTACTCAATTTCGGATCAGGAAAGCAAGCAACTGAGATTGAGTCATAATCTTTTCTTCAAAGAGCATCAAGATCCAATCTAAGGGCAACACAAGCGAGAAAGTCAAGAATCAAGATTTGACTCCACAAGACACATAGATAGGAATTTTGTAAGACTTAGCTTGCAGGCAATTGTAGTTCTCTTCTCCTTTTCTTTTGATGTAACCAACAAGTAACAGTAACAGCAACAACAGTAGCAGCAGTAGTCTTAACTCTAGTGTCTGGTAGTCCCAGCTACCAAATTTTCCCAGAACTACACTGACATAATTCCTTTATAGCCAAGAATATGTAGGCAACCTCGGAAGTAAGGTTCGGTTACATTTTTCAAAACACATGCTTTCATTGGAGTGATACATGAGCAAAATTAGCTACGGCATTCACTTTCTTAGCACAAAAACTCTTCATGTTCTCAAGCAAAAGAGGGGCAACTATACATATCTAATTTTTTCTCTTTCTATTTCTCCTACATTATATTTTTTCTAGGTTTATTGTGTGTGTTTATATACTTTAGCATTAGATTATTAATTAGTTTGTTAAGGGGTTAAAAGGATTGGGCTTTTCATTTGTGAGCCGAAATTGTGCCAAAATTTATGGCAAATTGGCAGCCCAAATCAGCCGACCCAGTCCAGTTGTTGGTTTTCCAAAACCTAGATAATAAAACTACGTCGTTGCACTTAATGAATATGAGAACGAATCTCATCCATTCAATCTCTTCTAATTCGACGGCTGGTATTCATTCCACAACCCATGTATTTAAAGCCTCAATTGCTCAATATTTGCCTCCATTTCCCCCTTTCTCTTCTCTTCTCTTCTCTTCTCTTCTCTTCTCTTTACTCTCTCGTCTCTATTCTACCTTCCGCCAGCTTCGATTCCTGAACCCTAGCGCCGCCGGCCCAAAATCTCCACCAACGGTCGGCCGTCGTCCAAACCCCATAAACCTTATACCAATCTTCTCCTCTCTTCATCCTCTACCCATATCCAAACCCCCAAATCCTCGAAATCAACCTCAATCTCACAAAATCTACCCTAAACCGAGAAACCCTAGCCGCTGCCACCTTAAAATTCAGCGAGATCTAACATTCCACACCCGGTAATACATACATAAATAGATAGATCACCACCACCGGTCAGCCACCCCCGCTGTCGTACCACTCATCATCATTGACACTCGAGCTCTTTTTAGCCATTTTTGACCTAAAATCCTCATTTTTTTTATCATGATGCTGAAAATATTTATTTTAGCATCTGCCAAAATAAACCAAGCATTCCAAGGCTGAACAACGACTGCTCTTTTTTCCCGGGAATCTGCTCGCTACTCAATTTGGCCTCAAGCGCCCTTAGAATTGGGTAAACCTTGAATTCTTAGCCTCATTTTCTTACTTTTCATGTTCTTGTTTGACTGGTTTTTGTTTGACCTTTAGGTTTTAAGTTTGTTCAATTAAAGTAGCATTTTAATATAGTTTCAATTTCCATAGTTTACTTGGTTTATTTTTTCACCTATATTTTGTGTATTTGAAGTCTTTTAAGTGTTAAGAGCATGCTGATAAATCCTAATCCCTTTACCCCTGTCATCGAGTTTATGTTTCCTACTGTTTGTTTGTAGCTTTGTTATAGTTTAAATTCTGTTTAGTGATCATTTTAGCTCTCAATCATATTTTTTGATTTTCGTCTTTGTTTAACTTAATTGATTACATTAGTTTTTCTCATTGTTAACATGTTTTTGTTATATTTTAAGTCATTAAACTTCAATTACGTGTTTAGTATTTTTGATTGTTTCTCGAGTTTGGATTGAAGCTTATCATTTTCATCTCTCACAATGTTGATCCTGGAATCAAGTCTGGTTCTTATCCATAATCTTTTTCAACCATTGTTCCATTCTAGCTCTCTTCTCCTCGATAGCAATGCCTCTTCTGTTTTGGAGTGTAAGCTAGCTTCTAAGTTATTGATTTGCTCCATAAAAGCAGACTCACGCTTGGCCGTGGTAGTTACGACATCATGCAGTTCAACTACTTAGCCTTTGCCTCCTTGAGATCCTCATGTAATTTAGCGACTTCTTGGTCGTGGGTCATCATTTCTTGTTCAGATTGCTCCAGTCGGGCTTCGAGTTCGCCCATTTGAGAAACTTTTACTTCCAAAATCGGGAGGCACTCGACAAGTGGGTTTCATTTTTTAACTAGTTGATTTTGTTCTGTAGCAAGTTCATCTTTATCCAAAATCAACTTTTATAGGCACTCGGAAGCAAGTAGGTTAGCCTAAAAAGGTTAAAGTTGAGGATATAAAGGCAAAGTCTAGCAAGAAAGAAGGAGAGAGAAGAGGGTTAAATTGATACCTGAGCCGAACAATGCATGTTGTTGTTTATCAGACAGTCAGTAAAAAGAGAGTCCATTTTTCTCCAATCTTTGGTTGTGGCTAGAGGCTTGAGGTAATTAGCCACTAGCTTGGAAATTAGATGGCACTCCTTCGAAATTGTGAGAATGAGACTTCATTTTCCACTAGGATTTTGAGTAGGTGTCGGGTAAGTATTCCCTAATTTCCTATGATCGGATGACCGTGGGGAAGGAACATCTGCCCTCTGTTCGGTTGGGGTCGGTGGAGAGGCAACGCTGGAGTAGAAGGAGTTGCGGTTACAGCTTGTGTAGAAGTTGATGGTGGAGGAATGTTAGGCGCAGAACTCCTTAGAACAGAGGCGTCGACAAGAGCCTGGAAACAAGACTCAGACTTTTCAGCCCATTCCATTTCCGTGAAGAGTCCTTGAACTTCTCCCGATTGTGGTGTTCAAAGCTCTCTTTGCAGAGCATCCGGTTGAGCTGTTAAAGATTACTTTCTTCTTTGAAGAGGAACCGGTTCATCATTAGTTCCTTTATAAAAAAGGATCATTGTGGCTAGTCCAAATGGGGTTTACTTTGTTGAAGTCTTCTCCCGAGTCCCGGCCGTAGAGGTACATTTTCTCTTTAGTTTCTTGTCCTTGGGCTGGGGACTTTAGGAGGAGGTGCCTTCATCGGAAGCAAGAGCGGCTTCAAGAGTTCTTTTCTGGTCGAGGACATTTTGCAATTGTCGTTGGGCTTTCTCTAGGTCATCGAAAACCTCAACATAAGGAAAAATAGAAGACCCCTTTGGAAGGCCTGTGTAGTGCGAAAAGGGAGTCAACAAACTGATTCTGAGTCATGTTGAAAAGTGAAAGAAAGATGGAAGAACTTTTACTTACCATGGTTTTTGACTTTCCAATTAAATTTGGGAGCCATTTCTTTCCACCTTCGAGAGTCCGATGTAAAAATGTCTAGAATTTTCTGTACCAATTCGGCCATGTTCTTAACCTATGGTAGTTCCCAATGACTAGTTTAAATAAGGAAAATAAAAAGTCAAGAAAAGAGGAAGTCTTTTTAAACACGATAAGAAAAAGATATCTGAAGACTTATGAATAAAATTCCAAGATTCAGGAAAGGGAGCGGATGTTGACGGTAAGATGTCTTTGGTCGCAATAACAACGAACTGTTCCGTTCAGCCACGGTCATTATCATCATCAACGCTGGTAAGGATGGCATGATGACCGTGTTTGCTGATCTTTAGCACACCTCCAAAGAAGATCTTTGGGGGGTATAGGTTGATCAAATGTGCGCGAGTTATGTTTTCCCAAGTCTCGGAGCACAGCTTTCATTGAAAAGCCACCGTACGTCGTACTGATGGCCTACCTGAGCCAAGTAGATTTGGCAACAGTGGAAGAATTCTAAAATTATACGATCAATTTCTTAATCCAATCTCATCAATGAAAGGTTATGTATAAACATCATGAACCCTTGTCTGGTAAAGGTGACCCTTTCAACCTCATTGGGGGCAAAGATTTAGATGTTTTTCCAATCTCAACCTTCCTTCATGACGGGAATGCTAGCAAGACGAATGGAAGAAGGATACCTGCAAGCAGGCCAGTGTATGTCACTTTTAGGATTAATAGGTTCTTTTTGGACTAGAAGACCCAACTGGGAGTTGAGTTGGAGAGAAATGATGGTATTAACGGTAGGAGGTTCGGATTCAACATCGTCTTCTTTTGTTTTGTTCTTCTTAGGGCCACCACTGAAGAGAAGACCAGAGTTTCCAAGCGCAGAAGTAACAAAAGACATGATGGTAGAATATCTGGTATTTTGTAGATAAAACACTTTCTTTTTCATTTTCATGAAATGGGTATTTTTTTATGATGCAAAAAAAGTATTTTATTTCATGTCAACAAAATGATGTAGTAAAAGTATATTTTTTTTCATTTTATCAAAATGAGTATTTTCTTTTCATGATATAGGAAAAGTATTTTCTTTCATTTCAATAAAATGATGTAGTAAAAAGTATTTTCTTTTATTTCAACAAAATGAGTATTTTCTTTTCATGATGTAAAAAAAAAAATTCTTTATTTCAACAAAATGAGTACTTTCTTTTCATGTTCTAGAAAGAGTACTTTTTTTAAATCAAAAAAAAGTATTTTCTTTTTTGTTATGGAGCACAAATTTTAACGTTGTTTTTGCGTGAAAAAAGTAAAACAACACATTATAAGTTCCTTTGGGTTTGTATAAATTTTTATAAGAATAATTAAATTCTTGAAGAAAATAAAATCCTAACGTTTGGTATTTGGGTTGGGATTGGGGGAGGGGGGGGGGGGGAGCACAAGAAATATGGGGATTTGGGGGAAGGGGAGTGAGGAGAGTAGCATAAAAATTATTTTTCTACCAAATAATATATACTCTCTAACCAAACACTAGAAAATATTTTTCGGAAAAAGTTTTATACTCACCAACCAAACAAGGGAAAATAAGTGATAAAATCACTCATTTTCCAAGAAAATATATTCATCGAAAATATTTTCGTCATACCAACACACCCTCAATGAGCAGATGTTATAGAGAATCTTTGTATTAATGTTCAACCATTATTCAATCATCAATAGAGATTTTATTCTCATTCAAGAAGAGCTTGATTTGGGGATCTTGACTCTCTCAATAGAGCTATAAATAGAAAAACTTGTATCCATAGTTAGGGACGAAAAATCATCTGTACTCAAAGGATATAATTTGCTCTCACTATATAAAATTATTTACTTTGTTTTTTTTTTTAACATTATTCCTATTATTGCTTCAGAGAGGCTCATCATATAGCCAGGCTTGTATTTCCTTTAAGTTATTTTTATAATTTTGATTCTATTCTTATTTTATTCATATTCCTGGATCAAATTAATTCATGTGTCTATAAACCACGTTATAAATTTAACTGTACCATTTTACGGATAAACAAGTATGACCCTCCATAATATTGCAAAGTTAAAGGAAACAATTAATTATGTCAAAGACTCCTCTAAGAAGTCATGTTAGATTCGAATTTAAAATTTTAGGCTTAGAAAGTCTAACAAGGAATGTACCAACAATTCTTCCACTAAGGTGGTACAAACAGATTTATAAAAGCATACGTGCTTCTTCTCTTATCCGTCTCCATCTAATGGAGTATATATTCTGTGAATCTTGCAAATTGATTTCTTAATTTATGGAAGATGGACATGGATTTGAAGATTGTCTCTTTTAGCAAAATAATGGTCAAATCACCACTCTCTCATTCTATAGAAGTCTTATCTCTTCTAATGAAAGACCATGTCATGTACTTTTTTTTATCCTATTTGCATCATGTATTGATGCACATGGCCATATATGTAGTTACTAGATTAATGTTGCTCGTGCTTACGTACGGGGCCATTAATCGTGATTGTTCCTTTATCCTTGCTTATTACTTTTATTTTTGTTATAATTTGTTGTTATATTTCAAATTGAACTGACTTTTATATTGTCGATTGTTAGAATATGAAGACAATCAAGAAAAAATGGGATATATAAAAATGATAAAATAAACACAAACCTCTCTAGATGACATCCCCTTCTAACTTTTTTTATATAACATTTTATAAAGAAAAGTATAAAATGTTTGAATTAATATTGTGATTTTTTATTTACTTATCCATGGTTAGAACTCCCTTTGTTAGATAGCTAATTTAATTGTGATAATATTAATAAGTTCTGTTATTGCAACGACCCGACCGGTTACGTTGAGCTTTTGCATTCCGTCTAGTTGTTTGAAGTCTTGAGTAGCTTCATATGATGTATTATGACTTGTGTGAATCGTCGATTTTGGTTTTCAGATGATTCGGAATAGATTTGGAATAATGATTCTCAACTAGGAAGCTTTAAGTTGGAAGAGTTGACCAAGTTTGACTTTTGTGTATTTGGCCTCGGATCGGAGCTTTGATGGTACCATTAGATCCGGATAGTGATTTTGGACTTGGGTGTATGCCCGAATTTGCATTTGGGTGTTTCTAGAGGGTTTCGGCACTATTTGGCGAAAGTTAGAAATTTGAAGGTTTGGAATGTTCATGAGTTTGACCGAGAGTTGACTTTGATAATATCGGGTTCGAATTATTGTTTCGGGAGTTTGAATAGGTTCGTCATGTCATTTGGAACTTGTATGCAAAATTTGAGATCATTCCGAGTTGATTTGATATGGTTCGACACGAATTTTGGAAGTTGAAAGTTCAAAAGTTCATTAAGTATGATTTGAGGCGCGATTCATTTTTTTGATATTGTTATGTGGGATTTGAGGACTCGAGTAGGTCCGTGTTACGTTTTTGAACTTGTTGATATGTTCGGACGAGGTCCTAAGGGCCTCTGGTGTGTTCCGGGCGTGATGCGGATCACTTCGGATGGTTTTTGTATTGCTGACTGCTGATGTTTCAGTTATTCTTCGCGATCACGAAGTGATTCTTGGGGCTGTGTATTTACTTCTTATTCGGGCTCGTGACAGGATGAACGCGTTCGAGTAAAGTTAGGACTGGGCTTCTATGCATTCGCGTAGTGATTGGGCTGAGCTAGGCAGTCGATGGTTTCCTCTTCGCATTCGCGTTCGCGTAGTTATGTCAGCTTTGTGCATCGTATTAGCTAGGCTTGTGCCGCGAACGCGTAGATTTAATTGTGGCAGCGTAATATTTGTGCATTGCGATCGTGAAGGTAAAACGGCGATCGCGTAGAGTACCACTGGGCAGTGCATATAAGTACTCTATTACGGACCTTTGAGTTATTCTATCACATTTTGAGTTGGGGAGCTTGGATTTGGGCGATTTTGGAGATAATTTTCGCCACATGAATGGGGGTAATGCTTTATACTCGGATTTGATTATATTTCATGATTTTATCTTTGATTTTGGTATTTGATTATTGATTTTGAAAGATAAATTGGGGGATTTTTGTCTAAACTTTTGTAAAGTGAATATTTGAGTTTTGAACATCGATTCGGAGTTGGATTTGAGTAAAATTAGTATGGTTGGACTCGTAATTAAATCGGTTGTCAGAATTTATATGTTTTGTCAAGTTCGGAGGTGCGAGCCTGGGTTTGACTTTTTGGTTGACTTTAAGTATTTGATTAAAGATTCGATCTTTATCGATTGCGTTTGTTTCATTGGGAATTATTTGATATTTTTGAGTTGGTTTTGGCTAGTTTCGAATCGTTCGGAGGTCGATTTTTTTGGATGGAGCTTATAGAGTATTGTTTGGCTTGCTCGTAGTTGATTTGACATGCTTGAGGTAAGTATCCTATCTAACCTTGGTTAAGGCACTAGTTTCCTGAGTTATTTGTGATAGGTATGTGCTATGAGTGCGCATATATGTGGGGTTTGAGGCCATGTGCGAGCACCGGGGTATTTATCCATGCTCGGAGTAGTGCTTACGCTATGATATGCATAGAGTTGACTATTAAGCTTTAAGCTATAATGCTTCTCGTGTTTATATCATTGTTGTGAACTATTTGAGCCATGTTTGATGTTACGAAGAGGCTAATTCCCTGAAAAAAATTGGTAATTGCTATATCTATGATAAAATTGCCGATTTGAGCTATGATAGCATACTTTGCACATCCCTACACTTTAGCATGTTATTATACCGGTCCAGGAGCATGAAATTTGATATTCATTCATCACATACATGTGTTCTTGTATATTTATTTTTGTGTGATATGATTTGGACCGGATGCATGTGACCATGCCTGGCGGATTGTGTTGTTATGCCTATGACAATGCCATGTGGATTGTGTTGTTATGCATGTGACCACGCCGGATGGATTTAGATATTATGCATGTGACCACGCTGGGCGGATTGTGTTGTTATGCATATGACCATGCCGGACGGATTATGATATTGTGCATGTGACCAGGCCGGGCGGATTGTGATATCAGAACGTGAGTTGTCCATGCAACACGTGAGTTGTTCGTGCAGATTGATATTATTAACACGTGAGTTATCCGTGCGAATCCAGATATTGATATTGTAGCACGTGAATTATCCGTGTAGCACGTGAGTTTTCCGTGCAGTTGATATTATTAGCACATGAGTTGTCCGTGCAACGTGTGGATACGAATCCATCCCCCTAGGGTCACCCTCCTATGTTTCTCTCTTGATTGTGTACTCGCAGATTGTGAGAAACCAATGTGTGTGCTCTGGGAGAACTGGTTACTAATATTTGGATCTGGTTACACGCCGCAACAAGCCTTATTGGCTTATTGTTATCAGGATCAGGTTGCGCGCCACAACGGACTGATTTGTCGTTATTGTATTTCATCTTTACTTGTAAATTCCTTGATTGTTTACCTGATTTACTTGCATATCTTCCTTATATGCTGGAATGTTGCCTGAGAAGAACACTTTAAAATAAAGAATTGTGAGCACCAAGGTGGTTTTACGTAAGATTCTCTGATTTGATCATATATTTCTTCTATACTTGTTGAAATTATGAGCTGTACAGGTGATAACAAGTATCATTTGTGATTCTTGCTTCTTTTATCTCGTCGAGGTTAATTAGGATACCTTTTAAGTACATGAGGTCAGTTGTACTCATACTACACTTTTGCACCTTGCGTGCAGATGTTGGAGCTGATATTGCTGTGAATGGAGGAGCTTGCATTGAAGATGTACTCGCGTTCCAAATTTCGCTACCACTAGTTCTTGGTAGTTCTAGATTTGAGATTCTGTTCATGTACATTTCAAACATATGTTGTATCATTTTTCAATTCAGTTTGTAAATTTAAGTCTTAGTGGCTTTGTCCTTTGGGAGTTGTATAAAGATTCACTTATTTCACTTTTGACTCTTTTTTTTATTATTAAATTGTGTTTATTGTTATTTGGCTTACCTAGCGGGTTGGGTTAGGTGTCATCACAACTAATTGAATTTTGGGTCGTGACAAGTTGGTATCACAGCTCTAGGTTCTACGAGTCATGTAAAAGTATCTAGTAGAGTCTTGCGGATCAGTATGATGAGAAGAGTTACTTGGGATGTGAAACAGACTATTGGGTGATTGATTTCTGTACTGATGTGCTTAACGGTCTCGAGCTATGTGCGTGTCGAGGGGTCTTTCATGTTGTTATTTGTGGAACGCAACAGATTCTCATGTCTTGTTGACGAGTTCATATTCGGGAAGATTAAGTGATTGCGTAGTAGTTGTGGCCGTGAAAGGGCATAGAGAGATGTCAATTTGAGACTAAGCATGTGGGTTATCTCATGCGGGATGTTCTGAGGTTGTGTGATTCTTATGATGATTATGTGGAGAGTTTCTTTCTACCAGTGAGTTGCAGGTGTTGCAATTTGATTTTGGAACGCTTGAGGAAGTTAGCTTGGCGGTCACGAGGATGAATATGAGTTTAGCAAATTATTTAGGGTAATCTTTATGATTAGAGCTACATGAGCTTATGAAGGATTTAGAGGAATTAGTGCAGAATTATGGAAGTAATGGAGTAAGGGTATTGTGGTTTTTCGGATGTTGTGTTCTATGGCTTTGAGCCAAGTGAGAGAGTCTGCTATCGACGATCAGGTTACAGGTTATGTGCTGAGAATAATGATGGTATTAACGGTAGGAGGTTCGGATTCAACATCGACTTATTTTGTTTTGTTCTTCTTAGGGCCATCAACGAAGAGAAGGCCAGAGTTTCCAAGGGCAGAAGTAGCAGAAGACTTGATGGTAGAATATCTGGGTAAGAATGTTTTACTAAGAAGAATGGGAATTTGCAGAAGAGTTCTAAGGAAATTCTTCGAAGAAGAAGAAGAGCTTGTAAAAGTGAAAGGTAAAAGTGATGAGTAGTGGAGAAGTTTATCAATGGCGGAATTCATGGTCATGATTACCTTGAAAATTAGCAAAAATAGTTGCTGAATCACCGAATAACCTGTTCGAGTCATTAAATTCGAGAAGACGTGCGTCCTTTCAAGTGTCAGAAACTGTTCAGGAACTTTTCCGCAAAGTTATCTACTCCCCGGTAACATAAAGTTTTGTCACCGGAAAGTTGGGAGACTATCTGTATGGGATACAATTGGTTAGCAACAGATGGACGAATGACGAGATGACACGTGGAACGGAAGATATGTAAGATATGAGTCAGCAAATAGTTGGCATCGGATACAAGTATGTGATCGGTGCTGAATAAGTTCCGAAGGCATTGGAATCGAGAACGAAGATTTGAGTAAAATATTTTCCCTATCAAAAAAAGGAAAAATATTTTTGAAAACTCATAACTTCTACACCCTATTCCGCATCCCTACCAACCCACCCTCACACAACCCACCCCTACCCTACCCCACCCCCACCTGCCCCGCTGATCACGTCCAATTCACACCTCCTCTTCCTCGCTCTCTCCTCCGCCAACAACAACCCTCCCCCCACCCCCCCCCTCCACCCTAAATAAAAATATTATTAAGAGTACTTTTTTTTATGTTGTAAATAAAGCACTTTCTTTTTTATTTCCACAAAATGGGTATTTTTTTATGATGCAAAAAAGGTATTTTCTTTCATGTCAACAAAATGATGTAGTAAAAGTATTTTTTTTTTATTTTATCAAAATGAGTATTTTCTTTTCATGATGTAACAAAAGTATTTTCTTTCATTTCAATAAAATGATGTAGTAAAATGTATTTTCTTTTATTTCAACAAAATGAGTATTTTCTTTTCATGATGTAAAAAAAATATTTTCTTTTATTTCAACAAAATGAGTATTTTCTTTTCATGATGTAAAAAAAAATTTTCTTTTATTTCAACAAAATAAGTACTTTCTTTTCATGTTATAGAAAGAGTACTTTTTTTAAACCAAAAAAAAAGTATTTTCTTTTTTGTTATGGAGCACAAATTTTAACGTTATTTTTGCGTGAAAAAAGTAAAACAACACATTATAAGTTCCTTTGGGTTTGTATAAATTTTTATAAGAATAATTAAATTCTTGAAGAAAATAAAATCCTAACGTTTGGTATTTGGGTTGGGGGTGGGGGGAGAGCACAAGAAACATGGGGATTTGGGGGAAGGGGGGTGAGGAGAGTAGCATAAAAATTATTTTTCTAACAAATAATTTATACTCTCTAACCAAACACTAGAAAATATTTTTCGAAAAATTTTTTTCACTCACCAACCAAACAAAAAAAAATAAGTGATAAAACTACTCATTTTCCAAGAAAATATATTCTAGGAAAATATTTTCGATATACCAACACACCCTCAATGAGCAGATGTTATAGAGAATCTTTATATTAATGTTCAATCATTATGCAACCATCAATAGGGATTTTATTCTCATTCAAGAAGAGCTTGTTTTGGGGATCTTGTCTCCCTGAATAGAGCTATAATTAGGAAAACTTGTATCCATAGTTAGGGACGAAAAATCATCTGTACTCAAAGGCTATAATTTGCTCTCACTATATAAAATTATTTACTTTGTTTTGTTTTTAACATTATTCTTATTATCGCTTCTAGAGAGGCTCATCATATAGCCAGACTTGTATTTTCTTTAAGTTATTTTTATAATCTTGATTCTATTCTTATTTTATTCATATTTTTGGATCAAATTAATTCTTGTGTCTATAAATCACGTTATAAATTCAACTGTACCATTTTACGGATAAACAAGTATGACCCTCCATAATATTGCAAAGTTAAAGGAAACAATTAATTATGTCAAGACTCCTCTAAGAAGTCATGTTAGATTCGAATTTACAATTTTTAGGCTTAGAAAGTCTAACAAGGAATGTACCAACAATTCTTCCACTAAGGTGTACAAACAGATTTATAAAAGCATACGTGCTTCTTCTCTTATCTGTCTCCATCTAATGGAGTATGTATTCTGTGAATCTTGCAAATTGATTTCTTAATTTATGGAAGATGGACATGGATTTGAAGATTGTCTCTTTTAGCAAAATAATGGTCAAATCACCACTCTCTCATTCTATAGAAGTCTTATCTCTTCTAATGAAAGACCATGTCATGTACTTTTTTTAATCCTATTTGCATCATGTATTGATGCACATGGCCATATATGTAGTTACTAGATTAATGTTGCTCGTGCTTACGTACGGGCCCATTAATCGTGATTGTTCCTTTATCATGGTAACCACTCTCCACTTTCAATCAAGAGGTTGTGAGTTCGAGTTACTCCAAGAGCAAGATGGGGAGTTCTTGGAGGGAAGGATATCGAGGGTCATTTGGAAACAGCCTCTCTACCCTAGGGTAGGGGTAAGATTTGCCTACACACTAACCTCTCCAGACCCCACTAGTGAGATTATACTGGGTGATTGTTGTTGTTGTATTTCAAATTGAACTCACTTTTATATCGTCGATTGTTAGAATATGAAGACAATCAAGAAAAAATGGGATATATAAAAATGAGAAAATAAACACAAACCTCTCTAGATGACATCCTCTTCTAACTTTTTTTATATAACATTTTCTCAAGAAAAGTATAAAATGTTTGAATTAATATTGTGATTTTTTATTTGCTTATCCATGGTTAGAACTCCCTTTGTTAGATAGCTAATTTAATTGTGATAATGTTAATAAGTTCTGTTATTGCAACGATCCGACCGGTCATGTTGAGCTTTTGCATTCCGTCTAATTGTTTGAAGTCTTGAGTAACTTCATATGATGTATTATGACTTGTGTGAATCGTCGATTTTGGTTTTCAGATGATTCGGGATAGATTTGGAATAATGATTCTCAACTAGGAAGCTTTAAGTTGGAAGAGTTGACCAAGTTTGACTTTTGTGTATTTGGCCTCGGATCGAAGCTTTGATGGTTCCATTAGATCCGGATAGTGATTTTGGACTTGGGCGTATGCTCGAATTTGTATTTGGGTGTTTCTAGAGGGTTGCGGCACTATTTGGCGAAAGTTAGAAATTTGAAGGTTTGGAATGTTCATGAGTTTGACCGAGAGTTGACTTTGATGATATCGGGTTCGAATAGTTATTTCGGGAGTTGGAATAGGTTCGTTATGTCATTTGGAACTTGTATGCAAAATTTGAGGACATTCCGAGTTGATTTGATATGGTTCGACATGAGTTTTGGAAGTTGAAAGTTCAAAGTTCATTAAGTATGATTTGAGGTGCGGTTCATTTGTTTGATATTGTTATGTGGGATTTGAGGCCTCGAGTAGTTCCGTGTTACGTTTTGGAACTTGTTGATATGTTCGGACGAGGTCCTGAGGGCCTCTGGTGTGTTCCGGACGTGATGCGGATCATTTCGGATGGTTTTTGTATTGCTGATTGCTAGTGTTTCGGTTGTTCTTCGAGATCGCCAAGTGATTATTGGAGCTGGGTATTTACTTCTTATTCGGGCTCGCGACAGGATGAACGCGTTCGAGTAAAGTTAAGACTGGGCTTCTATGCGTTCGCGTAGTGATTGGGCTGAGCTGGGCAGTCGATGGTTTCCTCTTCGCATTCGCGTTCGCATAGTTATGTCAGCTTTGTGCATCGCATTAGCTAGGCTTGAGCCGCGAACGCATAGAGTTAATTGTGGCAGCGTAATATTTGTGCATTGCGATCACGAAGGTAAAATCGCGATCGCGTAGAGTACCACTGGGCAGTGCATATAAGTACTCTATTACGGACCTTTGAGTTATTCTATCACATTTTGAGTTGGGGAGCTTGGATTTGGGCGATTTTGGAGATAATTTTCACTACATGAATGGGGGTAAGTGCTTTCTACTCAGATTTGATTATATTTCATGATTTTATCTTTGATTTTGGTATTTGATATTGATTTTGAAAGATAAATTGGGGGATTTTTGTCTAAACTTTTGCAAAGTGAATATTTGAGTTTTGAACATCGATTCGGAGTTGGATTTGAGTGAAATTAGTATGGTTGGACTCGTAATTAAATCGGTTGTCGGAATTTATATGTTTTGTCAGGTTCGGAGGTACGAGCCCGGGTTTGACTTTTTGGTTGACTTTAAGTATTTGATTAAAGATTCGACCTTTATCGATTGCATTTGTTTCATTGGGAATTATTTGATATTTTTGAGTTGGTTTTGGCTAGTTTCGAATTGTTCGGAGGTCGATTTTGTTGGATGGAGCTTATAGAGTATTGTTTGGCTTGCTCGTAGTTGATTTGACGTGCTTGAGGTAAGTATCCTATCTAACCTTGGTTAAGGCACTAGTTTCCTGAGTTATTTGTGATAGGTATGTGCCATGAGTGCGCATATATGTGGGGTTTGAGGCCATGTGCGAGCACCGGGGTATTTATCCATGCTCGGAGTAGTGCTTACGCTATGATATGCATAGAGTTGACTATTAAGCTTTAAGCTATAATACTTCTCGTGTTTATATCATTGTTGTGAACTATTTGAGCCATGTTTGAGGTTACGAAGAGGCTAATTCCCTGAAAAAAATTGGTAATTGCTATATCTATGATAAAATTGCCGATTTGAGCTATGATAGCATACTTTACACATGCCTACACTTTAGCATGTTATTATACTGGTCCAGGAGCATGAAATTTGATATTCATTCATCACATACATGTGTTCTTGTATATTTATTTTTGTGTGATATGATTTGGACCGGATGCCTGTGACCACGCCTGGCGGATTGTGTTGTTATGCCTATGACAACGCCAGGCGGATTGTGTTGTTATGCATGTGACCACTCCGGATGGATTCAGATATTATGCATGTGACCACGCTGGGTGGATTGTGTTGTTATGCATATGACCATTCTGGACGGATTATGACATTGTGCATGTGACCAGGCCGGGTGGATTGTGATATCAGAACATGAGTTGTCCATGCAACACGTGAGTTGTTCGTGCGGATTGATATTATTAGCACGTGAGTTATCCGTGCGGATCCAGATATTGATATTGTAGCATGTGAATTATCCGTATAGCACGTGAGTTTTCCGTGCAGTTGATATTATTAGCACATGAGTTGTCCGTGCAGCGTGTGGATACGGATCCATCCCCCTAGGGTCACCCTCCCATGTTTCTCTCTTGATGGTGTACACGCAGATTGTGAGAAACCAATGTGTTTACGGTTGTTGTGTGCTCTGGGAGAACTGGTTACTAATATTTGGATCTGGTTGCACGCCGCAACAAGCCTTATTGGCTTATTGTTATCAGGATCAGGTTGCGCGCCACAACGGACTGATTTGTCGTTATTGCATTTCATCTTTACTTGTAAATTCCTTGATTGTTTACCTGATTTACTTGCATATCTTCCTTATATGCTGGAATGTTGCCAAAGAAGAACACTTTAAAACAAAGTATTATGAGCACCAAGGTGGTTTTACTTAAGATTCTCTGATTTGATCATATATTTGTTCTATACTTGTTGAAATTATGAGTTGTACATGTGATAACAAGTATCATTTGTGATTCTTGCTTCTTTTATCTCGTCGAGGTTAATTAGGATACCTTTTAAGTACATGAGGTCAGTTGTACTCATATTACACTTCTGCACCTTGCGTGCAGATGTAGGAGCTGATATTGCTGTGAATGGCTGAGCTGGCATTGAAGATGTACTCGCGTTCCAAATTTCGCTACCACTAGTTCTTGGTAGTTCTAGATTTGAGATTCTGTTCATGTACATTTCAAACAGATGTTGTATCATTTTTCAATTCAGTTTGTAAATTTAAGTCTTAATGGCTTAGTCCTTTGAGAGTTGTATAAAGATTCACTTATTTCACTTTTGACTCTTTTTTTATTATTAAATTATGTTTATTGTTATTTGGCTTACCTAGCGGGTTGGGTTAGGTGTCATCACAACTAATTGGATTTTGGGTCGTGACAAGTTGGTATCACAGCTCTAGGTTCATAGGTTCTACGAGTCATGTGAAAGTGTCTAGTAGAGTCTTGCAGATCGGTATGATGAGAAGAGTTACTTGGGATGTGAAACGTACTATTGGGTGATTGATTTCTATACTGATGTGCTTAACGATCTCGAGCTATGTGCGTGTCGAGGGGTCTTTCATGTTGTTACTTGTGGAACGCAGTAGAATATCATGTCTTGTTGACGAGTTCATATTCGGGAAGATTAAGTGATTGCGTAGTAGTTGTGGCTATGAAAGGGCATAGAGAGATGTCAATTTGAGGCTAAGCATATGGGTTATCTCCTGCGGGACGTTCTGAGGTTGTGTGATTCTTATGATGATTATGTGGAGAGTTTCTTTCTACCAGTTAGTTACAGGTGTTGCAGTTTGAGTTTGGAACGCTTGAGGAAGTTGGCTTGGCAGTCACGAGGATGAATATGAGTTTAGAAAATTATTTGGGGTAATCTTTATGATTAGAGCTACATGAGCTTATGAAGGATTTAGAGGAATTAGTGCAGAATTATGGCAGTAATGGAGTAAGGGTATTGTGATTTTTCGGATGTTGTGTTCTATGGCTTTGAGCCAAGTGGGGGAGTCTGCTATCGACGATCAGGTTACATGGTTATGTGCTACATCAGTTTCGGCCTGAGACATGTTTACAGATCAGTTATGACTTGAAGAGATCGGTTTTAAGGATGAATTAAGCAAAACAATTTCAGGATGCATGATGTAATATACGTTTGGGAAATATTGGAAATCTTGGAATTATTTGGGTTACTAATTATGGTGAATGTAATGCGCTAAGGAAAAGGACCCGCTCGGTTGCTTAGATATGTGGGTTACTTCTTTGTATGTTGGTGTGCTAAAGGAGCATGGGTTGTTTGGCTTATTCGAGCGGTGTAATTGGGATTAGAGAAGAGTGGATGGCTTTTGTAAAGGTTCTAATGGGTTCAGGAATCATATGTGGTATTTGAAGAATTTTTGAATTTGTAAATGGCTAAGATCTGAGATTTGCATTGGATAGTGTCGGTACTAGCGGTATTTTTATATTATTATGAATTTTACATTTCAGTATTAGAGAGGTTAAGGAAACAGTTTCAAATTCACATGAGGTCTCTTCAGAGTGGGTATCTTGGTTGCGGTATTTTTGTGCACCTAAGAGGGAATACAGCGGCTCATGGGCTTTAGGATGATGGGTTTTCATGCTAGGATCTCTTGTGGTGAGTGTTGTGTTAAGGGTCGTAGTGTTCTAGCAAGAAGAAAAGTTAACTTGAAGGTAATTCAGAAGGAACTCAGAAAAATAGGACTGCTTGGTGGTAAATCGGTTCTTTTGGTTCTTATGATGTGGTGAGTCTCTACAGGTGTTTTGTGGGAATATTCTTGGGCTTGGTGACCTACGTGACTTGGTTGAGTTAGAGGATTCAATTCGGATGGCTTGGTTATGTATAAATGGTTTTCGAAGAGTTCTCGATGATTTCTACCACGGCTTGGGATGGATGTTTTTGTCAGGAATGAGAAGTATGTTGCATGTTGTGATTTTCTCGCGGATGGGGTCTAGAGGTAGGTTTATGGCTGATGGAGTATGTATCTTACTGGTGCTTCAGATTTATTAGTGATATTCTCGTGCTTTTCATTTGATGGCATGATAGATGCAGTACGACGTGTGGGATTGAGCTTTACATGTACAAGGTCGCGGTTAAGTTTTGAAGGGAAGGTCATGAATTTTAGACAGCATAGACGATCTCAGATGTTTAGATGAATCCTAGTACTAATTGGTATTACCTGAGAAGGATACGCATTTCAGAAGGCGCACTGTGTTTTGACTTACGGATGCTTAATTGGTATTGTGGTACTCATCACGTTGATTGACTGCTAATGTTCAGATTTTGCTATGTGGCACGGAAGAATTGTGGAAGTATTTCTCATGGAATGAGTGTGTATAAAGGATGTGTCAAGCACTTGAGTGGTCAAATTGGGATCGGATATAGTGATTCTAGTATTCTAGGGACTTGGAGACTGGGAGTTCTCAAAGGCAGATTGTTCCTTGGTTGCGGACTCTGAAGGTATGGCCAAAGTTAGACAGCTAATGGTATGTATGATGGCCAGGTTATTGTGGACTCTTGGAAGGTTATTTATCTATTTATGGATGACCGGAGTTGATTTGGAGAACCATTAGTAGGTCTGATAAGGACGTGTATTCTACATCAGATCGAATTTGTTGACTCAACACTGTTATTGTTAAGGGGTGTGTCATTCGGTTAGAGTTGAACTTGTTCATGTTCTGATATGTTCTATATGTTGCTCTTCTATGGTACGATGGGTTGTGATCGATTGGGTATTTGCACACATGGTGTATTCCGTCTGGGTCTTGTGACGAAATTTGAGCGAGATAGTTCTTGGGGTGTTGAATGGTTGATTGTACATTGGTTATGGTCTTTCCAGGTTGTGGTATATTTTTCTGCTCGTTTCTCCATGGTTACGGTCATGCACTTCGTGTATTTGATGTTGATTTGCATATGGTTGTTGAATTTGAGCATTATGACTCGAGGTATTTCGTATGGATCGGTGTTCGGATCGGGTCACGTATCGCAGTGCAGTTATGTTGGGATATGATCTTTTGTGTTGATTTCGTGTGTTTTGGTTCTACTTTGGGTGATGGGTTCCTAGCACTGTGCTTGTGGTGGTATCTGTCGAGCTTGCAGGACAGTTCACTTATTTGAGCCATTTTTTTTATTTTTGGTTACATTTAAGTTGTTGCTTATTGGTGCGCGGGATCGCACGATTTGCGGCTCTAGGTAGTATTTTGTGTGACATTTTAGTAGAGCAGCTTGTATTTCATGAGACGAGATCATTGGACCTAGAATGAGTACTATCGGATTTGATTATAATATGTTTTAAAAGATAATATAAGAAGTCAGCTTATAATTTGGTAATGGATCTTATCGAGTGAGAGAGCTCCATGACTTGTTGATCTGATGAGTGGTTATGCGTTTGTGCTTGTTTCTTTTATCATCGACAGTATACAAAGGTTTTGAACGAGGTTTTATTTGATATGATATTTATTACCGGTACCGGGCATGTTTTTGAGCAGCTACTGTGATCGGAATTTATTGCTACGAGTATGCTAGTTATGTGGTATATCATGTGATTACGTCTTGGGTTATGGTTGTTGCTTGATACTGCTTGTTCAGACTTATACAGTGTGTAGATGCGAGATGCGGGCCTAGTAATAATTTTCGGATGTTGGAAATTAGGTTATGAGATTTACGGACTAAGGTTGAATTAAGGATCTTCAGTTATGTTGTGTTGTCAGGCTTATATGGATTGGGGTGACGTGGGATCATCACCCAGGTTTGTCCATGGTGAGTTTACATAGTGATTTGATGTCTTTGGAATGACTCTAGGCACGTTTAAGGACGAATGTATGTTTAAGTAGGGGAGAATATAACGACCCGACCGGTTGTTTTGAGCTTTTGCATTCTATCTAGCTGTTTGAAGTCTTGACTAGCTTCATATGATGTATTATGACTTGTGTGAATCATCGATTTTGATTTTCAGGTGATTTGGGATTGATTTAGAGGAATGATTCTCAATTAGGAAGCTTTAAAATGGAAGAGTTGACCTAGTTTGACTTTTGTATATTTGGCTTCAGATCAGAGTTTTGATAGTTCCGTTATGTTTGGATAGTGATTTTGGACTTCGGCGTATGCCCGGATTTGCATTTGGGTGTTTCTAGAAGGTTTCGGCACTATTTGGTGAAAGTTGGAAATTTTAACCGAGATTTGACTTTGATATATCGAATTCGAACTGTTGTTCCGGGAGTTAGAATAGGTTCGTTATGTCATTTGGAACTTGTATGCAAAATTTGAGGTCATTCCGAGTTGATTTGATATGGTTCGACACGAGTTTATGAAGTTGAAAGTTCAAAAGTTCATTAAGTATGATTTGAGGTGCGATTCATGGTTTTGATGTTATTTTGTGTGATTTGAGTCCTTGAGTAGGTCCGTATTATATTTTGGGACTTGTTGGTATGTTCGAACAGGGTCCCGAAGGGCTCGGGTGAGTTTCAGATGTTATTCAGATCATTTCGGATAGTTTTTGTATTGTTGATTGCTGGTTTTTTTGTTGTTCTTCGTGATCGCGAAGATGAGGATGTGATCGCGAAGTGATTCTTTGAGCTGGGTATTTACTTCTTATTCAAGTTCGCGATAGGATGAATGCATTCACTTAGAGTTAGGACTGGTCTTCTTCGCGTTCGCATCTGCTTCTATGCGTTCACGAAGTGATTAGGCTGAGCTGGGCAGTCGATGGTTTCCTCTTCACATTCATGACGTTGCTCCCGCGTTTGCGTAGTTCTATCAGCTTTGTGCATCACGTTTGCGAGGCTTGTGCTGCGAACGCATAGAGTTAATTGTGGCAGCGTATTTGTGCATCGCGATCACGAGGGTACTACTGCGATCGCGTAGAGTACCACTAGGCAGTGCATATAGGTACTCTATTTCGGACCTTTGAGTTATTTTATCACATTTTGAGCTGGGGAGCTCGGATTTGGGCAATTTTGGAGAGGATTTTCACCACATGGATTGGGTAAGTACTTTCTACTCGAATTTGATTATATTTCATGATTCTATCTTCGATTTTGGCATTTGATTGATGATTTCGAAAGAGAAATTAGGGATTTTTGTATAAACTTTTCTAAAGTGAATATTTGAGTTGTGAACATCGATTTAGAGTCGAATTTTAGTGAATTAGTATGGTTGGACTCGTAATTAAATGGGTTGTCAAAATTTATAAGTTTTGTCAGGTTTTGAAGTGCGGGCCCGAGTTTGACTTATTAGTTGACTTTGAGTATTTGATTAAAGATTCAACTTTTATCGATTGAGTTTGTTTCATTGGGCATTATTGAATTTTTTTGAGTTTCTTTTGGCTAGTTTCAAGCCATTTGGGGGTCGATTTGTGTGGGATGGAGCTTATTGAGTATTATTTGGCTTGCTCGATAGTTGATTTGACTTGCTTGAGGTAAGTATCCTATCTAAAATTGGTTTAGGCACTAGTTGCCTGGGTTATTTGTGATAGCTACGTATAGGCGCGCATATGTGTAGGATTTGAGCCCAAGTGCGAGCACCGGGGTATTTATTCATGCTTGGGGTAGTGCTTAGGCTATGATATACCTAGAGTTGACTACTGATCTTTAAGCTATAATGTTTCTCATATTTGTATCATTGTTGTGAATTATTTGAGCTATGTTTGAGGTTACGAAGAGGCTAATTCCCTAAATAAACTTGGTAATTGCTATTTCTATGATAAAATTGCCGATTTGAGTTATGCTAGCACACTTTGCCCATGCCTACACTTTAGCATGTTATTATACCAATCTAAGAGCATGAAATCTGATATTCATTCATCATATACATGTGTTCTTGTATATTTGCTTCTATGTGATTTGGTTTGGACTGGATGCATGTGACCACGCTGGGCGGATTGTGTTATTATGCATGTGATCACGCCGGGCGGATTATGTTGTTATGCATGTGACCATGCCGGGCGGATTTTGAAGTTAAGCGTGCGACCACGCCGGGCGAATTGTGTTGTTATGCCTGTGACTATGCCATGCGGATTATGATATTGTGCATGTCACCATGCCGAGCGATTATGATATCAGCATGTGAGTTGTTCGTGCAGCACGTGAGTTGTCTGTGTGGATTGATATTACTAGCACGTGAGTTGTCCGTGCAGCACGTGAGTTATTTGTGCGGATCCAGATATTGATATTGCAGAACGTGAGTTGTCCATGCAGCACGTGAGTTGTCCGTGCGGTTGATATTATTAGCACGTGAGTTGTTCGCGCAGCACATGAGTTGTTCATGCAGCGTGTGGATACGAATCCATCCCCCTTGGGTCACCCTCTCATTTTTCTATCTTGATGGTGTACACGCGAATTGTGAGAAACCGATGGGTTTCTGGTTGATGTGAGCTCTGGGAGAGCTGGTTACTATTATTTGGATCGGGTTGCATGCGCAACAGGCCTTATTGGCTTATTTCTATTTGGATCGGGTTGCGCACCGCAACGGGCTGATATGTAGTTATTGCATTTCATCATTACTTGCAATTTCTTTGACTGTTTACGTGATTTACTTGCATATCTTCCTTATATGCTGGATTTTTGCCTGAGCAGAACACTTTAAAACAAAAATTTATGAGCACCAAGGTAGTTTTACATGAGATTTCCTGATTTGATCATATATTTGTTCTATACTTGTTGAAATTATAAACTGTAAAGGTGATAATGAGTATCATTTGTGATTCTTGCTTCTATTATCTCGCCGAGGTTAGTTAGCATACTTATTTAGTACATGAGATCGGATATACTCATACTACACTTCTGTACCTTGCGTGCAGATCTTGGAGTTGATGTTGCTGTGTATGGCGGGAGCTGGCATTGAAGATGCACCCGCATTCCAGATGTCGCTACGACTAATTCTTGTGTCACGACCCAATTCTCCCTTCGTAATATGTCGTGACGGCACCTAGTCTCTACGACTAGGTAAGCCTAACAAAGATGCAAAAATAACAAAAATGAAAAAAAAAAATCAACAACTAACTGGTACAGATAACTAAAAAGCTGATAACGATGCCGCTTGGCATTTACAACAACCAACACTCTAATAATACACAGTATTTCCAAAACCCGAAATATCATAAATCACAAGCTACAGGAGAAAAACTAGTATCTCTATACACCAGAGTCTAATAAAAGTAGTAAGGAAGGTAAATGACATAGGAGAGAAATGGAGGGGGACTTCGAGGTCTATGGACGCGGCAGATATACCTTGAAGTCTCCATACAGCAACAAGCACTCTCAGTTAGTAACGGGGCTGATAAGGAGCCCCTGGATCTGCACACAAAAATATATGCAGAAGAGTAGCGTGAGTACACTATAACGGTACCCAGTAAGTGCCAAGCCTAACCTCGATAGAGTAATGACGAGGTCAGGTCAGGCCCACTGGTATATAATAAATAAAGCATGAAAATATAACAGTATAATAAGAGACTGAAATTTAACAAAAAGAAAACACAACAATGCAACACACAGGGATAAACAACAAGGGATCTCCCGAGATACCGTCTCGTAGTCCCAAAATAAATATGCAGGAAGAACTCTCGAGGTACCGCCTAATAGTCTCAAAAGTAAATATACAGGGAGAACTCCCAAGAAATAGCCTCGTAGTCTCAAAAGTAAATGTGTAAGGATAACTCTTGAGAAACCGCTTCGTAGTCTCAAAAGTAAATATACAGGGAGAACTCATGAGGAACCGCCTCGTAGTTTTAAAAGTAAATATGCAGGGAGAACTCCCGAAAAACCGCCTCGTAGTCTTAAAAGTAAACACACAGCTCAATCGATAAATACCATAGTTAACAACAAGAATTCTACAGTTAAGACTGATAAAGAACAAGGAAAAATAGAAAATCAACTAGGCATGCTTCACAGAGTTCAAATAAGCAGTTAAAGCATGTAGACATGCGATATTAGGCTACTCAAAATAACTACGCATGTTGGAATAGCTCAATTAAGAATGAAAACAGACTAATACTCATTTAAACGGTATAACTCAAATTAAAGGAAAAACATGTTACTACTCAGTAAAATAAATCGGGTTTTTCAACAAATAGCCCGTGTACGTACTCGTCACCTCACGTACATAGCGCTCACATATCACGACAATACCAAATCCTAAGGGAATTTTTCCCAAACAAGGTTAGGCAAGCCACTTACCTCGAACCAAGCTCAATCAATCGGTGACAATGCCTTTTCTATGAATATCCGACTCCGAATGGCCTAAATCTACCCAAAAATCAATCACATAACATAAAAATAACTACAAGGAACTAATCTAGCTAATGAAATCAAAGCTAAAGCAAGAAATTTGAAAATCGCCCTAAAAAGCCTCCTCGGGCCCACGTCTCGGAATCGGGTAAAAGTCATAAAATATGAACATCCATTCACTCACGAGTTCACTCAAACCAAAATTACTCAAATCCGATACCAAAATCTCGAACAAAATCCCAAAATTCGGCCTAAGAACTTTTCTCAACTTTTCCCCAAATTTTTAACCCCAAACAACTTTTGAAATATAAATCTCTATAAAATTCACAATTTCCAAAATCGGTAGTACAAGTCATAAGCTCTACAGAGTTTGTTATAATTTTCTAAATACAACTATTTGAAATAAAGTAAACAGTGTGAATACAAATCAGAAGGTGACTCTGAAACCTGCAAACGGAGCAGCAGGTTTACCTTGAGTCTCCACAACAATAATCCGCACAACTAGTTAATGATCAACTCACTTCGAAAATGCCTGGATCTGCACAAAAATATGCAGAAGTATAGTATGAGTACACCACGACGGTACCCAGCAAATATCAAGACTAACCTCAGTGGAGTAGTAATGAGGTACAGTCAAGACATCTACTGGACTAAATAACCTGAACAAGTATAAGTATAGAAACAACAGAGTATGATATCTACATAAAGACTACGCAAAGTGGCAATTAATACAGTAATTGCAATAAGGAAGGCAAACAATAACTATCAGCAGAACACCATAATAATGACATAGAAGAATGAACGGAAACACAGCCTAAGTCCGATAATCACAGATAAAGAAAGGACAAGTAGCAACTCAACAATATAGCTTTCACACCGGGTTTTTGTCAATAAACTCCACGAGGTACCGAACCTCGGACAAATCACAACTCATGGGCCTCAATACCTAAACCCTAACACTTGGCATCATGTGCCCTCATTACATCTCATAAATGCATTGACGACTCACGTGCCAAATAGAGTCATTCTCACATAGAAGGCAAGTAAGCAAGAGTGTGCATCTATACTCAACAATATCAATTAAACCTCTTATACGATAAGAGTGTTTAACTACGTGTATGTTTGTGCAAGTGCCCTAATATAGTTCATACCAGCTAGTGTGCATAAGGAAACGAACGTACATCACGTAAAATATTTTCTCATAACTTTCACAAGATAAAGCTCACAGAGATAAGTGTACCACTACACAAATATCAACAACAAGAATGTCCCCAGGCCATCACAAATCATCACAAATCAATGACATAGCCCACCTTGTCTCTCCATGTGTGCAATAGTAAAGTAAATGCCCGCCTTATCTCGCCACACATGCATAATATCAATAGCACGGCAGAAACCTCGTGCAACCCCATAACAAAGAGATGTCAACAAAGGGCACTCCCGAGATACCGTCTCGTAGTCCCAAAAGTAAATGCTCAACAGAGGATCTCCTGAGTTACCGCCTCGTAGTCCCAAAAGTAAATATGCAAGACAGGGGGATCTCCCGAGATACCGCCTCGTAGTCCCAAAGTAAATATGCAAGAACAACAAGTACAACAGCAACAATAACACTAATACAAGGGTACAACAAATAAATCAACTCAAAAATTCCAGAACTCAAAGGAACGAAGGAATTAATTCACAAGGAGTGGCCAAAATAGAGAATGATAGTCATAATAAGAACAACTCAACAAGAAAGGAAATATTATGCAACAATGGTCCACAATGTACAGTTCAACAAAGAGGGAGCTAACACAAGGCGAATAATTTCAAATAAGGACAAATCAACTAAAATATAGGATATCTAGCTTCTTTTTAAGGTTGGCAAATTAAGAAAGAGATACAACAAATTCAATTAGGGATAAGCAGCAGAAAGATAATAACAGCCTCAATTAAGGATGTACAATTACAAAAGAGATAATTATAAATTCAAATAAAGATAAGCAGTTAGGGGAAAGATAACATGGCAATAGAAGAGATAACAATTTCAGTTAAAGCACATATGACTCAAATATGCATCAAGGGCGAATCATGAAGCAATTAATTCTAATTAAAGCAGGTAGAGGTGAAACTAGTAATTAAGAGCCGTATTCATAACATAACAACTGCATAATCAGTGAATACAAGGACCTAAGAACTCTAAAAGGCCAACTTTCCAAAAATAAGTCCGAGCACGTACTCGTAACCTCGCGTACACGGACTACAATTAGCATAGAAGACTCAAATCCAAGGGGTAGTTCCCCCACACGAAGTTAGGCAAGATACTTACCTCGAACCAAGCTCAATCAATCTGTAAGAATGCCCTTTCCTTGATTATCTGACTCTTAATGGCCCAAATCTAGCCAAACACAATTACATATCATGAATAAAATTACAAGAAACTAATTTAAATAATAAATCTACGACTTTAGCAAAGAATCAAAAATTCATCTCAAAAAGTCAAACTGGTCCCACGTCTCTGAATCGGGTAAAATTCACAAAATACGAACACCCAATCAACCACGAGTTCACTCGTACCAAAATTATCCAAATCCGATATCAAAATCCGAATCAAAACTCAAAAATTTATTTGAAGAACTTTCCAACTTTTTCCCAAATTTCTCAACCAAATTCCTTAATTAAATGATGAATTCAACTATAGATTAATGAGATATAACCATAAAAATTTAAGAATCGTTACCCACAAGTTTCCTCTGAAAATTCCTTGAAATTTCGCCTCAATCCGAGCTCTCTAGGCTCAAAATTGGAGAACGAAATCAACCCTCGCACTTAGCCCTTTTCTGCCTAGCGATTTCCCCTTCTGCGGGCTTGCAGTCGCACCTACGACGCCGCACCTGTGGAAATTCCATCGCAGGTGCGAAAATGACTTAAGTCTTTTAGTCCTCTTCTGCAAGCATAAGGCCACAGCTACGAGTGGGTGCCTACAGATTCTTGTCCGCTTCTGCGGAATCCTCACTCAGCTCACCTTCCGCTTCTATGATCCCTTCTCCACAGGAGCGGCTCCGATTTTGTGCCCTTTTTGTCGCACCTGCGACCACTGGTTACCCAGACCAGGGCCGCATCTGCGAGCTCCCTTCCACACGTGCGAGTCTGCACCTGCGGCCACCCCACCGCAGGTGCGATTACACCAGAAACTTGAATGCTTCAGCAACTACACAAGTCCAAATTTCGATCTGTTAAGCATCCGAAACTTACCAACAAGTCCTAAAACACCATACGAACGTAGTCGAGCCCTCAAATCACATCAAACAATGTTAAAAACATAAATCACCCTCCAATTCAAACTTAATGAACTTGAAACTTCAAATTTCTGCAACCGATGCCGAAACCTATCAAATCAACCCGGAATAATGTCAAATTTTGCAAGCAAGTCATATTCAACATTACGGACCTACACCAACTTCCGGAATTGGAATCCGGCCCTGATATAAAAAGGTGCACTTCCGGTCAAAATCTTCAAAAAATTGACTTTCGCCATTTCAACCCTAAATCATCTACAGACTGCAAATTCACAGTCCAGACACGCTCCTAACTCCAAAATCACCCAACGGAGATAACGGAACTGATGAAACTCCATTCCGGAGTTGTCTTCACACAGTTCCGACTATAGCCAAAATCCTAAGGTTTAAGCTTTCATTTTAGGGACTAAGTGTCCCAAATCACTCTGAATCATCCGGAAATTGAATTCAACCACGCACGCAAGTCAATACACATAATACGAAGCTGATCAGGGCAACGACCAGCCGGGTCGTTATATCCTTCCCCTCTTAAACAAACGTTCATCCTCGAACGTGCCAAGGATTATCTCGAAGTCTTCAAATCACTGAAAGCACATCTCCAACATACACCTGCGGGTGGCCACACGTCACCCCAATCCACATAAGCCTGACGACACCATCTCAACTGGAAGTTTTCCTTTCTACCAACACCGATAAGCCTTAGAGTCTGAATTCTCACCTTTCATTCATCTCCAAAAGACCCGATTCTAAATCCATACCCGGTATTAGTCTCAACCGGCTTCGAAAACTCATGCCTACACCCGCAAGGTACAACCACACAACGTGACACACCACACATAGGCCCATAATAACATTTCTGATCACAATAGCTTCCCGTAATCAAAACCAGCGCCGATAATTAGCCTCATATTTGTTAGCAACCCGTTTCAAATCTCCATAATGCCGATAATGATGCAAGTAACACGAAGACCTCATAACTATACACCCGTATCAACAAGTCACAACTAATACCACCTAGCACACACCGCGCAAATTAAAACTCAAGAAGCACAAAACGAAAAATGACTAAATGTGTAAAGAGAAACACATAAGAGAAATATAAAACAATGCCCGAAAGGCACAACTCTATATGAGCACCATCCTACAAATCAATTTAAAAGGAAAAATTAAAGTATGTGAACAAATTACAAGGATCTCATCCTGATATAACTTCCATCGCAGCACGCAGCCCGATTCAAACATATCAAATCACATGGAAATCGCGAGGGTCTCACCCTCAACTCTGAATCACAAGCCAAATACACATTATACCAATTGAAATCTTACACTAACTAAATTCTGCCAATAAAGTCAAAACACTTACTGAACTCTCACCCCGGTAGAGTATCAAATTACAAATCGTAACAAAATTACTCATGAATCACATCAAACCTGCCATAATAGACTACATGAATTCACTTCTAGTCTCGTAACTTTCAATAATGAATTAAAACAATGATAGACACGGTTATTATGCATAGAATCTCCCAACAGGGGAAAACACATAAACATAATACTAGGTCATAAAGTCACCCATAGGTGGGACAACAAATAGGGAAACTCGCCCCGATAAGTAGAACTGAATCAAAATATGAATGGTTCCTCTCTGTAACAAATCAAAAGCATACCTGTATGACATCATCTGGCTTAGTGGCCTCAAGCCTACTATATGAAACACATCAATGGACTGGGCCTTCCGGTCTTGGGTGCCCTCTACTCGCCTGAATACTCCGCTGTGACACACTTGTTCGGAGTCTAAGACAATATCTCACCATGTGGCTGGTATCTCCACACTCGAAGCAACCTCTCTGCTGACGTGGCTATGGGAACTGTGCGGTACGGGTACTCTGAGACCCATGAGCACCTGAAACACTGTGTGAAGCCTGAAGTGCAAACTGAACTGCTCACCTATAAAACCTCTACCATGTGGTACCCTACCTCTAAAATAAGAACCAGTAAATCTCTCCGGTCTACGAGGCCTCCTCGCCTCCCTTTCCTCTCTCTTCTAACCTCGACTGGCTCCTCTCTCCCGATCCCACATACCCTCTACTCGGCGAGCGATCCCTACTACCTGCTGAAACGAAACATCCGACTCTAACACCCGAGCAATGCTGATCCGAATATCATTCCTGAGCCCCTCAATGAATCTACGGACACACTCTCTAACTGTAGCGACCAAAAAAGGTGCATGTCTAGCCAAATTACTAAATCTAATGGTATACTCTGACACTGACATAGTGCCCTGGCACAGCTGCTCAAACTCCACGTGCCATGCATCTCGAAGGAACTGAGGTACAAACTCTCTCAGGATATCTCTAAAAACTGAACTCATGTAAGTGAAGCTGACTCGGCCGGGCTACACAACTCACACACCCGCCACCACTGATAAGTCATTACCTTGAGCTGGAACGTAGTAAAAGAAACCCCGCTCGTCTCCACAATACCCATAGTACGGAGAATGTGGTGACACTCCTCTAGGAAACCCTGGGCATCGTCTGTCCCCTATCCACTGAACGTAGGAAGGTGGTACTTTTTGTACCTCTCAAGTCTAAGTTGTTCTTCCTCATATACTGTTGCCCTAACCACGAGCTGAGCTTGGACCACAAACTGTGTCGCCATGACACCTGGAACCTAACCAATATGAACCCACTGCTCTAGAGTGTGGGCGGCAGGAGTTTGAGCTCCTCCCCCGGTCTGTGAAATAGCCGGTGCAACCGGAATCAACCCTGCATGAGCCAATGTACCAAACATGCTCAGGAACTTTGCTAAGGTCTCCTGAAGTCCGGGGGTAGGGGGCAGGCACCTCCGGTACCTGCCCCCTAACTTGAACTACTAGCGGCTCCTCAACTATTGCTCTGGTAGGTGCCCTAGATGCGAAACGTGCTCCTTGTTAGCCTCTTCCTCTGCCCCTAGCGACATCTGCTCTGGGGGTAACGTCATCAGTAACTACAGTTCGTGTCCTCACCATATGTGAGAGAATGGAATGATAAAAGTTCAACTTTGAGATCATTGAACTCACACGATAAGAATGAAGGAAGTGAAACTGTCATAATAGTTCCGTAGCCTCTCGAAGATAAGTACAGACGTCTCTGTACCGATCCGCAAGACTCTACTAAACTCGCTTATGACTCGTAGCACCTATGAACCTAGAGCTCTGATACCAACTTGTCACCACCCAATTTCCCCTCCATTGGGTATCGTGATGGCACCTAATCTTAGGGACTAGGTAAGTCTAACATTTACTGAATAACAACAATAATAAATAACATCTAACAACTTTTGAAATAGAAATCTCTAAAAAATTTACAATTCTCAAAATCAGTAGTACAAGTCATAAGCTCTACAGAGTTTATTTCAATTTTCTAAATACAACTGTTTGAAATAAAGTAAACAGTGTGAATACAAATCAGAAGGTGACTCTGAAGCCTGCGAACGCAGCAGCAGGTTTACCTTGAGTCTCCACAGCAACAATCCGCACATCCAGCTAATGATCAACTGACTTTGAAAATGCCTGGATCTGCACAAAAATGTGCAGAAGTGTAGTATGAGTATACAACGGCGGTACCCAGCAAGTATCAAGACTAACCTCAGTGGAGTTGCGATGAGGTACAGTTAAGACACCAACTGGACTAAATAACCTGAGCAAGTATAAGTATAGAAACAACAGAGTATGATATCTACATAAAGACTATGCGAAGTGGCAATTAATACGGTAATTGCAATAAGGAAGGAAAACAACAACTATCAGCGGAACACCATAATAATGACATAGAAGAATGAACGAAAAACAGCCTAAGACGATAATCACAGATAAAGAAAGGACAAGTAGCAACTCAATAATACGACAACTTTCACACCGAGTTTTTGTCAATAAACTCCACGAGGTATCGAACCTAGGAAAAATCACAACTCACATGCCTCAATACTTAAACCCTAACACTTGGCATCATGTGTCCTCATTATACCTCATAACCGCACTGACGACTCGCGTGCCAAATAGAGCCATTCTCACATAGAAGGCAAGTAAGCAAGGGTATGCATATATACTCAACAATATCAAGAAAACCTCTTATCCGATAAGAGTGCTTAACTACGTGTATGCTTGTGCAAGTGTCCTAACATAGTTCATACCAGCTAGTGAGCATAAGGAAAAGAACGGACATCACGTAGAATATTTTCTCACAACTTTCACAAGATAAAGCTCACACATATAAGTGTAACACTACACAAATAACAACAACAAGAATGTCCCCAGGCCATCACAAATAATCACAAATCAATCCCTGACATAGCCCACTAATACAAGGGTAATCATAAATCACAAATCGTAGTCCCAAAGTAAATATGCAAGAATAACAAGTACAACAGCAACAATAACACTAATACAAGGGTACAACAAATAAATCAACTCAAAAATTCTAGAACTCAAAGGAACGGAGGAATTAATTCACAAGGAGTGGCCAAAATAGAGAATGATAGTCATAATAAGAACAACTCAACAAGAAAGGAAATATTATGCAACAGCGGTCCACAATGTACAGTTCGACAACGAGGGAGCTAACACAAGGCGAATAATTTCAAATAAGGACAATTTAACTAAAATATAGGATATCTAACTTCTTTTTAAGGTTGGAAAATTAAGAAATACATACAACAAATTCAATTAGGGATAAGCAGAAAAAAAATAATCATAGCCTCAATTAAGGATGAACAATTACAAAAGAGATTATTATAACTTCAAATAAAGATAAGCAGTTAGGGGAAAGATAACATAGCAATAAAATAGATAACAATTTCATTAAGGCACATATGACTCAAATAAGCATCAAGGGCGAATCATGAAGAAATTAATTCTAATTAAAGTAGGTAGAGGTGAAACTAGTAATTAAGAGACGTATTCATAACATAACAACTGCATAATCAGTGAAAACAAGGACCTAAGAACCCTAAAAGGCCAACTTTCCGCAAATAACTCCGAGCACGTACTCGTCACCTTGCGTACACGGATGACAATTAGCATAGAAGACTCAAATCCTAAGGGGTAGTTCCCCCACACGAAGTTAGGCAAGATACTTACCTTAACCAAGCTCAATCAATCAGTAAGAATGCCCTTTCCTCGATTATCCGACTCTAAATGGACCAAATCTAGCCAAACACAATTACATATCATGAATAAAATTACGAGAAACTAATTTAAATAATTAATCTACGACTTTAGCAAAGAATCGAATATTCACCCCAAAATGTCAACTTGGGCCCACATCTCATAATCGGGTAAAAGTCATAAAATACGAACACCCAATCAACCACGAGTTCACTCGTACCAAAATTATCCATATCCGAATCTAAACTAAAAAAATTATTTGAAGAACTTTCCAACTTATTCCCAAATTTCTTAACCAAATTCCTTAATTAAATGATGAATTCAACTATAGATTAATGAGATATAACCATAAAAGAGTTAAGAATTGTTACCCACAAGCTTTCTCTGAGAATCCCTCAAACTTTCGCCTCAATACGAGCTCTCTAGGTCCAAAATTGGAGAATGAAATCAACCCTCGCACTTAGCCCTTTTCTGCCAAGCGATTTCCGCTTCTGCGGGCTTCCAGTCGCACCTGCGACGACGCACTTGCGGAAATTCCATCGCAGGTGCAGAAATGACTTAAGTCCTCTAGTGCACTTCTGTGAGCATTAGGCCGCACTTGTGAGTGCGCGCCTGTGGATTCTTGTGCGCTTCTGCGGAATCCTCACTCAGCTCGCCTTCCGCTTCTGCGATCCCTTCTCCGCAGGAGTGACTCCACTTCTGCACCCCTTTTGTCGCACTTGCGACCACTGGTTACCCAGAACAGGGCCGCATCTACGAGCTCCCTTCCACACGTGTGAGTCCGGACCTTCGGCCACCCCACCGTAGGTGCGATTACACCAAAAAACTTGAAAGCTTCAGCAACTACAAAAGTCCAAATTTCGATTAGTTAAGCATCTGAAACTCATCCGAGGCCCCCGGGACCTCAACCAAACATACCAACAAGTCCTAAAACACCATACAAACTTAGTCGAGCCCTCAAATCATATCAAACAATGCTAAAAATATGAATCACCCTCCAATTCAAGCTTAATGAACTTGAAACATCAAATTTCTACAACCGATGTCGAAACCTATCAAATCAACCCAGAATGACGTCACATTCTACAAGAAAGTCATATTCAATATTACGGACCTACTCCAACTTCCGGAATTAGAATCCGACCACGATATCAAAAAGTCCACTTCCGGTAAAAATCTCAAAAAAATCGACTTTCACCATTTCAAGCCTAAATCAGCTACAGACTTCAAATGCACAGTCCGGACACGCTCCTAAGTCCAAAATCACCCAACGGAGCTAACGGAACTGACAAAACTCCATTCCGGAGTCGTCTTCACACAATTCTGACTACGGTCAAAATCATAAGGCCTAAGCTTCTGTTTTAGGGACTAAGTATCCCAAATCACTCCGAATCATCTGGAAATTGAATTTAACTGTGCACGCAAGTCAATACACATAATACGAAGCTGCTCAGGGCCTTATACCTCCGAACGAGACTTAAATTCTCAAAATGATCGGTCGAATCGTTACACGTGCGTTGCACGTGTTTCCCAATCTCATGTCTTACAGTACAAATATTTTGAAACGACGTAAATAAAAGGGATAAAGGATACGTGAAAAATGATTTGTGTAAGCGATATGGTGTTATACTCAAAATAATTGGATATGCAGATATGTTTGGGGAGCATCAATTATACGCAACCTTGGATTTTCACCCGTTAAATATTGATTTTACATTAAACCAAAATAGACATTTAACTAATATTTAGGACTTTAAAATAAATGTGATGACCTGATAGGTCATTTATAGTTTTAACCCTCAATTCTATGTTTTAAAATCTCAAAATCGTGCTTTAAAACTCATTTGACTTGACTTCGGTCAATGTTTTGAATAAAAAAGACCCAGATAAGTATTGTGCTGGTGGGTCCGTATCATGATTTGAGACTTGTGAATATGCCTGGAATCAAATTCGGAAGTCCCTAGCTTAAATTATCACCATTTCTTGAAAACTAGAAGTTTAAAGGATTAAATAAATTCCAAGTTTGATCGTAGTTTGACTTTGTTGCTACCGGGTTCGGATCTTGGTTTCGGAACTTGGTATAAGTGCATTACAGTAATTATGACTTATCTGCAAAATTTGGTGCAAAACAGAGTTGATTTGACGTGATTTGGACATCGAGTTGCAAAATTAAAAGTTCTTAAGTTTCTTTGAAAATCGCATTCGTTTTGGTATTCGATTCATAGTTCTAGGTATTATATTGGTATTTTGATCACGCGAGCGAGTTCATATGATATTTTTGGACTCGTGTGCATGTTTAGTTTGGAGCCCCGAGGGCTCAGGTGAGTTTCGGATGCGTTGCGAAGTATTTTGGTAGAGTTCAGCATTGTTGGTTTTTGTGCAGAAGCTTCAGGTATCTCAATTGCGAGAAATGGGTCATGACCTAGTAGGTGTCTTGATCTGGCCTTGTCACTACTCTACTAAGGTTAGGCTTGATACTTACTGGGTATCGTTGTGATGTACTCATACTATGCTTCTGAACATCTTTTTGTGTAGATCCAGGTATGTCTGCTCGTGCCAGTAGATTAAGATTCCTGCTAGCTATTTTATTAGAGACTTCAAGGTATGCATGCTCAGTTTCCGCAGGCCTCGGAGTCACATTCCTTTATCCTCGTTTACTGTTGTATTTATTTTCAGACAATGATGTTGTAGTTATTTTTGTTACACATTGTAGAGCTTATGACTCAGTTCCACCGGTTTTAGGGTGTGTGATTGTGAGATTCTATTTCCATATGGTTTTATCTATTATTTAGTCATTTTTTGTATCTTGTATTTACATAATATGTTCAGTGGTTGCTAATTGTTAGGCTTACCTTGTCGTAGAGACTAGGTGCCATCACGATATCCTTCGAGGGGAATTGGGGTCGTAACAAGTTGGTATCAGAGCACTAGGTTCATGGGTGTTACGAGTCATAAGCAGGTTTAGTAGAGTCTTGCGGACCGGTACGGAGACGTATGTACTTATCTTCGAGAGGCTACGAAACTATTAGGAAAACTTCACTTTTTTGATTCCTTATCGTGCGAATTGGTTGATTTCAAAAACTAAATCTTTGTCTTTCAATTCTCTCACAGATGGTGAGGACACACACCACAGGATCCGACGATCAAACACACGTGCCCCCTTCCAGAGCTGCGAGAGGCGGGGGACAGGGCAGAGGCCGAGGACGGGCACAGGGTGCAGCCAAAGCACCTTTCTGAGCTGCGATAAAGGAGCCACCAATAGCTCAAGTCAGGGGTCAAACACCCGAAGCGCCTATTCCCGCCCCCGCACAGTTCATGAGCATGTTCAGTACCTTAGCTCAGATGGGGTTGATCCCACTTATACCAGCCATATCTCAGGATGGGGGAGAAGCACACACTCTCGTGGCCCATACTCCAGAGCAGCGAGTCTAGGTTGTTCAGGTCCCAGAGGTCATACTGGTACAACCTGTTGCTTCAGTTCGGCCAGTAGTTAGGGCATCAGCATTTGAGGAGGAGTAGTTTAGGCTCAAGAGGTTCAAGAAGTACCACCCTCATACTTGCAGTGGTTTGGCTTCAGAGGATGCGCATGGGTTTCTTGAGGAGTGTCACCGCATTCTCCACACTATGGGCATTGTGTAGACGAGTGGGGTTGCCTTTACTATGTTCCAGCTGAAGGGATCGGCATATAAGTGGTGGCGGGCGTACGAGGTGGGTAGCCCAGTCGAGGCAGCTTCACTCATATGGGATCAGTTTTCAGAGTTCTTCTTGAGAGAGTTTGTCCCTCAGACCCTTTGAGATGCTTGGCGCATAGAGTTTTGAGAGGTTGTGCCAAGGTACCATATCAGTGTCGGAGTATGCTGTCCGATTCAGTAATTTGTCCAGGCATGCACCAACCTTGGTCACCACAGTCAGGGAGCAAGTCCGTCGATTTATTGAGGTGCTCAACTAGAGTATTAGATACAGCATGGCCAGGGAATTGGAGTCAGACACTCTGTATCAGCAGGTGGTTGAGATTGCACGGAGGTTGAAGGGTATGCGAGACCGGGATAAAGAGGAAAGGGAGGCCAAGAGGCCTCGTAGAATAGGGGATTTAGTGGTGGTCACGTTGCAGCTTCAGCCCATCATGGTAAGGGCTATGTGATCCGCCCTATTAATTAAGCACTTCCAGCTTCTAGTGGTGCTCTGGTTGTATCGAGATCCCAGGTTGCACACTTTGCTCAGCCACTTTCTAGTGCACCTCCGGCACGGGGTGCCTACAGTGGTCAGTCTAGCCGACCAGGCCCAAGCCAGTCCCCGCTGCCATGTCCTCCGAGAGCTTGTTTTGAGTGTGGTGATACCCACCACATGGTCAGAGATTTCCCTAGACTTAGTAGGGGTGCACCTTCCCAGACTACTCAGGTAGGGGTGGGCATAAAATCTGAAAAATCGAAAAACCAAAAAATCGGACTAGACCGAACCGAACCGAATTAATTCGGTATTTCGATATTGGATCTTCGGTTTTTCGGTACTAATTCGGTATAATTTATTTGGTAGTTTGGTACTTCGGTACGATTATCGGTATTTAACTTTCAATACTTTAGTATACCGAAATACCAAATTATTTAAGTAAAAACTCCTTCACTACACAAGCCCATACCTCTCAATTCTCAGCCCAAAATACTAACTTGTTAGTAGTCCCCTCGTGAGTAGCCCAGTAGGGCTAAGCCCAACCTAGCGATAGTCACTAGGCTTTGAAATTTCCGTTAGTCCCTTACCCGTACTCCCTTTTCCTTAATTTTTCAATATTTTTCTATTTGTTGCCATAAGCCCATAACTAGGCATACAATATAGATTATAGAACAAAATGTCTTATTGCTTTTTGGTATCACTTATTCAATTTGTTTTTGTTTGTTGCCAGAACTAGGCAACTCCACAACTAACAGTGTAGAATTATAATAATTAATCGCATATCTTATGTGATTTCTAATGAATTAAAATTCATCACTTTCTCGTTCAATACTTGGTACAATACCGAAACCGTACTAGAACCATACCGAACCAAATAAAAAAATACTGAACCGTACCGAATTACTTTTATGCGTAATTGATAAACCAAATACTAAAATACAGTACCGAAACTCTTAAATACCGTACCAAAGTACCGAACGCCCACCCCTATACTCAGGCTCCACGGATTTAGTCGGGTCCGCAGACTTCTCAGGCCATGATTGTTGCCCCAGTTGCCGCTCCACCCGCTCAGCCAGCTAGAGGTGGAGGTCAGGCAAGTAGAGGTCATCCTAGAGGGGGATGCCGGGCCAGATATTATGTTTTTCCTGCTAGAACAGAGGCAGTTGCCTCAGACTCAGTCAATATAGGTATTGTTCCTGTCTGTCATAGAGATGCATCAATCTTATTTGATCCAGGCTCCACTTATTTCTATGTATCATCTTACTTTGCTCCATATTTGGGCATATCCCGTGATTCCTTGAGTTCTCCTGTTTATGTTTCTACACCTGTGGGAGATTCCATTGTTGTTGGCCGTGTGTATCGGTCATGCTTAGTTGTTCTTGGTGGTTTTGAGACCAGAGTTGATCTGTTGTTACTTAGTATGGTAGACTTTAATATTATCTTGGGCATGGACTGTTGTCTACCTATCATGCTATTCTTGATTGTCACGCCAAGACTATGATGCTGGCTATGCAAGGTTTGCCATGGTTAGAGTGGAGGGGTGCATTAGATTATGTACCTAGCAGGGTTATATCATTTCTAAAGGCTCAGCAGATAGTTGAGAAGCGGTGTAATGCTTATCTAGCCTTTGTGTGGGATGTAAGTGCTGATACCCCTGCCGTTGAGTCAGTTCCGATAGTGAGGGACATTCCAGATATATTCTCAGTAGATCTTCCAGGCATGACGCCCGATAGGGATATCGATTTTGGCATTCACTTCTTGTCGGGAACTTAGCCCATTTCTATTCCACCATATCATATGGCCCTAGTAGAGCTGTATGAGTTAAAAGATAAGTAATAGGAGTTTCTTGATAAGGGATTTATTTGACCTAATGTGTCATCGTGGGGTGCTCCGATCTTGTTTGTGAAGAAGGAGGATGGTACTATGCGCATGTGTATTGATTATCATCAGTTGAACAAGGTTACGGTGAAGAAAAGGTATCCATTCCCACGTATTGATGACCTATTTGCTACATGGTGCTAGAGTGTTCTCCAATAGTTATTTTTGGTTATGTTACCATCAGTTGAAGATTCGGGATCCAGATATTTCGAAGACTACCTTTAAGACTCGGTATGGTCACTATGAATTCCTCATGATGTCTTCCGTGCTGACCAACACCCCAGCAGCATTTATGCACCTGATGAATAGTGTATTTCAGCCTTATCTTGATTCATTCATCATTGTGTTTATTGATGACATTCTAGTGTACTCCCGCAGTCGGGAAAATCATGAGCATCACTTGAGGATTGTGCTCCAGACCTTGAGAGAGAAGAAGTTATATGCAAAGTTCTCAAAGTGTGAATTCTGGCTTGATTCGGTGGCGTTTTTGGGTCATATGGTGTCGAGTGAGGGGATCAAGGTAGATCCTAAGAAGATTGAAGAAGTGCAGAGTTGTCCCAGACCGTCTTCAGCTACTGAGATCCGGAGTTTTCTTGGTTTGGCCGGGTATTATCATCGATTCGTAGAGTGTTTCTCATTTATTGCTACACCTATGACCAGATTGACCCAGAAGGGTGATCCGTTCAGGTGGAACGAGGAGTGTGAGGACACCTTTCAAAAGCTTAAGACTTCTTTGACCACAACCCTAGTATTGGTGTTGCCTACGGGCTCAAGGTCTTATTGTGTATTGTGATGTGTCACGTGTTGGACTTGGTGCGGTATTGATACAAGACGATAAGGTGATTACCTACACGTCTCTCCAGTTGAAGACTCGTGAGAAGAACTATCCAATCCACGATTTGGAGTTGGTAGTCATTGTTCATGCATTGAAGATCTGGCGGCATTATTTGTACGGTGTTCCTTGTGAGGTTTTTACCAACCACCGGAGTCTACAATATCTGTTCAAACAGAAGGATCTTAACTTGTGGCAGCGAAGATAGATAGAGTTGCTTTAGGACTATGATATCACCATTCTATATCATCTCGGGAAGGCCAATGTGGTGGCCGATGCCTTGAGTCGAAAGGCAGGGAGTTTGGGTAGTTTAGCATATCTACTGGTAGCAGAGAGGCCATTAGCATTGGAGGATTAGGCCTTAGCCAACCAGTTTGTTAGGTTGGATGTTTCGGAGCTGAGTCGAGTTTTGGCTTGTGTGGTTTCTCGCTCTTCTCTAAATGATTTTATCAGAGAGCGTCAGTATGATGACCCCCATCTATTTGTCCCCAAGGACACGGTTCAGCACGGCGATGCCAAGGAGGTCACTCTTTGGGATGACAGTGTGTTATGTATACAGGGCAGGCTATGTGTGCCCAATGTAGATGGATTGCATGAGTTGATTCTTCAGGAGGCTCAAACTTTGCGGTACTCCATTCATCCGGGCATCGCCAAGACGTATCAGGACTTGAGGCAGCACTATTGGTGGAGGAGAATGAAGAAGGACATAGTGGAGTATGTATCTTGGTGACTAAACTGTCAGCAGGTGAAGTATGAACATCAACGACCAGGTGGATTCCTTCGGAGACTAGAGATCCTAGAATGGAAATGGGAGCGGGTTACTATGGATTTTGTTGTTAGGCTTCCACGAACTCATAGGAAGTTTGATGCAGAGTAGGTGATTGTGGATATGTTGACCAAGCCGGCCCATTTCATTCCAGTGGCAGTTATATATTCTTCAGAGCGGTTAGTTGAGATTTACATCCGAGAGATCGTTCGTTTTCACAGTGTGCTAGTATCTATCATTTCTGATCGAGGTACGCAGTTTACCTCGCACTTTTGAAGGGAAGTGCGGCGTGATTTAGGAACAGAGGTTGAGTTGAGTACAACATTTTATCCCTAGACAGACCGACAATATGAGCACACTATTCAGGTATTGGAGGATATACTTCACGCATGTGTTATGGATTTCTAGGGTTCTTGGGATCAGTTTTTGCCACTCACAGAGTTTACCTACAATAACAACTGCCAATATAGCATTAAGATGGCTCCGTATGAGGCATTATATGGGAGGCGATTCCGTTCGAGTCGGGGGAGGCTCAGTTGTTGGGTAAAGATTTAGTACAGATGCCTTGGATAAGGTCAAGATTATCCAGGATCGACTTCGCACCGCTTAGTCTAGGCAGAAGAGTTATGCAGACCATAGAGTTCGTGATGTTGCATTCATGGTTGGGGAGCGAGTCTTGCTCCTGGTTTCGCCCATGAAGGGTGTTATGAGGTTCAGAAAGAAAGGCAAGCCGAGCCCTATGTATATCAGACCTTTTAAGATTCTTGAGAGGATTGGAGAGGTGGCATACAAGCTCGCACTTCCACCTAGTTTATCAGTAGTCCATCCAGTGTTCCATGAGTCCATGCTCCAAAAGTATCACGGTGATTCGTCCCATGTTTTAGATTGTCTAATTGGACAAGGATTTAACTTATGAGGAGGAGCCAGTAGTTATTCTAGCCCGGAAGGTCCGATAGTTGAGGTCTAAGAGTTATCCTTAAGTTCGAGTGCAGTGGAGAGGTCAGCCAATCGAGGCAGCCACGTACTTTTCACATCTTTTTGACCAGTCCACGTACTTTTCTATGTCTGTTCGAGGACGAATATTTATTTTAGAGGTGGAGAATGTGATCGTCTGATAGGTCATTTATATATTTAACCCTCAATTCTGTATTTCGAAACCTCGATTAACTATGTTTAGCCTTCCTAAATTTACGTGCGCATTCCGTATCTTTTTTCGGAAGGTTTTTATGTTAAAATTTGACGAAAATGTGAAATCGTGCTTTAAAACTTATTTGAGTTGACTTTGGTCAACTTTTTGAGAAAATGGATCTGGATCAATGTTTTGACGGTCCCGATGGGTCCGTATTGTGATTTGGGACTTGGGCGTATGTCCGGAATCGAATTCGGAAGACCCTAGCTTGAATTATCGCCATTTATTGAAAACTAGAAGTTTAAATGTTTAAAGAAATCCCAAGTTTGACCGTAGTTTGACTTTGTTGCTACCGGGTTCGGATCTTGGTTCCGGAATTTTGTATAAGTTCATTACAGTAATTATGACTTGTTTGCAGAATTTGGTGCAAAACGAAATTGATTTGACGTGATTCGGATGTCGGGTGAGTTTCAGATGCGTTGCGGAGTGTTTTGATAGATTCAACACTACTGGTTTTTGTGCAAAAGCTTTAGGTCTCGCAATTGCGAGAAATGGGTCGCAATTGCGAAGTTGGTTTAGGTCTGTTAAGGTCGCATTTGCGAACAAATAGTTTGCATTTGCGAAGGGGGGTTGGCCAAGCTTTCTCGCATATGCGATCAACCAGGTCGCATTTGCGAGTCTCCACAGTTCGCATTTGCGAAGAAATCATCGCATATGCGATGATAGCAGAGATGTGGGTTTCTTCGCATTTGCGAAGCAATTCTCGCATATGCGGGGTTTGCAATTAAGAACCCCAGGTTGCAAATATGACATCTGCGACTGGACAATAGGTGAGGGACGGAATTTTTGAGTTCATTCTCTCATTTTTGAACCCTAGACTCGGTAGAAGACGACTTGGAGAGAGGGTTTTCACCTACAAAACTTGGGTAAGTGATCCTAATCTATTTCTAATCATATTCCATCAACTTATCTTAGATTTTAACATCAAAATCATGCGAATCAAAGTAGAAATTTATGAAACTTTGCAAGTTTTTAAAAAATAAGAAATTGAGTTTTGAGAGTCGATTTGGACTCGAATTTTGAATCTAATCATATATATGAACACATGGGGTCATGGGTAGAAAGAATCTACCATTGGACCCGGGTTTCGTCCGGACTAGCCCCGAGTTGACTTTAGTTGACCTTTTGGAAAAAGTGTAAAAATCTTAACTTTATCTATTGCAATTGAATTCTTTAGCATTGTTTGATATTATTGAGTCAATTTTGGTTAGATTTGAGCCGTGTGGAGGCGGACTTTAGGGGAAAATCTATTTTTGAGTTGTGAATTGGCCTATTTGAGGTAAGTGTCTTGTCTAACTTCGTGTGGGGGAACTACCCCTTAGGATTGGTATGGTCGATTCAATTATGCTAAGTGAAATCTGTGTACGCAAGGTGACGAGTGGGTACGCGGGTTGTACGTAGACCGGTTTAGGCTAATTAGACTATTTCCATGCTTTAACTGATTGTCATATTATGTTCTAGATTCTCATAGTTAAATCATCCTTAATTGTGTTAGACTAACCTTAAATGATTTAGTTGAATTGTTTAGAAATTGTTCTACATCTTACTTGCTAAATTGCTCACATGTTTTAGTTGAATTTGTTGCCCCTTTATTGACACAAGATATCTCTTCGTTGTTAATTTTCACTATTGAATTAATTGTTCATGGTGCCCCTTTACTTGTTGATTTCCATTACTTGATACTCATTGTCGAAGATTGTTTCCTTTATTGTGAGTTAGCCTTATCTAATATTGTGGTTACACGTTGTTCTTCCCATTGTTGAGTTATTTGGTGTTGAGGTTGTGGAAGTAATTAATACGTTGAGGCAATGTTGGTTATTGTTGAAACATCTATCCTATTAAGCATCTTCCATCCATTATTATTGTTGATATTCTCGTATACATTGTGTTGGAGCCATGGGATATTATTGTGGAAATATTGATATTGTTGTTGTTGGTAAGTTATGATATGTGGGCACTAGTGGTGCGATGTTGTTATTGTGATATGATGTTGATGTGCATGCGCCGGTATAAATCTTGGGTTGATGTACATGCGGCGGTATAAGGTGGGACTTATGTGCGTGTTGCTTATAGGGGAACTACGTGAAGCCACGCGACGTCATATTGCGGGCTAAAGTGCGTGCAACTATTTCGGAAAAACTATTTTCAAAACCTATTTTCAAATGTAAGGCTCACGACGGCATAAAGAAGGATTGTGATTTAAATTGAGAAATGTGAACACGAGGCGGTACCTAGGTTGTTATTCTTGATTATACGAGGCGGTACCTCAGTTTGACTTCATTGTACACGAGGCGGTACCTCATTGTGTTTCTTGCTGTTATTTCATGTTGCAAAGTATCGTGGAAGGAATATTTCTTGTTGCTCCATTCGTTATCATTCTAGTAGTTGTAGTCTGTGCATGATCTTTGTATCACTTTAGCTGTTCCTTTCGTGCTATTTCTATTGTTGATATTTCCCGGTTTTAGATCATGTTATCATCTTATTCCGTATTAGTTTCTTTCTTACTTCCTATTTTATATCCATATTTTATTTTACACTGTCTATTTCATATCCTAGTATGTATCTTGACCTGACCTCGTCACTACTCAAGTGAGGTTAGCCTTGATACTTATTGGGTACCGTTGTGGTGTACTCATACTTTATTTCTGCACATCTTTTTATGCAGATCCAGGTACGTCTGCTCGTGCCAGTAAATAGAGATTCCTGCTAGCTGTTTTGTTGGAGACTTCAAGGTATGCCTGCTCGGCGTCCGCAGGCCTCGGAGTCACCTTCCTTTATCCTCGTTTACTGTTGTATTTATTTCCAGACAGTGATGTAGTAGTTATTTTTGTTATACTCTGTAGAGCTTATGACTTCTTCCACCGGTTTTGGATTGTGAGATTTTATTTAGTCATTTTTCGTATCTTGTATTTACATATCTGTTCAGTGGTTGCTAATTGTTAGGCTTGCCTAGTCAAAGAGACTAGGTGTCATCACGACATCCTTCAGAGGGAATTGGAGTCGTGACAATAAACTATAACTTTATTTATTAAATCTTTCCTTATTTGAACTACATAAGATTTCCTAATATTTAGGACTTTAAATTCAAGTAAGGTTTACCTTCTATAAATCATTGACCTTTTAAGTTAAGGAGCTTTAATTTACACGTAATTCTAAATTTTGAGAATGTTGCTTCTTTGTTAGTATTTGTTTATTATTTATTTTGGTAGCCCCCGGATTGAATCGGAGAAGGTACCACTAATTAAAGATTGTGGCACCACAACTTGAAAGAACTTCCAACACTAAGTGATGCTCGAGCTGAGCTCAGATCCGGAGGTGGTGGCTGAGCTCGCCGCAGAGTTCAGGAGCGAGCAAGCTTATCTTGGTGAGTGCAATAAGAATCGGCTGCTAGCCGCAGCAGAGTGATTCAATAATTTTGGATATCCCAACTAATTTTTTAATTATTAGATTATCACAAAATAATACTTAGGAACAGGAGTTAGGACTAGGTAAACCTATGGGTTGGTGATTTTCAAGTGTACAAAACAAATAGTGACACTTATCACTTAAATTAATCAAGCAGTATTAGGCTCAAAAGCATCACCATTAGTATCAACTAGGGGTGGCAAATTGACGGGTTGGGTCGGATATGGGACTTGTCGAAAATGGGTAATGAAAAAATAGATAAATTATCCGATCCGACCTATATTTAATACGGATAAAAAATGGGTTAACTGGCGGATAATATGGATAACCATGCTTCTTGAATATGATCACTTTTGGGAGAATTCTTATTCTCCCAAACTTAAGGAACCCTCAATTTGAGGTTTTATAAATGTAAAAGTTAAACCCAATAATTATCCATTGATTATACATTGATTATCCATTTTCTAAATGGATAATATGGTTGTTATCCAACTCATTTTTTAGTAAATAACATGAATGGTTAACTATTTTCTTTTAACCATTTTGTGTAACAGTAGTCTTAGTTTGATCAAAGACAATTTCTGTTTCTAATATACTACCACACTATTCAAGGGAAATCGAAGGAGAAGAACTGGACCTGTGATTGGTCGACAGGTCTGTCGGGAACTAAGCTTCCAATTTCACCTTATCGTTTAATAGCTTGTTTGCCCGAGCTTCTCCGAGCTGAAAAATATTTTTATTTTTTTTAAAAGTATTTTTTTAAAAAAAGTTGAAGTATTTTGCAAGCTTTTAGAAGAAAAAAAATTTATTTTTACTTAAAAATACTTTTTAAAAGTTTAATTAAATATTAATTGCTGCTTAGAAATGCTTTTCAAATTAAATAGACATTCAAAAATATTTTTTAAAAAAAACACTTCTCGAAATAAATTGATTCGAATTTGATTCCCTCTTCTCTTTATTATATTATTATTATTATGTACACGCACTAAGTTTTCCGCCATGGCTGAGCTGTTGAATTCTCACAGTCCTAGGTTAATTCAATTCAACCAATTAAGGAACTCCACTAAAATTAAATTGATCAACTAGAAAAGGAAACTACCAATAGAATTGGAACAATGCTCATAGCGCAGCGCTTCAAACTAACCCAAACAAGTCAAGTCAAAAAGAAGAAATTGTTATAAGAAAAATCAAATTATGGTGGATGTCTACTCTTTTTCCATGATCTTCTCAAATGCTTAATGACATATTCAATGACATATTTTTCTTCACTTTTTATGCCTATATAAAGGTCTTGTAATAGATAAGAAAATACACACAATTGAAGAAGAAAATCTCTTCCTTCTCTCTATCTCCATTTCTTGTTCATGTTTTACTAAATTGCTTTTATTTCATAACAACATGTCTTGTTCATGTTTTACTAAATTGCTTTTATTTTATAACACGTTATCAGCACGAATTGCTCATTTCATGATCTTCTACGTCAAGACTATGTAAATTATAAGCAAACAATGAGATCAGGTACAATAAAAATTGTCTTGGATGATAATACGAAGATAAGTTTTACATCCATCTAAACTCATTCATACTTTCATATATTTGCATTAACTTTATGTGCAGTATTTAGTTAAAATATTTTTTTCAATTGTATCCACTGAAATAAAGAACTGGAAAGGTATGTCTTTATTTGCTACATCTCTTATAGGACAAAGATAATATTCCAACGTATATATATGTTCTAACCTTTTACATACTATGATAGATAATTATTAAGGTAATTTAATAATAATATTTTTACCATCACATGATGTATTTCATTGAAAGAAAAATTATCAAATATGTAGGCGATTTTACAGTACCTTGAAAATTTAACATTCGAATATTCAATCAATATAAACTCATTATAGTTATAATTTATAATAGTCACGGTTATGCATTAACCCTTAAAATTTTTTGCTGGAAGCATAAGGCTCATTCCTCTGTATTTGATTTTTTTGATGAAATTCTTATAGTCTTTGAAATATAAGTGGATATAGATTATCTGCACCTTTCCCCTAATTAATTTATTAAAATATAAAAGTGATTGTATCATTTTTTTTTTAAAAAGAGGCATATATCCTAACTAGCATTTTTGTTGCAGAGGAACTGTTTCAAGATTAAAATAGTTATATATGTCTTCTTGAAAGTTAATTTACTTATGCCTATAATTATGAAGTAATAATATTTTAAAGGCTCGAGTGCGAGTCCCGGTGAATTTTGGCCTATTATGCCAAAGATTGAGGGTAAGACGATGGGTTCAAGTCCCAACGCTCTATGTTGATGAAAAGATGTTGGATTCATGTTCCAACACATTATGGCCTAGCATGCCTTTATATGGGTAAGACATTGGGTTTGAGTCCTAATGCACCATATTGATAATAATAATAATAACTAAAGAAAAAATAATATATTTTTCATGAAAAAGCATGAAGCTTGTCCCACTTGATTTGCTCCATTCTTGAAGTGAATGTGATAGCAGTGCATGATAAGTCTAAATAAAGACAAGTGGTTGACCAATGAATGTGAGTGTGCGAAAGGCCAAAATAATAATAGTTATCACTATGGTAATTATAAAAAGGGAGAACAAGACAATGTTTACCATCAAAATGATATGAAAAAAAAATAAAGCACATTGTACGATTATACTCCATTCTTTGAAGAGAATGTGACTTGTGATAAACATTGAGAATGTATATGCATTCCTGAAAGTGAATGTGAAAATATATATGTGATAAAGATTATGCATAATAATGCACTTATGCATGGTTAGATAAATATTACAACTCACCTCTAAGGGAGGTTTGAGACAAAGAAAGATAATGAATATTATTATATAGTTACATGAATATATCATTGGTCGCATACATGTGATACACCAAATATTTTGTCAAACCTTATGAAAGTTATTAAAAGCAAAATTAAAGTAAGAAATTATTTTGCTTATATTGATTTTGAATATGACAATTATTATGATATGATTCTCTTTGTGAAGGAGACATTCATTATATGGATGGTGTGACAAAAGATCTTGTAGTACAATAACAGTTAAGAACTCTGAAAGAACTAATTTGTTACTACCCGGATGAATAAAATTGTTCATGACATTAATATTGTAGTAAGTCTCAAAAGAAACATTTTGATTTACAAATATATAAGCCAAAGTGGTTGGCATATTGAGACTATAAATGAAAAGAAGATTGAATATCTTTATATTACTATAATCATACCGGGTAAATATGAAAGGTTACCTGACTTTTCTTCTATTTGTACTACACAAGTATAAGCATGATGATGCAATCACAAGCCACAAGTAAACTAGAGGTTTACTGAAATAAATATTAGTTGGCATGACCGGTTGACCATCTCGGTTCAATTATGATGCGAAAAATTAATTGAGAACTACATTGGCATATATTGAAGAAATATAAGATTCTTCAAGAATTCTCTTCTGCTGCTTATTCTCATGATATACCAGTTAAGGTTGGGATTGAATCCCTTGATTTATGGAATGAATAAAAGGTGATAAATATATGGGCCCAGTCACCTTCCATGTGGACCGTTTACTATTATATGATTTTAATAGATGCATCTATTCTATGGTCACATGTGCATTTGTTATCAACTTGCAGTTTGGCTTTTGCAAGATTGATTGCTCAAATTATTAGAGCACAGTTCCAGATTATAAATTATGATGATTTATCTTGATAATACTGGTTTAAATCCAAGTTGGTTTAGCAGAAATTGTATGCCTCCAATTATATCTAAACCATTGGTTATGAGAACAAAATTGCAAAAATAAAATTTGGTATGTGATGTGTTATTTAATATACAACAACACTTGTACGCATCTAGCCAAGTTATGATAAGTTCTCCCTATCACAATCGATTCAGGATCAGGAACCAAATAATTTCCATCTAGAAATATGAATGTGCTATATGATTTAATTATTCTACCACAATACACAAAGATTGATCCCCAAATAAGGCTAGGGATATGTGTTGGTGATCCCAACAATAGGGAGAGAAAATGGACAGCTGAAAAAGTAATGCATGTAATGAATTATTATGAGTACATCTAGATCCTCGTACGAGAAAATGTGAACTTGAAATTCAAGTGATAATTCATTTGCAAAATATTGGCAGGCGTATTTGCTGACCCAAAACTAAATGTCATATTCAGCTGCTAATGCTCCAAATAAAATAAAGTTCATAATGAATAGAGTTTATGCCATGCATGAAGCATAATAGACTAATCGGTTCCAAAGATAAAACTCCTTGAAGAAGGAGAGGAGAAAATGTTCAAGATGGTCACAATAAGGAGGCAAGTACTCTAGAAGAGCACCACGACATAACACTTCATAAGACCTCATGGGAGAGGCCCAGGTACCTGAAAATAATAAGATAAAGAGATCTCAATAAGTTATGTCTTTATTGGGTAAAAGTATAACCAATATAAAATGATCATTGACGATATTTTTAATATAATGTAGCGCTCAATATTATTAATATTAACGAGGATCTTGAGCTCAAATCTGTCATGAAATTTAGACAGATAAATGATTGGCCAAATAAAAAATACGCAATGAAAATTGATTTCACCTGAAAAATATGAAGTTGGACGGATAGTCCCAACACCTGAAAGTATAAAGCCAGAGGAGGTATAAATGTGTTCTTGTGCGAAAAAAAATGGTCAAGTCGATAAACATAAAGACGACTTGTGTCACAAGAAAATTTATAAATATCCTGGTATTGATTATATAGAGACATGTTCTCATGTGGTAGATGTCGCCATTTCAGGTTTTAATCTGGCAATACAAGAAAAACGTGATATGCGTATAATGAAAATCATTGAAGGATTTAAATTGTTCTGAAGCATATTAAGGTTTCCAAGAAATTTATTAAATAAAGCTTCAAAAATCCTTATACGGATTGAAACAATCAGGGCGCATGTGGTATAATCACCTGAGTGAGTACCTGTTGAAAGAAGGGTACAAGAATGATTCAATTTGTCCTCGTGTCTTTATAAAAAGATCTGGATCTAAATTTGTTATAATCACCGTGTATGTTGATGATTTAAATATCATTAGAACTCCTAAGGAGCTTCCTAAAGCAATAGACTATTTAAAGAAATAATTTGAAATGAAAGATTTTGAAAAGACAAAATTTTGTCTTGGTCTACAAATTGAGTATATGAAAGATGAAATTTTTGTCCATCAATCAGCATACACTAAAATGATTTTAAAGCGCTTATATATGGATAAAACACATCCATTCCGACCTCATAAAAATAATAAAAATACACCTTATTCGAGACAAATGTGGTTTGACGTTTGTCAAACTACCCACAATTTTGTATGAAGACAATGCAACATGCATAGCCCAATTGAAGGGAGGATTCATAAAGGGGATAAAACAAAGCAAATTTTACCAAAGTTATTTTTCACACATGATCTTCAAAAGAATGGTGATATCAATGTGCAACAGATCCGTTCAAGTGATAATATGGTTGCTCTACCGTCGTCAACCTTCAAGAAACTAGTGTACAAGATTGGGATGCGAAGGCTCAAGGATGTGAATTGATGCTCTCATCAGGGGAAGTTAATACGCGTTGTACTCTTTTTCCCTTACAAGGTTTTGTCCCACTGGATTTTCCTTGCAAGGTTTTTAACGAGGCAACCAATAGGCGCATTTCTAAACATGTGTACTCTTTTTCCTTCACTAGGATTTTTTTCCTATAGGATTTTTTCCTAATAAGGTTTTACCGAGGCACATTATCTATGGATATCTAAGGGAAGTGTTATAAGAAAAGTCAAATTATGCTGGATGTCTACTCTTCCTCCATGATCTTCTCAAATGCTTAATGACATATTCAATGACATATTTCTATGCTTAATGACATATTTTTCTTCACTTTTCATGCCTATATAAAGGCCTTGTAATAGATAAGAAAATATACACAATTGAAGAAGAAAATCTCTTCCTTCTCTCTATCTCCATTTCTTGTTCATGTTTTACTAAATTGCTTTTATTTTATTACAACATGTCTTGTTTATGTTTTGCTAAATTGCTTTTATTTTATAACAGAAATCTCAACTTGGCTTCTTTTTTTTTTTGGGGGGGAGGGGGGGAGGGGTGGGGGAGGGTTAAGGAACTCCTCTCTCTCTCTATAACAACATCTCTGTATAACAGTCATTCACTATAAAAGTCAAGTTTTTTCTCATAATTAATTTTTTAAGTTATATTTTACTTCTCTATAGCATCTTTTTACCTATAACAACAACAACCTCTTTGTAAAATTACTCATGTATAACAACCATATAGAATCTTTATAATTACTAATAATAATTCTAAAAATATGCACACAATCTTTCTCATTAAACAAAGTTTCTATCGAGATATAATATTTGATGATTTGCACATGATATCTTTTCCATTGGACAAATTTCAAAAAAGATTTAGATAGAAAATTTAACTATTAAGTTCTTAGATTGTTTTCAAAGGAAAGCTATTGGATACCTTTTTGCTGAAAATTTGGACACGAATATTCTCCAATTCAAGCGTTATATCGCTAGTAAGAGAATGAAATCTACGAAATAAGCTACAATTACAAAGTTCTTTCATATTTTTGAAAGAATTTATTTTATCTAGGTAGCTTTAAAATGTATGTCTTATAGTTTAAATTTGTATAAGTTTAGTTATGAATTTATTAACAGTGTATTAGCTTTATTCAATATTTAACTAGTAAAATATGCATATCTTTTGAGATTTTAAATTTGAATAATTTTCATATCTTTTGTATGTAACATTAAAAAGGGAAAAATAATTGATTTTTCGATAAGTTTTATCTATAACAACCAAAAAATATTAAACGTCAAATGTTGTTATAGGTGTATAACAGTCATTCACTATAAAAATCAAAAAATATCAGAACAAACGAAGCTGTTATAGAGAGGGTTGACTCTCTCTCTCTCTCTCTCTCTCTCTCTCTCTCTCTATATATATATATATATATATATATATATATATATATATATATATATATATATTCTCTCTTGCTCATAACTTAGCGATGTCTCTGTTTGTTTGGTAAATGATTTCTCTTGGAAAAGTATGTTTTCTAGTTGGGTTGTAACTTGTAAATAATGATGTACGTTCCTTTGATATCATGCCCTTAATAAATTAATAGAAGACTGGTTTCGGTGAAAGAAAAAAAGTCTTCTCCTTTAAATAAACATTCATATAATTTTATCTTAATAGATAATCTTTTCACATAACATGAATTAAAATAATTGACAAATTTAGTAAAAGATTCTTTTCGGTCATTTGAAATAAACTATTTCAATTCCATTATGTCCCGCAATTTTCTATTTTTCAGAATAATTGATTCAGCAAATAGGAGAGTGTTGATAATATGGAATGAACATGTTTAAGAGGCATGTATGAAAAGAATATATGTGAATAGTCCAAAGTAGGAAATGCAACGTCCTAATTAGGAAGAGTTAGTATTGTATGGAATTGATATCCAATCTTAATTTAGAGATCGGGATTATTTGGAATATTTTTTTAAACCACTTTCTAACATTGAATCAAAATTTAACCACTTTCTATATTGAATCCAAATTTTTGTACTGCAAATACTTCCAGAAACAAATCAAATGCATTACACCAATGGCTGTTAGAGTGACAACAGTTTGCTTTTCTCTTTTAGTTTCGATTATCATTCTTTCTAATGTGATCGAGAGCTACGAGTCTGGCAGAAGATCAAACGTTACAATTGAGGTATGATTTCTATAGGTTTGGTATATATATTTGGACTTCTCAAAATTATAAAATTGTAAATGCAGTGAAAGGCCTATTTTTCTGTTTATGTGATGAAATTGATCTTTTGTAGACTATTCATGGACACTTTTATGATTGCGTAGACATCTACAAGCAACCAACTCTTCTGCATCCAACTTTGGACTCAAAAAGAATTAAGGTATAAGTTTTGGTATAGCATCTTTTCAAAGAATGGACCGCTTTATCATATCTTCTTACGTCTTTTAATTTATTTTTCGGTTGTGAAATGTGACAAAAGTATTGGCACTAATAGGGATATATTCCTCGAAAAAATTCATATTTCGATTTTGATTTTGTTTAGTACAATATGCAAAACAGATGATCATAGTGAAGGAGCTTGAAAGACAAAAGAAAGGAAAATCGGGCGGTTTCAAGGCAGAGGAATATTGGTTGAATAAGGAAGGATGTCCGATTGGAACTGTGCCTATACGCAGAATGAAAAAGAAACAACTCCAAAATGCAAGAGATGCCTCCTTAAGCTTGTCCAATGAATACTTGGGAAACAATTGGATTGATGTAAGCCTTGATTTAGAAAAAACTTTCCTTGATGTTATCCTATATAAAATAATTATTAAATCCTTTGAAACAATAAAAATTAAAAGAAAAAAAAAATGACTTGCTCGAATTGAGACTATGAAAATTTAAAGGATTTGCATATTAACTTAGCTAATTTAAGTGAGAATTATATGAGATTCTTTGGATTTAAAATTGCATAATTTATTGACAGATAAATAAAAACATTGTATTTAGTTTGCAGGAATTTACATACAAGCGTCTCCACCAATAGAAAGGTTTTTTGGGGTGTCAGCTTTTCTATGTTTATACAATCCTCAAGTAAGAGGAACTGGTCAATACAGTGCTGCATCCATGTCTCTTGAAACCGGGGCAGGACAAAAGTTCGAGCATATTCAAGTCGGGTGGATTGTAAGTTTCAAATCTTGTACTTTGCATTAGAGAAAGAAACTACTCAATCATCTATAGTAAGTTTTTGATAGTTTCCTGCTCACATTGAATCTTTTATGTTATTATGCTTTTCGGGTTCACTATCAAATACTCCATCAGTTTTATTTATGTCACATTATATTTTTATTAGTTTGTTTTTGCGGGGTGGGGATGGGTGGTGCAGAAAAAAATTTCTAAACTATTTTGTGCAACCAAACAGTTGAAAATGGGAAAACATTTTCTGGTCATACTAGAGGAAGCATGAATAACCATTTAGAGGCCCCTGGATTATTGCAAATCATCCTTCTCCATGGCATTTTGGGATAGTCTCCAAGTAACTTCAAGTACATTTTCTTTACAGAGAATGTGTGTAAAGATTGCAGATCTTTCTCAGTCATTCCCATCTCCTCTATATACTACTTTGCCTTGAACACCTTTTTGGATTATCCAACATGCATGCCTGCTTAGGATATGCATTCCAAACTACCCATCTCTCCTATAATATATATGAATCCATTGTTCCAAAGAGTATCCTTCTTTTTACTTGGGCTCTATAGAAGTTTACACAAGGCAGGGCAGCCTTGTTCAAGATGTGTAAATTCAATAAATTTAGACCCCCTAAAGCCTTAGGTACACATATCTTATCCCACCCAAACAATGCCTTTGTGATATCAGTTCCCCCTATCCATTAGAAGGTTCTACATAATCTTTCAATAAGTGAGGCAATTTTCTTTAGCAAGATGAAGAGCTGTGACCAATATATCTGTATTGAGAATAATACAGATTTCAATAGTTGTATCCTACCAACATAGGATAGGAATCTTGAAGTCTATGATGTAACTCTACCAAGCATCTTCTCCAGTAGTGGTTGGCACTCTCAAGTACCTTATGGGTAGATCACCTATGTTTATCCCAAGTATGGTCTGAATTTGCTCATGTACTCCGTGATTAACCCCCTCAGAAATAAATGGAGCATTTCTGTACATTAGCATGTAGCCCTAAAGCTTGAAAAACAACTGGACTGATTTAAGGTCTCCCCTGCTTAATAAAAGCAGGTCATCTGCAAAACTCAGCTGGATGATTTTCGTCTTTGCACATTTTGGGTGATATTTGAAGCTTGGTTCATTCTTCAAAGTCTTCAATAATCTGTTTAGATGATCCATCGCTAAAACAAAGAGAAAAGGTGATATGAGGTCACCTTCTCTCAAACTTTTCCTAGTAGCAACTGGAGGAGTAGGAACCTTACTGATTGCAATAGAATAGGATATAGAAGTGATACAACACATGATCTATTTAACAAACATGTCAGGGAAATGAAGGCCGACTAGGATTTCTTCCAAATACACTCATTCTAGTGAATCATAAGCCTTTTGTAAATCAACTTTCAACATACATCTAGGAGAAATACCCTTTATGTTATGACATTTAATAAGCTCATGGCTAAGAATGATATTATCAGACATAAGTCTACCAGGCACAAAGGCAGCTTGACTGCCATCAGTGAGTCCACTAATAACTTCACCAAGTCTACTAATAATGATTTTAGATATGATCTTATATATGACATTACAATAAGAAATTGGCTTGTATTCTTTAATGGAAGCAAGATGCTTGACCTTGGGAATTAAATTTACAAATGTGCAGTTGATTGGTTTGGATATTGTTGCAATATTGAAGAATTTCATAACTGCCTCAGTTACATCATCTCCTACAATATTCTGATTTTCTTGAAAAAGAGGGCATTGTACCTATCATACCCTGGAGCCGTTTGGTCATCAATACCCTGTAGTGCCTCCCCCACCTCTATCTTTGTGACTGGTGCAATTAGATTCAGTTGTTTTCCGCTTAACACATTACCTCTTTGCATAATTTCATCACTAATACAAGGCAATTAACTAGCTGCTGAACCCAAAAGGTTCTTATAAAATTCAATGATTTCTTTTTCAATATCTGCAGAGTTCTGTAGTATTACACCCTCAGTGGTAGCAAAGTTTCTGATTTGATTTTGTGCAGATCTATTCTTCAGGCAAGCATGGAAAAAAATGTGTTTGACTCCCCTAATTGCAAAAACAGAATCATGGCTTTTTATTTAGCCACACTTTCTTCAATTAGACTCCATTTTTTCAGCTCCATCTTTAAGTATTTTTCCTCTTCAAACAAGTTACTATAATCATTCACCTGCCTTATTTTACTCTGCAATGCTACAAACTTTCCTTGCACATCCTTAACTTTATTAGCTATCTTAGGAATTCCGTTCTATTTAGCTTCTTTAACTCTCTCACCAATTTTAACTTCCTCCACGCCTTAGCCATAGGAGCAGAGTGTACATGTTTTTTCCAAGCATCCTTTACCATAGGCAGGAAATCTGAATGCTTAGCCAAGCAGTTTAAGAACTTAAAAGGCCTAGCTACCTTCCCAATCCTGTCACCAGTGAGATACACAAAGGATAGTGGTCCGAGAACATAGGGTCCAAGGCTAGCACTTCCACATTGTTTCAGTTTTGGATCCAAGCAGAGTTAACCAGTGCCCCCTCACATTTCATGTTGATAAAATTGTAACTTGTGGACTCCTCACATCCTCTTTGCTAATATGCCCATCTCTTTAACTCCACTAGTAAGTCACAGTTCCTTGTTTAGTTCTCCTGTTAGAGGATTGAATATATTAGCCACACCACGTGTATCATTTTTTCATGGATGTGCCTTGAATTGGCAGTTGCATCATTGGATTTCTGAGCCTGCACTTTGTCAGTTAACTGACTCAGATTCTGGTCTTGAGTCACTATTTTATCCACTAGGCCTTTTACCCATATTGCCTTAGTCCTCTTTGTTTAATTTGAACCTGCTTCCTCTGAGATAGTTTGACATGCATACCCTATTTGCAGACACTTCGCACAATACACAGGCTTCCAATCATATTTCACAGTGATAGGCAACTCACATGTGACATCCATCTCCACTCGTATTCTAGCATAAGAAATCCTATCAATATTTGTGGTACATTCATTAGCGTAAATTAATAGGACATCCCAGAACACTTCCAATACGACTCAAAGTGGAACTACCTCAACAATTCATTCTTCACAGATTTTTTGGGTTCCGGCAAAGGCGCAAGATAGTAGCTCACGTTGGAGGTTCTTCACAAAATTATGAGTTTGTCAGAATATTAAAACATGATTAAGACCATAAATTCAAAAATCATTATTTCGTATCAAATTAAACTAGTGCATGTAACATGATCTGAAGCAAAAGGAGTACTAATAGTTTAAGAAAGAAATCTACTCTAACATATTTTGTCCAACAAATCCGCTGCAGTTTGCGAGATTCGTGGTAGTTCACTTCAAAATGAAAGCAATATTTCAGTCATCTGCCCATTTCTTATCCTATTTTTCTCAAAAGATTATAGTTAAGTATGTCGTCTTTACGTTCATTTTTTCAGGTGCATCCAAAAATGAACGGTGACAACCGAACTCATTTGTATACCAAGTGGACAGTAAGTATAGTTTTTATTTATTTAATTCATTACTTGATTGAGAAATAATTTATAACCACAGAATTTCGAAAAAACAAAATAACTAACTAATACTTGAAATAGGCGGATGGCTATCACAAAACTGGCTGTTACAACACTCACTGTCCTGGATTTATTCAATTAAGTAGCGTAATACCTATAGATTATGTTTTTCCAAGGATCTCCGACATACAAACTAATTCCAAAGAAGAAGTACTTCTCAGTGTCTATCAGGTATTATGTTATACCATACACTTTCTATTATTGCATTATTTATTCTTACTATAGACTCCATCTTTTATGTAAAATGTTCTTTTCTTTTTTATATTTTTCATAAAAATGCTTTTTTACAAAGTCTTGCTAATGTGTTAATATTGGAATATACAACAAGTTCCCCCTCCCCCAACCCCCACCCCACAAGTAAAAAAAAGAAAGAAAGGAAAACAGAGTGGCTTCACGTTCTCGTTAAACAAAATAAAAAAGAAACTAATGAGATGAACTAAATGAGAAATGTGTTATTTTGAACAATTTAGGAATAATAAATACTCCCTCCGGTCACTTTTATTTGGCACATTTTGGCTTTTCACGCCCCTTAAGAAATAATAAATGAAGTGCATAATTTACCATGTTACTCATATTAATTGATACATATTTTATTGGATTTGAGAAAATGATTTGAAATGGTAATAAATACTGTGGGTAAAACAGGAAAAAATTTGTTGTCTTCTCTTGATATGCGTAAAGTGTCCAGTGAACATCTATTTTTAGTATACATGCCAAGTAAAAGTGATCGGAGAGAGTAAATTATTGGAAAAACTAGTGGTATCTCGAAAGGTAATGTCTATCTTGGTTTGGAAAATCTTTTCTCTTTGAAGTGTTATTTACATCTACTTATTATTTAGTAAATTATTTTATATTTAACAGAGTCAAACTAACCGTTATCTAGCCGTTGGTGCAACGCCTATATAAATATGGTCTTTGGAGAGCTAAAGACATATTTTCTAAAATAACTTTCTGAATCTTTTTGTTCCTCCTATATGCATGTTGGGTTTCTTTAACATCTAGCTTTTAAGATTTGTCTTCTTTTTTGCTCTGTCGTTATGAGTTTATATAGTGGAAATACTATATGTTAGGTATTAATGCAAGTTTAATTTCATTTTTTCCCTCAAGAATTCAATTCCTGCCGTCATATGCTGCCAATTGTAAAGAAGACATCTGTTTTTGAGAAAAAGTTAAGGAAACCAAATAAATGATCTCAACGGACAGCAAAACTATAGTTCGACATTGCAACAATATCGTTTTATGACATCATTCATGAAATTTTAGATAAGGAGTATGTACAGTACTACTTAATGTTGCCAATATTTTCATCTTAATTATTTAGCTAACATTTCTCACACCCCCACCCACCAACCGAAAAAAGAAGAAGAAAAAAGGTACTATTCATAACATGATTTCACAAACTTATCTCTGTCTTTCCTGGATCTCTTTTATTGTTTACATAACATTTCTTTTCCAAAACTCAAATTCTTAGTCGTTATAGGTGCAAATAATTTTTCTTAAAATATTAAAGTGACTCTAATTTCAGCTGTTCTCTATAATTGAATTCCTATGCTATGTTTGTCATATGTTTGAATTTATTCCACTCAGTTATTTGTAAAAGGATAACAACTCAAACAATATGATTTCATAATATCGTATTTATGATCAAAGAGCTTTTTAATCTTTGTATCATTTATAAACTTTTAGATAAGGAGGTTGCGCACTGGATTATGCTAATTAACGGTATTATGATTTTCTCAGACACAATATTTGGATTATCATCTTGTAATGCCGATGTTGGAGGAGGAGATAGGAATGTGGCCATATGAAATATTCGACAGTTTGAGTGCAAAGGGAGCGGACACAGTACGATACGGAGGGCAGGTGTACACACCAGCAGGTCAAGATCTTAGCCCTGCCATGGGAAATGGTCAATTTGAGGAAGGGCATTGGCAGCTAACTTGTTATATGCGCAAAGTCTTGTATGACATAGAAGTAGATGGCAACAGACAACAAGTTCCACCAGATGATTCCAAGGTTCAAACTCAAGAATCAAGGTGTTTTTATGAAGGAAATCAACATAATGACAATGATGGCTACTGGGACTATAACTTCTTATTTGGAGGTGCAGGTGGAGGAGAACATAGTTAATTTTGTCAGTACTAGAAAAAGGGGCAAAAGGATAAAAGAAAAACATCAGTACCTAGCAATGTCCTCTCTGTTGCACTTCTATTTTTGCTTGAATTAAAAAAAAGGCTTTATTTCAGCTCTGTTTTCTAAAGTAATTTGAGGGAGGGTAAAGAAAATTGAACTTCCAAGAAGGTCTCGAATTAACTAGACAACCAATGCAACTACTCACTATAAAGATATCAGGATTACGCACTACAAGAAATTGGGCCTTTAGCGAGGGAAAATTTGGTCATTAAACGTCCAATTCTGGTCGTTATAAGTTGATAACAACCGGAAAATATTCTGTCGTCACCGGTCGTTAAAAATCCCGACGTTAAAAGTTAACGACCGGTTTACATTCCAATCGTTAAAGATTCTTTAGTGACGACATAATTTTCGGTCGTTATACATACTTTTTGGCGACAGGATTTTCGCCTCGCTAATATGTTATCCGGTCCTAAGTCTTTAATGACAATAAGTAAGTCAATTCGAGTGCTTTAACGACTAATATTCCCGTCGTTAATTGTATAATTACTTTTAATATCCAATATTCTCATCGTTAATAGTCATTTATCTATTTGAGAAACCTGTCGTTAAAGAGTTTTAATGACCACATTTTTCTTCGCTAATATGAAAATGTAATAAATATAATTAAGAAAATTTAAATTACATGAATAGTAATAATTATTTATATGCATTCATACACGCTCAACAACATTGGAAAATAAACCAAATACTTGATATCTTGTTAATACAAAGAACTAAAGCATAATTATTAACAATTCCTAAAAAGAGAAAAAGTAAAATTGCAGCATATATATGTACATAAGACAGTGTCTTTAAACCATCGTTGACGAACCAAAACCTCTTATACTTCAACTTGCTCTACACTTTCTTTAAGAATAGGTTCTTCGGACTTCAAATTTTTGATATGATAAAATAACAAATTTATGCCAGTTTAGTAACAAAGAATAAACAACTAATATCAGATCCATTAAAGGCTACACTAATGGCTAAAAATGAGAAAGTGAAAAAATACAAATATAATATGACATAACAGTAGATAATATTGTAGCACGAATACGACACATTAAATTTCCTATATCTGTAGATGATGATCATAAGACGACTAAATGATAGTTCTACACCACCCAATCTTGTCGCACAAAAACCTGCACAACGAGCGTGACTTTTGGGAAGCAAATCTCATTAGGGTGGGCGTTCGGTACTTCGATTCGTTATTTAAGAACTTCAGGAATAATGTAATAGAAGCAAGAGCTATTCTTGTGGGACTGGAAAGGTATTCTACTAATGGATTACATCATGTGATCGTTGAATCAGATTCAATGATGATCACTGGCATGATAAATGGGAAGGTTAATGTTACTTGGCAGGTAATCTGGGTGCCAGTCATATTCTTGGAAAATAAAGGTTAATAATAAGACATGATTTCTACTAATTTTGCATCTTTGAGAGAAACTATGTTGGGAGGAGACTAAAAGGCAGATAGTCCAATTGGAAGAAAAGTCCTATCCTTAAGCTAACCTATCATGGACTTTGAACAAATGCCATGCAGCTAATTGAGGTAAAAGCAGAACAAAAGTGAAAGTTGTCCACTACTGTTTTCAAATAAGCAGCTCAAAAAGAGTTAAATTGATCTGTCCAATCCCTCATCTAAAAGAAGCTATGAATTCAATATGTCCAAGGTTGGTAGTAGAGGTAGATTTAAAGAAGAGGCCATGGGAGCAAAATCCACCTCTTCACAACCGGTCGCACCCGGAGATACCTCCAGTAGCGGAAGTACGAGTTGGGGAGGTGTTCAGAGTTGAGATGGTGGATTTTAGTGGAGGCGGCGTAATACAAGAAACATTGTCGAGGACATTAAGTGTGCTGATCATTCTGTTGTGAGTTTCTAATAACACTCAATTATGTCATTGTTTTACTTCCCCTTTAGAACTAGTAGTAATTTCGTGAAAGAAAAAGGTTTGACACAAAGTCAACAGTAATATTTCAACCCCTAATAGATAGAAGAATTATTAGGTGATGAAAAGTGATCATTCTGCCCATCACAAACAAGAATGACCAACAAATTGTTACGGATGAAGCTTAGCCTAGGATTCCAGCAGTAAGACACAATTCAATAGATAAGGTATAGCATCTAAACTAGGGAATTTCCATCATATGGTTCCAGACATGAAGAGACAGGGACTTTGCCTTTGCCAAAGGTTTGCCTAAGGTAAAACCTAAGCATCGAATCCTCCCCTGCAAAATAGGAAAATACCCAAAATACGAGTGTGAAAATTGCTTTGAATAACGAGATTTTCCAAATTGTAACGGAGGACCCAAAATATGAGTGTGTAAATTGCTTTGAATAACGAGATTTTCCAAATTGTAACGGAGGAGTCCTCTCTACCTAACTTTTGCTCTAGCAACTGTTAAGTTGATAGTAGGCAATATTTTGTATAAGGAATAGCTATTCATCCTACATGTAACCAGAAAGAGGTTTGAACAAAGAACCAAGCTCTTGCTTTTGCTAAATGAATTGAATAGGTTTAATAGCACACTAGGTTTAATAGCACTCCCTGAAGCTCCTTGGAAAGCTGTGATGCAACAGCTAACTATGGTTTCGCGAACTCACAGTAAAGCCATGCAGCTCAGTTTAGTATAAGCCTCTCGCACTTCTTAATGTGGTGAGATTCAATTTAAGAACAATCATAACATATTAGGCACTGATCCAGAAAGAAAAATGCATCGGTGAAAGGAAGAACAGAAACACAGCAAAACTTACACAAGCATGCTTCCTAATAAAAGCTGCTTCATAGGACCTGATGTTTTATACGTCAATACCACACAAGATGGGGTGATTTGTATAGTGTCCAATACTTCACGTGCACAGATTATAGAAGGACCCGGTTCTTCTATGTGTTCGAACTACTACTGTTGCGGAATAATAAGTACAGAAAATAAAGAACACAGATATTTTTATGTGGAAAACACCTAGCTCAAAAGGTGAAAAAAATAAGACCTACTTCCCACTAGGATTTTCCCAAACTCTCCACTAAATCATTGAGCCAAAAATTGTATTTACAAAACACTTTTGTAAACCTAGGATTAACTCTAATCCCGTTGTGGCAACTGGCCTCTAACTGCTGCAACAACTTCAAGTTAACTCTAACTTGAATACTATGAGTACCTATTACAATTGCCTCTAGATAAGGCTGAAAGGTACAATATGAAAATACCTACTACAATTGAACTAGAATAAAAGACAGACACTTGGAGCTGGTTCTTCTATCTGGTTCATTTAGCTTCAAGTTCATACACTTGAATCACACACGAACTGCTTGCAAAATGCCTTGCTATTTTGCTCTCAATTCACGTTTAACTTATGCTTTTGTGCGTCCCCGTATAATAAGAACATCATGCGATTTATAGAGTTAGTAGAGTAGAAAATAACTAGAGTTCCAATGCTACTCTTCCTTGGTGGAAGAGTTTTAGTTAATCTCAACTCCTAACTCCTTCCATATCTTGGATAATGTTCTCATTGAGTAAGGAGTCCTTGGATAATATTCTCGTTGAGTAAGGAGTTTTTCTTATTAATTATGCAATCTTTTCGATCAGGAGATATCTATTATTATGCCATATTTCGTTTATCTCCTGCATGTGCATCTCACGTGCTTTGAATCTGCCCGTATCTATGCCTACCAGTGATGGACCTGGTTCATCCCTGAGTTCCTTTGTCAATCTTCAAAACTATTCTTTTTTTTTGCCAACAAATTTCCCCTTTTTGATGATGACAAACTATGTGCTTCCATAAGTTTATGCCCTATTTCAACTTAGCTCAACATCAACATAATGTTAGAAATAATTTTTTTTTTATCACTTATCATCAAGGACCAGGTTCATTAGGTTATAAACATCACTGTTCAAAATGTAAAGCACAAAATTTTTTCCCTTTTGGCATCATCGAAAAGTTGCATAAAAAATGTGAGATAACCCGATTTTAAAACTTATTCATGGCCACTGGGGCTACTTCAAATGCAATCATGGATTAATCATCATAGATCAAGCTAAGAATTTTAACCATCAAAGAAATATAAACAAATAGTTAGAGCAAAAACAATGAATTTCATTGATGATTGATAAGATTCTACCATAAAGCATAAGAAGAAATAAAAATACTGGAAACATGAGCAAAAAAAATCCCGAACTGGATCACTGGTTGATCTACATTAGGCTAGAAGTTTATGCCTTGGTTTTTGGCTAGGAGAAGTTTCAGCATGTCTTGAAGAATTCCATCATTCTTCTCCTTTTCTCTTGCTAGTTTAGTTCTGAGAGCATCTCTCTCATACTCTACCTCAGCCAACCTTTTCTTCAGCCTCTCAATCTCAGCATCCTTAGCCTCTCTTTCTTGCACCAAGGCTCGCACCTTGCTATTCACTGGTATCTTCTTAGATGAACCAGGTTCTTTAGGAGCGACATGGACTTTATAGACACAAGCAGTTAGCGTATTTGCCCCAAAATGATCTTTGCTTGTACCAACCTCCATTTCTTCTTTGGATTATAACTTTCAGTCACTCTCTTCAGTAGGTCTGCGAGGGTTTCCTGTTCAGATGAAACAGGTTCATCTATATTTTTCACAAGTTGAACCAACCCTTCAGCGGCTTCGCCAGACCCACTTCCCCCTGTTTTCTTTACACTCTCCTCTACTCCAGCAGATTTTTCTCCCTAAACAACCATTGCACCTGTGTCTTTGGTTAAACTCACAGGAGTGGGTGAAGAATCAACCACTCTTTTACCCTTTCCCCTCACAGCACTTCGAACACCCTTGCTCTCTTTTTCTTTTTTCTTTTTTATTTTTACCACCAATTCCTCCAGACTCTGTAGTTTCAACACCTGCTTTAGACCCTACTAGTACAAACCTATTCATCAAATTTGTTCTCTCCCCGCAACAACCTTGCGAGCAAGCATCTTTACTCTTTTCTTAGAGGTTGGGGTGGTAGAAGGGATGATAGAGGGTGTGGAAGTCTAATCAAACTGAATTTCAGTTTTGAAAAGACTTTGGAGTATATCCCTAGAATCTAGGTACTTCAATTCAGTTGGGACTCTTTTGAACAGAACTGATTCACTTGTAACGGATAAGTCCAAAAGGAGTTTGGAATTAAGTAGGACTCTGCTCATGATCCAAATATTATTATTTCAAATTATGCAGAGTGTAGAAAACATACCGTGTTATCTTGATGAATCAGGTTCTTCATTGAGAATACTTTTGTGTAAGTCTAAATTTGCCAAAATAAAGAAAATATCATTAGAGATTAATGAGTCATTTTAACATATGGCACAAGAGTATACTATTGAAAGTATGAGACTGAGTAAAAATTAATCTAATTATGTACACAATTTTCAGATTTTCTAACCAAATTTTTTTTCTTCTTTCGTTGTGTACTCTGAACTGGTCCTTTTAGGTGATCTTAATCATCCCTAATTCTAACCTGTTCCTTTCAAAGTGATCTCTACTTAGGACTTTTTGTGAAGATGTCAGCTATTTGCTTGTCCGTAGCACAAAATTCTATAGTGATCAACCCCTTTTCATAGTTATCCCTCAAAAAGTGATGCCTAACATCTATGTGCTTAGTTCTCTTGTGGTGAACCAGGTTCTTGGTCATACTAATAGCACTAGTGTTATTACAAAAAATGGGAATACAACCAACATCAATTCCAAAGTCCTTTAATTGTTGTTTGATCCACAACAATTTTGCACAACATGAAGCAGCAGCAACATACTCAGCTTCAGCAGTAGATAAGGCCACTGAACTTTCCTGTTTGGTGGCCCAAGACACAAGACATGAGCGAAGAAAGTGTGCCATACCTGAGTTGCTCTTTCTATCCACAAGAAAACCTACATAATCAGTATCAGCATATCCCACAAGATTAAAATTACTACCTTTTGGATACCAAAGACAAAGATCAGTGGTGCCTTTTAGATATCTCAAGATTCTTTTGACAGCAGTCAAGTGAGACTCCTTCAGATTTGCCTGAAATCTTGCACAAAGGCCTACACTGAAAACAATGTCAGGTCTACTAGTAGTGAGATACAACAATGAGCCAATCATTCCCCTATACAACTTCTAATCGACAGATGAATCAGGTTTATCCATATCCAACTTTGTAGCTGTTGCAATAGAAGTGTCAATTTCGTTGGAATCTTCCATTTTAAACCTTTTAAGCAACTCTTTTACATACTTCTGCTTATGGATCATAGTTCCATTTTAGTTTTATTTAATTTGTAAGCCTAAAAAGAAATTAAGCTCACCCATCATGCTCATTTCAAATTCACTCCCCATTAGTTTAGTAAAATCTTTACTTAACTTATCAGTAGTTGCTCCAAAGATTATATCATCAACATATATCTGAACTACCAAGAGATCTTTACCTTTTTCTTTCAAGAACAAAGTATTGTCAATTTTACCTCTCTTGTAGTCATGCTCAAGCAAAAACTTTAATAATCTTTCATACCATGCTCTTGGCGCCTGCTTGAACCCATAAAGTGCTTTGTCAAGTTTGTACACATGATCAGGACTCTCCTTGCTTTCAAACCCTGGAGGTTGCTTGACAAACACTTCTTCCTTTAGATAGCCATTGAGGAAGGCACTCTTGATATCCATCTGATAGAGGGTGAATTCCATATAAGCAGCAAAGGCTATGGGGAGTCTTATTGCTTACAACCTTGCAACTGGAGCAAAGGTTTCATCATAGTCTATGCCCTTCTCTTGGCTATATTCTTGAACCACAAATCTTGTCGTGTTCCTTGTAAAAGTTCCATCTTCATCAAGTTTGTTTCTAAAGACCCATTTTGTGCCAATTGCTGATCTGTCCAAGGGTCTTGGCACCAGATGCCAAACTTGACTCTTTTCAAATTGGTTGAGTTCATCTTGCATAGAATTTACCCAGTCTGTATCCTGCAAAGTCTCAACAATATTTTTAGGTTCAATAAGAGATAAGAAGGCATCAAAAGCACAAAGATTCTTTAATGAGGATCTGGTTTTGATTCCAGAGGTTGGATCGGTAATTATGTTCTCAATGGGATGAGAACTTTGATACTTTTAAGGTTTCACAACCAACTGGTTTCCCCTTGATGTTCCTTCAATGCTTTGTTGTTATGGAACAGGTTCAGGTACAGGTTCCACTGAAGTTTGAGAATTGTTTTGTTCTATTCCCCCTGTCATGTTGCCGGGGATAGATGAACCTGTTCCGTCACCTGTTCCTTCCTCCAGAGATGCTTCAGTCTGGGCTGTGGTTTCATTTAAGTGTTTAATTAGCTCAATTGCTTCATCATCATGTTCCTGTCTCTCAGAAAGAATGTTAGTTTCATCAAAAACCACATGTACACTTTCTTCAACACATTTAGTTTTTTTGCTATAAACTTTATAAGCTTTACTATGTAAGAAATATCCCAAGAATACTCCCTCATCACTTCTGGGATCAAACTTGCCTAGGGAGTCTTTATTATTGTTGTGCACAATGCACTTGCATCCAAATGCCCTAAGATGGGATATATTTGATTTTCTCCCTTTAAGTAACTCATAGAGAGTTTTCTCAATAAGAGGTTTAGTCATGCACCTATTTATGATGTAGCATGCAGTATTTACAGCTTCTGCCTAGAAGCTATAGGGCAGTTTACTAGAAAGAAGCATAGTCCTAGCCATATCTTCAAGTGTCCTATTCTTTCTTTCAACTACTCCATTTTGCTGTGGAGTCCTAGGAACAGAAAAATTATGATCTATGCCATGCTCATCACAAAATTTAGCAAATTTAGCATTTTCAAATTCAGTGTCATGATCAGACCTGATTGATACAAGTTGATTACCTAGTTGTTCCTGAGTTTTTCTAACAAAAAAAGTGAACATGTCAAATACTTCATCTTTAGATGTTAAAAACAATGTCCAAGTAAACCTAGAGTAATCATCAACAAGCACCATTATGTATCTCTTACCACCTCTACTTAATGTTCTCATTGGACCACAGAGATCCATATGAACCAGTTCCATCGTTCTGGTGGTACTTACCACTTTCTTGAATTTAAAAGAGGATCTTACCTGCTTCCCCCTTGCACAAGCCTCACAAACTTTTTCTTCCTTGAACTTAATGTTAGGCAGTCCTATCACCAAGTCCTTGGAGACTAATTTGTTGAGTTAACTTAGACTTGTATATCCAAGCCTCTTATGCCAAAGAAGTGGATCAATATCCAACACACATAAGCAAGTTAGTTCATTCTCTGAGAGTGTGGATAGATCTATAATATATATATTATTCACTCTTTTATCCTGCAAAATAATCTTGTCAGTGATAAGATTTATCACAAAACATTTAGTAAAGGTGAATGCTACCAAGTTACCTGTATCACACAATTGTGACACACTGATTAGGCTATACTTCAAGCCGTCTATCAAGTAGACATTCTCAATGGAATGAGAGTCATCCTTACCTACCTTACCAACCCCAATAATTTCACCTTTCTTTCCATTTCCAAAGGAGACATTTCCTCCTTTGAGGTCCTCAAGTAAAAGGAACTGGTCCTTGCTTCTTGTCACATGCTTTGAGCAGCCACTGTCCATGTACCATATTTGGCTGCTCCCCTTCACTTGAACCTACAAAAAGAAATCAGGGGTTAGTCTTAGGAACCCAAACTAGTTTGGGTCCCTTTCTATAAGCAAAAGGATGAATTAAATTCTTTTTAGCCCAACTTGGTAACCAATTCTTCCCTTGAACAAAATTTTTGTTCTTTTGACTGGCCCTTTCTTTTGCGTTACATTCACTTTTATAGTGACCAGTCTTACCACAGTGAGTACAAATCTTGTTCTCAGGAAGAGTGAGGTACTTGCTTTTAGGATACCACTTAGGTAGCTGATTCCCAAAGCCAAGTCCTCTTCTATTGCTACTGTAATATTCCTGTAGCCATGACAAAGCATCGGAGGACCTGTTCCGTTTACTAGTTCTGTCTAGTTCATGCTTGACCTTGCCTAAATCCTCCTTTAGCACTCTTACTTGCTCATCCTTCCTATACAACTCATCTTTTAGTTTGCCTATATTTTCTTCTAAAGTGAGTTGTGTGCAATCAACTGTCTTCTTACTGGTTCCTAGTTTCAGTTTTAGATTTTCAGATTTTAACTCAAGAACATTTGCTTCAAATGTATGAACCTGGTTTTTCAGAGCAGTATTTTCACTCACGGTCTCACTAACTCTGAGCTCCAGGTTCTTACACTTTGCTTTTAAAATCACACAATCCTTAGACAGTTGTTCTTTTTCTTTATTTATTACCTCAGATTCATCAATGAAATCTAGCAATAATTCAGAGAGTTTTTTTTTAGACAAAAATTTAATCTTGTCTTTGAGATGAATTATACTTACCTCAGATTCCTCATATGATTCTCCAATTTCCATAAGTACTTGTTCGTCTCCATCTTCATCATCTGATTCCTCATCTGAAATTTCTCCCCAAGTAGAAACCATAGCCTTTGTTAATCCTTTGTTCTTCTTGGGATGAACCTGTTCCTTCTTCCTGTTCTTTCGTTCAGATCTTTCCTTCTTCCATTCAATTTCCCATTGAGGGCAGTTTTTGATGTGGTGATCAGTCTTCCCACACTTGTAGCAGCCCTCATTGGTCTGTTTTTCAGGAACCCTTGCTTTGTTGTAATTTCCACCTCTTGAAGAACCTTTTCCTCTCATAAGGTATTTCTTGAAGTCCTTGGTGATCATAGCCATTTCATCTTCCTCCAGATTAGAACGTTCAGTGATTCTGAGTGCCAGGCTCCTTTCCTTCTTGGGTACATCCATATTCATGGTTTGCCTTCTAAGTTCATAAGCAGTGAGATTTCTTATTAGCTCATCTAACCTAAGAGTGGCAATGTTTTTTGATTCATGAATAGCAGTGATTTTGCTCTCCCATGATATTGGCAGAACCCTTGTCAAAATCTTCTCAACTTTGTCTTCTTCAAGAACCCTTCCAAGAGACTTAAGTTCATTTGTTAGTGTAGTGAACCTTGTATACATATCTTGGATGGTTTCTCCTTCCTTCATAGTAAAATTCTCATACTGAGAATATAGTAACGTTCCTCTGGACCTCTTTACCTGAGGTGTTCCTTCATGATCCACTTGCAAAGTGTCCCAAATTTCCTTAGCAGCAGTACAACTTTGAATTCTGTTGTACTCGTCTGGACCGAGTCCACCAACAAGCCATTTCTTGGCTTTAGTATTCTTCTCTAATTTTCTCAAGTCGTCAGCAGTGCAGTCAGCTCTTGTTTTTGGCACCTCTTCTCCTTCAGTATTTATCTTCATGGTAGCCAATGGACCATCTGTGACAATGTCCCAAAGCTCATAGTCTTCTCCTATGATGTGGTCTCTCATTCTATTTTTCTACCAAGAGTAATACTGGCCGTTGAAGAGTTGTGGCCTAAGCAGTGGATTGCCCTTCCCAGTTTTCAGGTGGTGCACTCATCTTGATCTTCTCCTAAGGTGTTAGCCTCTTCAAGGATAACCCACTCTGATACCAGTTGATATTTTATACGCCAATACCACACAAGAGGGAGGTGATTTGTGTGGTATCCAATTTTTCGCGTGCACAGATTATAGAATGACCTGGTTCTTCTATGTGTTCCAACTACTACTAATGCAGAATAATAAGTACAGAAAATAAAGAACACATAGATTTTTACGTGAAAAACACCTGGCTCAAAAGGTAAAAAAAACCACGACCTACTCCCTAGTAGAATATTCCCAAACTCTCCACTAAATCACTCAGCCAAAAACTGCATTTACAAAATACTTTTGTAAACCTAGGATTAACTCTAATCCCGTTGTGGCAACCAGCCTCTAACTGCTACGACAACTTCAAGTTAACTCTAACTTGAATACTCTGAGTATCTATTACAATTGCCTCTAGATAAAGCTTAAAGGTACAATATGAAAACACCTACTACAATTGAACTAGAATAAAAGACAGACACTTGGAGCTGGTTCTTCTATCTGGTTCATGTAGCTTCAGGTTCGCACACTTGAATCACACACGAACTTCTTGCAAAATGCCTTGCGATTTTTCTCTCAATTCACGTTTAACTTCTGCTTTTGTGCGTCCCCGTAGAATGAGAACATTCTGCGATTTATAAAGTTAGTAGAGTAGAAAATAACTAGAGTTCTAATGCTACTCTTCCTTAGTGGAAGAGTTCTAGTTAATCTCAACTCCTAACTCCTTCCTTATCTTGGATAATATTCTCGTTGAGTAAGGAGTCCTTGGATAATGTTCTCGTTGAGTAAGGAGTCCTTCTCCTTATTAATTATGCAATCTTTTCTATCAGGAGATATCTATTATTATGCCAGATTTCGTTTATCTCCTGCATGTGTATCTCACGTACTTTGCATATGCCCGTGTCTATGCCTACCAGTGATGGACCTGATTCATCTCTGAGTTCCTTTGTCAATCTTCAAAACGATTCTTTACTTTGGCCAACAGGACCTATGCATTGTCTGGAAACAAATAAGCCAGCATTAAGCACTCCATTCTACCTTGCAAATCCAGAGAGAGCAAGCCAAAGGGTTGCAAAGTTATTTGAACCTCTCATGAGGAAATACAATCCTCCAATGGAACACAGGGCGTACATACTCTCAGTATATCTGTTAACACAAGGCATAGAACATACTCATATGCAAGTCCTCTTAATATGAGCTCAACGCAAGTCAAGGCAATGTAAGGAAGAAAAAATTACATTGATGAGTAAAATATGGAAGGGGTATTAAGACAAAACAATATAGAAGCTCTCAATGCCACCTCCGAGTCCTTCAAGATGATAACTGAGAGCCTGTGAACCAATAACATATATACAATACGTAGATTAGGATAAAAGAAATAAGTTCCTTAACAAATGTCCAAAGGCAATGCAAATCCAAAGAATTATGTGGGCATGTATACGACATATCATGATGAATATGTAAGTATCACTTTTGTAGTATGCGTGAACTGAGTGAAGAATGAATATCCAAAAGATGACTCTTGGTATCATAAGCCAAATCTTCTCACACCAGGATAAGTTGTTATCAAGGACCAATATCCGAGGAGCACTATGTTGAATTTTCAACAGAAATGCTACTAAAGTTGAGCTAAAGACAGCAATTACGAAGAAAACCCACGAAACTGATTCAACCACAGATTTGACAATGTATAAAACCACAATAGAAGCATGAGAGCCCTATTTTTGTGCAAATTCTAGAAAATGGATCACACATTTACCTTTATTGATTGCGAAAACAAGTCTAAATGTGTGACCAGATGGTTGTTACCAGCAAGTACTAATCCACCTGAAGAAATGGGAATTGGGTCTTGTAATCCCCCGAAAAGAGACATTAAGGATTCAGGACCTTTTTTACTTGAAAGGTATGTAATATACTAAGTATTTAACACTTACATTTCCAAATGCTTTTGCTTTACAATTTAGAAGTAACTTAAGTTCAAAAATTAACTCAACTCAACATAGATCATTTATGTGTAGTTTTGTAGTATTAAACCTCATGATTACTCTCAATCCGTCAAACATCTATTCCCATTCCTAAATTAGTTGAGATGTTGTGGCATTGAATGCATCTATACATCAGAAAAAGCCAAAAAGGAAAATATTTTCATAGAGAAGTAGTACTTACTCAAAATAAATGAGCAAAGCTGCAAGTTTCTTAGACATGTTTAAATCCCTGAAAACCATAATGGATTATAAAGCTTATAAAAAGAGCAACCCTTATTAACATGTACATGTGTTTACTTAGCATCTATTAATTGAAGAGCTAAACAAGAAACTATCCAGCATACGACATTACCTGTAAAGATAAAAAGCAGCCAAAACAAAAGCGAAGTTATTAAGCACATCGCCAGACAGCCCAAGAACAGCTCTTTGTCCGATAAAAGGTATCAATGGGGCAAATACTGCAAAAACAAACATTGCATATCTTCTTCAATCTAAAAATACCAATTAAGAAGAAAAAGAATGGTCACATTTCCCCAAAAACGAGAAAATGAAAAGTACTTGCACGATGAGCATCATTCTTATAGAGCAAGATACATTTTTTGAAGTATGGACATGTAACAGATTAGCGATTTCACGTTTATCTACATCTATTCTATAAAATGACAAATTCTGTCACTTCCACAGTCTCTCATATATACCGTCGACATGCAACAGAACAGTTATTTCAACTTTATGAGTTCAACCTTTAAAGTTTTTTTTTTTAAGAAAAATTCAACCTTTAAGGTTCTTAGTATTGGACCTATTATATTTTTATTAATGGATTCATATCTATTATTTCTTGTAACTTTAGTGGATTTTTACATATAAGTTTATGCTCCGCGTCGAAAGTATTGGGTTCAGATGAAACCGGTACCCTATACAACATCCTATACTACAAAATGACAACCCTATATTTCCCATAGTCACTCTTAGAGCCAGTTTCGGAGTGCGGCTGCTTCTCGGGAAGTACTTTTTTAAGTGCTTCAAAAAATGTAATTTTTAATAGTTCTATTAAGCACTACAATAATTACTTGGTGCAATTAGCTTATAGCATTTAAAGTTTTTGCTGTCACAAAATAACCATAAGTGCACATTTTTTATGCTTCAATTTGATAACAAATGCAAATTGCCTTTTGGAACCAACAACCAATTCACCAAAGAACAACTGAATTTCGAGCTTTGGGTAGCCAAACTGGTTGAGAAAAACTATTTTTTGGGGAAAATCCATCAGCTCTAGAAACCGAAGAACTTGATATTAAGCAAAAAAAAAAACACTTAATTACTTAAGTAACATAACTTGTTCAGCTTTAGTTACATTTTTTGGCTGACAATTCAATAGTAATATATGATATTTTAACCCATAAGCTTGTGAACAAAACAAAATTACAAAGAAAAACCCAACAAAGTGAAAGTATAGGAAAGCAATAAGCCATGAACGTACCTGAAGTGTTTCTTGTGGAGTTTTGTGATACCAAAATTGGTATCTACTCGACAATTGACAGAGAATTAAGAGAGAGAAGAAAAATGAAGGGAGAAGAAGATAGAATCAAGAAGAAGGCAGAAAAGGCTAGAACAATGAGAGGGGATTTCGAATTTTCATTAACATTCAAAAGTACCTAATAGGAGATTACAAAATGCTGTTTATACTTCTCAATAGTCTACTGAAATTACAAAAACAAAGCAATGGAAATGAGCTAAAACATGCTAAACGAATTTTCCGCCAATAACTAACATTCAAATTTTAACTAACAACCAACATAACTAACTTCCAAATTAGTCTACTCATCAGCTGATGTGGCATCATGGACTTCATCTGCATTTTGTGTATAAATACCCCCTTTTGAAAAGTACCCTTGTCCTCAAGGGTGAAGGAAGAAAATCTGGTCCTAAGGAGGGAAGCAAATTCCCAAGTAGCAGCAGCAGCATCCAAACCTTGCCATTTGACTAAACACTGTGCGACTGCCTTGTTACCCTTTTTGACCAATCTGCGATTAAGTATAGCTTTAGGAGTAGGACATAGAGGACTAGAGAGATCCAAGATAGGTGGGTGGACAATTTCAGAAGGAAGAACGGGGCAAAACTTGAGTTAGGATATATGAAAAGTAGGGTGGATTTGGACCTCAGGTGGTAGCAGCAACTTATAAGCAACTGATCCAATCCTTTCAACAATAGGATAAGGACCAAATAGCGAGATGTAAGCTTATGATAGGGAGAGATAGACAGAGTGGATTGCCTATATGGTTGTAGCTTCACAAAGACCCAATCACCAACTGAAAATTGCATGTCAGTGCGATGAGCATTAGCTTGATCTTGCATACGCTGTTGAGCTCGTGCCAGATGGTATTTAGCTAGTTGAAATTTAAACTCTCGTAGTAGCATGATGTTCTCAATGTCCTCAGAAGGAGAGTCACCAGGAAGATAAGGAAAGTGAAGAGGAGGAGGGTAGCCATGAAGGAGTTCAAAGGGTGAAGTCTGAATGGCAGAATGGTGTGATGAGTTATACCACCATTCAGCCAAAGGCAAGAATGCACACTAATCAACTGGTGAATCAGAATAGAAACAGCGTAGATAAGTCTCCAAACATCTGTTAAGAACCTCAGTTTGGCCATCAGTTTGAGGATGATAAGCTGTGAAAGTGTGAAAATGGACTCCTTCCAAAATGTGCTGATGAAAATAGGATAACGATCACTGGTGATGGTAGCAGGGAACCCATGTAATTTGAAAATGTGGTCAAGAAAGATAGGCACAAGGGATTGGGCAGTGTAGGGGTGAGCCAAAGCAATGAAATGGCCATACTTAGTCAATCTATCAACTATGACCCAAACAACTGTCTTACCTTTTGATTTGGGCAAACCTTTAATAAAATCCATGTTGATATCTGTCCAAGGAACTGTAGGGAGAGGCAAAGGTTGCAATAAACCAGCTGAGGCAGAAGTATCATACTTGTTCCTTTGACACACATAACAATTGCACATATAGTTGAGGATATCAGTTCTGATGCCCTTCCAATAAAAGTAAGCCATCAATTTTCTAGTGGTTGCATCAATGCCAGAGTGGCCACCAAATGGGGATGAATGCCACAACTGCAAAAGCTTAGTCCTTAGGCCCAAATCATTTCCTACCATCAATTTACCCTTCCTCCTAAGCTGATTGTTTAGCCAAGTGAAGTGTTTCTGTTGTTTGGTTTGTAAGGAATTGATGAGACTGTGTAACTCAGGGTCATTGAACCAACAGTTTTGAATTTCACCCCAAAGATCTGCTTGTATAGAAGAAACCATTAAGGTCATCAGCTCAGCTCCTGACATTCTTGACAAAGAATCAGCAGCCACATTCTCCTTGCCCTTCTTATACTGGATTTCAAAGTCAAAGGGTAACAATTTAGCCAACCATCTACTCTGCAAGTCAGTATGTAACTTCTGCTCCAAGAGGTATTTAAGGGCTTTTTGATCAGTCTTCACAATAAAATGTTGACCCAAAAGATAGTGAAACCATTTGGTAATTGCAAACACCAAAGCCAACAACTCCTTTTCATACACAGACAAAGCCATATGCCTAGGAGCTAACCCTTTGCTAATGAAAGCTATAGGGTGGTCTTCTTGCCTAAGAACAACACCATTGCCTGTACCACTAGCATCTGTTTCAACTACAAATGGAAGAGTATAGTTAGGTAATGCTAACACTGGAGCAGAAGTAAGAGCTAACTTCAATGCTTCAAATGCATCTCCAGCCTTAACATTCCATAAAAAACCATCCTTTTTGAGTAAGTCAGTGAGTGGTCTACTGATAAGTCCATATCCCCTAATGAACTTCCTGTAATAACCTGCTAGGCCCAAGAATCCTCTCAGTTGCTTAAGAGTAGTGGGAGTTGTCCATTGCTGAACTGCTTTAATTTTCCTAGGATCAGTAGACACTCCCTCAGCAGTAATGAAATGCCCTAAGTATTCCACCCTTGCAACTCCAAAGGCATACTTAGACTATTTGTTGCATAGACTGTGAGTGACCATGGTATCAAATACCTTCTGCAAATGTCCCACATGATCTTGCAAACTAACACTATAGATCAAAATGTCATCAAAGAACACCAATACAAACTTCTTTAGAAACTTCTGAAACAAGTGATTCATGAGACATTGAAATGTAGAGGGAGTATTAATTAAGCCAAAAGGCATTACTAAATACTCATAGTGCCCAGAATGTGTTTTGAAAGTTGTTTTGGGAACATCCTCAGGTAGCATCCTTATTTGATGATATCCAGACCTGAGATCAATTTTTAAAAAAATAGTAGCCCCATCAAGCTCATCCAATAGATCATCTATAAGAGGTATTGGAAATTTATCCTTGACTGTGCAGTGATTCAGCTCTCTGTAGGCTACACATAGTCTCCATGATCCATCTTTCTTTCCCACAAGGACCACAGGAGAAGATAAGGGATTGTTACTATACTGAATGACCCTTTGCTGCAGCATTTCATTAACCAACTTTTCAACAATGTCCTTCTTAATTGAAGAATACCTATAGGGCCTAACATTCATAGGGTTAGAACCAGGTTGGAGGGATATTTTGTGGTCAAAAGCTCCCCTTTGAGGAGGTAGTGAGGTAGGTTCAGCAAAGATCAATCGGTATTGATATAACCGCTGGTCAATATGAGAAGCACTATCAGATTTGGCCATGCGCAAAGCTTGACAGTGCCTATCAATAAGTGAGCTAGAAATGATATCCCTCACTTGCAACATAAAGAATTGCATATCCTCCCCTTTTAATCTATTCAAGGATTTTGGACTGGAAACCTTAGATTCCTCAGACACTCCCCTCAACAAGTGAGACTTCCCTTGATAATTGAAGGCCATAGTTAGCTCAGAATTGTCCATGGTAATGGGAACTAGTGTTTTCATCCATAAATCCCCTAAAACCAGATCATATTTACCAACTGGAAATACAATTAAGTCAGATGAGAAGGTAGTACCCATGTAGGATCCACTTAACACTCCTAACAACCCCAAAAGTGGCTTCTAAAGTGTTGTTACCAAGGCTTACATAGCTCACCCTAGTAGGACAAATTTGGCACCCCAGCCTCTTAGCATCCTCCTCATCAATAAAGTTTTGTGTACTACCTCCATCAAGTAAGATTTGTATTGGCATCTTCTCACTATATCCAGTAACATGAATGGTTTGAGCTCCTTGTAATTCACTTAAAGCACATAGAGATACCATAGGGGTATCCTCTTCCACAGCTGACCATTCTTCACCAGAAGGACCCCCCTCATATTCCTGCCTAACAGACTCTCCACATTCACCTTCTGAAACTTCCAGATCCATCACAAACAATTATTTAGGTGGGTTATATTTATGACCAACAATGTATTTCTCATCACAAAAATAGCAAAGACCCTGTGCCCTTCTAGCCTATATTTCTCTAGGAGAAATAGTTCTCTTGTTTCTAGGAACATTAGCACTGGTTGAAGGAGGTAAAGCCAGTCTAGGAGTGGAGGTAATAGGACTAGGATTGTGTTTGAGGGAAGATGGCTAATAGGAAGGCTTTTTGAGGTGAGTAGATGACACAGAAGTAGTACTACACCTTAGAGCTCTAGCATTAGCAACTAAGGTTGCTTCAGCTAATCGAGCTAAGTGATATATTTTGGACAAGGTCTGAGGTTCATGCATTTTGACAGAGTTCACTAATTCCTCCTTCAGTCCTCCTAAAAAGTAAGAGATAGCCTGACTAACAGTTAGATCACACTGAGCTAATAACCTAGCAAAAGCAAATTGGAACTCCTTCACTGAACCAGTCTGCTTCAACTGCTTCAGTTCGAGAATAGGATCAGTATATTCCTCACTAAATATTTCATTCAAAGCCTCAATATACTCATCCCACTGAGGGAGGATAGGTGATTTTCTGAATTTCATATACGACTGGTGCCATGCTAGAGCATCATCATCCAAATTCATAGAAACTATATTGACCTTATTTGTAGCAGTATTATTAACAGCAAAGTAATGATCAATTCTATACAGCCAGCTTTTTAAATTTTCACCATTAAATCTAGGAAACAGTAGATTATGACTTCGACTATTATGAACATGATAAGGATTGGGGCCTAAAATTTCCTGACCTGATTGCAGTACATTATCTCGAGCATTTGAAGTGGAACTACTATCGCGAGACTATTGATGAAGTTATATTCCATCAATCGAGTTTTTGATGGCTCCAACCATTTGTAACATTTCAGCATGACGATGATCCATATCAGCTCGTAACTCATATGTCTTCTGATCGAGAATTGAACGGAGACAAAACTGTTGAGCAGCTAAATCTTCGTACTGCTCATGCCAGTCTAGAGCGGCCATATCAACAGCTTTGCGTGGTCCCATGATTTAGACCTGACACTAATTGATACCAAAATTGGTATCTACTCGATAATTGACAGAGAATTAAGTAGAGAGAGAAGAAGAATGAAGGGAGAAGAAGATAGAATCGAGAAGAAGGCAGAAAAGGCTAGAACAATAAGAGGGGATTTCCAATTTGCATTAACATTCAAAAGTACCTAATAGGAGATTACAAATTGCTATTTATACTTCTCAATAGTCTACTGAAATTACAAAAACAAAGCAATGGAAATGAGCTAAAACATGCTAACCGAATTTTCCGCCAAAAACTAACATTCAAATTTTAACTAACAACTAACATAACTAACTTCCAAATTAGTCTACTCATCAGCTGATGTGGCATCATGGCCTTTATCTGCATTTTGTGTATCATTCTGGTTTGAGTATTTGGAATTGGTTTCGGACTTGAACGACAGAGGAGAGGGATTATTTGGGGGCTAAACTATGAATATAAGGATTAATGAGATTGGTTTCTATAAAATTCTAGTACATGTAATTATTAAAAAAATCAATATCTAAAAAACAAAGAGATAATTAAAATATAAAAAAGTGCACAATTCCGCAATAGTACTGCAAGATTAGAGTTTACCTTGAGAATAAGAAGAAAGAAACCTAGGTTGTAGAGAGGAACACAAGGCCTGCTACTTTACAGAGTTCAACTGAATAGAAAAAAAAAAGTGGGTTGAGAAAATTATGGGTTGGGCAAAAAAAGAGGGAAAGTGACGTGAGTGGGCTGATTGTGACTTTTAAGGAGCGAATATTATCCCTTTGTTAATATTAAACTAAAAATTACCTTTAACGATCAGAAAAAAATGTGATCACTATTGATACACCTATAACGACCGAATTCGTGTCTCTTCGTTAAAAATGGTCGTTAAAAGTCAAAATTCTTGTAGTGAGGCTTCTACCAAGTCCGATTAGTATATTTGTTCAAGCGTTATTGAATTGGAAGACATCTCAAATTCTGTATTAGAACTTTAAGCAAGGAAATCAACTACTTACGATCACTGCAATAATCATTATCCAGTTCCTAGACCAATTAGCACAGGTGAATTTAAACTTAAATCAATGAGTTCAAAATTAGCTTTCATGCAGACATATAATCGAGAAGAAAGTTCACTAATCCAAGGCCTTTCAGAGTGTATGTAGCACAGGCCGTGACTGCCTTCTTTTACGTACCTTGGCTATTTGCTGCATATCGCCTACTTGATCTATAGAAAACTTGAAAGTAAAAGAGGGGTGGTGAATTGTTATCCTTTCTTTTCGTAACTGAGTAGTTGACTGATTTCCCTGTTAGTCAACTAGAGCTATATGCAAAGTAAATACAAAAAGTAAATTGCATAAATTAAATGACACTAAATATTTTATACTGATTCGGATTCAACGTGAATCCTAGTCTAGTTCCCTTGGGTTGCAAGAGGGTTATTTTAATTCCTTGGAATTTTTCAGTACAAGTTTGTTGATGTTATTGAACATACACCAACAACTTCTCAAAGTATAAGTATCTTTCTACGTTTTGATACAATGCCTCACCAGTGATTTTTGTCTCTTTCTTCTCTCCACTTATTACACAGTAAATCTAGAATAGACTACAATGCTTGTTTGGAGTAGAACAAAAAGTTTGATGTTGGTTTGATCAAAGTATATTTCTGTCGTTGGACCGTTGGTTGTATATATATGACTTGAGAGAAGATCTTCTTGATTGGAGCGGATCTTTGAGAGATAAGCAACCCAAAGGAATTGATCCTTGGAGTGAACCTTAATTGATTCCTTCCAAGAATAAAGTTGGAACCTTCCTATATTTGGACCCTGAAGCTCGGCGTGATAGGTATTGCTTCCTTGATTTGCGTAACTGATATCCTTTTGCAAATCTTCCATATAACGTGTCTAATATGATTTCCCTTAACTTCAGTGATTGAGGATCGAGACTGATATTGATCTTCCTTGATATCTGTGATTGAGAATCAAGAGTAGAATTGATTCTTCTATTTTCGCCTTCCTTCTTTGGATAGCTTCTTGATCCTTAGTTGGCTCTTACTTCCTTTTTATATCTTAGCCTCCCTTCTTTGGATAGCTTCCATATCCTTGTCTGCCTGCAATAGAAATAAGTTATTTTTTATTATTAAAACACAAATCTAAAAGTCTCCCCCTTTTTGATGATGACAAAAATAACTTAATTTATTTTACTTTCCTATTTATTCTGTCATGCAGATGTGTCACGACCCAAAATCTAACTAGTCATGATGGTGCCTAGCTCAACGCGTCAGGTAAGCCAATTAACAACTATCCAATTTAATGAGATTTATTAAGAAAAGAAATGATAATACAATAGCTTTTATACATGAATTTCTCAAGGGCTGGTAGTACAAATCATGAACTTCTAAGATATAGAGTTTACAAAGCTGGTTTGAAATAAAATACACCATCTATTAGAAATATACATAAACAGATCTAAAATACTAAAGCTACCTAGATCAAGAGGCAACAATGATTGGAACGGAGGTATATCTTCAGATCCAACTCCCGCCGTACGCAGCTACATCAACATCCAACATCTGCACGTAAGGTGCATAAGTGTAGTATGAGTACAACCGACCCCATGTACTCAATAAGTAACAAACCTAACCTTAGCTTGAAAGTAGTGACGAGCTAGGATAAGGGTCAGAGTCCAACTTCAATAACCAACAATAGTTCATAACGGTATAATAGAAGGGTACATGAAAATAACTTAGAGGTAAGATGCCCAACTCGTTCACAGTTACGGAAAAATAGACATGTTTTTCAAGTATTAACAGTAAATCCCAAATCTTTCACCGAAATCCCCAAAAGCATATGAGTAAGTTTGAAAACTATGATTTCTCAAAAAACCATTCGACAATAAATAAGATGTTTCATTTTCAGATAGTACGAGAAAAATATATCTCTATGTCTACATGTCAATATACAGGTGAAATCGTGAACGTCACCAAAATCGGGTAGCAGAAGGGAATGCATCTCTATGCATGTATCCCAAGTACACATGTCAAATGCAATGTATCTCAGTGATGAAATCATGTACTCACACTCTCAGAGTACTCAATCCCACTATCTCGTATTCTCTCTCACCATGATCAATACTCAGTACACTCAGTCACTCAACATTGTACAATACCTGCTGCGGCGTGCATCTCAATCCACAAATAGCCATAAGGCCTGTTGCGGCGTGCAACCCGTCCACATATATATAGCCATAAGGCTTGTTGCGGCGTGCAACTCAATCCCCATATATATAGCCATAAGGCTTTTTGCGGCGTGCAAACCGATCCACATATATATAGCCATAAGGCTTGTTGCGGCGTGCAACCCGATCCACATATATATAGCCATAAGGCTTGTTGCGGCGTGAAACTCGATCCATATATATATAGCCATAAGACTTTTTATAGCGTGCAACCCGATCCACATATATATAGCCATAAAGCTTGTTGCGGCGTGCAACCCGATCCACATATATATAGCCATAAGGCTTGTTGCGACGTGAAACTCGATCCATATATATATATCACTCACAACACGACACTCAGGCCCCAACTCAGTCACCAATCTCTCCCGTCTCTCGGGCTCACAACGCTCATACTTAGCAACCCTAATCAACGATACAAGATGTGACAATATACAATAACAGAGACTGAGATATGATATGAAATGATGAATGCGACTGAGTACATAACTGCAATTAAGCAAATAACTCAACAACGAAGAATAACCACAGTGGGTCCCAATAGTAGCAGCTTATAGCCTAAACATGATTTCTACGATAAATTATAGCTCAAGTGCTCTAACACATAGTGTACAGTAAAAATTTTCAGATAAGATGGCTACACAGTTCCATGGAAACGACTAAATCATAATTCACACGGTGCACGCCCATGCGCCCATCACCTAGCATGCGCGTTACCTCAACACCAATCACATAACACAAAATTCGGGGTTTTATACCCTCAGCACCAAGTTTAGAAGTGTTACTTACCTCGAACAAGCCAAATCCAATACCGAGCAAGCCAAGCGATGCTCCAAAAATGCCACCCCGAACGTACCGACCTCCGAATGGCTCAAAACTAGCCAAAAGCAACTCAAATACATCAAATAATGCCAAAGAAAATAAACTCAATCGATAAAGGTCGAATCTTTAATCAAAAGCCCAAAATCAACCCAGGACCGCGCCTCAGAACTCGATGAAACTTATAAAATCCTACAACTCATTCAATTACGAGTCCAACCAAACTAGTTTCACCCAAATACGACTATGCATCGATGTTCAAAACTCAAAAACTCACTCTATGAAACTTTAGGTTAAAACCCCCAATTTCTCTTTAAAATTCATAATCGAATTACCAAAAAAGAAGATAGAATCACGAAATATAATCAAAACTGAGTATAAAACACTTACCCCAATCTTTGTGATGAGATTTCCCTCCAAAATCGCTTCACCTCGAGCCCCAAATCTCAAAATATGATAAAAGAACCAAAAACCTCGATTTTTATAGCTTCTGCCCTAAAATTCCGCATATGCGGTCACACTATCACATCTGAGACCACTGCTTCTGCGGTAAAATGTTTCTCATCTGTGAAAATAGCTAGACCCAGCTCTCCTCGCACTTGCGGTAGAAAGATTCTGCTTCTGTGAAAACCTTTGCACATGCGCTCCAAATCATCGCTTCTACACACACGCATGTGCGCCTCTTCCTCCGCATCTGTGGTGATCTCCAGCCAAGCCTGTTCGCACTTCTGCGACCAATTGTCCATATCTGCGTCCATTCATTCGCAGATGCGGAAGCACCAGAACCAACATACCTTCAGCAATGCAACATAAAATGAAAATGATCCGAAACTCACCCGGGCCACTCGGGATCCCGTCCAAATATACCAACAAGTCCCATAACATAGCACGGACCTACTCGAGTCCTCAAATCACACATAACAATATCAAAATGACGAATATCACCTCAATTCGAACTTAAATGAACTCTGAACTTTCAACTTCCAAACCTCGCGTCGAAACATAACAGATCAACTCAGAATGAACTCAAATTTTGTACATAAGTCCCAAATGACATAACAAAGCTATTCCAAATCCCAGAACCACAATCCGAATCCGATATCCACAAGGTCATTTCTCGGTCAAACTTATGAAATTTTCAATCCTTCAAATTTTCAATTTTTGCCAATTAGTGATGAATCCTTCTAGAAATACCCAAATGCAAATCTAGGCATACGCTCGAGTCCAAAATCGCCATACGGTCCTAACGGAATCATCACAACTCCGTTCCGAGGTCAAATTCACAAAAGCCAAAGTTGGTCAACTCTTCCAACTTAAAGCTTCAACGATGAAATTCATTCTTCCAAATCAAACTCCGGATCACCTGAAAACCAAAACTGACGATATACACCAGTCATAATACATCATACAGATCTACTCATGCCCTAAAATACCGACCGAAGTACAAATACTCAAAACGACTAGTCAGGTCATTATATCCTCCCCCACTTAAACATACGTTTGTCCTCGAACGTGCCGAGAGTCGTTCCAAGACCATCAAGCCGCCGTGTAATCTTACCATGCACGTACTCGGGGGTGATCCCACATTACTCTATCCCATATAGGCCTAGCAACACAACATCACTAAAGATCATTACTTCAACCTTAGTCCGTAAACCTTAGAATCAAATTTACAACATCCGAAATTTCCTACAAGACCCGAACCTCGCATATACACACTGTATTAGTCTGAACAAGTTGTATCAAGATATAACCATAACCCAAGATGTAATCACATAACATAACACACGACTCGCATACTTGTAGCAAAATTTCCAATCACAGTAGCTTCTCAAAACAACCCAATACCGATAATAAACCTCGTATCAAACAAAACCTCATTCTGAAACCTTCGTACACTGCAGATGATGAAAGAATCATGCAAAAACTCATAACCATTCATCAGATCAACAAGTCATGGATCTCCCTCTCCTTCGACAAGAACTATAGCCAATTTCTAAGCCGGTCAGGGACATTATCCTTGCAAATATACCGTAATCAAATTCGATAGCACCCATTCTAGGTCCGACGACCTCATCTTTTCAAATACAAGCTACCCTACTGACATGACACACCAATATTACCCAGATCCACAAACCGTGCAATCCGTGCACTAATACGCAATAATTCAAATGTACTCAATCATGGAAATGACTCAAATGAGAGAACCATCCCGTAAATTCAATAAGTACCACTGCAACCGTAATACCATGAGTCCATCATACATGGTAGAACCAAGACACATGAATCTAACACAAAGGATCATATCTCCACATAACTCCGTCAAAATGTGTGACCCCATCCAAACACCGGTCTACATAAAATACCTCCAGCCACTATACCCAAAATCAACAGCCACGCACAATTCAACATCAAGTACCCAAGGTGCATGAACATAACCACGAAAGAACCAATAACACAATACCACAGTCCAAAAAGAACATAACCAAATACGCAATCAATTATTCAACACTCTCATATCTATCTCGTTCAAATTTTGCTATAAGGCCCAAATAGACCTGCACCATGTGTGCCTATAACCAACGGATCACATCCCTTTGTAGCATAGAAGAGTAACTCATAGAGCTTCTCAGAACAAGAATAAGCTCAACTCTAACCGAATGTCACATCCCTCAACAATAGCAGTGTGGAGTCAACCGATCCGACCCGATGTAGAATACACATCCTCATTGGGCCTACCAATGGACCCCAAATCAACTCTGGTCACCCACAAATAGATAATAACCCTCCTAAAGTCCACAATGACCTAACCGTAACACATACTATCATTAGGCTAGCTTTGGCCACATTTTCACAGTCCACAACTACGAAACAATCTGTTTCTGAGAACTCCTGGTCTCCAAGTCCATAGAACACATGAATCACCATATTTGATCCCAACTCCACAGCCTGAATGTCTAACACATATCTCATACATGATCATCCCACGAGTAATACTTCTATAATTCTTCCGTGCCACATAGCAAAATCTGAATATCAGTAGCCAATCAACGAGGTGAGTACCGTAATACCAATGAAGCATTCGTAAGTCTGAACACAGTGCATCTTTTGAAATGCGCACCCTTCTCAGGAATTACCAAATAGTTATAACATTCATCTAAACTTCGAAAACCGCCCATACTGTTTAAGAATTTATGATCTTCCCTTCAAAACATACCCGTGACCTTGCACATGCAATTCTCTATCCCACATAACACACCACATCTATCATTACATCATAGGAAAAGTACGAGAATCTCATAATCAACTCTGAGCCGCATGCAAACTACATACTCAATTGGCCAGGAACCTTCAATTTGATCTCATCCAGGAGAAAATCACAATACGCAAGATGTTCCTCACACCGGTAGGAAATATACACCTCTAACCGTGGTAGAACTCCTCGAGAGCACTTTGAAATCCATTCACGCACAATCAAGTCATCGGAACTGAATCTCTCTAACTCAACCAATCCACGCGGGTTGCCAAACCCAAGAGTATTGCCATAAAATACTTGTAGAGACTCACCACATCATAAGTACCTAAGGAACCGATCGTATCCATTGCCATGCTGATCCAACCTACTACCAAGCTTTCTTATTTCTCTGAAGTCCTTCTCAACTGCCTTAAAGTTGATACTTCTCCTTGCTAGAACACCACGATCCCTGCCCAAACTCACCACAAGGGATCCTAGCATAAAACCACACGCCCTAAAGCCCATAAGCCGTTGTATTCCCTCTTAAGCACCCCAAAAGTACCACGACCGAGACATCCACTTTGAAGAGGCCTTCTGTGAATGTAAAGTCGTTTCCTTTACCTTCCTGATACTGAAATGTAGAGTCCGTAATGATATAGAAATACCGCGAGTCTCGATGCCATCCAATGTAAATCTCAGATCCTAGCTATATATCAATCCGAAAAATTCATAATTGCTACATATAAATCTTGAACCCATTAGAACTTTCTCGAGAGTCATCCATTCTGCTCAAATCTCAATTGCGTCACCCAAACAGGCCAAACGAACTGTGTCCCATTAGCACAACATCACCCAAGAAAGTAACCCTGCCTTAACACAACCGGTCAAATTCATATTCTATGCATAGTACATCCTTCACACATAACAACTCAATCATTCCATGATTTTCATATACCCATAAGGTGTAATATAACCCGTGTCCAAAAATTCCCTTACTCGAGTCATCCTCAAAACCAACCGCTGCAAGTCATATCTGATTCACAAGTATGCTTCAAATTGAAACCTGTACCACATAACCACGCAATCAAATCGTCGATAGAAGACTCCCCCACTTGGCTCAGAGCCCTAGAACAAAACACTTGACAACCCATAATGCCCATACACTATTACTGACATGTTCCCACATCGAAATTCAACTCAATCCTTCATAAGCCCATGCAACACAAACCATCTGCTACTTCAAATTATCTACAAATCTCATATCCATCCTTGTAACAGTCAAGACAACTTCCTTAAGCGATCCAAACTCAAATTGCAACACATATAATCCACTGGTAAGAGAGAACTCTCCACAAAACAACATAGGGAATCACACAACTTCAGGACACCCCGCAGGAGATAACCCGCCTACTCAGCCCCAAAATGGCAGCCCTTACGTACCACCATATCCATAACCACTAAGCATTCACTACATCTTCCCGAGTCTAAGCTCGTCAACAGAACATAAGAATCTATTTCACCCCACGAATGAACAACATGGAACATCTTTCAACACACTCATAACTCGAAATTATACATCACATCAAGACAACAATCAAGCATCCAATAGACCTTTATACATCTCAAACAAACTACTCTCGTCACAATCAAACCATCTGAACACATCCCGCAGTCACATCATACTCATCATATAGCTATCCAGCCACTCATCGAGTCACAAATTTCACTCATAGGGACGCTACTAAACATATAAGTCAAAAAGAACATGCTCACACAACCAAACTCCTCGTGCTCAAGCTACAGTCATAACCCGGCCTCTCCTCCAAACTGGCCCATCATCAGCACACAGAAATCACATCTCGCACCTCATCGATAGAATCATAAGCCAATGATGCACGGCTGATACCGAGCACTCATATGCGCATACAAATACGTGGAAGGAATTCAAAGGGTTATGTTTCAAGCTGAATCAATTATGCACGATAAGGAAATAAAGACAGGAAATTATCCTAAATGCCATATAGCCTTTCAAAGATAGGTATGGACATCGTCATACCAATCCACAAGACTCTACTAGACACTTGCTCATGACTCGTAGAACCTATGAACCTAGAGCTCTGATACCAACTTGTCACGACCCAAAGTCCAACTATTCGTGATGGAACCTAACATAACTCGCCACGTAAGCCAATTAACAACTATCTAATTTAATGAGATTTATTAAGAAAAAAATGATTATACAATTGCTTTTACACATAAATTTCCCAATGACTGATAGTACAAATCATGAGCTTTTAAGATATAGAGTTTACAAAGATGGGTTGAAATAAAATACACCATCTGTTAGAAATATACATGAACATATCTGAAATACTAAAGCTACCAATATCAAGAGGCAGCTATAACTGGAACAGAGATACATTTTCAGATCCAGCTCCTGCCGTACGTAGCTATATCAACATCCAACATCTGCACGCAAGATGCAGAAGTGTAGTATGAGTACAACTGACCACATATACTCAATAAGTAACAAACCTAATCTTAGGTTGAAAGTAGTGACGAGTTGGGACAAGGGTCAGAGTCCAAATCTAATAAATAACAACAGTTCATAACGATATAATAAAAGGGTACATGAAAATAACTCAGAGGTAAGATGCCAAACTCGTTCACAGTTATGAAAAAATAGATATGTTTTCAAGTATAACAGTAAATCCTAAATCTTTCACCGAAAACCCCAAAAGCATATGAGTAAGTTTGAAAACTATGATTTCTCCAAAAACTATTCAACAATAAATAAGATGTTTCATTTTCAGACAGTACAAGAAAAATATATCTCTATGCCTAAATGTCAATATACAGATGAAATCGTGAACGTCACCAAAACAGGGTAGCAGAAGGGAATGCATCTCTATGCATATATCTCAAGTACGCATGTCAAATGAAATGTATCTCTGTGATGAACTTATGTACTCACACTCTCAGAGTACTCAATCTCACTGTCTCGTATTCTCTCTCACCATGCTCAATACTCAATACACTCAGTCGCTCAGCACTGTACAATACCTGTAGCGGCGTGCATCCCGATCCATAAATAGACATAAGGCCTGCTGCGTGCGTGCAACCCAATCCACATATGTAGCCATAAGGCTTGTTGCGGCGTGCAACCCGATCCCCACATATATAGCCATAAGTCTTGTTGCGGCGTGCAACCCTATCCACATATATATAACCATAAGGCTTGTTGCGGTGTGCAACCCGATCCATATATATATAGCCATAATGCTTGTTGCAGCGTGCAACCCGATCTCCCCCCCACACACACGGCACTCAGGCCCCAACTTAGTGACCAATCTCTCCAGTCTCTCGGGCTCACAACACTCATACTAAGCAGCCTTAATCAATGATATGAGAGGTGACAATATACAATAACAGATACTGAGCTATCATATGAAATGATGAATGCAACTGAGTACATAACTTCAATTAAGCAAATTACTCAACAACGAAGAACGACCACTGTGGGTCCCAATAGTGCCAGCGTATAGCCTAAATATGATTTCTAGCATAAATTATAGCTCAAGTGCTCTAACACATGGTGTACAGTAAAAATGTTCCGATAAGATGGCTACACATTTCCATGGAAAAGACTAAATCACAATTCAAACAGTGTACGCCCACACAAAATTCGAGGTTTCATAACCTCAGCACCAAGTTTAGAAGTGTTACTTACCTCGAACAAACCAAATCCAATACCGAGCAAGCCAAGTGATGCTCCAAAAATTCCATCTCGCACGTACCGACCTTCGAATGGCTCAAAAATAGCCAAAAGCAACTCAAATACATCAAATAATGCCAAAGAAAACAAACCAAATCGATAGAGGTCGAATCTTTAATCAAAAGCCCAAAATCAACCCAAAAGTCCAACCCGGGCCCGCGCCTCAAAACTCGACGAAACTTATAAAATTCGATAACCCATTCAATTACGAGTCCAACCATAATAGTTTTACCCAAATCCCACTCTGAATCGATGTTCAAAGCTCAAAAACTCACTCTATGAAACTTTAGGCTAAAACCACCAATTTCTCTTTAAAATTCTTAATCCAATTACCAAAAATGAAGATAGAATCACGAAATATAATTAAAACCGAGTATAAAATAATTACCCCAATCCTTGTGATGAGATTTGCCTCCAAAATCACTTCACCCCGAGCCCTAAATCTCAAAATATGATAAAAGAACCAAAAACCTCGATTTTTATAGCTTCTGCCTAGAAATTCCGAATATGCGGTCACACTGTCGCATCTGCGACCCCCGCTTCTGCGGTAAAATTCTTCGCTTCTTCAAAAATAGCTAGGCCTAGCTCACCTCGCACCTGCGGTAGAAAATTCCGCTTATGCGAAAACCTTTGCACCTGCGCTCCAAATCGTCGCTTCTGCGCACACGCAGGTGCGCCTCTTCCTTCGCATCTGCGGTGATCTCCAGCCAAGACTGTTTGCGCTTCTGCGACTAATTGTCTGCATCTGCGGACTTGCATTTGTTTCCATTCCTCCGCAGATGCGGATGCACCAGAACCAACATACCTTCAGCAATGCAACATAAAACGAAAATGATCCGAACCTCATTCGAAACTCACCCGGGCCATTCGAGACCCTCTCTAAATATACCAACAAGTCCCATAACATAGCACAGACCTACTCGAGTCCTTAAATTACACATAACAACATCGAAACAACGAATCTCATCTCAATTCGAACTTAAATGAACTCTGAACTTTCAACTTCCAAAACTCGCATCGAAACATAACAGATCAATTCGGAATGAACTCAAATTTTGCACACAAGTCCCAAATGACATAACGAAACTATTCCAATTCCTGGAATCACAATCCGAATCCGATATCCACAAGGTCAACTCTCAATCAAACTAATGAACTTTCTAATCCTTCAAATTTTCAATTTTTGCCAATTAGTGTTGAATCCTTCTAGAAATATCTAAATGCAAATTCGGGCATATGCCCGAGTCCAAAATCATCATTTGGACCTAAAGGAACCATCACAACTCCATTCCGGGGTCAAATTCATAAAAGTAAAAAATGGTCAACTGTTCCAACTTAAAGCTTCACCGAACTACCAAGAAAACTGATGCCACCAAACTACCAAGAAAAGTGCAAATGCTCAAAACGACCAGTCAGGTCGTTACAAGACAACTCCCCATCAACTTGTTATCTCCTCTTGTGAGTAGTTGGTCGACTCCCCCTCAAGTAGTTGTCTCATCATGCCTTCTAGTTGACTTGAGCATGTATTGTCCCCTGCATGTTAGTAGTAATCCTTCCCCCCCCTTCCCCCCCCCCCCGGCATCAATCAAAAAGAGGGCTAAGAAAGTTATATTACTAGCAGTTGAAATATTCTAATAATTACAATTATCCAAAAATCAGCAAATAAAATAAACATCCAAAAACATCAATATTGTCTAAAATAACCAACCATATCAACGACGAAGAAAGTAGGTAAGATTATTGCACATAGCTTCCTTGGGATGATCACAACTGGCATTCATAGTGACTGAGATCCCATCAATATGATCATGGACTTCTTTGAATGCTTTTACTGCCTTTTCCACAGTCTTGAGAGAGGAATGTTGTAGGCTTTAAGAATAAGAGTAACCACCATACAATAGGGAAGACTCGACGGTTTATTAGATCATTCAATCTTGAAATTGATTACCCACGAGGGCAACTTCACTCTGTGTTTTGTAATAAGGCAGTAGACCATAAAAGTGTCTCTTTGAGATAGATAGTTTAGGATCCTATTTTGGGAAGTATAGTGGTGGAAACAATATGAGCGAGGACACGCGTTTCAAAGTTTATGTCACTGGTCCCTAATTAATTTGATAAGGAGTCAGAAAGAGATTCAGCAATGCATCTTTTGGCTTGGTCAAACGATACTTCAAAGTCTTTAAGCTAGAAATTTTTGAACAAGGTTGAGTAACCAGAACTTTTGCATTGAAAAATAAAATAGAAAGTAGAACAGTCTAGAATAATATGGTGAACTAGAACTAAGGACTCAATCTTATTAGATTTGGGGGAACGAAGATTTGCATAAAACATGTGAATAAGATCTTTATAAACCTTTGGAGAGGTTAGAACAAAGAAATTTATCCATCCCTGAAAGTAGAAAAACTCTTTTACCTTGCAATTTAGACTTTCCATATCATCCAGATTGACGATCGTCCCATGAGCGATCGATTTTTCCTTGAAGGAAACGAAATTATCTTTGTTGGGTGTATCCCAAAAATTGACTTCAGACTCCAGCAGACTGTCTAAGTCCATCTTCACTTTATTTGGAGTGATGGATTCAAACCCTTCTTCCATGGGACACTTCCCTAGTTCTTTTTCGGTAGGAGTATCGTCAGAAAAGTCCTCCCTTGAAGATGGTAAGTCCTCAGAGTGATCAGACCCAATAGTGACGGGTTCTGATGGCTGAGAAGAGAACTTTCCTTTGGAACTAGTACTTTTGCAAGTAGAGGCAAGGTATTTTTAAGCTTTAGCCATTGTAGAGTGGGTGAAGATTATAATGTGGAAGAATGAGGAAGAATAAGAAGTCTTATTGAGAGACAGAGAGAGAGGGAAGTAAATAGGTGTGACTGAAGCGATGTGACTGATAGATACTGAGAAAGGGAAAAAACATCAGTAATTTTTATTTGGTTTCCTTCTCAAGATAAGGAAAAGGTGTGAAGAAAGTCTAAGAATGGAGGCGTCTAATTAATGCGTCTAGCGGAAGAAAAAGGAGTGAAAATATATGTCAGTAAGAAAAGATTTTTACCATAATTACTTACACACAAAACCCTTAAACAAATTACAGAATATTAGAAAGCCTATGGAGAGAATGCGATAATACCAAGTAAGTCCCTAAGGTTCTAAAATCTATCCTCTAGAAGCGGCTTAGTATAAATATCGGCTAATTGGTCCTTAGTTGTCACGACCTCAGAATCCCACTGGAGGTAGTCGTGATGGCACCTAGTCTCTAAGACTAGGTAAGCCTAACATCCATTGATAGTTTAATAGAAATAACAGACTAAGATAATAGAATAAACTGATAAAGCTCATAATAATTCCAAAACAGAACATCAGTAACAAAATCTCCCAAACCGGTGGAACTGAGTCATAAGCTCTATAGAAATGTACTAAAATCTCTAATACAATATTGTCTGATAATAGGATAAATAGTAGTAAAAGGAGCAACATAGGGTGACTTTGAGGCCTGCGAATGTTGAGTATGTATACCTTGAAGTATCTAGAAATAATTGAACGATCACTGGCATCCAGCACGAGCAGATGTACCTGGATCTGCATAGAAATGTGTAGAAGCGTAGCATAAGTACACCACAACGGTACCTAGTAAGTATCAAGTCTAACCCCAATAGAGTAGTGACGAGGCCATGTCAAGATACCTACTAGGACATGATAAACTTAACATAGTATAATATAGACCAGTAACAGAAAACAAGGAAATAAATGATAACAAGCAGTAAGATATTGTAGACTAATAACAGAATCTAAGGCAAGAAAGGCAACAAGAAGTGAACACATGATAAGAACAACAAGTAATCAATTACAGAAAAATACAAGTAAGACAATGAAGAAAACAACAAGAATTGTTCAACCAACAAGCCTTTTTAACATGGAATGTACAACAAGAATCACAACCGAGGTACCACGTCTCATATTCATATTTCATAATTTCAATCACAATCTTTCCTTATATCACCGCGTGAGCCTTACATATAGATATTTTTGAAAATATTTTTCACGAAATATCTACACGCGCTTTAGCCCCCTTTATGTCACCGTGAGGCTTCAAGTAATTCCCTTACTAGCAACACGCACATAAATCTCACCTTATGTTGCCGCATGAACATCAACCCATGTCTTTATACCACCGTATGTACATCAATATCACAACACAATAACAACTCGCACTACATGTGCCCATATACCACAACTTGCCAAAATCAACAATACCAATGTTACCATAATATATAGCCCATGGCTCAACCACAATATGAACAAGAATCTCAATAATAACAAAATGAATTGGGAAATACTCAACAAGAAAAGATGTCTCAACAATCAACAACTTCAACCTCAATGTGATAATAGCTTTCACAATTTCAAAATCAATAACCCATCAAGGAGATATTCCCATGAAATAACAACTTGAAATAAGAGTAATTCAACAATAAGAGAGGTAACAAGATAATAAGAGAGGTATTAACTTCACCTAAAGCATGTAAGAGCAACATAACAATAAAAGATAGAACAAGTTCTAACAACATCAAATAGAGGACGTGAGAAAATAATTATACAATGAAAGATATAATATGTTATGACAAATTCAATTAAATGCATGGAAGAAGTCTAAACCGGTCAAAATACCATATATATAGCTCGTTTACACACTCGTCATCTCGTGTACATGTCATCCACATAATAGAAATAACACAATCAACCCAAATCCTAAGGGGTATCCCCCCTCCCCTCTCCCCCTCCCCCACAAAGTTAGACAAGATACTTAATAATTAGGAAAAATCAACCCCTAAAAATAGCTTTTCCCCTAAACTTCGCCTCAACACGGCTCAAATCTAACAAAAATGACTTAATATCATCAAACAATGTAAGAGAAACCAATTATGATAGATATAGCTATGATCTTTACACAATTCTCCAAAAGTCAATCCCGGGCCCATTTGGTCAAAACCCGGGTCCAAGGGTAGATTCTGACTATCCATAACCCCATGAGTCTATATATGTATTTTATTTTCAAATCTGAGTCCAAATTGACTCTCAAAATTCAAATTTTTATTTTTCAAAACTTTGACAAAAATCCGCAAATTACCTCTTTTATTCTTGTAAATTTGATGTTAAATCTAATATATAATAATGAAATATAGTTGGAAATTGATTATAATCACTTACCTAATGATTGTAGATAAAATTCCCATCTCTAAATCGCCCCTTACCGAGTCTATGATTCTAAAATGAGAGAAAATGAGATATAATCTCGATTTTCCAACCTTTTGTTCAGTTGGAGATGTCGCAATTGCGACACTAGGTTAACAATTACAAAGGAAGTCCCACAATTGCAGCTACTGACAGCCTGAAGGGGAAGTCGCAAATGAGACATTGGCTTCGCATTTGCGAAGCCTGTCCCAATCGCAAATGCGACACAATTATCGCAATTGCGATCCTACCCTGCCCAAGTACTACTTCGCAATTGCGACCCAGACATCGCAAATGCAATACCTGACACCATCTTGCTAAGGTCGCAATTATGATGCTGGTGTTCGCAATTGCGACACTTAAGGCATCAACACACCCGCAGTCCAGATTCAGTTCAAAACCATTCTGAAACACATCCGAAACTCACCTGAGCCCTCGGGGCTCCAAACCAAACATTCACACAAGTCTAAAAATATCATATGAACTCGCTCGCGCGATAAAAATACAAAATAACATCCAGAATTATGAAATGGACATCGAAACACATGAATTTTAAAGAAAGTTCAAGAATCTCTAGAATTTCACCAAGCGTCTGAATCCTATAAAATCAACTCCAAATGACACCAAAATTTGCATACAAGTTTCAAATAGCAAAATGGACTTATTCCAAGTCCCAGAACCAAATTCTGAACTCGATAGCCAAAAGTCAACCTACGGTCAAACTTGAAAAATCTTCTAAACCTCAAATTGCCAACTTTCGATAAAATAACACAAATCAACCTACGGACCTCTGAATTTGATTATGGGTATATGCCCAAGTCCAAAATCATGATACAAATCTGTCAGAGCCCTCTAAACATTGTTCCGGGGTTATTTTTGTAAAAGTCAAACTTTAGTCAATAATTCTAACTTAGACTGCTAAGCCAAGAACCAAAGGGTCCAAATCAACCCAATACCTTGCAGAAACGAAACTAACCAACTTCGCAAGTCATAAAATCACAATTACACATGTTTGAAGCATCAAAAAGGAAAATGGAACTCAAATACATAAAGCGACCGATCGGCTCATTACATTAGTGCTAACAAAAGATATTTTAATACTACCCTTAAGTACATGATCTCTAATAAATTGATGATTAATATCTATATATTTTGCCCTAGAATGATGCACATGGTGTTTTGACAAACAAATTGCACTAGAATTGTCACAGAAGATTTGAACAGGTTTAAAAGAAAGATCATAATCACTTAGTTGATAAGTCTTCTAGATTAGTTGAGCGCAACATTGTCCAATAGCAATGTATTCCGCCTCTGTTGTAGACACTGTGATTGATCCTTATTTCTTACTATTCCAGGAGATGAGTGATTTTCCTAGAAATTGACACGTTCCACTTGTGCTTTTTCTATCGTCTTTATCTCCTGCAAGATCTGCATATGAAAATCCTTCAAGCTTAAAATTGTTAAATTGCAGATACCATAGACTATGTGATGTGGTTCCAATAAGATATCTAATAATTCGTTTAATTGCAGTTAACTGAGATTCTATAAGAGCTGACTGGAACCTTGCACATTTACACACACTAAATATAATGTTAGGTCTACTGGCAATTAGGTAAAGTAGTGACCCGATCATTCTACGATATTTTGATTCGTCCACTGGCTTTCCTTCCTCATCTTTTGTGTATTTCATCTAACATATGACAATGCCTTTATCTGATTGGTGAATTTGAAGTCCGATGAAGAATGTTAATTCTCCCATCATGTTCATTTCAAACCCGCTTTGCATGAGATGTGAAAATTCCTTACACAAATCAAAGTCAGCGCTTCCGAAAATGTTATCATCAACATAAATTTGAATAATAAGATTACCTGATGATGATATTTTGATGAACAAAATGGTATCGATCTTACCTCTTAAAAAACCACGGTCAATAAAAAATAAACTCAGTCTTTCATACCAAGCTCTAGGTGCTTGTTTGAGTCCATAAAGGGTCGTAGTCAACTTAAACACACATTAGAAAACTATGAGTTTTTAAATCCAGGAGGTTATTTTACATAGACCTTCTAATCAATAAAACCATTTTAAAAAGTACTTTTAACATCCAATTAAAATAATTTAAAACCTTTAAACGAACCATATGCAAGCAATATACGAATTTATTCTAACCGAGCTAATGGAGCAAATGTTTCATCATAGTCGACTCCTTTCTGTTGTGAATAACCTTGTGTTACTAGTCTTGCTTTGTTTCGAATGACTTTTCCTTCTTTATTCATCTTATTTCTGAATACCCATTTAGTTCCAATAATTATTGCATTTGCTGGCTTGGGTACCAGTGTCCATACTTGATTTTTGTCGAACTAATCAAGTTCTTCTTGCATAGCTTGTACCCAACTGGAGTCTTTCAAGGCTTCATCAACTTTCTTTGGCTCTATTTGAGATATGAGTGCAATGTTGGCCTTTTTATTTTGAGCTCCTCTGATTTTCATCCCGTCGTTTGAATTTACTATAATAAACTTCTGTGGATACTCAGGTTCACTTCTCCATTCATTTGGTATTGTCTCAGCTTGTTGAGTAGTCAACTCCTTCTGAGATTCAACATTATTGCCGGCAGCTTCATTAGTCGACTTTGATCTGAGATTCGCTGATCTTGGAGTGATCTTGGTTAATATCTTCATCACCTGCAATGACCCCTTTCTTGGCCATAGAGTTATTATAATAAAAAATAACATGAATTGATTCCTCTACACACAGGGTACGTTTATTATAAACTCTAAAGGATCTACTGTTATTAGAGCAACCAATGAATATACCTTAATTGCTTCTTGGGTCAAACTTACCAAGACTGACCTTACCGTTGTTAAACAAAGTATTTATTTCCAAAAGGGTGAAAGTAGCCAATGTTTGGTCTTTTGTCTTTCCATAGTTCATATGGAGTCTTCTTTAGAATGGGTCGAGTAAGACATCTATTCAGTATATGGCATGCTATGCTGATTGCTTCTGCCCAAAAGTGGTTTGGTAGAGAATGCTCCAATATTTTTTTTTCTGGCCATGTCTTTAAGAGTTCGATTTTTGCATTCCACTACTCCATTATGTTGGGGTGATCTAGGTGCTGATAAATTGTGAGTGTATTCTTGTTCATTGTAGAACTCTTCAAATAATTTGCTCTCAAATTCTCCTCCATGATCACTTTGTACATTTGAGATAAGGTACCCCTTTTCTCTTTCTATCTTCTTGCAGAAAATCTCAAAGTTCTTTAGAGCTTCATCTTTGCGTGTCAGAAATAATATACATGTAAAATGTGAGTAGTCATCAACAATAACAAATGCATATCATTTTCCTCCTATGCTAGCAGTTCTAGTAGGTCCAAATAAATCCATATGCAATAACTGAAGAGGTTTGGTTGTGGAGACAACAACTTTGATATGCATCACACACATGATTTCTAAACAACTTGAGCTTAGGAAGACCAATGACTAGTTCATGTTTGGATAGTTTTTCAATCAAATGCATACTTGCATGACCAAGTTTCTTATGACATAGTCATGGATCATCATATATGGATGCTAGACAAATATGGCTATCCAAGTTTTCAATGTAGTCTAGAATATAAATATCTACATATCTTTTTTTCAGAAGAATGATTTTACCTGATTCATCTTCAATGGCACAACCAGTTTTCTTGAATTTCACTTCATATCCAGATTCACATAATTGACTTATACTCATCAAGTTGTAATTAAGTCCATCTATGAGATAAACCTTTGTGATATCATAGTTATTATTGAATGGGACTGTTCTGGTGCTAATACTTTTGCCTTTTGAATCATCACCGAACTTGAAATTTTCTCCATTTATTTTTGTGACTTATTTGAATAGATTTTTATCGCCCGTCATGTGACTGGAACACGCACTATCGATATACCACTTTCTTTTTGACTTTTCCTATGGTGTTCCTGTAAAGAAAGATTATTGTCTTCTTTTAGGTACCCAAACTTGCTTGGGTCTATTAATAACATGATTATTTTTAGGCTTCCAAATCCATCAAGTATCATTTGAATTACGAAATATATGAAAGGAATACTTATGACCAGTTCTATTACAGTAGTGACATACACTGATGGATCTTTTACTGGATCTTCTAGTGGTGTCATTGCTATTAGTTTCATTTTCAACATGTCTTTTTCCAGTTGACTTATAAGTCACTTAATTAGACCTGGCGGAACTGTAACTAGTAGATTTGCGCATGCCATTGAGTTGCGATTACAATTCCTAAACTTCTTCTTGAAAAACATCTCTTTCGATTTCACAGATTTCAAATTTAAGTTCCCAGTCTTTCTTTTTCTTATTTAGTCTCTTTAATTCATTTGGTTATTTTAGACTCTTTTAGGGTGAGATCAAGAATATCTTGTAATTCATTTTATCTTTCACAATCATAAGGTCTTACCTCACTAGATTCACCGCGTGCCAGGAAACCGTTTTTTGTTGCTTCCTTGTTGTCATTGTCTGATGTATCTTTATTTGTCCAGCAGCCTGAGTATATTTTCATATTATTTTCCAATATAGTCCTGAAACACGGGTTAGCTATTTCTTCATGTTCTAAGGTGTCTTCGTCACTCCAACTTTCAAAGGAATTATTTTTGTGAAATCCTCTAGAAGCTTTTCTTTTGACTTCTGGGCATTCAGCTTGTATAACTTTTCGCATTCAAAGCATTTCCCGTCATGTTGTCTTGTTCATTGTACTGTTTGGTTCTTCTGGATGACATTCTTCCCTTTTTGGTGTTCCTATATCTTCTCATTAATTCATTCATATTTCTCGAGACCGTAATAATTTCTTCCTCTAAATCCTCTGCTTCATTGCCATTATCGTCCTCATATCCTTCAATTGAGGTTTTGAAAGAAATTGTTTTTTTTCTTCTTGACCTCATTTTTTTAGATGTGTTTTCACAAAGGCGATGAGGTCTCCATGCAGTTCATCATACGACAATTTGACAGATCTTGAGATTCGAGTGCAAATACTTTTGTTTGCCATACAGACTTCTTATAATTTTTTGAACTTCCATATTATCCCACATTTCCTTGGCCGTTTCACAGCTTGAAATCTTCTCATATTTTTCTCTACTTATGGCATTGTAGAAGATTTAGTGCCTTGGCAATGACTTGAATTACTGTCATTTGCTCATCAGAGTAGTTATCTATATCCACTAGATCAGTAGATGTTTGCCCATCTATTTTCTTGTCAGACTTTGCTGCTAGAATTGGGTAATCTCATTTTTTTATTATACGCCATACTTTGACATCATAGAACTTTGCATATATTTCCATGCGAACTTTTCAATGTGAAAAGTATTGTCCATTGAAATATGGTGGCCTTGCTTGTGATGTCCCTTCTTGAAATAATGCCCCGATAAATACTTGGTTTGACATGATCTTTTCTCACTAGATGTTAAGCAAAAAAAGTGAAAGTGTGAGACCTGCTATGATATCAATTGAAAGAACAAGAGGGGAAGGTGAGTTGTTATCCTTTCTTTTCATAAGTGAGTAGTTGACTTATTTCCCAGTTAGTCGACTAGAGCTAGATGCAAAGTAGATGTAATGTAAATACAAAAAGTAAATCGCATAACGTAAATGACACCAAATATTTTATATTGAAGATTCAATGTGAATCCTAGTCCAGTCCCCTTGGGTTACAAGAGAGTTCTTTAAGTTTCTTAGAATTTTTCGATACAAGTGTGTTTATGTTGTTGAAAATACACCACCAACTTCTCAAAGTATAAGTATCTTTCTAAGTTTTGATATAATGCCTCGCTAGTAATTTTTCTCTCTTTTTTCTATCCACTTATTATACAGTAAATCTGGAATAGACTACAATGTTTGTTTGGAGTAGAACAAAAAGTTTGATGTTGGTTTGATCAAAGTATATTTCTGCCATTGTACCTTTGACTGTATATATGACTTGAGAGAAGATCTTTTGGAGTAGATCTTTGAGAGATAAGCAACCCAAAGGAATTGATCATTGGAATGAACCTTAATTGATTCCTTCCAAGAATAAGGTTGGAACGTTGTTATACTTTGACCCTGAAGCTCGACATGATAGGTATTACTTCCTTGATTAGCGTAACTGATATAATTTGTAAATTTTCCGTATAACACATCTGATATGATTGCCTTTAACTTTCGTGATTGAGGGTCGAGACTAGATATTGATCTTCCTTGATATCTATGATTGAGAATCAAGAGTAGAATTGATTCTTCTATTTTCGCTTTCCTTCTTTGGATAACTTATGGATCCTTAGTTGGCTCTTACTTACTTTTTCTATCTTAGCCTTCCTTCTTTGGATAGATTTCATATCCTAGACTGCCTGCAATAGAAATACATTATTTCTCATCATTAAAACACAAATCTAACAATACTGAGTGTCTATCAATTGTTACATATCATCTGCATCATACATTCTTCCTTTTGAGTGATGAATATATGGAAAATCAAAAATTGCACATCCCTAGTTAAGTTAGCCACTCATATAATCAGTTTGCCCACCGAGAACACCCTAGGTATTACCCACGGGTTCAGGATCTTATACAGTATATTGTGACGAATCTTGTATTGGTATGGGTGCGGTATTGATGAAGGGTGGCAAGGTTATTGCATATGTTTCATGACAGCTGAAGGTTCACGAGAAGAATTACCCTGTTCATGATCTAGACCTGGCGGCCATTGTTCACGCGCTGAAGATTTGGAGGCACTATCTTTACGGCTTGCCATGTGAGGTATTCATGGATCATCAGAGCTTGCAGTATTTGTTCAAGCAGAAGGAACTCAATTTGAGGCAGATGATGTTGTTGGAGCTATTAAAAGACTATGATATCACCATATTGTATCATCTCGGGAAGGCCAATTCGGTGGCCGATGCCTTGAGTAGAGAGTCAACTAGTATGGGTAGCCTTGCTTATATTCCAGTTGGTGAGAGACCGCTTGCATTGGATGTTCAGGCCCTTTCCAATCAGTTCGTGAGGTTGGATGTTTCTAAGCCCAGCCGTGTTCTAGCTTATACAGTTGCTCGATCTTCTTTCTTTGAGAGCATCAGAGATCAACATGATGATGATCCTCATTTACTTACCTTAGAGACACAGTGCAGCACGGTAGTACCAAGCAGGCTACTGTTGGAGATGACGGAGGTTTGAGGATGCAAGGTCATATTTGTGTGCCTAATGTCGATGGACTTCGTGAGTTGATTCTTGAGGAGGCCTACAGTTCTCGGTATTCTATTCATCCGAGCACCGCCAAGATGTATCAGGACTTGCGACGGCATTATTGGTAGAGGAGGATAAAGAAAGACATAGTTTCATTTGTAGCTCGGTGCCTAAATTGCCAGCAGGTAAAGTGTGAGCATCAGAGACTTGGTGGTTTACTTCAGAGGTTAGAGATTCCTTAGTGGAAGTGGGAGCGTATCACTTTGGATTTTTTTTTTGGACTCTCACGGACTCAGAGGAAGTTCGATGCAGTTTGGGTCATTGTGGACAGGCTGACCAAGTCACCGCATTTCATTCTTGTGGCAGTTACCTATTCTTCGGAGCGGTTGGCAGAGATTTACATTCGTGAGATCATCCGTCTTCACGATGTGCCCGTGTTTATCATTTCTGATTGAGGTAAGCAGTTCACCTCGCACTTCTGGAGGGCAGTACAGCGTGAGTTGGGTACGCGGGTTGAGTTGAGCACAACATTCCATCCTCAGACGGACGGGCAGTCCGAGCGTACTCTTCAGGTCTTAGAGGATATGATTTGCGCATGTGTTATAGACTTCGGAGGATCATGAGATCAGTTCTTGCCCCTTGCAGAGTTTGCCTACTACAACAGCTACCAGTGGAGCATTCAGATGGCTCCTTATGAGGCATTATATAGTAGGTGGTGTCGGTCGCCAGTTGGGTGGTTCGAGCCGGGGGAGGTTCGGTTATTGGGCATAGACTTAGTACATGATGCTTTGGATAAAGTCAAGACTATTCAGGATCGACTTCGCACAGCTTAGTCAAGGCAGAAGAGTTATGCTGACCGTAGGGTTCGTGATGTTGCATTCATGGTCGGAGAGAGAGTGTTGCTTCGGGTATCATCCATGAAGGGTGTGATGAGGTTCGTAAAGAAGGGCAAGTTGAGCCCTAGGTATATCAGATCTTTTGAGATTCTAGAGAGGGTAGAAGAAGTGGCTTACAGGCTTGCATTGCCATCTAGTTTAGCAGTTGTTCTTCCGGTATTTCCATGTTTCCATACTTCGAAAGTATCACGACGATCCGTCCCATGTGTTAGATTTCAGCTCTGTCTAGTTGGACAAGGATTTGACTTACGAGGAGGAGCCGGTGGCTATTCTAGCCCGGCAAGTTCGCCAGTTGAGATCAAAGAGTTACCCTTCAGTTCGAGTGTAGTGGATGGGTCAGCTTGTTGAGGCAGCTACTTGGGAGTCCGAGTCTGATATGCAGAGTAGATATCCCCACCTTTTCACCAGCTCTGGTACTTTTCTATGTTCGTTCGAGGACGAATGATTGTTTTAGAGGTAGAGAATGTGATGACCCAAAAGGTCATCTTACGTTTTAGAACTCGAATCTGCGCTCTTAAGCCTTAAAATCTCATTTTTACAATCTTCGATTTGTGTGCGCAGTCCCGGCATATTTCTGGAAAACTCTTATGTTGAAAATTAATGAAAATAAGAATTTTTGCCTTAAAAGTTAATTTTAGTTGACTTCAATCAACATTTTTAGTAAACGGGTCCGGATCTGTGTTTTGACTGTCCCGGTGGGTTTGTATCGAATTATGGGACCTGGGCGTATGCCCGAAATCGAATTCGAAGGTCCCTAGGCCGAGTTATGAATTTTTAATTAAGATTAAAAGTTTGAAAATTTATTTGTTTTTAAGAATTGGTTGATGTTTGGCCTTGTTGATACCGGGTCCGTATTTTGGTTTCGGAGCCCGGTATAGGTCTGATATAATATTTAAGATTTGTCTGTGAAATTTGGTGAGAAACAGAGTTTATTTGACGTGATTCAGACGTCCAGTTGAAAAGTTAGAAATTTTAAAGTGTTCTTGAGAATTTCATTTGATTTGGTGCTAAATTCGTAGTTCTAGGTGTTTGCGAGCAAGTTTACATGATGTTTTTAGACTTGTGTGCATGTTTGGGTTGGAGCCCCGAAGGCTCGGGTGATTTTCGGATAGGCCGCAGGATGTTTTGGACTTTGGAAAATCTGGATTTATGCAGATTCTGGTGTTTTGGCATGTCCTTCTTCGCGTTCGCGAAGGTCCTCTCGCAAACGCGAAGAGTAAATTGATGAGGCCGGTATTTTCTTCTTCGCGAACGTGAAGGCTTCGTCGTGAACGCAAAGCGATGGGGGCATTACCCTTCGCGAACGCGACAAGCTCATCGCGAATGCGTAGAGTTAAGCACTGGGGGGAGGGGGAGTCAACCTTTCCTTCATCGCGAACGCAAGCAATATCTCGCGAACGCGAAGGCCAAGGGGGGTTAGCCTACGCGAATGCGAACATTGTCTTGCGAACGCGAAGGTTTGGCAGCCAATGCTCTTCGTGAACGCGACAGTGGCCTCGCGAACGTGATGCACACTGTCGCCCAACAGTTAAAACAAAATCCAACACGGGATTAAGCCATTTTTCCCACTTTTCACAAAACCAAACGGTGAGAGGCGATTTTCAAGAGTTATTTTCTTTCCCGAGGTGTTGGTAAGTGATTCTAAACCATTTCTTTCAATTACCCATTACATTTCATGAATTTTCAACCTAAAATCTAGAGTTTTCATGATAGAATTAGGGGTTTGGGTAGAAACTAGGGATTTCGGAAATTTGGGAATTTAGACTCAATTTGAGGTCGAATTCCAAAACCAATTATATATCCGGGCTCGGGGGTGAATGGGTAAAGAGATTTTGGTCCGAACCTCAGGTTTTAACCAAGCGGGCCCGAGGTCAATTTTTCGACTTTTTGGAGTAAAATTTGAGAAATATAATTGATTCCTTTAGAAATATTTAATATTATTGAGTTATTTTTGAATAGATACGAGTAGTTTGGAGGCGAATTCTAGAGAAAAAGCCGTGATTGAGAATTAAGTGGCCTTCGGAGCGAGGTAAGTGTTGTGTCTAGCCCTGACTTGAGGGAATTAGGAACCTTAGACTATTTGCTATGTGAAATTCATATGAGCGGCGTATATGTGAGGTGACGAGTACTTATGCGCTGCCAATTTACCTATTTTCCATGTTTCTTCCATTTTTCTTATATTGTCTCTTTCTTATGCCTAATTGCTGCGTGTTTATACTAGTGTTGTTAAATTGATCGTTCTTATCACGTTTACGGATTTTCTGGTGATAATTGAGAATTTATTTCAAAGTTGAGATTGATATTGTGGAACCAAATGTTGAAGTAAGGCTTGTAGTTGTTATTCTATCTCCCTGTTGTTATTTATGCATTGCATTATTGTAAGGGAGAGTGTTAATGCATGAAGGGTGATGTCATACCATATTGTGAGTGTTAATGCACTAAGGGTGATGCCGTGCCATATTGTGAGTGTTAATGCACGAAGGGTGATGTCGTGCCATATTGTGAGTGTTAATGCACGAAGGGTGATGTCGTGCCATATTATGAGAGTTAATGCACAAAGGGTGAAGTCATACCATTTCTATTGATTTATGGTGAGATTGAGAGTAAAAGCACGAAGGGTGATGCCGTGCATTTTTCCTTTATTGTATTCGTGTTCCTGTTGATTTATAATATGTTGGTTGTTCCAATTATCATTCTGTTGTAGTTCTTTATCTCGTATTTCCCCCAGCATGATTCCCCCTCCCGATATCTCATGTTTTATTCTTCATTACTGTTATTTGTATATACATTGTTAAACTGTACAGGTTGATTTGTAGGTGCCTTGCCTTAGCCTCGTCACTACTTCGTCGAGGTTAGGCTCGACACTTACCAGTACATGGGGTCCGTTGTACCGATACTGCACTCTACACTTTCTGTGCAGATTTTGGTATCGGCTCGGGTTGATCGAGATTTTGCTATTGGACTGCTTTCCGGAGACTCAGGGTAGATCTTTCAGTGTTCACAGACCTTGAAGTCCCCGTCTATCTTTTCTGTTCTACTATTTCTTTCATTCAGACAGTTGTATTTCTTTCAGACTATTACTTATAGTGAATTCTAGAATGCTCGTGAATTGTGACTCCAGATCCGGGTGGTAGTAATTAGTATAATTTTTATATCATTTCGTACTTATTATATTTCATCTTAGCTAATTATTGTTATTTACTGAATAGAAATAAGGATTTGGCTAAATGATTCTCTAACGTTGGCTTGCCTAGCAAGTGAAATGTTAGGCGCCATCATGGTCCCGACGGTGGGAATTCTAGGTCATGACAGTGATTGAGCGTGATGAGCGGGAGTATGAGATTGTGATATTGAGTACTCTGAGAGTGTGAGTACATGGGTTCATCACTATGACGCATTGCATCTGACATGCATACTTGACATACATGCATAGAGAGGTATTTCATCATGTTACACGGTTTTGTGAGGCATAAAGATGTACTTTCCTCATGCTATCTGATAATGAAACATCTTACTTATTGTTGAACGTTTTTGGGAAAATCATAGTTTTATGACTTACTCATATTTTGGTAATTTCGGTGATGGATTTGTATTTTACTGATATACCTGAAAAGTATGACTATTTTCCGTAACTGTGAACGAGTTGAGCATCATATCTATGCGTTATTTCTTTTATCACTTTTATTATATTGTTATGAATTATTATTGGCTATTGGTGTTGGACTCCGACCTTTGTCCCACCTCGTCACTACTTTCAACCTAATGTTAGGTTTGTTACTTATTAAGTACATGGGGTCGGTTGTACTCATACTACACTTCTGCATCTTGCGTGCAGATTTGGATACTGATGTTGTTGTGTACGGCGGGAGCTGGCATTGAAGATGTACCTGTGTTCCGGTCATAGCTGCCTCTTATTCGTGGTAGCTTTAGAATTATGAATCTGTTCATGTATATTTCAAACAGATGAGGTATTTATTTTATTCCATCTTTGTAAACTCTAATTATTAGAAGCTCATGATTTGTACTACTAGTACTTGGAAATTCTTTGTATAGAAGTTCAGTTATATTATCAGTTCATTTCTCGGTAAATTTCAATGAATTGAATTATTGTTGCTAATTGGCTTACCTAGCAGGTTGAGTTAGGTGTCATCACAACTATGTTAATTTTGGGTCGTGACATCCAGCTTCTTCTAGGGATCCAAATCCTCATTTTCTACTAGGAGAGCTAATTGTTGCAGTTCTGCTTCTGCTCCAGACCTTCTTATCCCACTAAGGGCTACTTTTGCCTCCTCTATCCGTCGTTGCTTAATTAGGAACTGTGGTGTCTCATTAAGCAGAATAGCCCGTAGAAAAACTGGAGAAGCCAAACGGCCATACCCGGCGACACTCCAACGCCATCCATTTCAGAAATTGTGTGATGCTTCTAAGTTTACGCCTTTCGCTACATCACTTCCTCATATGCCACTACAACATTTTAGGCATGGAGCCACACTAATTTAGGCAACGCTCAAAAAGTGTTGCCAAAAGTATCTATAGGAACACTTTTTAGGCGTGACCTTTGAGTAGAGTTTTGGCCACGGGTTTTAAGGTAACACTTATAAAGCGTTCCATTTAATGGTAAAGACAACATTTTCTAAGTGTTGCCTAAATATAAAAATTTTGGCCACGCTTTTTAATTATATTGCAACGTTTTTGGACAGTTGCTATATTGCCATACTAAATGCAACCCTTTACAAGCGTACCTTAAAAATTCCTTATAAATATTTTTCCACCAAAATATTCCGCCAATTCTCATAAGTCCAAGATCGAATAGTACATGGAAAACCCTATAGGAATAAGTAGCAAAACAGTTTCTACGCCACCGCTGCTCCAATACCCTCAATCACTGCTTCTATTTCTTCGTTGCTTCATTCTTGGTTGCTGCTCTTCTATTGCTTTTAGAATTGTAAGTTCTCAGGCTTTTAGAAATAGTTATATTATAGCCGTCTTTGTTTTCTTTAATTTTCTAATTCCAAGAATGAAAGAACTGGATCAAGCCTCTACAAAATTAATTTAGATAAAACCCATCTCATGAAAAAGTCTCTAATGGGTATTCTTTACTTTCTCAATTTATGACTTTGCCTTTTGACTATCATTATCTTTTTAGGTAGTTATTATTTTTGTTGCGAAAAGTTATATTTCTTGATAAACTATTTAAAGTTCACTTTGAAAATAATAACGGTGGAAAAGAAAGTATAGATTCCTATAGCATGATGAATAGCAAACGAAGATAATGTTGTTAGGTAAGTATCACAGTCATTGCCTAGAAACTAAATTATTCCAGATTTTTGAATCCACTTTTTGCCACCATAATATATGTTTCTTATTCTAACTGTAGTGCAACTGTACCAGCTTAATTGACAAAAAAGGAACGAAACCCTCAACCCTCTACAACCAAAGAAATACAAAGATAAAATTAATTTAAACGCCTTGTGTTATTGATTTTACTAAATTGTGAACTTGGGTATTCTCAATTTCTAAATTTTTATATTGTTCACCTTCATTTTTTTGCAAATTCAGTGTAGTTATATATTCCATTGTTTATTTGAAGTTATCAGGTTTTAGCACTTTTAATATCCTTTTTTCATGTATGTTCACTTCTTAATCTGGTCCGAATGTACGATTTGACACTACTATTTGATCACTTCTTGCAACATGAATATTGCTAAATAGGAATTTGATACTACTGTTTGCTCACATTCTGCTTTTCTTTTGACTTCATTGTTCTTATTCTTTCATGGATTTTTAAATTTGAGGAGGCAAATAAATACTGAACAGGTATCTCTGCAACTCTATTTATCTATTTAGGAAGCATAGGCTATTTGTTTTTGTAACTGTACAGCTTATGTTCCTCTGACTTAGCAATTTCCATCTTTTAATAGGCTAAGTTGAAAGAAAACATAAACTTTCCCTGCTGATTCTAGTTACTCTTTCAGTTAATTAAATTGTTGTCTTTAAATGTTTCCTTAATAGACTAGTGATGTAATATGGCCAAATTTTCATGACATTTGCTATGACATAATATCCATTATTAGGCCAAGGATTTCTTGCTATAAATAGAGGAGTTTCTCCTCATTTGTAAACACACCAATTCAAGAGCTTTTCACTCTTGTCTTTCTTTCTCCTCTTTTATTTCATTATAAGTATTTTGTAAGAGAGTGACTGTTGGGAAATACTTGTGTGAACCCTTTCTTTGAAGTGATCTTGTGAGGTTATTCTCTTGGGGTATTTGGGATTAATTAGAGTATTTACTCTAATTTTGTACTCTCTTTTGTACTCTTGTTGGTATAGTGAAATTGCTCAACTCCGCTTGTGGACGTAGGTCACCTTGACCGAACCACGTTAAATTTGTGTCTTCTTTATATTCTTTAATTGTCGTTATTATCAACTTCCATTATCTTTGTTATTGTTATTGTACCGTTGTTTGGCTAAATTCCGCACTACCCGGATTCTTAATCCTAACAAATTGGTATCAGAGCCAGATCTAACCGGCCAAAATGACTCTAACAAAGTCTTATGTTGAGAAATTTGACCGAAGTGCAAACTTTGGAATGTGGCAATTAAAGATGGAAGCTATCCTAATTCAGGATGGCTTAGATTTGGCACTGCAAGGAAAGGAGAAGCTGCCGGATAAAATAACGGATGAAGAGTTTGCCGTCATAGACAAAAAGGCAAAAGCAGGTATTATTTTAAATCTTTCAAATGAGATTTTGCGTAAAATGTGTCACATTTTTGTGGCTCAACTCATGCTCCGAGTCTTGAAAAGGTATTTATATTTCACACTTCCAAAAACTACCTCAATCTTAACTTACAAAATCATGCTTTTCTAAATTATTTGCTTTTGATGGTTTTGTTACATGATAACGCTAGTACAAAAAGAATTCTAGCGGCAATAAATATTCGCTTTAGCGGCAATAATAATGTTTGCAAAATAACTTCATTTTCCTCTTGTTAAAAGAAAAAGACATGTGATTCTTTGTTAACAAAGCATCAGTTGGTGCCAAATTTTTCCACACGAAACAATTAGCTCTTTTCAGCGAAACATGATCTAGTTAAAGTATTTGGTTATGGAAAGAATTAAACTTTGGTTAACGAGCTTCTGTTTGATATCTACCATCAATATAATTTCTCTTCATTAGATGTTTTCAACTGAAACATGTTAGTGTGTCAGTGGAAGGCCCTTGTTATTTGTCTATCTTGTAGTGAGTTTAATTCCCATAAATATATCATATTACTTATGTCATTTCCCACAAAAACCTCTTTTTATTTACTTCTAATTATCCTTTTAAACTCAGCCAAAAATCAGTAATAGGAGTAGTCGCTCTTTTCAAGCTGCAGCTTTCTTGAGAGAACAAAGGAGTTACTGAGGGAAAATTTGGGTCTTTTTCATTTTCATTCATTTAATACAAAACCCCATATGTGTTTTATGATTAATGCCATGTTTTGATATATGCCTTTTGTTTTTGTGAAGCAAATGTTTTTGAGTCTTTTTGCTGAGTTTAATCAGTTAAGAAAAAAAAATGATATCACTTTGAGACCTTTACCATGTTCTCACTGTTGTAGTTCCACTATATGTAGCAATGATCTTAGCTTATGGTTCATTAAAATGGTGAAAAATTTTCACCCCAGATCAATGTTCAGAAATCAACAAATTTGTTGTTGACATGAAATTCACATAAGTTGATATCTACCAGCATTATGGGAGATTTTAGTTCACTTCCTCAACAAACAAGTTAGAAATTTATTAGAGATTATTTAATTTGCTAGATTCGTTGCCATATATGTTAGGACCGAATTCATCTTGGCTAGCTATTGCACATTTACATTTGATCCTTATCTAAAGTAAGAATCGCAAGTTAATTTGTAGATGCAAGTTGTGATAAGTGAACAGAAGTTTTAAGTAAAGTGTATGTTAATTCACATTTTTGCTTCTCTTTCGCTTATACATCTTTTTGTGTTTAACTTAGTTATGCTATAGTACTGAAAATAAATCTCATTAGTTCTTAGTGAGATATAACCAGGGCATATTATATGTAAGTTTCTTTCTAATTTTTAATTTTATTTTGAATGTGTAGGAAAATGTGGGTGATGCAATTGGAAATGGTAGCCACAAATCAATTTGATCTATTAAAGTGGATGGTGAAGACCCTTTGAACAATTGTGATGTTTATTATTATTGATACTTTATATATGAATACATTCTGTTTTGTAGAGTTCTTTGCTGGTGAACTTCTTGAAGCAGTGATTTATTACAATAGGTAGTACACAAATTATGTTTCTTTGTTGAAGTTTGTTTCAAGTATATGCATTTTAATTATTTTTATTCTGTTACTTATTATCTACTTTAATACTTGAGATCATAACGCATATACTTGAAATAAATGTGAATACAGAACTTAATGTAAACAAATATAATTTTTTAACCACAAAATTGGGGCTAATATAAATGTTTAAAAAATTACTTTATAGTGTAAACAAAATTGTCACGCTTAGAAAATGTGGCCATAGGGATTGTCAATCTGGCATTGTTCATGATAAATGTTGCTTTATAAGCCACTCTTTAAAAGTGTGGTCTATAAGGTGACAAAGATCACGCTTCAAATGTGTAGCCTTATGTCATAAAAGTGTGGCTATATGAGAAAATATAAGCGTGGCCTTTGTACCATATCGGCCACACTTTTAAAGCATATCTTTTAAGGCAACACCTACAAAGCGTGGCCAATAGTCAAAGGTTACGGTACTTTAGGCCACCCCCAAAAGCGTTGCCTAACGTGGTAAAGTGTTGCCTTTGATCAAATGCTACACTTCTTGGCATCTTAGGCCACACTTGTTGCGTTTGATCAAATGCTACACTTCTTGGCATCTTAGGCCACATTTATTGGGGTGGCTAGAGGCCTAAAATGTTGTAGTGTGCGCAAGTACATCAGAAAAAATAAGTACCTGATACAGGAACCCCATGCCATATTCGGTAATCGCCAAGCCGATGAATTCTAGTATATCATCGGGAACCAGCATGCCAGTATGCTTCCTACTGGGGTGGCATGTGAGCCGGGCCCGGTCCTAAGTGGGTTTTGCGGGCTCAGTCCTAAGTGGGCCGGTCTTAAGTGGGTCGGTTCTAGGCGGGCGGGTCCTAAGCGGTCCCGGGCTTCGTAGGCTTCGTGTTGGAACCGGTCCGGGACCACGAACTAACGGTCCCGTGTTAAGTGGGCCGGTCCCGGGCCTAAGCGGGCCCAACAGATACTTTCTATTTTTTAAATTATTTTTATACATGTTAGAGAAAAACAATGATAATAAAAATATCTAAGGCAATTCCTAGTAAATTATATTATAGAATTGTCACCTAAATTTTTTAATTCAAATTTAAAGACAAAAATATTGTAAAGAGATATTCAAAGCAATGCGTTATAATATATAATATTGCTCAGAAAATTCATTTGTAACAATATGAAATTTTTCTAAAAAATCTACAAGTATTTTAATATTAGCCCAATCCGCATTTGTAAGGTGCTCATCATCATCACTTACATGAGCATTAAACGTTGAGTTTATGGGGTTTCTATATTCATATGCAACAACTAAACTTTCATACATGTAATTCCATCTAGTTGGACAAGGTTTAGGAACCTTTCTTTCTCTTAGGCCAAATTCATCGCATCTTTTAAAATATTCTCTAAGTCTACTTCTACGGTTTGAATAAAAAAGCCAATTAAGAGCCATTTTAACCTTTTCAATTTCAACATTTAAAATTCGCATACCATCACCCACAATTAAATGGTAAATATGACAAATACATCTAACATGAAAAATGTTACTAAATGCAGGACTTAGTGTAGTGGTGAGCAAGGCTACAACATTTGTGTTACTAGTAGCATTATCCATTGAAACTGACATTATTTTATCACTAATGCAAAAATATCTACAAATATCCGTAATCGTGCTAGAAATAAACTGCCATGTGTGACGTGAATTAATTATTCTATAAGCAATAATGCGCTTTTGCATTATCCAATTCTCATCAATCCAATGACTAGTAACAGTAAGGCAATCACAATCATTACCACTTCTACCAATGTCAGTTGTAATAGCAACACGATAATTTATATGAGTAAATAAATAGCGTAAATATTGTTCATATTCATGTTTATATTTATAAATATCACTCTTTACGGTTGTGCGAGAAAAATCTTTATAAGTAGGATTATAAACTTTTCTAATATAATGCACAAAATGAGGGTTAGAAGAAAAACTATAGGATAAGCACATAACATTAACCATTTTTGCCAATTCTTTCCGATCTTTTTTTGGATCATAATATAAAATACCACCGGTAACAGTGTTAATTCCCGGTTCAAATTGATTTGACCCGGTACTAGGGTCAGCCTGACTAGGTGCACTTGTCCCCTCGGCCAAAGCTTTCATACGAAAAATATCTAGCTTTATCTTGAGGGTGTAACAATATATGTCTAGTCAAACTTCCTGTCCCCCCTCCCCCCCGCGACTTCCAACATATTTAAAAACTAACTCTTTGCCACAAGTTTTACACTTAGCCCTATTTTTTTCCTCTTAGTTGAGTAAAAAATGGCTAAACAAGAGATATTTCTGCCCGTTTAGAAGGTTGTCTAGAAAAAGTAGGGGCAGTAACAGGAGGGTCAGACGGGAGATCATTTGGATTATTATTAGTTGGGTTAACTTCAGGAGCAAGACTAGTGGGTGTATCGTCATCCGGTTGCGTTTTATCAAAATCTATTTCTTCATCATCATTTTCATCAATAGTTGGATTACCATAAAGAGCATTCATATATTCATGGTTTAATTATTCACCGGGTGCAATATTATGGCAAAATTGACTCTCGATAAATTGTAATAAACTATTATCGCTATCAAGAATAAGAGGTGTAGGACGGGTAACAGGTTTGCGCCGGGGAGCCGGAAAAAGTGGAAGAGGAATAGATTGGCCACTAGATTCACCACTTTTGAATTTTTCCTTATTTTTACTAAACATTATTTTTAAGGAATAAGCCATCTTAATTAATCAAGCAAAGTAAATAAAACAAACAAAACTATAATATTAAAACTTAAGAGTTGGAACGAGTTTACCGAATTGACGAACAACTTGTTGAAAAATAATTATCGTTGAAGACTTGAAGACTTCAATTCACCAACTTCACAATTTTGCACAAATTGTAACAATTAAGTAAGCAATTATAGAAGAATATTAGAGAGAGATTGAGAGAGATTGATGATTTTGTGAGAAAAATGAAAGAATGAGGGGGTATTTATAGTTGAAAATAGAGAAAAAGTATAATTATAAAAAGTTTGGGGTTAAAACAAAATTTGGGGGGTTAAATAGCTATTTTACAAATAGCCAACTGCTATTTTTGCAGACCAAACGGCTAGTTTTTAAATGGCCAAACGGTCAATTTTTATTTTTTTTAAATTATCCGTTGGGCCCGGATAGGACCGTTTAGGACCGCTTGAACCGGCCCACTTCTCAGCCGGTCCCGGTCCCAAACGGTCCCGGTCTCGCAAGCCTCGCCTATGAGACCGGCCCACTACTCGGCTCACCACCCCACGGTCCCGATCCTATCCGGTTAGGACCGTTTAGGCCCACCACCCATATGGGCTTACGGTCCTGGGTCGGTCCCGGTCCTAACCGGCCCACATGCCACCCTTATTCCTACGTGATCCAGCAAGAAGAAACAACTTGCGGCCCCAAGAGTGTGTCAATCTATATGAAATCCATGTAGAAAGAAGGGCTGAGAGGGGAACAACGTTCACAATGATAAGGAGCCAGATACCAATAAAAGCAAAAAATTATTTGTATCGGCTTTTACTTTTCCCTCGTGAAGTGTTTTTGAAAGATTTAGGAGAAGTACTATCTTAAAAAACTGGTGAGATCAAGAGGTATCTGATGAGATTGCATCAAAAGCTTAATAGATGACCTTTCAAAATATATATATATATATATATATATATATATATATATATATATATATATATATATTAGATTTGGATAAGGAATAATGACTTGTTCTTATTATTTTTTCTGTGCATTAATATTAGATTTTTATGTAAATAGGACTGAAATATTTTACAAAATAGGGGTCACCTGCCATGAACATGCATCTTTTCGTTCTATATTTATTTTTAAATAAAAATATTCATACATATTGTGAGCACCTAATTTTTTATTATATTTAAATTTTTTATAAATTTTAAAATTTCAATATCTCTTTTGGGTTTTATCTTAATTTTTAGAACTTTTATTTTACTTTAAGTTTTATTTGATAAAAAAAAAATACAAAAATACTCACAATTTCTAGAGTACAATTTCCTATCATCATTTGAAAAAAAGAAAGAAGAGAAAAAGAATTTTAAAAAAAAGAAAAAAAAGGGAAGGATAGCAAGGAAAGCCAAATAATTCTATTTTGCTCCTTTCACGTGGTCCCCAATTTATTTTTGGACTTTCTTAATTTTTTTTATTAAAGAAACATAACTTTATTTTTCATTGGGGTTCACTTTCTCAAAATAGTTTCTTCCAAAATAGTACTCCTTTGTAGAAAAGGATTTTTTTCATTACAAAATTATTGGAATTGTTCTCCAATTTAGTGGGACCACTAACATACTCTAACAACTTTTAGACTCATTCCCTCTCTGTCATGTTTAGAGCACCTACCTGCACACAATATCCTTCAGACCTCCACTCTCATATTTTGATATAAAAGCTCATTGATAATTCACTAAAGGGGAACAGATCGGAACACGAGCGAGAGAGAGAGGAACGCGATTGAAAAAAAGCTCGTTTGCTTCTCCTTCTTCAACACATGCAGTCTTCTTCCTTCATGAAAATCAGTTCAAAACTCCCTCAAAATACCATGTAAAGCTCCACAAAGACCACCCAAAAACAGCCCTTCAATCTCTTTTAAAATAGCCTCAAAATCCAGCCATGAAACGCTGCCAAAACTGACCCAAAACAGTCCAAACAATTAGTACCAAAACCCAGCTAGAAACACCTCGAAACATTCCCTTTCCACACAAAACAACGGTATCATGAGTTGAGGTCGAAGGATGTATAGGGTGAAACCGGTATATATTAAATGCTTGAATGATTACATGACACGTGGAACTGGAGGTAGACGGAAGATAAGGCGAGTGAAAACCAAGACCGAGGACAACAACTTCAGTTGGCATCGGGTAGATCCCGAAGGGAACGCAGTCAACGGAAGCAAATAAATATTTGTCATCGGATGGCATTTAGTGAAGAATATTCCTCAATATTAGATATGCAGTCGTTGCAAAGAATTTTGGTATTCATACCCTTCCGTTAGATATTCATCAATGCCCCCCTCCTCCCCCCCCCCCCCCAATTATTGTCATTTAAGGGGGACATAACAACTCCAGTCGCTGGTAGGCGATATCCCCAACATGTGCGGTAGACAACTCCTGATGACGCTAAGGACGAGCACGTTACGGAAATAATAAAGATCTTGAGGGAGCAGCAAAAGGCCATCGTGGGCCATCTCTCAAGGCAAGACCAGGCCATGACAGAACTAAAACAGGCATTGTCAGGCGCTTCCAACAACGTGAATGGAAGAGGCCATGTTCCTCCCGGTGCTCCCGCGAATCAAACAGCTCAAAGAGTTGATAACAACACCCCGAGGGGCGAGGTCGACTTTGACGGAGCCGGAGGGGATCGGCAACGGATCCGGTAACGACAACGACAATGATCCCTTCAAAACCAAACTCATGAGATTCATGATTGAAATGAACAAGTGGATGGATTAGAATGTGAAAGAGTTCCAATCTTGAATTGACCAAATTCTGGGCGCACCACCAGTGTTGAAGGGCCGGACTCGAAGAAGTACACCCAATTGACGTTCCAACCGAGCTCAACACCAGAATTGATTCTAAAATGGTTCAAAATGTCGGACATACCGAAGCATGATGGGACTTCAGACCCTGAGGAGCACATCACAACTTATACAACGGCGGTGAAAGGAAACGACTTAGCCCAACATGAGATTGAGTCGGTCCTACTGAAATAATTCGGGGAAACCCCCACGAAGGGGACCTTGACATAGTATTCACTCCAACCCCAACATTCAATCAATTCTTTTGAGATGCTCAGAGATTCTTTCATTAAGGTTCATGTCGGGGCCAGGAAGGTCCAGGCCAGGAAGGCGGACATATTCAGAATTTCGATAAGAGAGTCTAAATTGCTGCGTGAGTTCGTGATCAGGTTCCAAAAAGAAAGGATGTTGTTACCGACTGTGCCAGATGAATGGGCAGATGAGGCATTTACTAAGGGGTTGAACCCGAAGAGCTCTGACGCCTCCAAGAAGCTGAAAGAAAGCCTGCTTGATTTCCAAGAAACTATATGGGTGGATGTCCATAAATATTATGAATCAAAGATAAGGATAGAACATGATCAGCTTGGGTTTCCGGCATCAACCAAGGGTCGGGATTGAGAAAATAAAAAGATGATTTTGATGTAGATCAACGATCTTCTAAGGGTAGATTCTTGCCCTACGAGAGGGCCGAAGGACACAACAACAAAGGGTTTCAGTCAGTGGATAGGTTATCCCCGGATAGAAAAGCTAGCCGCAGTAGAAATAAATGGTCATTGCAGGACAAAGAGGGATCGGGTTCCCGGGATTCCACTTATCTTAGACTAGTAGAGTATAACTTCAGCGTTAGCATAGTGGAGTTGGTATTTACAATGAGAAAAATCAAGGAAGCATGGTTCTCGAGGCTGATGAGATCTGATCTCAGCCAGAGGGATTCTAATTTATGGTGTGAATATCACGTGACTCATGACCACCGAACTAGGGACTGTTGGCATCTGCGAGAGGAGGTGACAACGCTGTTGAAGAATGGCCATCTCAGGGGATTCTTAAGCTACCGGGCCAAGAACAATTACGGTCGCAGCTGAGATAATGAAGAACCCTCGAAAATAGGGGAAGACCCTCCTCGACTAACAATCAACATGATTTTCGGGGGGAACGATATCAATGGTGTAACTTTCTCGGCAGCCAAGAAGGAAAAGGTATCAGTGACTCATAGCAAGAGACTCCAGAAAGCCGAAGACGACATCATTTTCATGCAAGAAGACATCGATGGACTTCTCCTCCCACACAATGATGCCTTGGTAATTTCTCTTAACATTCTAGATTTCAAAATTAAACGTGTTTTGGTTTACCCAGGAAGTTCAGCCAATATCATTCAATGGAGGATGTTGGAACAAGCCAAACTTACCAGAAGTATCATTCCAGCAACAAAGCTCCTCACTGGGTTCAACTTAGCGAGTGTGACAAAGATCTTGCTGCCCATAGATGCCGAAGGGGTCACGAAGACCACCTTATTTGAAGTGGTGGGCGGCGACATAGGCTACAACATAATTCTTGGAAAAATATGGTTACACGACATGAAGGTCGTACCATCGACATATCACCAGCTGCTGAAATTCCCAACTCTAAAGGGAGTCAAAAAAATAAGAGGAGATCAACCTGCAATAAGGGAGATGAACGCGGTATCAATTTCCAGCTGTAAAGGGAAAGAAATCGACACATAGAAATTATAGGAACCGGCACCTGCTCCCTAACTAAATAAAGATGACAGAGGGGAGGAGTCATAGGAATCCCACTAGGTACCAAGGTATTTTCAGGTACCGGAAGAAACAGATGTGACCAAGTCCATGGTAGAAGAACTCGAACAATTGGCTTTGTTCGAAAAATTCTTGGAGAGTAAATTTCACTTGGGGACATGACTCAACCCCGAGCTCAGTCAGGATTTATTGATTTCTTTAAAACTAATGATGATTATTTTACATGGTCCCACGCAGATATGATAGGTATCCCATTAGAGGTGGCCATGCACAAGCTAATCCTTGACTCAAGCGTCCCATCGATAAGGCAGAAGAAGCGCCCAATAGCTAAGGTCAGAAACATGTTTGTCAAAAAAGAGGTAACTCAGTTACTTGACATTTGTTCAATCTGGAAGGTAAAGTATCCCAACTGGCTAGCTAATGCAGTTGTAGTTCCGAAAAAGAATAATAAATTTCGAATGTGCATAGATTATAAGGACATGAATAAGGCATGCCCTAAAGACTCATTCCCACTACTGAACGTCGATCAAATAATTGACGCCACAGCTGGACACGATTTAATGAGTTTCCTCGATGCCTATTTCAGGTACAATCAAATTAAGATGAACCCGGAGGATTAGAAAATAACTTCGTTCATAACGAACTTTGGCACATATTGTTATAATGTGATGCCCTTCGAGATTAAAAATTCCAGAGCCACTTATTAGAGGCTCATGAATAAGATGTTCAAGAAACAAATAGGTAAAACAATGGAAGTCTACATAGATGATATGTTGGTCAAGTCTTTGAATGCAGGTGACTATTTAAAACACCTCTAGGAAACCTTCGATATCCTAAGGAAGAACAATATGAAGCTCAATCCCGAAAAATACGCGTTCGGAGTTAGACCGAGAAATTCTTGGGTTTCCTGGTGTCACAAAGAGGGATCGAGATAAATCCCGATAGATCAAATCCATCGAGGACATCCCAAACCAGCTGAAAAGCGTGAAAGAAGTCCAAAGGTTAACCGAAAGATTGGCCGCTCTAAGTGGGTTCATTTCTCGATCTTTGAAAAAATGCCATCACTTCTTCTCACTACTTAAGAAAAAGAAGAACAATTTTGAATGGACTCCAGAATGCCAGCATGCCTTAAAATACATGAAATATTGTCTATCAAGCCCTCCGCTACTATCAAACCAGAGAAAGGTGAACATTTGTTGATATACTTAGTAGTGTCGGAGGTAGCGGTAAGTGTTGTTCTAGTCTGGGAGGAAGAAGGTACGCAATCTCCTGTCTATTATATTAGCAAAATTTTGTCAGGAGCGAAAACTCTTTATTTGCACCTCAAAAAACTGGCCTTAGCACTCGTAGTCGCCTCTCGAAAGCTTAGGCCTTATTTTTAGTGCCGCCAGATAGCCGTGGTGAAAACCTTTTCCCTGCGGAATGTCCTTCACAAACCTGAATTGTTAGGTCGGCTGGCCAAATGGGTAGTTAAAATTAGTGAATTTGATATTGAGTATAAGTCTAGAACCGCGATCAAATCACAGGTTTTGGCCGACTTTGTGGCCTATTTCAATCCCAGGTTACTGCCTTTGGCTGCGAAAGAGGCGATGATGGTGTCGAAAATGACATCACGAGTTTGGACCTTATTCACAGACGGAGCTTCTAAAGTGAAAGGGTCGGGACTCAGAGTGGTCTTAATCATGCCCTCGATAGAGACCCTGAGGCAGGCCATAAAAATTATTTCTTTAACTAACAATGAAGCCGAGTATGAGACATTAATTGCAGGAATTGAATTGGCTCGAGGACTTGGCTCCAATGTCATAGAGATCAAATGTGATTCGCAGCTGGTGGTAAACCAAGTTTATGGGATCTTTGACACAAAGAAGGAACGTATGCAATAGTACGTGATTAAAGTTCAAACTATACTCACACGGTTCAGGGAGTGGTCGATCACCCACATCCTCAGAGAAAAGAATGTGGAATCAGATGCATTGGCCAATTTAGGGTCATCCACAGAGATGGAGGGATCAGATACCGGTACTGTCGTGCAGCTCATGAATTCGGTACTGGATGTGGACGAAATTGTGAAGTAAATACAACCAACTTAGTCTGGGACTAGAGGAATGAGTTTATCGATTACCTTCAGCACGACAAGTTTCCTGAAGACCTGAAGGCATCCAGGGCACTCCGCACCAAAGCAACTCGCTACAGTTTCTAGGAGGGGGGCAGTTACATAGAAGGCCGTTCCAAGGCCCGTTGGCCCGATATTTTGGAGCCTCGGAGGGTGACTACATTATGAGAGAGGTTCATGAATGAATTTACGGGAACTATTCCAGTGCATATTTGTTGGTCCTAAAATTAGTCAGGGTTGGATACTATTGGCCCCAGATGGAGCAAGATGCGAAGGCATTCATTCAGAAATGCGGCTGTTAGCACCATGAACAATTGGTACACCAACCGGCAGAACTTTTGTATTCGGTACAGTTCCCATGTCCATTCATGAAATGGGGGATAGATATAGTTGGACCTCTGCCGCTAGGCCCCGGGAAGGTAAGATTTCTTTTAATTTGAACTAATTACTTTACTAAATGGGTTGAAGCAGGTCCTTATCAAAAATATTGGTGAGCGCAAACTGGTAGATTTCCTATGAAAAAATATAATTTGTCGGTTCGGAACACCGAAAGAGATTGCCTGCGCCAACGGACCACAGTTTATAGGCTCCAAGGTCACAAAATTTCTTGAGGACATGAAAATTGAAAGAATCACGTCTTCATCGTAGCATCTGAGTGCAAATGGGCTGGTGGAATTAACCAATAAGGTGATTATTTCAAAGCCTCAAAAAGAGGTTGGAAACATCCAAAGGCAAGTGGCCCGAAGAGTTACCCGAGTGTTGTGGGCATACCGGACGATGGCCAAGTCAAGCATGGGAGAGACACCTTTCTCTCTCGTATGCGGTGCAGAAGCTCTGATCCTGGTGAAAGTAGGAGAACTAACCATGCGGTACTTCCGGGCGTACGAAGAAGCAAATAATGAGGCATTGCTGGTCAAATTGGAGCTGCTTTACGAACGTAGGGACTTGGCGCACATACAAAAACAAAGAATGGAAAGATACTATAACCGGAGGGCCAATCTATGCTACTTTAAAGTGGGGGATCTGGTTTTAAGGAAAGTGACTCAGCACACCTGGGAGCTCAACGCGGGAAAGCTGGGTCCGATATGGGAAGGGCACTATCAGGTTTCAACTATCACCAGGAAAGGGTCATATGAACTAGAGAACCAAGATGGAGTTAAATTACCAAGCAACTGGAACATGACTCACTTCAAAAGGTATTACTTCTGATGGATACTGCTTATACTAAAAGTATGTGCTGCACTCTTTTTTTCTTCGTCCAATTTTTGTCCCAATGGGGTTTTTCTGGCAAGATTTTTAACGAGGCCGCAACGAAAAGCATACTACGAAAGAAATGTCATCAAAGTTAAGACCTTTAAATGACAAGGCAACTAAACAACAAGCCACTATGGGATGGTTAACTAATATTTGGCTCGATGGCAATACTCCTAAGGGGAAACGAAGCTTGCCATCGAACCAAAGATTATTCAACCGTTCACAAGTGTTTTTCATCAGAAGAGCAACACCTCTAGTGTTCCAATTCGCATACTTCGCATTCAAACACTAGGGGGAATAGTACAAAAATACGGTAACATGATTGCCACGAAAACGGGGACTGCGAGATCCGGGAACAATAATATCTCATCGGGATTGGGGACTGCACAGCTAGCCCCGTAAAAACAAGTTTTACAAGTTAGCCACATATATTGGCAATTTCTTTCTTTTTTAGAAAACGAATGCATATGTACTTTGAAGATGGAAGGAATAAAAATGAAGTCCTTTTATTTTTATCTTGTTTCGTGTCCAAACGATGAACTGATTTATCATTTGAAAGTTAACTGAAAACTTCCAATGCTAGTGCCGGAATGAACAGGAGAGGTCCTCTTCAAGATCACCGTAAATATAAGAGGGACCTCTCTTATGAATCTCTCATAGTAAAGGGTTGGTTCCAAAAGAGTTTATGCTCGGAACCCAAAGAATATCGTAAGAAAACACACCCGAAGCCTTACTTAATTCAACGCAAAAAGAATGAACTTTGCGCAATACTTAAAAAAAGTACTTTTTATTTATCAAACATGCCAAATGGCATAAGTACACAAATACAAAAGGAAAACAATAAAACAAAAGAAAGCAAAAAGGCTAAACTTTGTCACCACCGAAACTCGGGGGAAGAGAGGCATCTGTAACCCCGGGAGAAGTAGGCGGATTTGCCGCCGGCGTAGGATCTTGGAATTTGTCTTTATTCTCTTCAAGTTCCTCCTCGGTTACTGAAAACTCAGAACCGACACTAGAAGAGTCAGTTGCATCAGGCTGAGCCGGGAGACATTCTTGAGCAGTTAATTCCAGCATTCGGGCCTTGGCGATCTCATTGTCAATATCAATAAAGCCTGCTTTGGCCTCTTCCAAGGTTTTCCTCCTCATATGGTACATAGATTGTGTTTTTTCAATGATGAGGGAGTCCCCTTGGTGCTAAAGTTTTGCTTTACGCCTATCAACCTCGGTCAAAAGGCCACCCCGCTCGGATCACATGGCATTGAGGCTAAGATCGAGATCATTGATTGTGCTTATGTGAACCTTATTTTGTTCCACGATCTTCTTATACCTATCTTCCATCCGGGCCCGGTTCTCCTTAGCAACAACAACATTTTCAACTTTGGAGTACAAAGCTACCTCCAAATTATTTGCTCGTTTAATGGAGGCAGACTCGCGTGCGGTAGCAACAAGAGCAGCATCTTGAAATTCAACCCCCCTAGCCTTTGCATCCTGGAGTTGTGCATGAAATTGAGTGGATTCTTGATTGTGAGTCATCATATCTTGATCACTCTGTTGCAACCGGGCCTCAAGCTATGCCACTTCAACAGCCTTCGCCTCTAGAAGTGGGAGGCGCATGGCAAGTTGATTACTCTCGGCCAACAGTTGATCCCGCTCGGACATAAGTCCCTCCTTGCCGAGGATCAATCTTTGAAGGCCCTCGGAAGCGAGGAAGTTGGCCTGCGAAGCAAATACCAAAGTTAGAAACCTTGTCATAACAAGTCAAGTAGAAATAAGCAATAAAAGAACAAGTACAGTACCGCAGCTGCATTGTGCATGGTATTATTCAACAAACACTCCCCCGAAAGAGAGTGTATTTTCTTCTTATATTTCTCTGAAGCCAGCAGCTTTAGATAGTTGGCAAGTTCCACCGGCCTGGATAGCAGGTGGCATTCTTTTGATATCGAGAGAGAGACGTTCCTCCTCCCTTGGGGATCTACAGAAGGGGGTGAATAGTTGTGCCCCAAATTCCCATGGTCAGGGGACTAGGAGGAGGGACATCTTCCTCTCGGGCATTTGCGGCTGGGGGAGGCTGGAAGGTAGGGGCTTATCTATGTGATTTGCTACGCTTGCCTGCGCCTATCAGCTGTATGAGCCTTCCCTATCCTTGATGTTACACGAGATATAACAGTTACTGGTCATGAAGGCATAACTGGTGTAGATGGAGATGAAGCTGATGGTGTTGTGGGTTGAGAAGCAGTCACGACAGAGGCAATGTTGTTTGTTGGTTACTCACCAACCGAAGGTAGATGAGGCCTTGTATCCAGCCTCATAGGACCAGAAGCAACAACTAGCACCAGAAAGGGAGAATCAGCATTCTCCACCAAATCCATTTATTCCCAGAGCTCGCCCTCGGCTGAGGTATTAAGCTCTCCAGATTGAGCATTCTGTTGAGATGATGAAGATTGTCATCTCATTTAGAGGGAAGCCTCTCCATCACTAGCTTTCCCATCATCATCAATAACCATATTGGCTGCAGCTGGCTCGGGCGTGGTTTTCTTTACTTTCTTATTTTTATCCCTAGCCGAGGAAGAACGCCGCCTTTTTGGTTTCTTGTTCTCTAAATGAGTACTTCGAGCGGAAGCAGACCCAAGGGCACCGATCCGGGTGAAAGCCTCTTATAACAACCTCACAGCCTCTGTGGAATCGACCAAAACATCCTCCTCAGGGTAGGAAATAGAACCCTGCGGGAGACCTGAATCAAACAAAAGGTAGGGTTAGCAGGGTTTCTTATGTACAAAGGTGGAATGAAGAAAGAGGCAGTTTATCGTGGTTCTTGGCCCTCTACCCGTATGGGGGCCAACTCCTTCCACCGGCGGGTCTTTGGCGTAGTGATGTCCAAAATCGTCTGAACCCATTGGTCCAGTCCTTCAACCCTCAGCGGTGTCTACCAAATAGCTGAAATAATGAAAGAATAGGGGTTAGCAATGACATGAAACAACCTTTTTTCAAAGAAAGAGATAGAAGTTAAACTTACGTGAATGATTCCAGGATTCAAGGAAATATGGAGTTGTTGCCGGGATGATATCCCTGGTAGGAATGACGACAAACCGCTCCATCCATCCATGGTCATTGTCATCATCTATGCGGGTAAGCAAAGCATGGTGGCTACGCTTGCTAAAGTTTATTACTCCTCCACGAAATATTTTGAGGGAGTAGAGGTTCATCATATGTGCCAGGGTGAGGGGCTCATTCATTTCCAAGCACAGCCGCTGGAGACTAGCCACTGTTTGCAACACAGAGGGGCCTACTTGTGCCAAGAAGACTTGATACTGGTGGCAGAACTCCAAGATCACGTGGTCAAGTCCCTCACTCAATGAGAATGGACCCAAAGTGAAGGGGTACGTATAAACGTACGTGAAACCCTTCTTAGTGAAGGTCACCCGCTCCACTAGGTCAGGAGCAATGATATTTAAGGCATGGCAGTCACAATCTTTCTTCACAACAGGAATACTAGAAGGGAGAATAGAAGAAGGGTATCTGCCAACAGCCCAAGTTCGAGGGTTTGAAGTAGGGAATTTCTCTTTGAAATATTTGCTAGTGTTCAGATGTTTAGGTATGATGGTGCTCACGTGGGAGGATCAGTGTCAACATCAACCTCTTTATCTTTTCACCTCTTCGGACCCCCACTGAAGAGAAGACCAGAGTTCTTGAAAAATTTAAAAGAAGCCATAATGATAATGGGGTGATAAAGCTTTTTGAAGAAGAACAAAGAGAGATGAAAGTAGAAGGGAGTTAAGTGCAAGGAAGTTAAGAAGCTTATGAAGTTGTTAGAAGTGAAAGAAGAAGACTGAGGCGTATAAGTAAAGGTATAGACGGCTAAAATTGTGATTATGATTATCTCGAGAACCGGTAAAAATATTATTAAATCGTGGGGTAACACGTGTTCGGGGTATTAAATGCGAGAAGACATGCGTCTTATCAAGCATCAAAAAATTTTCAGAAGGGTTCACAAAATTTCCCGCCAAGAAAGGAATCTTCACTAACTTCCCGATGATACAAAGATGTGCCACCGGAAAGCAGGGGACTATCTGTATAGGATGAAATCGGTTTATATTAAATGCTCGAATGATTACATGACACATGGAACCGGATGCGGGGAAGATAAAGCGAATGGAAACCAAGACTGAGGACAACAACTTTAGTTGGTAAAGGATAGATCCCGAAGGGAACGTAGTCAACGGAAGCAAACGAATGTTTGTCATTAGATGGAATTTAATGAAGAATATTCGTCAATACTAAATATGCAGTTGTTGTAAAGAATTTTGGCATTCATGGACTGCCGTTATATATTCATCAATGCCCCTCCCCCATTATTATCATTTAAGAGGGGCCTGATCCTAGGATCTTGTTCCCTAGGTATAACTATAAATAGTGACTTCAACAACCATTGTAAGAAAGAAAATCTCTGACATAACTTATGCTACACATTATTCTCAAGCTAAATAATACTTTATTTTCTGTCGATTCTTGTTCTTATCACTGTCTTCGGAAGTCTTGCTCCCGAAACTAGGCTGCCTACTATTTATTTCAATTTTAATGCTAAGTCTTATGTTTTTATTTAATTTATTTATCATTTTTGGATCAAATCAGTTCTCTTGTCTATAAACCACGCAACAAATTCAATTGTACCATTTTACGGGTAAACAAGTACGCCTTTCGAAAGCTCCGATTGTCGGTTCCATTTGAAGTCACTGGCGAAGTTCTCCGTGCCCGGTTCAGCTTGTTCGAATTCTCTCGTCAAGTTTACATCTTTGTATTCAATATATCTTCATGTATATAAAAGGTCCGTTATGTCTGTTCCTTTGTTACTTTTGTTCTAATTTACACATTGTCATCAATCCTCTATTGCCTTGCTTTATTTGTTGTTTGAGTTAGTGTATAATCCATTCTCCAATTTTTGTATTTTTGTTCCGTCTTTCTTCACTGTTACTGTCTTTCCATGCCTATATTGTGTTTAGTGACTACATGAAATTGTAGTATTGTTTCCTTTGTTAAAATTGAGATAAAGCAATTTGAAATTTGTTAATGAGAAATAAAATTGTGTCTGCTAACAGAGGTTGAAATAAGGCGTGGGTTTAGAAAATGATTTGGCCGTTGGGATTAGTTTGAATTTATAAGGATATGGGCCAAAATAAGTAGAACCTAGAGTCCGAAACGTTTTTCTCCATTTTTGTGATGAATATTTCCAAATAACCGAATCATACCTTTTCTTTCCATAATAATTTCCTTAACTCTTAGATCTTCACAAGCAATCTCAAATGCTTAGAAAAATAAACAACTTATGAACATGCGTAGTTACTTTAGGCGCGTTTTAATAAATTCAAGCGCACGCTTGTGTGACTTGACTGCAATTTCAAAGTAATAATAAAAATAAACATGTCAAAAATTGCTGTGTGTTTCATGCAGCGCAATTTACGATGTGTATAAAACGATAAGTGTACAACATCGTAACTTGTTCAAATAAGTCCATAAATACTTAAAATGGCCAAAATATATTTTTAAAAGCGTTAAAAGGGTAAAAACACACAATAGGTGTAAACGCGTAATAATTAGATAATTAAGCCGAGTATAATTGTAAAGCGACCATGCTAAAATCACGGAATCCGGGAGTTTCTTACCCAGTCTTCTGTATTTCACAGACTTAAAATAGAGTCAATTCTCGTTGAATTGGGATTTAAAATAAATGGAGACTTGGGACGCCGTAAATAATTATTCCAAGTCGCGACTCTTAAAAAATAAAATAAAAAATCTCATTTCAATAGTGTCACTATAATTGAAAGAAACTTATTCCCCGTAAAAATGAGGTGTGACGTATATTGATTTAAATTATGACATAGTTAATATAATATGTAGTTGCTAGTATAGTTTAGATTAATAACTTATGTGCATCACTAATTAAGCTTGGAGAGAATTAAAATAGACATGTGACGGATATGTACGTAATTCTAGAGCACCAACACTAGTTGCCTCTGGATCAACGGGACTGGTGGTAATGTGTTCACTAGCTTCAGCAAGTATTTCGTGGGTTCATAATTCATATTAAAAAGTGGTAATGGTATGTAAATTAGTAAATTCAGAAATAGCAACGACGTCTCTGTAAGATAGATGAGAGAAGTTACTTTTAAGATGCATGAGTAAAAGGTGCTACAAAACTTAACAGACCTCTTCTTGTGGATCTCCATGTCGGATGATGATAGATTCTCAAGCTCTTCAATATCATCATCGAGGAACAGTGCTTTTTCTTGCCTCAATGGCTGTATCCCCGCCTTTGTCAGTTCGGAATGTTGTGATGTGTCTCTTCAAGCTAAACTATTTTAATTTTTGACTGTTGGTCTTCAGTAACCACATCAGCCTATCAAAAACAGCTTTTATTATGGAGTATAAGATATTACATCAACAAAGTTCAGTTTGTAGCAATTTTTTAACAGCGAGGAGAAAATAGAAGGTTACGAGAGATTTTTGCTGGACAGATATAGTGTTTTTGGACATCCCTATGTCAGTTCAGCACATATCTCTTCATTTGATCAAGAGTTGTTCAGAGGAAATTAACAACTCTGGAAAAGGCTAGATATGATCCTGCTTAATGACAAGTGGATGCAGTACTTTGATGTGATATGGACAAATTTTCATGACATTTGCCATGACATAATATCCATTATTAGGTCAAGAATTTCTTGCTATAAATAGAGGAGTTTCTCCTCATTTGTAAACACACTAATTCAAGAGCTTTTTACTCTTGTCTTTCTTTCTCCTCCTTTAATTTATTATAGAGTATTTTGTAAGAGAGTGAGTGTTGGGAAACACTTGTGTGAACCCTTTCTTTGGAGTGATCTTGTGAGGTTATTCTCTTGGGGTATTTGGGATTAATTAGAGTATTTACTCTAATTTTATACTCTCTTTTGTACTCTTGTTGGTATAGTGAAATTGCTCATCTCCGCTTGTGGACGTAGGTCACCTTGACCTAACCACGTTAAATTTGTGTCTTCTTTATATTCTTTAATTACGGTTATTATCAACTTTCATTGTCTTTGTTATTGTCATTATACCATTGTTTGGCTAAATTCCGCACTACCCGGATTTCCGATCCTAACAAATTGGTATCAGAGCCAGATCTAACCGGCCAAAATGACTCTAACAAAGTCTTATGTTGAGAAATTTGACCGAAGTGCAAACTTTGGAATGTGGCAATTAAAGATGAAAGCTATCCTAATTCAGGATGGATTTGGCACTGCAAGGAAAGGAGAAGATGCCGGATAAAATGACGGACGAGGAGTTTGTCGTCATAGATAAAAAGGCAAAAGCAGGTATTATTTTAAATCTTTCAAATGAGGTTTTGCGTGAAGTTGCAACAGAAAGCTCAGCCAAAGGCATATGGGAAAAACTTAAAACCCTATATATGAAAAGAACAGTAGAAAACAGACTTTACCTAAAGCAAAAACTCTACACTTTTCGTATGGATGAAGGTACTTCTATACTTACTCATCTTGATACTTTTGATTCTCTTCTTATGGATTTAAGTAACATAGATGCTGAAATCAAATATGAGGATCAAGCTGTATTATTGCTTGTTTCCTTACCCCAGTCGTTTAACCATATAAGAGATATTATGCTTTATGGAAAGGATAATATCTCTTATAAAGATATCAAATCTATTTTGAAATCAAAAGAACAAATAGATAGAGATATTACTAGAGAAACTAGTGGGAACCAAGAGGAAGGCTTATTCATAAGAGGTAGATCCAATAAGAAAGATTCAAGTAGTGAGAAACCTAAATCAAGGTCAAAATCCAGATACAGAAATGTCATGTGCAAATATTGTCATAAGAAAGGTCACATTATTTCTGAATGCTTTAAATTGAAAAACAAAGAAAAGCATACAGAAAAGAAAAATGAGCACAAAAATATTGACACTGCCGAAGCAAGTGTAGCTGCTGATGAGACTGATGGAACTATTTTTTTAGCAACTAATAATAGTTTCAAATCTAACAATGAGTGAATTTTAGATTCGGGTTGTTCTTATCATATGTGTCCCAGTCGAAATTTATTTATCACATATGAATCTATTGGAGGTGGAATTGTCTTGATGGGCAACAATATTGCCTGCAAAGTTATTGAAAAAGGTACAGTCCGAATCAAAATGCACGATGGTGTAGTGAGAACTCTCACCGATGTTAGACATGTTCCTGATGAAGAAAAATCTCATCTCTTTGGGCACTCTAGAATCTCTTGGGTGCAAGTACACAGGTGAAGGTGGAGTTCTAAAAAATTTTTATGGTGCTCTTGTGATCATGAAAGCACGCAGATCTGGTACGTTTTATACTCTTTTGGGATCTACTGTTACAGTTGCTGCTGCAGTTTCAATATCAGATAAATCAGATTCTGACATCACCAAATTGTGGCATATGTGATTGGGGCATATGAGTGAAAAAGGTATTTTCATCCTCAGTAAAAGATGTCTCTTATGTGGCCAAAGTACCAGAAATATGGAGTTCTGTGAACATTGTGTGTTCGGGAAGCAGAAAAGAGTTAGCTTCAAATCTCCAGCGATTCATAGAACAAAAGGTACTTTGGATTACATTCATTCAGATCTTTGGGGTCCTTCACGTACCCCATCAAAAGGTGGTGCCAGGTATATGTTAACTTTCATTGATGATTATTCAAGGAAAGTTTGGGTTTATTTCTTGAAAAATAAAAGTGATGTTTTCTTAAATTTCAAACAAAGAAAATTTTTGATTGAGAAACAAACAAGAAAACAGGTTAAGCGGCTTAGAACAGATAATGGCTTGAAATTTTGTAATGATGAATTCAACGAATTTTGCAAGAATGAAGGAATTGCTCGACATCGTACTGTGAGAATGACACCTCAGCAAAATGGTGTGGCATAAAGGATGAATAGAACTCTTTTAGAAAGGGCTCGTTGCATGATTTCAAATGCTGGGTTGACAAACGCCTTTTGGGCAGAAGCTATCTCTACAACATGTTATATTATCAACCGAGCTCCTTCTATACCTTTGAACTTTAAGACTCCAGAGGAAATGTGGTCAGGTACTCCTACTAATTATAATGATTTAAAGATATTTGGTTGCCCTCCATACATGCATGTAAATGATGGAAAATTAGAGCCAAGGGCTAAAAAGTGCATTTTTCTTGGGTATGCATCTGGGGTGAAAGGATACCGACTATGGTATCCTGATCCCACGGCACCAAAATTTATAATTAGCAGAGATGTAACCTTTGATGAATCCTCTATGTTATATTCTAGAAAAGAGTCTTCTAGTTCTTGTAATACAGATAAAGGAAAGAGTACACATAATCAGGTGGAGATTGAGATTGGCATTCCTTCTGAGCCAAGCTCATCAACTTTGGAGCAAAATACAGTTGAAACTCCTGAAGTTGAGATAGAAGCTGAAATTCCTGAAGTTGAGACTCCTGAAGTTGAACCAGAAGAAGAGGAGTATTCTATAGCCAAACATAGACCAAGAAGAGAAGGTAAATAACCATTAAGGTTTGGAGATTATGTTGCATTTGCTTTTTCAGTTGCACAAGAAACTGAAGAAATTGGAGAACCATCAAAATATTCAGAAGCAGTTTATGGTGCTGACTCAGCCAAGTGGCTGATTGCAATGAATGAAGAAATTGAGTCTCTCCACAAGAATGGTACTTGGTCTCTTGTGAAGCTGCCATTAGGAAAAAGAATTGTTGGTTGCAAATGGGTCTTCAAGAAAAAGGATGGCATTCCAGGGATTAAAGATGCGAGGTATAAGGCACGATTAGTTGCAAAGGGCTATAGTCAGGTAAAAGGAGTTGATTTTAATGATATTTTCTCACCTGTTGTTAAACATAGCTCTATTCATGTCTTGCTTGCCTTCGTTGCCATGTATGATTTGGAATTAGAACAACTTGATGTTAAGACAGCTTTCTTACATGGCGAACTTGAGGAACAAATATACATGCATCAACCTGAAGGATTTGAAATTGAAGGAAAAGAAGATCATGTTTGCTTGTTGAAGAAATTCTTATACGGATTAAAGCAGTCTCCAAGGCAATGGTATAAAATGTTTGATTCCTTTATGTTGGGTCATGGTTATTCGAGGAGCATGTATGATAGTTGTGTTTACTTCCGGAAGCTAAATGATGGTTCATTTATGTACCTATTATTATATGTTGATGACATGCTCATTGCTGCTAAGGATTTAACAGAAATTCACAATTTGAAAAGTCAGCTGAAAAGTGAATTTGACATGAAAGATTTGGGAGCATCTAAGAAAATCCTTGGCATAGAGATCAAAAGAGATCGAAAAGCCAACAAGCTATTTCTGACCCAGAAGAAGTACTTGGAGAAAGTCTTGGAGAGGTTTGGCATGAAAGATGCTAAACCAGTTAGTACCCCTCTTGCTGCTCATTTTAAGTTATCAGCTGCTCAGTTCCCGCAGTCAGAGGAAGAAGAGAGGTACATGTCACAGGTTCCTTATTCCAGTGCAGTCGGCAGTATTATGTATGCAATGGTTTGTACATGTCCAGACATTTCACAAGCAGTGAGCGTGGTAAGACGGTATATAGCTTGCCCTGGTAAAGCACATTGGCATGCTGTGAAATGGATTCTCAGATACTTGCGAGGTACCTCAAACACAAGTTTGGAGTTTGGGAGAAATACTAACACTTTGGTTGGTGTTGTAGACTCAGATTATGCAGGTGATCTTGACAAAAGAAGATCACTGACATGCTATGTATTTTGCATCGGGAGTTGCGCTATTAGTTGGAAAGCTACATTATAACATGTAGTAGCTTTATCTACTACCGAAGCAGAATATATGGCAGTGGCCGAGGCGATCAAAGAAGCTTTATGGTTGAAGGGTCTATTTGCGGAACTCAGTTTACACCAAGGTGGTATTACCATTTTTTGTGATAGTCAAAGTGCCATTCACTTGACTAAAGATCAAATGTATCATGAGAGGACGAAGCACATTGATATAAAGTATCATTTCATCTGAAAAACCATTGCTGAAAGAAAAGTCTCTGTTCAGAAGATCAACACTAGAGACAATCCTGCTGACATGTTCACAAAACCTCTTCCAGTATCCAAGTTCAAGCTTTGCCTGAACTTGATTGGCATTTATGAAGAATGATTTTGCCCATTGGGTTTTTTGCGGAGAAGGTGGAGCAAATTTACTATAAGCCGAAATTAGGCCAAGGTGGAGATTTATAATATGTCCAAATTTTCATGACATTTGCCATGACAAAATATCCATTATAAGGCCAAGGATTTCTTGCTATAAATAGAGTAGTTTCTCCTCATTTGCAAACACACCAATTCAAGAGCTTTTCACTCTTGTCTTTCTTTCTCCTCCTTTATTTCATTATAGAGTATTTTGTAAGAGAATGAGTGTTGGGAAACACTTGTGTGAACCCTTTCTTTGGAGTGATCTTGTGAGGTTATTCTCTTGGGGTATTTGGGATTAATTAGAGTATTTACTCTAATTTTGCACTCTCTTTTGTACTCTTGTTGGTATAGTGAAATTGCTCATCTCCGTTTGTGGACGTAGGTCACCTTGACCGAACCACGTTAAATTTGTGTCTTCTTTATATTCTTTAATTGCCGTTATTATCAACTTTCATTGTCTTTATTATTGTCATTATACCGTTGTTTGGTTAAATTCCGCACTCCCCGGATTCCCGATCCTAACATTTTAAAATAATTCAGTTAAACATCTCCTGAGAACAGGGTCAGACCGAAGACCTTTATTCATGAAATGCCAAACTGACCAAAAGGACTACTAATTAAATTCTCAATATCAATGAGTGTTGAGTACTAAATTAATATGAGTGTACCAAAAGGACACTAAATTAATATGCCAAACCGCAGACCTATGAGTGTTGAGTACTAAATTAATATGTGGAACATGGCTCGATTAGTGAACCAATAAAGATATCCTTCGTTAGAAATATTAGTCAACTTAGTAAAAGATACCTTTTAAATGGTAAGTAATCTTACTATTATTTTTATTTGAAAAAAAAAGTTTGGTTAAGAAAAGCTCTCAAAAATCGGTCAAGAGGGAATTTGGTCAAAACGCGATTTTGTCATTTGGATTCAAAACTGTTTGAACTAGAAATCTGATATTATCAAATCCATCTTTTGAAAAGACTAACATTTTTGAAAAGAGACTTTATAGCTAAATATAACTAAATGTTGAATCTATAACTCCATACCTAACGCCATATTTTATATTAATAGATAGAGATTTTACTACCACTAAAATTAAGGTCTACTATCCAAATTAAGGCTTAGCTGTGATAAAACAAATATGACAACACAAAGATAAAATGTTAGCCAGCTGAAAGTGTATCTTAAGCAAAACAAAAATAAGATAGAATAACAAGTAATCTTCTATCCAATTTTGAAAGAAGAAATCCAGCAGTTGGCTTCGGCAGCGGCATTGAGTCTCGCTTGAGACTCTTTGTTGCTCCGGTGTATATGACATGCAAAGAAAAAGAAAGTGAAAGATTAGTGGAATTGTTCGTAATGGAGTGTCAATACAATCATTGCAGACAAATTTATTCCATAAAGGTAACTAACTATTATTCGCACAAGAGCATTCACTACAAGAAATCAGCCTTATTGTGATGACCCGAGTCGCTACAAAATCCCTGAAAGTCGCTGCTACATCTTATCAATGGCGATATTTGTGTTGCTACAAGCAAAGCCGTAACTGAAAGGTATTTGTGACGACATTTAAGGCCCCCGCTAAAAGTGCATATCTTGTGGCGACATAGTTGCCACAAAAAATGAAAAACCCCGCTACAAAAATAGTTCCACAAGAATAAAAATTTAGTTGGGTCGTGTCACGACCCAAAATCTAACCATGGTCGTGATTGCGCCTATCGTGTTACAAGGCAAGCCTATTTCCCAAAATATTACTACTAAATCGAATATAAGAATTTAATAAAATATTTCCAACATTTAAATTTTTCATAAACTAAATCAACTCTAAATATAATTATAAAAAATTCGGAAACGAGCCCCAAACATCGGGGTGTCACTAAGTCATGAGCATCTAAATCTATGAACTAAGAAATAAAACTGTCTAACTGTCAATACAGTCCAAAAGAAGAAATAATAAAAAGAGTAACAAGGTCATGCGAACGCTAGCAGCTACCTTACAGTCTCCAACGATAGCCAGCCTGAACTCAATGATCGCCGCGCTCTAACTTACCTGGATCTGCACATAAAGTGCTGGGTGTAGTATGAGTAGAACCGACTCAGTAGTAACAGAAATAACTAAGAAACTGAGTAGTAGTGACGAGCTAAGTAGAACAATTCAATTATTTCTTTATCACAATTTAAAATAAACAGAAATAAACAGGTAAATTCCATCAACTCAATAAATGCTACAAAGAAATTAACGGGTAAAATACAACAACAACAAAAGAAATGAATCCTCACAGCAATGTCACTCCATCACTCAGCACTCGGCTCTCGGCACTTGCACTCAGCACTCAACACTCAATAGGTACCTACGCTCACTTGCCCAAGCGCTAAGCACGGACAACTCACGTGCCATAATATCAATCCCTGAATCTGCACGGTCAACTCACGTGCTACGCGGACAACTCACGCACTATGGTATCAATACCGGGATCCGCATAGACAACTCACGTGCTGCATGGACAACTCACGTGCCTCAATCAAATACCTCACAACAGGCCCTCGGCCTCACTCATTCATGTACCTCTCTAGCCTCACCATCATCAACAAATAAGGAAAACACAGCCCACGTCCAGTATCACGGCATATCAATAAAATAATAGGGACTGAGGTAAATATGTACAATAATATCTATGAGTGAGTGCAAATAATGTGAGCATGAATAAAGCCTAAGCATGATCTCTAACATGAAGGCAAACAAGTTCAACAACAAATAAACACATAACCACAGATAATAGCCATTAGGCCTCACAGCCTTACGGGACGGACCAAGTCTTAATCTCTTGCGGTGCACACCCACACGCCCATCACCTAGCATGGGTATCACTTCCAAACAATCATGTGATGTCAAATCTCCGGGTTTATACCTTCAAAGCCAGAGTTAAAACTGTTACTTACCTTAACAACGCAAAATCCTACTCCGGGATGCCTTCGAATCTGAACTCGGTCTCTAAATGCTCTGAATCTAACCAAAATCAAAATACTACTATCAACATAGGCTAAATAATCAAATTTCACAATAAGAACTACATAAATAGGCCAAAAATCTGAAATCGACCAAAACTTGGCCCCCGGACCCACGTCTCGAAACCAGTCAAAAATGGAAGAATAACAAACTTCGTCCTTACCCGAGTCTAACCATATAAAATTCGTCAAAATCGGACTCTGTTTGGTCCATCAAATCCTCACTTAAAACTCTCCAAAACTCAAACCCAAACTCCCTCAATTTCATGCTAAACCCCTACTAATTTCATGGCTAATCAGTGAAAAAATATCATAAATGTGTGTAAATAAATCCGAGCGACTTACCTCACTGATGTCTCGTGATTCTCCCTTGAAAAACACAGCCCTAGCTCAAACACCCGTTCAACAATGGAGGAAAAAGGGTAAAAATTCGCGAAGTGTGATATATATATATATATATATATATATATATATATATATATGGGTTCTGCCAAGGGGTTCCGCACCTGCGACCCCATATGCGCATCTGCGCTTCCGTATCTGCGGATAATTTCCGCTTCTGCGGATTTTCATTAACTCGCCAAGCTTCGCTTCTTCGGTTACCTTACCGCACCTGCGGTCATCGCAGATGCGGAGACCAAGTCGCACCTGCGGTTACTCTGCGCACCTGCGCCTCAAGCCCGCACCTGCGAAGCTCGCACCTGCGGTTCCCAATCCGTAGGTGCGGACACACCAGAACCGCAGCTCCAGCTACATTTTCCAACTTCCAAACTCCCCGATACCCATCCAAAATCATTTTGAGCCCCTCGGGATCTCAACCAACAATTTAAACAAGTCAAGCCTAAGAACTTCTAAACTTTCAAAATTCGCCAACGATGCCGAAACCTATCAAGCCACGTCCGAATGACCTCAAATATTTCACACACGTCACAAATGACACTACGAACCTACTCCAACTTCCGAAATTTTATTCTGACCCTGATACCTAATTTTCCACTGCCGACCAAAATCGCTAAATTTCTAACTTTCGCCAATTCAAGCCTAATTCTACCACGGACCTCCAAATTATATTTCGGACACACTCTTAAGTATAAAATCACCCAACAAATCTAACCGAATCATAAAAATCCAAGTCTGAACCTTTTTACTCATAAGTCAATTTCCAGTTGACTTTTCTAACTTAGCTTTCTAAAAAAGAGACTAAGTTTCTTATTTCACTCCAAAACTACTCTGAACCCAAACCTACCAACTCGATATAGCTCAACACAGCTGAACAACATATAAATAAGCAAAAATAAGAAAACCGGGGCTACAACTCTCGGAACGACCGACGGGGTCGTTACATCCTCTCCCTCTTAAACAAACGTTCATCCTCGAATAAGTCTAACAGAAGAACATACCTAAAATCACAGCATCTAAAGCAATATCATCTGGCCTGGCTGGGAGGGCATAGAAACAGGCCTGACCACCCCCTGATTTGCCTCCCCCTCTAGGGCGACCCAGAGCTGACTGGACTCCGCCCCTAGCTGGCTGAACTCCACCCTTAGCTGGTTGGGCGGATGGTGGAGGAACTGGTGCTGGTGCCATCGGCCGAGTACTCCGCTGGCCTTCCCCTTATATATTAGTATTAGGCAAGTTGCTGGAGTCCCACCCAACAGCCTAGGCAATATCTCGAAATGTGACCGAAATCCCCGCACTCGAAACAACCCCTTCTCTGACGTAATTGCTACTCCTGATGCCCAAAAGAATTACCCGATGATACTTGAGCGGGCGGGGCATAATGAGAACCCTGCGCTGGCAATGCACTGAATGATGAATGACTCTGCTGAAACTGGCCTTGCTGAAACTGACCTCCCTGAGGAGCACCACTGAAACCACCCTGATCACGAGGCCTCTTAGCTTCCCTCTCAGCCCTCTCATAACCTCGAACCATCTCAATCTGTCGAGCAATGTCGACAACCTCATCAAAGGTAGCCCCAGATATTCTCTCCCTGGTCATAAGCAATCGAAGCCGAAAACTGAGGCCATCTATAAACCTCCTGATCATCTCTCGGTATGTGGGAACCAACCAGACCGCATGACGAGCTAACTCGGAGAACCGCATCTCATACTATATAACAGATATCTCATCCTGGCGAAACTACTCAAACTGCCTGTGCAGCTCCTCTCTACGGGACTCAGGTACAAACTTCTCCAGAAAGAGAACGGAGACCTGCAGCCAAGTAAGGGGTGCTACGCCAACAGGACTACGCCTCTCGTAAGTCTCCCACCATCTGAGTGCAGCCCCAAAAAACTGAAAGGTAGTGAATGAGACCCCACAAGTCTCCAGAATACAAGCAGTACGGAGTATCCTCTGACACCTGTCCAAGAATTCCTGAGCGTCCTCTCTCTCTGTGCCACTGAAAGGTGGTGGTTGGAGTCTCCCAAACCTCTCCAACCTATGCTGATCATCCTCAGGCATAGCAGGAACTATATAATCATGTGCAGTTGCAACCGGCTGGGCTGATGGTGCCTTGAGTGTCTGAAGTCCCTGAACAACCCGCTCGGGTGTGCGAGCGACGGGAGTCTGAGTGCCTCCCCCAGCCTGAGAAGTGGATGCGGCTGTCGAGATAGAGACCACCTGAGCAAGGCCAGTACATATTGTCAGAATCTCAGCTAGGGCTTCCTGAAGGCCTGGAATCACAATAGGCACAAGTGGTGCCTGAGCTGGTGCATCAACAACTGGAACATGGTCCTGATCTGGGGCAACTGGTGGATCTGCAGGTACTGCCCTAGCTATTGTACGGGCTGAACCTCTGCCCCTACCTCGGCCACTACCACGGCCTCGGCCTCTCGCGGCCCTGGCTGGTGGTACAGTGGTTGGCCCTCCTGACCGGTAGCACGAGTCCTCACCATCTATGAGAGAATGAAACAACAAATGTTTAGTTACTAGAATCAACAGATTCGCACGACAAGAATTCAAGAAGGTGGAGTTTCCTAAAGGTTCTGCATCCTCTCGAAGATAAGTACAAACGTCTCTGTACCGATCCGCAAGACTCTACTAAACCCGCTCATGACTCATGAGACCAATGTTACCTAGGCTCTGATACCAACTTGTCACGACCCAAAATCTAACCATGGTCGTGATGGCACCTATCGTGTTACAAGGCAAGCCTATTTCACAAAATAATACTACTAAATCGATTATAAGAATTTAATAAAATATTTCCAACATTTGAATTTTTCATAAACAAAATCAACTTTAAATATAATTATAAAAAATACGGAAACGAGCCCCAAACATTAGGGTGTCACTAAGTCATGAGCATATAAATCTATGAACTAAGAAATAAACTATCTAACTATCAATACAATCCAAAAGAAGAAATGATAAAAGGAGTAACAAGGTCCTGCGGATGCTAGCAGCTACCTTGCAGTCTCCAACGATAGCCGGCCTGAACTCAACGATCACCGCGTTCTAACTCACATGGATATGCACATAAAGTTCAGGGTATAGTATGAGTACAACCGACTCAGTAGTAACAAAAATAACTAAGGAGCTGAGTAGTGGTGATGAGCTAAGTAGAACAATTCAATTATTTCTTTATCACAATTTAAAATAAACAGAAATAAACATGTAAATTCCATCAACTCAATAAATTCTACAAAGAAATTAACGGGTAAAATGCAGCAATGTCACTCCATCACTCAGCACTCGGCTCTCGTCACTCGCACTCAGCACTCAATAGGTACCTACGCTCACAGGGGGTGTGTACAGACTCCGGAGGGGCTCCCAAAGCCCAAGCGCTAAGCACGGATAACTCACGTGCCATAATATCAATCCCTAGATCCGCACAGTCAACTCACATGCTATACGGACAACTCACGCACTATGGTATCAATACCTGGATCCGCACAGACAACTCACGTGCTGCACGAACAACTCACGTGCCTTAATCAAATACCTCACAACAGGCCCTCGGCCTCACTCAGTCATGTACCTCTCTAGCCTCACCATCATTAACAAATAAGGGAAACACAACCCATGTCAAGTATCACGGCATATCAGCAAAATAATAGGGACTGAGGTAAACATGTACAATAATATCTATGACTGAGTGCAAATAATATGAGCATGAATAAAGCCTAAGCATGATCTCTAACATGAAGGCAAACACGTTCAACAACAAATAAACACATAATCACAGATAATAGCCATTAGGCCTCACAGCCTCACGGGAAGGACTAAGTCTCAATCCCTCACGGTGCACACCCACACGCCTGTCACCTAGCATGAGTATCACTTCCAAACAATCTCGTGATGTCAAATATCTGAGTTTATACCCTCAAAGCCAGAGTTAAAACTGTTACTTACCTTAACAGCGCAAAATTCTACTCCGGGATTCCCTCGTCTCTGAACTCGGTCTTCAAAAGCTCCGAATCTAACCAAAATCAAAATACTACTATCAACATAGGCTAAAGAATCGAATTTCACAATAAGAACTACATAAATAGGCCAAAAATCTAAAATCGGCCAAAACTCGGCCATAGGGCCCACTTCTCAAAACCAGTCAAAAATGGCAGAATAACAAACTCCGTCCTTATCCGAGTCTAACCATATAAAATTCGTCAAAATCGAACTCCGTTTGGTCCCTCAAATCCTCACTTAAATCTCTCCAAAACTCAAACCCTAACTCCCTCAATTTCACCCTAAACCCCTACTAATTTTATGGCTAATCAGTGGGAAAATATCATAAAAGTGTGTAAATAAACCCGAGCGACATACCTTACTGATGTCTCATGATTCTCCCTTTAAAAACATAGCCCTAGCTCAAACACTCGTTCAACAATGGAGGAAAAGGGGAAAAATTCGCGAAGTGTGATATATATAGGTTCTGCCCAGCGGTTCCGCACCTGCGACCCCATACGCGCATCTGCACTTCCGCATCTACGGATAATTTCTGCTTCTGCGGATTTTCATTAACTCACCAGGCTTCGCTTTTGCGGTCACCTTACCGCACCTGCAGTCATCGCAGATGCGGAGACCAAGCCGCACCTACGGTTCCTTTGCGCACCTGCGAAGCTCGCACCTGCGGTTCCCAATCCGCAGGTGCGGACACACCAGAACAGCAGCTCCAGCTGCATTTTCCAACATCAAAACTCCCCATCCAAAATTATCCCGAACCCCGCGGGACCTCAACCAATAATTCAAACAAGTCATATGCCACTACCCGAACTTAGTTGAACCTTCGGAACGCCCAAAACAATAACAAAACACCAATTCAACCTCGGATTCAAGCCTAAGAACTTATAAACTTCCAAAATTCGCCAACGACGCCGAAACCTATCCAACCACGTCCAAATGATCTCAAATTTTGTACACACGTCACAAATGACACTACGAACCTACTCCAACTTCCGAAATTTTATTCCGACCCTGATACCTAATTTTTCACTGCCGGCCAAAATCGCTAAATTTCTAACTTTCGCCAATTCAAGCCTAATTCTATCACAGACTTCCAAATTACATTCCGGACACACTTCTAAGTCTAAAATCACTCAACGAAGCTAACCGAATTATAAAAATCTATGTCCGAACTCGTTTTCTCATAAGTCAACTTCCGGTTGACGTTTCTAACTTTGCTTTTTATCAAAGAGACTAAGTGTCTCATTTCACTCCAAAACTACTCTAAACCCAAACCTACCAACTCGATACAACTCAACACAGCTGAACAACACATAAATAAGCATAAATAGGGAAAATGGGGCTACAACTCTCGCAACGACCGACCAGGTCGTTACAGGTCGCCAATGCTATTCACCTTTAGCAACGACTACTATCGCTGCCAAAAAATTATTTTTAGTGGTAAGTTTATATCACCACTATAAATGAGTGTTAGTAGGATCTCGTGTCGTCACAAAATAATAAATCATGAAAGACACTAACTTTTTGTAGCGACTAACGTCGCTGCAAAAGAAATAAACCAACAGTGGCAACTTTAACATCGCAACAATTATTAATATTTGTAACAAAACAACAAAACTATGGCAAGGACTGAAAACAATTCCCTTTCAAATCCTAAGAAAAGAAAATCACACTGTTGCGATATCAAAGTCGAGATCTAACTGGAAAGGGGACATAACTGAAAGAACCTACGAAACTCATATAATAATTAAAACTGAATAGAATGCCTACATGTAAAAGGTCTCTCAAGAAGAAGATTTTAATTTACCCAGAAAAAGAGATAGCTGAGAGTCTGTCAAGACCGAGAATTGACAATAACAACACCAAATATGCTTCAAATGATTCTTTATGTGTGATTTTATTTTGGTATTCCTGTAAATTATCAAATTGTCGCTGCTATATGTTGCCACTACTAATCCAATTTCTTGTAGTGATATAAAGACCGAACTATATTCCAAATATATTCTTTTACCATATTGTAAGTCATTTCACGAAATGTGACCCAAGTAATCCCCTTTTAATATTAAGATGTCACAATTTAAAGATATACACCACACTTAACAGTAGTATTTGCATTTGAGAGCTTAAGGACATACCTAGTGGATGTGACTATCATTTTCTATAAGAGCTAAGCTACTATAATTTCAAAGACGTGTAAAATCATACTTAAGATATTAATAAAGATAGGCATTAGGTACTTATTAAAACTGTTAATCATCAAGACTTCATTCATAGTTGTTAAATATTTAAAATAGTTCTGGCCTAAAAGTAAACTGAAATTGACGTAGCTTACAATGACTAAAACTGGTTGTAATAGAATACTCTTGCAAGTTAATTCTGTCACGCCCCGATTTTAGGTATATACATGTGACAGGCACCCAATGCCATTAACTAGCATCGAGCGAACCACTGTGACTATATAATCCTTTCATGAACTAATGATACGATAAATTCGATGAAATATTTAAATTCTTTTTTTATAACAAAAATGATAATGAAGTTTTTTTTGTATATAACTAGAACTCCCACAATATATACCATGGAACCTCTAACGATATACATAAGAATAGGCAACTATAAGGTAGCTTTCATGACGAAAAAGGTAAAGCTCACCATAAATAATGAAGTAGGAGCGGTAGCAACCTAATTCGCCTCGCCACCACTAAAGCAAAGCTATCTGTAATGTCACACAATGCCCACCAAAAAAAAAGGAGGACCGAGTATAATATAAATAATTATACCCTGTAAATAGCATTGACTCCTTCTGATAAGGTTGGAGCGATACTTCAGGGATACATAAAGTACAGTAAGTATGAGATTTCATAAAATTACTTGTGAAATGCAATGAGCACTAAAAGCATTTTCATGTAATATTTAACACATATCAGAATATTAGATCATTTTTATCACCTATACACCTTTTAATAACTTGTAAGCATTTCTTTTCCATTTAACGCTTCTTTTTTTCATGCGGATTCGCATGCGTAGTGCGATAGTAACTTTTTAATAAATGTCAAAATTAATTTCTTCGAATGTAGTAACTCTACTAAAAAACGGCCAATTTCCGACCGACATATTTCGACCGGAAAAAGTAGTCGCAAATTTCCGACGGAATCGGTCGGAAATTGCATAAAAATATATTTTTCTATTTTTAATAATAATTACAACTGATATTCCTCCTATATCCGTCGTAAATTTTGGCGAAAAATATCGCGTAACTATTAGCGACCAATTCGGTCGGAAACAATTAAAAATAAAAAAATAAAAAATTGCCGATTTGGTCGGAATTTTTTATTAAAACGAGGTTTGACTATTTGACCTATTTTCCAACTGAATCGGTCGGAATATAATTTTAAAAACCCTTGACCCCTTTCTTTTTTCTTTCCCTGTTTTCTTCCTTCTCTCTTCTCTCTCACACACTCAAACCTCCCCTATCCCTCCTCCCACCCAACCCACCGCTGCCATCACTAGTGCCACTCACCGGCGGCGCTGCCCCGTTGCAGCGCTGTTGACGACCCTCCACTGCCAGGTAAGTTTCCCTCATCCTCCTTTGTTATTTGATTTTAAAATACACTGATTTTGTTTAATTGCTCCTAGTTTGGTTTGTAAAAAAAGATTGTTGTTAGCTAAAGTAAATCTATGACTATTGTTAGTAGCTAAATTAAAGTTATATGTTGGTAATTTAGAGTTATATGTTGCTAAATTAAATTTTTATGTTAAAGTTATATGTTGGTAAATTACATACTAATTTGGGGATAACATTACCAAGTTGGGGATAATTTTACTAAATAATTTTGCTAACTAATTTGAGAGTTGTTACATATATAGCAATTCATCTCATTTGATTATATTAGGGAGGTACTAATTTTAAGAGGAGAAAGTACGAAAAATCTATTAAAACTCTTAGTGCTAGCTGACTACTTTTGACAATATGTCTTACTCCTAACCTTTTTAATATCTTTTGACTTTCATGGAATTAAGCTTAATTGAAATCTATTATCATTTTCATCCATTAAATTATTAAATTATTGTTGTAGATTAGTCCTTTTTTTGCATAATTGTTATTGTAGATCCCAAATATTTGAATTCATTTTACTTTATATTAAGCAATTATGCTCTTTAAATTAAATGCGTTAATTTTATATTCTATTTGAATTCTTTAATTTTTATATGTTGAAATAGTTTAAATAATTATTAATTATGACTATATTTTTTGTTTGAGAAATCATTAGTTAATTTGGATTATATGAACATTTAAGAAGCTATTCAAATTTAATTATTATATTTAAAGACTTATATTATTTAGAATAGGGATTAATGTGAGATTTCGAGTGTTAAAAAAATATTAATTTAAAAAATAAAATATATCAATTCAAGTGTTTTGACACAATGATATGTTTATATCTAAAACAAACCTTTGAAAGAGTATAACTTTGTAACCAGCTCAAATTAATCAAATTATTTTAAATATCTCATTTCTAAATTTCTATTTGTATAGATGGAATTTGTGCATCGTAGATGGATGCATAATAGGAATCATCCTAATCGTGCGGGCTTGAGGGATGAATTTATTGAAGGGGTTGCTGAATTTATTGTTAAAGCTCAAACACTTGATGATTTTCTTATTTAAGGAAGGATTAGGTGTCCTTGTGTGAAATGTAAGTGTGTTAAGTTGTTGAAATTAGATGAAGTTAAAGTTCATCTACACAAGAAAGGGTTTGTAGAAAATTATTACATATGGATTGTTCACGGGGAGAATTATGCTAGTTTAGATGATGTTAGCTTTCATAATTCTTTTGGTGGTGAGGGTAGCCCCATTGCAGAGCGTAATATTGAAAATTATCGATATAATAAAATGATGAGGGATGCTTTTGGGATATTTCCTGGGGTTCAATCCGAATCAAATGATGAGGCTAAGCGTTTCTATGAGCAGCTAGAGTAAGCTAGTCGTCCATTGTATGAAGGCTCGGTGCATTCCAAGTTGTCTATTGCGGTTAGATTGCTAAGTATTAAATCAAATAGTTCTATTTTCCAAGCGGGCATGGATTCTATTATTGGGATTATGAATGAACTTAATCCGAGTAACATTGACTTACCAAAAGATTTCTACACTGCTAAGAAATTGGTTTCTAAGTTGGGTCTTTCATCAGAGAGAATTAATTGTTCTGGGAAAGGTTGCATGTTATTCAATAAGGATGACGCATCTCTAGAGAACTGTAAATTTTGTAATCAGCCTCATTTTAAGGAAGTCACAAATGCCAATACAAAAAAGAAAGTTCCAGTTAAAGCGATGCATTACTTACCTCTTATACCTAGGTTAAAGCGGTTGTATGCCTCAATGAGCTCGGCTGCTCATATGAGATGGCACCACGAACACGGAAGGCCATCTGGTATTCTCTGCCATCCGTCAGATGGAGAAGCGTGGAAGCATTTCGATAAGGTATTCCCCAAGTTTTCTAGTGAACTAAGAAACATTAGGTTGGGATTATGCACACATGGATTTACTCCATTTGCTGTCTCTGCTGCACCATATTCATGTTGGCCAATGTTTGTTACCCCGTATAATCTTCCGCCTGAGTTGTGTATGACAAGTCCATATTTGTTCCTAACTTATTTTGTTCTAGGTTCACGCAATCCGAAAAGTTTGATTAATGTATACTTACAGTCTTTGATTGATGAGTTACAATTATTATGGTATCAAGGTGTGGAAACATATGATATATCAACTAAACAAGACTTCAGATTGCATGCTACTTTGATGTGGATTATAAATGATTTTCCTGCTTATGGAATGTTGTCCGGGTGGTCGACTGCTGAAAAGTTAGCTTTCCCTTGTTGTATGGAAGACACAAAAGCATTTACTTTGAAATATGGAGGTAAAAATACATGGTTCGACTGCCACCGTAGATTCTTGCCAATGAATCATGAATTTAGGCGAAATACAAGTGCATTTATGAAGAACCGAACTGATTTTGAGGAGCCACCGGCCTGCTTGTGTTTAGAAGAAATTTGGAATAGAGTAAGGGATCTGCCTAAAGTAACAGAGTCTCTACCATCTAATATACCAGGTTATGGTGTCACACATAACTGGACTAAATAGAGCATATTTTGAGAATTACCTTATTGAAAGCACAATCTTCTTCGGCATAATCTGGACGTCATGCATATCGAGAAGAATTTTTTTGACAACTTGTTTAACATTGTTATGGATGTTACTAACAAGACCAAAGATAACTTGAAGTTCAAGATGGACTTAAAGGAATATTTTAGGTGAAGTGAGTTATATCTAACATACTTTAACAATAAGATTTAGAAACCCAAAGCCAGTTACACGTTCACCTTGGATGAGAGAGGAGAGAGTTGTAGTTGGGTTAACAATTTGAGGATGCCTGATGGGTACGCATCAAATTTATCCAGGTGTGTTAACATAAAATAAGGGAAGTTGGCGTCAATAAAAAGCCACGATTGTCATATTTTCATGGAAGCGTTGATGCCTATTGCGTTCAATGCATTGCGTGATCGAATGTGGAAACCGATTACAGAGATAGGTTACTTTTTCAAGGAATTGTGTTCTAGCACATTGAGGGTGTAGAACTTAATTTATATGGAGAGTAACATTATCTTAACTTTAAACAAGCTCCCTCTTAGTTTTTTTGATGTAATGGAACATCTTCCGATTCACCTTGCACAAGAGGCACGACTTAGAGGGCTAGTTAAATGTAGATGGATGTATCCCTTTGAGAGGTAATGCCATTTAATCATTTACCTTTTGTATTTGCTTTAAAGATTGCTTCGTCTAAAAATAACACTATGCAGGACTATTGACAAATGTAAACGGGCCATAAAAAATAGATCAAGAATTGAAGGTTCGATATGCGAGGCATATGTGGCTAAATAAACATCTTATTTCTGTTCATACTATTTTGAACATGATGTGCCATGTTTGAGAAATAGACTAAATCGGCATGACGATGGAGGCGAAATCGATCTTTTAGCACCACCCTTTTCCATTTTTAATCAATCAGGTAAAGGAGGCCCAAAAAATAGTCCAAAGCGAAGGTTGTCTGAGATGGAGCTAAAGTTAGCTACAACACATGTATTGTTGAATTTCCTTGAGGTCCAACCTTATTATAGGTAAGTATATATTCGTATATATTACAGATTTTTATATTGGATCTACCACTGATTTAACTAATAAATATTATAATGGCAGTTACTTTGTGGGTACATATGGGCAAGATGTCATTTATCCCAAGTTTTGAGAGTGGTTTAAAGAATTTGTAAGTATTACTTATTATTTAACATGATTTTTATTATATGTAAATTAATGATACGTATTTTAAAAATTCTAAATTATATTTAATTATATATATAGGTTCATGATCCAACTAATGGCATTAATGGCCCATTTTTACGTGATATAGCTTGAGGACCTGACCCTAGAGTCAGAATGATATCTAAATACTTGCTCAATGGGTACAAGTTTCATATAGAAGAATGGTCTAATGGAAAGAAAACCAACAATAGTGGGGGTGTGGGTGAAAGGTGATGGGGATGTTGATTATTATGGTGTGCTTCAGGAGATTTTGGAATTGGAGTATACTGTAGGTTGGCCGAAGAAAAAGTTGGTACTCTTTCGATATAAATGGTATGATCCAACACCGAATAGAGGTACAAAGGTGCACGCTCAGTACAAAACAGTTGAAATTAAACACACGAGGGAGTATAGATTTTATGATCCCTTTATCATTGCACAAAAGGTTAAACAAGTGTATTATGCTCCTTATCCTTTGAGCAAGAATAAGTTTGCATGGCAGGTAGTTTTGAAAACAAAGCCTGTGGGTAGAGTGGCAGTCGAAGATGCATTATATGTGGCGTACCAGAATGACATTTCAAATGTTGAATCAATAATGGATGATGAATTAGCAGATGAAATGCAGCATAATGAAGAGATATATGAAGGATTTGATCCTTCTGTCCTTGGACCAAATGAGGACGAAGATAGAGGTGTTGAACATGAAACAAGTGATGAGGAAGAATTACTAGATGAAAGTGAAACATGTGACGATGAAGACTTAGACGATTACTATGAAGATAACGATGATGATTGATTTGTTATTCTTTTTAGGTTGTTCTTCCTTCAATTATTTAATATATTTGAAGAATTATTGTATGTTTTTTTAATGACATGTTAAATATTTTATGTTATTCCTTTAATTATCTATATGTTGCAAAATTATTTTATATTTTTATGACTTGTTAGCTTGTTTATTTATTTCTTTAGTCATTTAATTTGTAGAATAATTATTTTATATTTACTGTCACTTGTTGTATTTTTTTGTTTTATATTTTATTATGATTATATTACATATATGGCATCTAAGGGGAAGGAAAAGATAAAATCTAAGAAGAAACAACAATATGTTCCAATTTTCTCAAGTATGCCCAATATGAGTCCTCCTCTTCCTCATCCTCCTTAGTCAATTTCATTGCCATGTACCATGTTCACTATCCCCCCTCCATCTAATAATTCTATGCCTGCAAAATGAAGTCAAAGTAACACTGTTTTAAACTTTGTACCCACACCTTCTATGTGATCATCTTCACCGGGTTTTCATGGTAGTCAGCATGGTGGCTCATCAGCAGCAGCTGCACCCCCGAGCTTTCATGGTAGTCAGCATGTTGGTTCACCAGCTGCTGCATCCCCGAGCTTTCATGGTAGTCAGCATGATGTCTCACTAGCTGCTGCACCACCGGGCTTTCATGGTAGCCAGCATGATGGTTCGTCTTTTGTTGCAGCATCATTTTCCAGTCCATCATCATCATCCATTCCCAGCATATCTAGGTTGGATATTGGAGGCTCTCGCCCAGCTACATCTAGTGCTGCTTCTGCACCATCTAGTAGACGCAGGCAGAATCTTAGAGGGGATGTACAATTTGATAGTTATAATCGATTGATAATCGTCCCAATGATGATGGGTAATGTCACGACCCAATTTCCCCCTCTGTGTGACATAGTGACAGCACCTAGTCTCCACAACTAGATAAGCCTAACATTTTACGGAATATTGAAATAAAAATATAAATTTAATCAATTATTCAAAAATACACAACAAATCCAAAAACTCGGAACATCGTGAATCACAAACTACAAAAGGAAAAGTCTAGTGTCCCTATACATCAAAATCTAACAAGGAAACATACACAAGATAATAGATATGATAAAGAGTAGAAGGAGACTTCGAGGTCTGCGGACGCGTCAGATATACCTTGAAGTCTCCAAAGCTGTCCCGACTCACTGATAGTGCGGCTGATAAGGTGCACCTGAATCTGCACACGAAAAATATATGCAGAGAGTAGCATGAGTACACCATAATCTGTACCCAGTAAGTGCCAAGCCTAACCTCGGTCGAGTAGTGACGAGGTCAGGTCAAGGCCTTACTGGTAAATATATAATAAAATAATATAGAGTGTAATACCGTAAAAAAATAAAGGCTGAAATTTAACAACAATGAAATCATAGAAGGTAACAGCTTAGTACACAAAAACACAACAGGGGATCTCCCGAGATACCGTCTTGTAGTCCCAAACGTAAATGTGCAGGGGGATCTCCCGGAATACCGTTCCGTAGTCCCAAAAGTAAATGTGAAGGGGGATCTTCCGGAATACCGTTTCGTAGTCCCAAAATAAATATGCAAGACAGGGGAATCTCTCAGAATACCGTTCTGTAGTTCCAAAGTAAATATACAATACAGGGGGATCTCCCGGAATACCGTTCCGTAGTCCCAAAGTAAATATGCAGCGCGAATGATAGAAATACAACTACATCACGAAGTTCTTACAATTTAGACTAAGTACCAGTCAGGGAAGAAGCAGGAAATTCACTAAGCATGTTGCACATAATTCACATAATCAATTAAGACACGTAGACATGTTGTATTAGACTAAACATGATAGCTACACATATTGGAATAACTCAATTAAGAATGAAAATAGATTACTACTCATTAAAATAGTATAACTCAAAATAATAGGAAAAACATGTTGCTGCTCAGTAAGAAAATCGGGTTTTACCACAACTAGCCCGTGTACGTACTCGTCACCTCACGTACACGACACTCACATATCACAATAGTTCTAAATCTTAAGGGGATTTCCCCCACACAAAGTTAGGCAAGCCACTTACCTCGAACCAAGCTCAATCAATCGGTCACAATGCCTTTCCCACGAATATCCGGCTCTGAATGACCCAAATCTAGCCAAAAGCAGTTACATATCATAAATACAACAATGATAGACTCATCTAATTAGTGAAATCAATGCTTTAACAAAAATCCCGAAATTAACTCAAAACTTGCTCGTGGGGCGCACATCTCGGAATCAGGTAAAAGTTACAAAATAGGAACGCCCATTCCACCACGAGTCTAACTATACCAACATTACTAAATTCCAATACCAAATGGTCCTCCAAATCCACAAATCAAACTTTCAAATCCCTAGCCTCCAACTTCCAATTTCCACCTTAAATACATACTAACTAGGTGGGAAAATACATGGCAAGGCAAAATTATTGATCAAAAATAAGCACAAGGGACTTACCTTAAGAAATGCCTCGAAAATGCTCTCAAATATCTCCCTAAACGTTTGCAAAGTCAAAAATGACAAAAATCACAAAGCCCTTCAGTTTTAACCACTGCCCAGGTATTTCCGCACTTGCGCAACCTGGGCTCGCACCTGCGGGTGCGCTTGTGCGGAAATTGTGCGCATCTGCGCAATTCACTTGCCCCCTCTGCCTTCGCACCTGCGATGAAAGGGCCGCATCTGCGCGTGCGCGCCTGCAGAATTCCCTTCCGCTTCTGCGGACCTTGCGCACATGCGAAGACTCCTAACGCATCTGCGGGCATCGCAGATGCAGAAAACACCGCGCACCTACGACCCCTGGCACTCCTCCATTTTCTTGCTTCTGCGCCAATTTGCTTGCACCTGTAGGCAGCCTTGCGCATGTGCGGTTACAGTAGAACCAACAAAAACACCAGATTTTCCTAAGTCCAATTTCATTCCGTTAAGCATCTGAAATACACCCGAGGCCCCCGGGACCTCAACCAACCTACCAACCAATCCTATAACACTATAAGAACTTAGTCGAGCCTTCAAACCACATCGAACAACACCAAAAATCATGAATTAAGCACGGATTCAAGCCTAAGAACTTAGAATTTTCCAAATTCTACAAACGACGTCGAACCACATCAAATCTAGTATGAATTACCTCAAATTTTACACACAGGTCACAAATGACACTACGAACCTACAGCCACTTTCGGAAATCCATTCTGAGCTCGATATCAAATTTCCACTATCGGCCGAAATCGCCGAAAAATCTAACTTTCGCCAATTCAAGCATAAATCTACTACAGACCTCTAAAACACATTCCGGACACGCTCTTAAGCTCAAAATCACTCAACGGAGCTAACGGAGTTGGCAGAATGCCATTCAGGATCCGTCTTCACTCAGTTCCGACTATGGTCCAAATTCTAAGACTTAAGCTCTTATTTAGGGACTAAGTATCCCAAAACACTCCGAAATTCAAAACCAATCATCCCGGCATGTCATAATAGCAGAAATAGATATGGGGAAAGCAGTTAATAGGGGTTCAGGGCTCTAACTCTCAGAACGACCGGCCGGGTTATTACATTCTCCCCCTCTTAAATAAATAGTACGTCCTTGAACGAGCATAGAGACATACCTAAAGTGGTGAAAAGATGAGGATAACGGTTGCGCATATATTGCTCGGTCTCCCAAGTCGCCTCCTCGACCGGTTGTTCCCTCCAATGAACCTTCACGAAAGCAATGTTCTTTGATCTTAGCCTTCTGACCTGCCTGTCTAAAATTGCCACTGGCTCTTCAACATAGGATAGATCCTTGTCCAATTGAACTGAGCTGAAATTCAGCACATGGGACGAATCGTCGTGATACTTTCGGAGCATAGAAATATGGAATACCGGATGAAATCCTGCTAGACTGGGAGGCAAGGCAAGCTCATAAACAACCTCCCCAACTTGACGCAACACCTCAAATGGACCAATGAACCTTGGGATCAACTTGCCCTTCTTTCTAAACCTCATAACGCCCTTCATAGGTGAAACTCGGAGCAAGACTCGCTCTCCAACCATGAATGCCACATCGCGAACCTTCCGGTGCACATAACTCTTCTGTCTGGACTGGGCTGTGCGAAGTCTATCCTGAATCACCTTCACTTTTTCCAAGGCATCCTGAACCAAGTCCGTACCCAATAATCTGGCCTCACCGAGTTCAAAACAACCCACTGGGGACCGACACCGCTTACCGTATAGAGCCTCATACGGTGCCATATAAATGCTGGACTGATAATTGTTATTGTAAGCAAACTCCGCAAGTGGCAAGAACTGGTCCCAAGCACCCCCAAAATCTATCACATACGCTCGTAGCATATCCTCTAATATCTGAATAGTACACTCGGACTGCCCGTCCGTATGAGGGTGAAATGCTGTGCTCAACTCAACCCTAGTACCCAACTCATGCTGTAAAGCTCTCTAGAACCGTGATGTAAACTGCGTACCCCGGTTAGAGATAATAGATACCGATACGCCATGAAGCCTGACGATCTCACAAATGTAGATTCGAGCTAGCTGCTTGGAAAAATAGGTAGTCATCACAGGAATAAAATGAGCCAACTTGGTCAACCTATCCACAATAACCCAAATGGCATCAAACCTCTGCTGAGTCTGTGGGAGTCCAACAACGAAGTCCATAGTGATCCGCTCCCATTTCCACTTTGGAATCTCTAACTTCTGAAGCAATCCACCTAGTCGCTGATGCTCATATTTTACCTGCTGGTAATTCAGACATCGAACCACATACTCTACTATGTTCTTCTTCATTCTCCTCCACCAGTAATGTTGTTTCAAGTCCTGATACATCTTTGTGACACTCGGATGAATAGAGTACCGCAAACTGTGAGCCTCCTAGAGAATCAACTCATGCAAACCATCCACATTGGGCACACATAGCCTGCCCTGCATCCTCAATACACCATCATCTCTAATAGTGACCTCCTTAGCATCACCGTGCTAGACCGTGTCCTTAAGGACAAGCAGATGGGGGTCATCATACTGACGCTCCCTGATACGATCATAAAGAGAAGACCGAGAGACCACACAAGCCAATACTTGACTCGGCTCAAAAATATCCAATCTCACAAACTGGCTGGCTAAGGCCTGAACATCCAACGCCAATGGCCTCTCTGCTGCTGGTAGATATGCTAAACTCCCCAAACTCTCTACCCGGTGACTCAAAGAATCGGCCACCACATTGGCCTTCCCAGGGTGGTACAAAATAGTGATATCATAATCCTTAAGTAGCTCCAACCACCTCCGCTGATGTAAGTTAAGATCTTTCTCTTTAAATAGATGCTGAAAACTCCGATGATCGGTGTAAATCTCACAAGGAACACCGTAAAATAATGCCGCCATTTCTTCAAGGTATGAACAATAGCTGCTAACTTAAGATCGTGGACAGGATAGTTCTTTTCATGCACCTTCAGTTGTCTGGACGCGTAGGAAATCACCATATCGTCCTGCATCAACACTGCGCTGAGACCAATCCGCGATGCATCACAATATACAGTATAAGACCCCGAACCTGTAGGTAATACCAATATTAGGGCTGTAGTCAAAGCTGTCTTGAGCTTCTGAAAGCTCTCCTCACATTCCTCTTTCCACCTGAACGGAGCACCCTTCTGGGTCAGCCTGGTCATAGGTGCTGCAATAGATGAGAATTCCTCTACAAAGCGACGGTAATACCCTGCCAAACCAAGAAAACTCCGAATCTCTGTAGTTGAAGACGGTCTGAGCCAACTCTGCACTACTTCAATCTTCTTTGGATCCACCTGGATCTCCTCACTCGATACTATATGACCTAAGAATGACATTGAGTCTAGCCAAAACTCACACTTTGAAAATTTTGCATATAAATTTTCTCTCAAGGTCTGAAGTGCAGTCCTCAAGTGTTGCTCATGATCCTCCCGACTTCGGGAGTATACCAGAATGTCGTAAATAAACATAATGACGAATGAGTCAAGATAGGTCTGGAACACATTGTGCATCAAGTACATAAAAGTTGTTGGGGGCATTGGTCAGCCCAAAAGACATCACAAGAAACTCATAGTGACCATATCTGGTCCTGAAAGTAGTCTTCGGGATATCCGGCTCCCGGATCTTCAACTGATGATAACCCGAACGTAAGTCAATCTTGGAAAACACTCTGGCACCCTGTAACTGATCAAATAAGTTATCAATACGAGACAATGTGTACCTGTTCTTCACTATGACTTTGTTCAACTTGCGGTAATCAATACACATCCGCATAGAACCATCCTTCTTCTTCACAAATAGGACGCGAGCACCCCAAGGTGACACACTGGGCCGAATGAAGCCTTTATCAAGCAATTCTTGTAACTGCTCTTTTAACTCCTTTAATTCAGGAGGAGCCATACGATATGGAGGAATAGAGATGGGCTGAGTGCCCGGGAATAAATCAATGTCAAAATCAATATCTCTGTCGGGCGGCATGCCCGGAAGATCGGCTGGAAACACATCTGGAAATTCTCTCACTACTGGAACTGACTCAACTGTAGGGGTATCAATACTGACATCTCTCACATAAGCTAGATAGGCATCACACCCCTTCTTAACCATTCGTTGAGCTTTAAGAAAAGAAATAACTCTACTGGGAGTATACTCTAAGGTACCTCTCCACTCTAATCGCGGTAAACCTGATATAGCCAGCGTCACGGTTTTAGCATGACAATCAAGAATAGCATAATGGGGCGACAACCAGTCAATGCCCAAAATAATATCAAAGTCCACCATGCTGAGCAATAGTAAATCGGCTCTCGTCTCAAAACCACTAAGAGCAATCAAACACGACCGATACACGCGGTCCACAATAAGAGAATCTCCCACAGGAGTAGATACATAAATAGGGGAACTCAAAGAATCCCGAGACGCCCAAATACGAAGCAAAATAAGAGGACACATAAGAATATGTAGAGCCTAGGTCAAATAATATCGACGCATCTTTATGACAGACCAGAACAATACCTGTAATGACAGAATCAGAAGCAACTACCTCTGTACGAGCAGGAAGTGCATAATATCTGGCCTGGCCTCCCCCTCTAGGGCGACCTCTACCTCCCCGACCTCCACCTCGAGCTGGTTGAGTAGGTGGGGTGGCAGCTGGTGCTGTAATCATAGCCTGAGGATTCGGTGGAGCACGCTATGGCTGAAACGTCTGTGGAGGTGCACCCCTCCTAATCCTGGGTCAATCCCTCGCCATATGGCGAGTGTAACCATACTCAAAACAAGCTTAGGGAAAGCGTGGCTTCTATGACTGGCTCAGGCCAGGTCTGCTGGATTGGCCGCTAGGAACACCCCGTGTAGGCGGCACACTAGATACTGGCGGTGCATAATAAGGCTCCTGGGGTCTAGAAGGAGCTGGAACACCGCTGGAGGTTGGAAGAGCTGAATGAATGGGGCGGCGCACATAACCCCTATCATGGCGAGCTGCTGGGGACCGAGCTCCAGAATAATAACCAGCCTCTCGAGACCTCTTGGCCTCCCTCTCCTCTCTATCCCGGGCAAACATGCCCTCGAATCTCCTGGCAATACCCACAACCTGCTGATAAGAAATATCCATCTCCAATTCCCTCGACATACTACTCTGGATGCTAGGATGGAGACCCTCAATAAACCGTCGAACCCTCTCTCAAACTATGGCAACTAAGGCTGGTGCATGTCGGGCCAAATCACTAAAGCGAACTGCATACTCTGACACAGTCACAGCACCCTCGCGTAGCTACTCAAACTCCGTGCGCCATGAGTCCCTGAGGCTCTGAGGGACATACTCTTTCAAAAACATGTCTAAGAACTGAGCCCATGTAAGTGAAGCTTCCTCAACCGTACTACTCAACTCATAAGCACGCCACAACTAATAGGCCTCCCCTCTAAGCTGGATTGTGGTAAAAGAAATCCCGCCCGTCTCCGCTACGCCCATAGTACGGAGAATACGATGACACTCCTCCAGAAAACCCTGAGCATCATCTGTAGCCAATCCGCTAAAAGTAGGTGGGTGGTACTTCTTGTACCTCTCAAGTCTGAGCTGCTCCACCTCAGAAGCTGCTGCCCTAACCTCGGGCTGAGTTGGAGCTACCGGCTGTATTGGTATAATCTCTGGAACCTGGTCGACCTGAACCCGCTGCTATGGAGTACCGGCGATGGGAGTCTGTGCTCCTCCCCCGGCCTGAGATGTGGCAGGAGCAAGTGCAATCAATCCAGCCTGAGCGAAGGTGCTGAACATGCTCAGAAACTAGGCTAGAGTCTCTTGGGGGGCTGGTGCAGCAACAGGTATCTCAGGTGTTTGCCCTCCAGCTTGAGCTACTGGGGGATCCTCTGTAGCAGCTCGTGCGGTTTCTCTAGCTGCACAACGTGGACGTCCTCGGCCTCTACCCGGCCACGGTCTCTCGCGACTCTAGCAGGGGGCGCAGGTGCATGTTCATCAGATCCGCTTGTACATGTCCTTAGCATCTGTGAGAGAATAGAGTAGATAAATTTAGGATATCTGAAGTCAACAATCTTCGCACGACAAGGAATCAATGTAGTGAAATTTTCCTAACAATTCCATAGCCTCCCGAAGATAAGTACAGACATCTCCGTACCGATTCGCGGGACTCTAATAAACCGGCTTATGACTCATGACACCAATTTCCCCCCTCCCCCCCCGTTTGACGTCGTGACGACACCTAATCTCTACAACTAGGTAATCCTAACATTTTGCGGAATATTGAAATAAAAATAGAAATTTAACCAATTATTCAAAAATACACAACAAATGCCAAAACCCAAAGCATCGTGAATCACAAACTACAGAAGGAAATATCTAGTGTCCCTATACATCAGAATCTAACAAGGAAAAATACAGAAGATAATGAGCATGAGAAATAGTAGAAGGGGACTCTGAGGTCTGCGGACGTGGCAGATATACCTTGAAGTCTCCAAAGTTATCCCGGCTCACTCATAGTGCGGATGATAAGGTGCACCTGGATCTGCACATGAAAAATATGTGCAGAGAGAAGCATGAGTACACCACAATCGGTACCCAGTAAGTGCCAAGCCTAACCTCGATCAAGTAGTGATGAGGTCAGGTCAAGGCCTTACTGGTAAATATATAATAAAACAATATAGAGTGTAATACCGCAATAAAATAAAGGCTGAAATTTAACAACAATGAAATCATAGAAGGTAATAGCTTAGTACACAGAAACACAACAGGGGATCTCCCGAGATACCGTCTCGTAGTTCCAAACGTAAATGTGTAGGGGAATCTCCCGGAATACCGTTCCATAGTCCCAAAGTAAATATGAAAGACAGGGGGATCTCCTAGAATACCGTTTCGTAGTCCCAAAGTAAATATGTAGTACAGGGGGATCTCCCGAAATACCGTTCCATAGTCCCGAAGTAAATATGCAGCGCGAATGATAGAAATACAACTACATCACGAAGTTCTTACAATTTAGACTAAGTACCAGTCAGGGAAGAAGCAGGAAATTCACTAAGCATGCTGCACATAATTCACATAAATAATTAAGACACGTAGACATGTTGTATTAGACTAAACATGATAGTTACACATATTGGAATAACTCAATTAAGAATGAAAATAGACTAGTACTCATTAAAATGGTATAACTCAAAATAACAGGAAAAATATGTTGCTGCTTAGTAAGAAAATCGGGTTTTACCATAACTAGCCCGTGTACGTACTCGCCACCTCACGTACACGGCGCTCAAATATCATAATAGTTCCAAATCTTAAGGGGATTTCCCCCACACAAAGTTAGGCAAGGCACTTACCTCAAACCAAGCTCAATCAATCTGTCACAATGCCTTTCCCACGAATATCCGGCTATGAATGGCCCAAATCTAGCCAAAATTAATTACATATCATAAATATAATAATAATAGACTTATCTAATTAATGAAATCAACACTTTAACAAAAATCCCGAAATTAACTCAAAAATTACCTGTGGGGTCCATGTCTCAGAATAGGGTAAAAATTAAAAAATATTAACGCCCATTCCACCACGAGTCTAACCATACCAAAATTACTAAATTTCGATACCAAATGGTCCTCCAAATCCACAAATCAAACTTCCAAATCCCTAGCCTTTAACTACCAATTTCCACCTTAAATATATACTAACTAGGTGGGAAAATACATGGCAAGGAAATATTATTGATAAACAATAAGCACAAGGGACTTACCTCAAGAAATGTCTCGAAAATGCTCTCAAACACCTCCCTAAACCGAGTTTGCAAAGTCAAAAATGACAAAAATCACGAAGCCCTTCGGTTTTAACCACTGCCCAGGTATTTTCGCACCTGCGGAACCTTGGCTTACACCTGCGGGTGCGCTTGTGCGAAAATTGTGCGCATCTGTGCAATTCACTTGCCCCCTCTGCCTTCGCACCTGCGATGAAAGGGCCGCATCTGCGCGTGCACGCCTGCGAAATTCCCTTCCGCTTCTGCGGACCTTGCGCACCTGCGAAGACTCCTAACGCATCTGCGGGCATCGCAAATGTGGAAAACACCTCGCACCTGCGACCCCTGGCACTCCTCCATTTTCCCGCTTCTGCACCAATTTGCTCGCACCTGCGGGCAGCCTTGCGCAGGTGCGATTATAGCAGAACCAGCAAAAAACCCATATTTTTCCAAGTCCAATTTCATTCCGTTAAGCATCCTAAACACACCTGATGCCCCCGAAACCTCAACCTAACCTACCAATCAATCCTATAACACCATAGGAACTTAGTCGAGCCTTCAAACCACATCGAACAACACCAATAATCATGAATTAAGCACAGATTCAAGCCTAAGAGCTTTGAATTTTCCAAATTCCACAAACGACGCCGAACCACGTCAAATCTAGTCCGAATTATCTCAAATTTTACACACAGGTCACAAATGACACTACGAACTTACAACCACTTTCGAAAATCCATTCCGAGCTCGATATCCAAATTTCTACTATCGGCCAAAATCGCCGAAAAGTCTAACTTTTGCCAATTCAAGCCTAAATCTACTACAGACCTCCAAAACATATTCCGGACGTGCTCCTAAGCTCAAAATTACTCAACGGATCTAACAGAGTTGACGGAATTCCATTCTGGATCCGTCTTCATACAGTTCCGATTACGGTCCAAATTCTTAAACTTAAGCTCTTATTTAGGGACTAAGTGTCCCAAAACACTCCGAAACTCAAAACTAATTATCCCGGCAAGTCACAATAGCATAAATAGATATGAGAAAAGCAGTTAATAGGGGTTTGGGGCTCTAACTCTCAAAACGACCGGCCGGGTCGTTACAGGTAAGAAGGTTCTTATACTATTTTTTAAGTTTTGAATGTACTTTTAGATATGTTAACATTAAGGAATATTTATTTATAATTAAAACTTTTAAAACTTTAAGATGTTTATTAATTATATATATGTTAACTTTAATGCAGGATTTTGCCATCCTTTCAGTCTACACATTTGGTTGTGGATTCTATGAAGCCATTTTGTCATGATCCGCGGAATTCTTGGAGACAGATACCGTGCAACATCAGAGATCAAATGTGGAATCAATTTAAGGTAAAAATTAATTACATTTATTTAATAATTATCATCTTCATCTAATGTTACTTTTTTATATTGCAGACAAAGTGTACATGGCATCCTCCGTATCAAAATGCAATAAATAGTATTTTCGTTAAGAAGGTTGCTCAGCGGATTAAAGATACTATGTTCGCTGCTCGGAATGCCAGTAAAATGCCAGACTGGTTAAGAAAAGATGTTTGGGATAAACATCTTGAAAAATGGAATACCACAGAATGGAAGGCGGATAGTGAGCAATTAAAGGCAAACCGTGCCTCCAGTAAAGGTGGCTCGTTGCACACAGGAGGTTCGATTAGTTTTGTAGCCCATAAACTAAGATTGGTAATTACTTATAAAAATTTTCTTAGTTTTACATATAGAATTTTACGTTTGTAATGTATAACTCATACTTTTTGTTATGAAGGAAAAGGAAAGAGGGCGAGATATGAGTCACGCTGAGATCTTCAAGGAGATGCATAAGAAGAAGGATGGTACAAGAGAACACTGGGTGGAGACGCGTGCGTCGGACACATATGTAAAATACTAACTTCATAATTATTTATGGTTTATTAATATTAGTTTGTTTACATAATAGTTATATTTTTATTTCAGGAAGATTAACATAAATTGGTGGAAGAATGGCAACAAACTCATCCTCCTTCAACTCAACCAACACCTAATGATATGACTTCATTGTGGACAGAGGTAGCAGGTGGAGTAAACAAAGGCAGAGTCTACAGATTTGGAGTACGTCGACCTATAGGTCATCCAAACTCACTCTTAGCCAATTCTTCTTCTTCTCAAAATCAAGAACAAATGGAAGATATGAGAAAGGAAATTCGTGATTTGAAGCAACAATTGGACTCCCAATTTTGAACATTTGTTAAGATGCAGAAATTTATGAGAAAACATGGGCATGATTTATCTGATGATGATGATGAACAAACTAAATCTGATGTGTAGTAGTTTAGGTCTGGTGTTTTGGTTGATTGGTAAACTTGATTGTGAGAGACAACTTTATGTTTTGTTTTAAAACTTGAATGTGGGCTACTATTTGGATGTTTTTATGCCCAAAATTGTTAGGTTTAATGGTTGGTATTTTATTTTAGATGTGTTAATTGTTGGTTAATGGTTGTTTGGTTGTCGGTGTGTTATATTGTAATGTTTGACAGGTGGTGTAGCTCAAAATTGGGCAGAATTCAGCCGAGTTTTATAGAAAATTCCGACTGATTTTCGACGGAAACAGTCAGATAGCTGCCTAGATTTTGCCAAATATTCCCAGATTTCCGACCGATTCGGTCGGAAATATTTTAAAAAATAATTAATATTTAAAGGTTTTCGACTAATTCCGTCGAAAATTAAATAAAATTTATTTTTTAATTAGTAGTGTCCGACCGATTCGGTCAGAAATTATATATTTATATTATTTAATTTTAAATAAATAATTATTTTTATTAATATTATTACGAAGGATTTGGTCGGTAAATTCCGACCACTTTGGTCAGAAATTTGAAAATATTTGGTCGTCGGAAATAGTTCTCCGACCAACTTTTTTCCGACCGACCAATTTTGGTCGGAAAGTAGTCGAAAATTTGTGATTTCCGACCGATTTCTGACCATTTTGGCGGTCGGAATTCTGCCATTTTCCAGTAGTGTAATTTGTCCAAAAGTAATAACATACTAATAATCCTTGTCATGACTGCGTATTCGCTTGCGTAGCACGGTTATGACAAAATTAATAAAATTCATCTCGGTCGCACATTCGCTTGCTTGGTGCGGTTAGGACAATTTAATATTATTCAAATATTTCTTTAATATTTATAATAATTAAAAGCAAATAGGTAATATGTAAATCCAATAAAACACAGTCTGTCCAAAATTAATTCAAGCCATTTTTAGTCAATAAAGAGATCGTTCTAGAACCACGGGACTCAGGGAATGTCTTACACTTTCTCTCCGGTCAATATAATTTCTTACCCGAACTTTATTTTCGCGGACCGTTAATAATAGAGTCAAACCTTCCGTTGACTAGGGATTCAAATAAAAGGTGACTTGGAATACCAAAAAATCAATTCCAAGTGACGAGTCTGTAAATAAAATAATCCCTATTCAAGTTTGTCACTTTAATTGGAAAATAAACTCTTTAACCCACAACAATCCAACATATATATCTTTTGGGGTAAGAAGGGGTGTGACGGCTCTGAAGACCCTGCTGGGGACAACCAGATTTCGAGCTTGTATATTGACTTTATTTGGCTTTATTAAATTTGTATATACTGTGATTTATTTGGTCCTAATGTGCTACTTATCCGCTTTTTACCACTTTGATATTGTTGAATTGTACATATAAACTGTCTTCTCACGCACCCCCTATGAGTCTTCTTGAAATTAAAATTGGGCATTTGCTTGACATAGCCTTCTTTCTTTGAGTAGACGAGGTGCTTGCCACCCAGTGAAGGATTTTAGTCACACATGTTTTAGTCGAGGACCACTACCAGCTAAGCCAGAAAGCAATGCTACTGGTACGATGATCCTCCTCGTCTCGAGTTGTCTGCTCTAGTAAGCCAGTTTAGATACATTCTCCATTATGATTTAAACCTAGAAGAACAAACCTCATGTCTTATATCCTTAGTAGGTTCGCTTTATTTGCATCATGTGTATTTGACTTAGCAGCGCTCGGCACAGGGGTCGGGTTCTGTTTTAGGAAAGGTACCTTGTGGAGACCATTATGTTCATGTTATGTGCTGCCTGTTACATTATTTAGGAGGCTTGCATGTTGACCTGCTTTAGGATAAATCAGTTGAATTAACAAGAGAGAAATTCTCCCGATTTTTGTACAAATGTCCTTTATTAACCAAAAAAAAGGGGGACGATGTGGTCTAGTGCTATGGTTTTAAGGATTATTTTTTATAAAAATCAAAAAGAGAACATAGTCGGTTTTCATCGAACTATGCGGGTCTAATTCTCACTACTCGGTGAGGTACGTAGGCAACATCCATCGGGTTCGGCCCACATTTTTCAAAAAAAAAAAAGCATAAAAATTACAAATGTGCATAATATTTACCATTTTGCCCTTATGTTTGGCCATTTTTGCCGAGACAGCCTTAAACTTTCCACGGAAGTGCGGAACGGCAATTTTTGGAAAACTGACAATTTCAACTAGTTTTGTCTGCTTTTTATTGTGTGGCCTTTGTATCCGGCAGTTGTTGCCGAGACAGCCTTAAAATCTTCCTTGGAAGTGCTGAAGGGCCATTTTTGTAAATATAGTTACTTTGTCTTTTTTTATTTTTTTGGTTACTTTATACCATTTTTCCCTTCTGTCCGTCCATATGTAAGGCCCCGTGAAATATTTTCCTAAAATAAACTGGGGTTCCATAATGCTGGGGTAGGCGTAGAGGTTAATAATAATAGAAGGAGTTAAAGAAAACTATTTTGCAGAAGTAGGCATTTCTGCAGCCCATTATGCGGCCGCATAATCACTCTGCGAGCTGCTGAATGGCCGCAGAGTGAAGCAGCTACTTGGGCCATTTTTATGTTAATTTCGCGGCCAGTTATGCGACTGCACAACCATTTCGCGGGCTGCACTTTGATCGCATAATCAGCCTTAGAATTTTTTCGGAGGGAGGTTCTGCGGGTCGCATAACTACGGCAGACCTAGGCAGATTTTTTCCAATTTTTGGCACCAAATTATGAGGCCGATATGCGAACCGCATATCCATTATGCGGTCACATATGCGGCCGCATACCCTGTTCTAGAGATTCATTTTTGGGGGTTTTAAACCCGACCCTATTTCGTTAAAATATATGCCATAGTCCATTTTTGAGCATATTTATGATATTTTTAGAGTGATAAAGAGTTCTTAGAGTAGGGAAGTAACCTTCAACCTAATATCCAATAATGTTTGCTCAATCCTTGAAGATTATCAAGAAAGTCCTCATCTTAGGGGTAATAATCTATGCCCTAACTCTTAATCTCGAAAATCTTCTAAAAATAGGATAATTAGAAAGATAATTATTGGGTGTGGGGATTGTTATCTTGCATGCATGTATTCTTGAAATATGTGGGAAGGTTGTGAGATAATAAAAATGGTAGAGAATGGGTTGAGGAATGATAGAATCTTTCCTAAAAGGGTCTTAAAAATATTAATGCACACCTCGTGTTTGATAATGTGCTCAAATGAGCTAGTATCATGACCATCTTCCTAATTTTGGTCCAACTTGTTATATTTCTAAAATAGATCGAAGTGCTAAGAATTTCAGAACGTTTTAAAGTTTAAAGGAAGCTCAATTGAGGTATGTTGGCTAAACCCCCTTCTTCTTATGATCGAATCCCACGGTGGTCATGTAATTTGTGTAAGTCCCAAATTGATCATTATAGAATTGGCTATTCCTAATGTGTTTGTGTTGAAGGGTGTATATTTAATATTTATTCTAAATATTTCACCATGCCATCTTGTCATTTGAGTATGTGTTCAAAATGTGGAATATGCGTTAGAAATGTTAAGACTTCATGTCAAGATCAAATAAATATTGTTATGCCAAATTGTATGAAAAGCCTCTATGTGCCTAAGATTCCCAAATTGCTCATATATGAAATTAATGTCTTGAATGGGAAGCCTTATTATTGTTGATAATGATAATGATGTTTGAATGTGGAAAGAGGAACTGAAAATATGAAATACGGCCAAGTGCCAAGAATGACTTTATAATTATGGCCACTAGTGCCAAGGAATTGAAAGGATGTGGAAGAAGTATGATGTGAGATGATTGACCAAAAAAAGGTAATGTCTCAGGGGAGACGACCTAGCCAATCGAGCCGTGATCAGATGCCATGCCGCACACATGGTGGTGATTGTGCCGGAAATTATAATGAAATTGTGGTTATGGTTGATGTCTCAAATGAGACAACCTAGCCGATCGTGTTGTGATCGGACTCCGTGTAAGAATACAGTGGTATTGTGAATTATGGTATATCTGCACTAAAGATCACCCAACCTAATAACATGAAAATTAACTTGAAAACTTATGTGATCCTTAACTTAATGTTTTAGTATGATTTGAAGCTCTTATTGAATTCTTGACTGTTCCCCCTTGTATTATTATTCATTCTATTGAGATGGTGTTTAGTTTTACATACTAGTACTATTCGACAGTACTAATGTCCCTTTTGACGGGGGCGCTGCATCTTTAAATGGATGCAGGTGGTTCCATAGCAGGCAGTGTTGATCAGTGATAGCAGTACACCTTCCTCCTAGCAGACTTGGTGAGCCCTACCTCATTTCGGGGTCATGTATCTTTTGTACATTTTGTTATCATATTTGGAGGTATAGCCGAATCCTTGTTGCCGGCACTATCATTTTACTCATTTGTATCTTTTAGAGGCTCTGTAGACATTGTGTGGGTTGTATGTCGGTGTTGGGGGAAGTCAAACAATTCATGTTTATGTTTGAATGAATTACTTGTTCCACTGTAGCCTATAAAAAGGTGTGTATTTTGAAACTTAAAAGTGAAGTAACTAATGAAATGATTTAGTATTGTATACATGATCTCCCTACTATCTAATTAACAAAATTATGTCTTCTCTTGATCATGGGTGCGTTGGGTAGAAAGCGTCTAACAGGCTTGCTCGACCGTGTTCACTCGGTTGGGCACCGATCGTGCCTTTTGAGTTTGGGGCATGACAAACTTGGTATCAAAGCCTAAGGTTTTAAAGTGTCCTAGGATGTCTCGGAGCCGTGTCTAGTAGAGTCCTTCTTATCGGTGTGTTGTCGACCACATTTATAAGTTGGAGGCTACTTGGGAATTTATGAATAATACCCCTCTTGGTTATTCTGGATCGTGCGATGAAACGGATTGTGAAACTGTTCCTCATCTAACTCGTGCATTTCTTTTACTTTCAATACATGGCACTTAAGAAGAGAGCAAGAACTGGCCAAGGAGCCAATGCTACCACAGGAGTGGCAGTTGACCCTTTATTTGATGATGCGGGTGAATACCCGAACGGTGGGGATAATCCCCCAACTGCTACACTGCCTGATTCCACTACACCTGACCAACCCACACCAGTTCCTGCACCTATTGAGGGTGCAACGATTCCTCCAACTGATATTCCGGTTCCACCTCCAGCCCCAGCTTCTGGTTCTGGTATTTCTGATGGGGATCTTAGGAGAGCTATACAGATGCTGACATGTATAGTGGCTTCTCAAGACCAGAGATCAAATGTTGCACCTACTTCTTCTAGCCAACAAAGGGTTTCTAGTGGTTCCAGGGTGAGAAGGTTTCTTCAGTTGGATCCTCCAGTGTTCACGGGTGCTAATCCCGAGGAGGACCCACAAAACTTTATTGACGAGATGCATAAGACTCTTCGGGTTATGCGCGCTACTAAGACGGAGGGAGTAGAGTTGGCTGCCTACCGCCTGAAAGGGGTGGCCTATTCTTGGTTTGAGTTATGGGAGGACTCTCGGGAGGAGGGGAGCCCTCCAACGAGGTGGAGTGAGTTTGCTGACGCTTTCATGGACCATTGCTTGCCGGTCGAGACTAGGGCAGCCTGTGCCGCAGAGTTTGAGAACCTTAAGCAAGGTAGTAAGAGTGTGTGGGATTATCACATGGAGTTCGTGTGTCTGTCTAAATATGTAATTCTCATGTTGCCTACTATGGAGGCTAGAGTGCGCCGGTTTGTGCAGGGCGTTAGCCCCTTGGTAATCAATGAGGCAGCTACAACTGCCTTGAATTCAAATATGAACTATGGGAAGATGGTAGCATTTTATCAAGCTACAGAGAACCGTAAGTTGAAGAACAGAATGGAGCGAGAGGGTATCGGCAAGGCCCGGTCCGTGGGCAACTTTGGGGAGTCATTTTATGGGGAAAAGCAGCTGGGGATGGTCATCAGGGCCATCCCAATCTTTTGCTCAGTCTTCAGCCAATGCACCGCCAGCACGGCCCAGTCAGCAGCAGGGGAGTCGTTTTAGGCCTAATCAAGGCAGTAGGGGACCACACCAGCAGGGCCGATCAGGATGGAGATTCCAGCAGTAGCGGAGGCCCCTATGCCCCAGGTATGGGAAGATGCACTTGGGGATTTATTACTTGGACCTACCTATATGTTACGGGTACAGATTGAGGGGTCATATTCAGAGGGAGTGTCGTTTATCCCGCCAGGGTGCGGGCATGGGCACAACACAACTATCCAGTTCTGCAGCTGCTACATCTTCAGCACCCCCTCCAGCTCAAGGCACTCCAACAGCAGCATGGCGTGGTGCAGCTAGGGGTGGTGCACAAAGTTCAGGAGGACCCAACCGTTTTTATGCTATGAGTGGTCTCCAGAGTGTAGAGGCTTCTCCAGATATTGTCACATGTATATTGACTGTCCAAACTCATGATGTATATTCTCTTATTGATCCCGGCTCCACTTTGTCATATGTTACCCCTTATGTTTCTATGGAATTTGGGATAGAACCAGAAAAGCTTCCTAAGCCGTTCTCTGTGTCTACTCCGGTTGGCGAGTCTATTATGGCCGCACGGGTTTATAGGGGTTGTGTTGTCAAGATGCGTGGTCGGGACACCATGGCCGATCTCATTGAATTGAGGATGGTCGATTTTGATGTAATTATGGGAATAGATTGGCTTTATTCATGCTTTGCCTAGCTCGATTACCGAACTAGAACTGTGAGTTTTGAATTTCCAAATGAGATAGTTGTTGAATGGAAGGGGGATAATGTGATGCCAAAAGGTAGGTTTATTTCTTACCTTAAGGCCACGAAGATGATTAACAAGGGGTGTGTCTATCATTTTGTCCGATTTACGAACACTGATGCTGAGGCACCTACACTCGAGTCTGTGCCAGTGGTGAATGAATTTCCGGAGGTCTTTCCTGATGAGCTCCTTGGGATTCCGCCAGACAGGGAGATTGATTTTGTGGTTGATGTGATGCCACACACGCAATCCATATCTATTCTGCCTTACAAGATGGCACTAGCAGAATTAAAGGAGCTAAAGGAACAATTGAAGGATTTGTTAGAGAAGGGTTTCATCCGACTGAGTGTGTCACCATGGGGCCCACCAGTTCGCTTTGTGAGGAAGAAAGATGGATCACTAAGGATGTGTATTGACTACCGGCAGTTCAACAAAGTCACAATCAAAAACAAGTATCCATTACCAAGAATAGATGATTTGTTTGATCAGTTACAAGGTGCTAGGTACTTTTTCAAAATTGATTTACGGTCCGAGTACCAACAATTGAAGATCAGGGAGCAGGATATTCCGAAAATAGCTTTCAGGACCCGATATGGGCACTTTGAATTTCTGGTAATGTTTTTTGGGCTAACAAATGCCCCAACAGCCTTCATAGATCTTATGAATCGGGTTTTCAAGCCTTTTCTCGATTCCTTTGTGATAGTATTCATTGACGATATTCTTGTGTATTCACGAGGTCGAGAGGACCATGCCGATCATCTTAGGACAGTTTTGCAGATTCTTCATCAGCATCAATTGTACGCAAAATTTTCAAAATGTGAATTTTGGCTCGAATCTGTCACATTCTTGGGTCATGTTGTCTTGAGAAAAGGAATTAAGGTTGATCCTCAAAAGATTGCAGCGGTGAAGAATTGGCCTAGACCTACTGTTGATACCCAATTTTGCCGTCATATTTTTAAAATAGTATATATACTTTCAAAATGTCATTTTTACATCATTACCTAATTTATAAGAATTATACAAGTATTTTCTATAATGTTTCACATCTTTAGAGCTTCAAAATTGATTTTTGCGCATTTAAATTACTTGATTATTTATTAATTATCCCTTAAATTATTCTGTAATGGTTTAATTATCTAAAGTTATTATTTGCATCATCATATATCTTTCAAAATATTTTATTTTTATTTTTATGTAAGCATGTTTGTGTTTTCTTAAGCTATTTACATAATTTTGCAATAACGGCCTATATTCATGTATAATTGCATTTTATTACATTATTTGTTCTAAAATAGAATTTTTATATTTTTATAATGTTAAGTTATTATTTTCAATCACTTTGTTGCATAAGTAATATTTTATTTTATATTAAATAGTTTTATAAATTATTTATTAATAATTTTCGTGTATTTTAATTTATAGCCCAATTTTGAGTTACTTTTGGCCCAAATCTTTAGCCCAACCTTCCATCCCAAACCAAATAAACCCTTTAAAATCCGGTCATGACCCGTTTGAAACAACCCGCCCCGCCTTCTTTAAAATCCTGACCGTTGATCTTAAGAGATCAACGACCCACGATTAACCGCTCACTATTAATTACCCAACCCCAAACCCTAATCCTCACTCTCCTGAGACATCCTCCTCTATTCTCTTTGTTCCTCTCTTCTTCTTCACAAGCCCTAGCCGCCACAACCTCTAATTCTCTCCGATTCCGACCTTGATATGGAATCCTCCTATGATTTGCCTTCCATATATGCCTCATCTCCGTGTTATTTACACGATTACGGTATCACTTAGTACTTGCCTATTTTTGGCAAGTACCAGGCCTGGAATTATGTGAAAACCCACTTTAATCTGCAAGATCTAGACAGTATTCCATCTGTATACATTCATGGCAAAGTGATATGAGGCCGATTCACCAAGGTCTTTGGTCGATTCTTTGAAATTCAGTCGAACTAGGGTTGAAATTTATACTTTTTCCTTTTACTAGTTCCAAGGCATTTTCTTCCCTTATTTATGTCTGATTAATTTTTTTCCTTGTTCATTCATTCAATTTCTACTACTATATAAACCCCTTCCCTAACCCCCTAAACGGAAGATGTCATCACTACGATTACACTCAATACCTCTCTCACCCGTTTATCTTCTCTGAAATACTTGGCTCTTTGGCCGGCTGAAAGCCAAGGCCATAATATTATCTACCTTCTCTGGTGCAAGCACTGCTCGGGGCCCTTACGAGGCTCTTGTGAACTCTGAAGCATCGAAGACCTGGGGTTCTTGCTACCAGTATCCTTAGCTCCTTATTATTCTATTGTCTGTCTAATTTTGCTACTGGTTTGTGCTTTTAACCTTTGCAATGTTAAATGTTTTTCTTCTGCATACCTTTATGTGTTTGAATCCTATAAGCATGATTTAGTTGTGAATCCCTGATATTGCACTGCTATGATACCGTTCAATACTCCTCTATTATTCTATATTTTGATAGTTGAATGCATTTTAGTACCTATAATATTTTCATATTTGTTCTTAGTTTGTGTTAGGCTAATATGTGTTCTTCACTATGGCCTGCACTTCTATATTGGTTTTCCTTGTTCACTTCTGGAATCAGTTATGTACCTCTATATTTTCCTAGCATTTAACATGTTTTAGTTTTGAGTTTCAATGAATGCCTATCTTATGTGTTCTTTTAAATCTAACCGTCATAGAATCCCCATCATGCCTTGCTTTGGATGCTACTAAAACTCTATGAAAACCTCCCTCTACTTTGAATGAATCATTTAGTGATGAGTCTTGTATTTAATCAATTATTCTTTGTATACTAGCCACAACTATATGGGTTTCATGTTGTAATGCTGCTTCCTTGCTATTTTTAATCTTGATCTTCACCACTACCTAAGATTTAGATAAACATCCTATTTTCTCTCTTATGTATGTTAATGAGTAGCTAATCTACCCCTTTTATGCCATAAGTTTTTGTACTATGATATATTCCCCATCATGTTAAGTTTTTCATGATATTGGCCATGATGTACCATGAGTATGTTGATATGCTATTTGGGACTTTATTAGAACTGTCATGCTAGAACTTTCATTGTACTAGACTGACATTTGAAATCCTTTAGGTTAATGCTCTGTGCACCCTTATATGTTGTTCTTATAATCTCAGAAAATATGATTCCCCTAACTCTCACTATGTTTTCTTGCCAATGTGATATCTCTTGCTAAGTGTTTGAACCTGTAATACCAAACTGTCCTCTAAGTCTTATTGATTCTCTTAACTGGCATGTTCTGTGTTTAATCAACTCTGCTATGTCTGCTTCTAAAGTACAAGTGTACCTCTTCAATTTGTATCATTTAATCAATATTCTCTCACTCTCATCTATTATCTACACTATTTTGAATCTATCACTCTTGGCCGGCTGAAAGCCAAGGCCACCAAAACTCTCTCTATTGACCTCCATAGTGTGAGCACTGCTCGGGGTCCATTTAAGACCCTTATGAACTCTGACACACTAGGATTTAGGGTCCTTTGGCCACCCTCTTTGCTGGTGAAACTTAAGTTATCTCTGACACTTAGCTTGCCTCTTTTATTGTGTTTGTTGAATCTGTAAACGGGGTTACTTAATTGATTTTTGTGTGATTCAATAATGTATTTGGGTCATGTGGTCAATTTGTGACCGTTTGGCCTGGCATGAGTTCCTTTGTGACTTTGGGTTGTGCCGATGGACATAGTCTCCTGTTTGAGAGATGTTTGGACCTGGCATGCTATTTGTGGAAATTGAGCTCGTTGAAGGCTCGAGCAACACTGGGTTACCTTCATTTTTTAGGCCTGCTCTTGGGCCTGTAGCCTTATTCACGCGTAATATTTATATTTATATTCTATGTGCCTATAATAATTTGTAATAACAAACAATTGGAGTGTTAGTAAAATTGGAGAAACGAGTATATTCTAATGTTTGCATAAAAGGGTAGAAAAATATGCCTATAGGATTTACATGACTTACTTGTTATTTTATTCAACCTGCCATATATGCTATTTAGTTTTCATGTACACTAGTAGAAATCATGCCTATAGGGAATCACACACTCAACCTGTTTTACTATGCCTATCACTTTGCATTATTAGACAGCATATCTATAGGAAATCAGTGTCAACAATTACTGTAACATATTCATTAGATACCATGCCTATAGGATTATTATTAACTTATGTCCTACTGATGCTCATCTAGATATCATGTCTATAGGATTTTAATTGATTAATTAGCTATTGTTATTGCTATTTCTTCATATTGCTCACCTAGAAAACATGCCTATAGAGATGAAGTGTTACAGAATCAGTTTTCAACTGCCAACTATTAGAACCTAGCTATAAAATATTGTTACTCGCTTAGAAAGCATGCCAATAGGATCAAACATGAGTAATTCTGAGTATTCCTAATGGTTTTCACTCCCCCTACTGCGTAAATCACTTAGAGATCATATCTATAGGTTTTAATAACTTATAATCTATAATCTCAGTAAACAGCATAACAGTACCAGATACTCTTAAACTGAGTAGTTGTTTAGAAACCATGTCTATAAAGCTTAATGACTTCAATTTGTCTCAATTCTGAAACTGTCTAGGGCCTAACGTAGAAATCTATTTGCGTGCATTTGTTGTCTAAGTGTGGAGGCTAACTTGAGCCTTTAACTGTCCTTAAGTGAAGTCCTATTTGTTTTGAATGTCTCTTAATTTTATCATTTTGAGCAGTCTAAGCAAAGTCTAGAACCACCCAAATAGAGGTCCAACGCCTCCTGGACCATAGGCATGGGACGGGTAGTGCACACATAGGACGCGACCTAAAATTGAATTAGAACACTCTAAGTAAACAACTTCAACATAGTAATCGGGTAGCAAGAGATGATAGTCATTGCCCGCTGAATAATATGAGCAACACCTATCTAAAAGGAGTTGCGAAGTATTATTTATGTTGCACAGGGTGATCCTTTAGGCTAAAAAACTTAGGACCCCCCTTTTTCTTTATATACTTAGTCATCTAATATAGACCGTTATAGTCATATCCGTGTAGTCCTTAAGATTTGTACCAATTCTCATTGTGTTATAATGAAACTCTTTGACCTTTTATTCCCTTTGTTTATTTAATCATCTTGCCTAATTATAATCCACATAGTCTTAAGTTCGGCCAGGACCCAGAGTTGTGGACCTCGAAGAGTGCCTAACACCTTCTCTTTGAGGTAATTTGAGCCCTTACCCGATCTTTGGTGGCGCTGACTAGTCAAACAGAGTTATCTGCATAATAGGTGCCCTAACGCACCTTAAAAATTGTTAGGTGGTGACTCTTCTTCTTTTAACACTTTATCTTCCATCCAAAAGAGTTGTCACACGTCGAAGCCCTATTTCGCGAGAAAAAGGGGCGCGACACCTACAACACCAATCGAGATTCGTACTTTCTTGGGCTTAGCAGGGTATTACAGAAAGTTTGTGAAGGGGTTCTCTACTCTTGCCTCTCCGTTGACTAAATTAACTCAGAAAGCGAATAAGTTCCAATGGTTTGATGCTTGTGAAAGGAGCTCCCAGGAGTTGAAATCAAGATTGACTACAGTGCCGGTGTTGACCCTGCCAGAGGGTACAAATGGGTTCGTGGTATATTGCGATGCTTTAAATATCGGGCTTGGGTGTGTGTTAATGCAATACGGCAAGGTTATATCTTATGCTTCTAGGCAACTCAAGAATCATGAAAAGAACCACCCAACATATAACTTAGAACTTGCGGTGGTGGCTTTTGCATTAAAGATTTGGCGTCATTATTTGTATGGGGTCCATATGGATGTATTCACGGACCACAAGAGTCTTCAATATATTTTCAAACAAAAGGAACTGAATCTGAGGCAAAGAAGATGGCTTGAGTTACTCAAGGATTACGGCATCGATATACTATATCACCCGGGGAAAGCCAATGTGGTGGTGGATGCTCTTAGCTGGAAATCTATAGGTAGTTTGGCTCACTTGGAGGCATATCAGAGGCCGTTGGCTATGGAGGTTCACCAGCTAGCTAGTTTGGGATTCGTCTTGCGGACTCTAGTAAAGGAGGGGTAATTGTGTAAAATAGGGCTGAATCATTGCTTGTTGTGGAAGTCAAAGAGAAGCAATACGACAATCCATTATCAGTACAATTGAAGGAGGGGATTCACAAACATAAAACTATGGCTTTTAACCTTGGCACGGATGATGGTACACTAAGGTACCAAGGGTGGCTATGTGTTCCAAATGTAGATGGTCTCCAGGAAAGAATCATGACCGAGGCTCACACTTCCAGGTATTCTGTGCACCCGGGCTCTACAAAGATGTATCATGATCTCAAGAAAGTCTATTGGTGGAATAAAATAAAAAGGAATATGGCGTACTTTGTGTCAAGGTGTCCGAATTATCAGCAAGTAAAGACCGAACACCAACGGCCTGGTGGGTTGGCACAGAACATAGAAATTCCAATGTGGAAGTGAAAAATGATTAATATGGATTTTTTGGTAGGATTACCATGCACTCCATGTAAGTTTGATCAATTTGGGTGATTGTGGATCGGCTCACAAAATCAGCACACTTCTTGCCAGTTAAATCTACCGACACAACGCAACAGTATGCTCAGTTGTATATTAAGAAAATAGTCAGGATGCATGGCACCCTAGTTTCTATAATCTCCGATAGAGGAGCTCAGTTCAAGGCCAATTTTTGGAAGAAATTTCAGCAAGGTTTGGGTACTCAGGTGAATCTTAGTACATCCTTCCATCCACAGACCGACGGGCAAGGAGAGCGGACTATTCAGATGCTTAAGGACATGTTACGTGCTTGTGTTCTTGACTTCAAAGGTAGTTGGGATGATCATTTGCCACGCATATAATTTTCTTACAACAACAACTTTCATGCTAGTATTCAGATGGCACCATTTGAGGCACTATATGGCACGAGATGTAGATCTTATATTGGGCAGTTCGAGATTAGGGAAGCTGAGCTGATAGGACCATACCTTGTGCATCAGGCTATGGAAAAGGTTAAAATCATCAAAGAGCGGTTGAAAACTTCTCAGAGTCATCAAAAATCCTATTCGTATGTTCGTCGTAGAGACTTAGAGTTCAAAAAAGATGATTGGGTATTCTTAAAGGTTTCCCCCATGAAGGGTATAATGCGGTTTGGAAGAAAAGGGAAATTGAATCCGAGGTATGTCGGTCCGTACAAAATCATTTCGAGGATTGGTCAGTTGGCGTACAAGCTTGAGCTACCACCCGAGATGTCATTAGTGCACTCGGTATTCCATGTGTCTATTTTGAAGAAGGTAGTTGGAGATCCGTCAGCTATTTTGCCGGTTGAGACCACTGAGATTAATGAAGAATTGTCATATGAAGAAATTTTGGTTGCCATTCTTGAAAGGCAAGTCCGAAAGTTAAGGAATAAAGAAATTGCCTTCGTGAAGGTGTTATGGAGAAACAAGCAGGTTGAAGAGGCTACTTGGGAGGACGAGGAAGAGATGAAAAAGAAGTATCTTTACTTGTTTGTATAAGCTATGTAGCCTTTTTATAAAATTGTCGCCTATGGATTCTTGTATCACTTGTTCAGTTAATGTAAAGGTGGTTTTTTCTAAATATGTTGTATGTGAGGTCACGGTTGGTATTGTTATAAGTTATGTTAAATCATTGGTTTATATATATGTTTTAAGGATGTGTTTCTGGGGATCTCTGATAAGTGAATAGGCCTAGTTATAGGGAAATCTCTAGCAAAATTTTTGGAAATTTAGGGAGTTAGTCAAATTTGGGGTTGCTGGTGTGTGGTGTGAAAACTGAGTTGCATAAGATGCTAATTGTAAACTTTGACCCTTATTCGAGGACGAATGATCTTAAGTGGGGAAGGATGTAAGGCCCCGTAAAATTCTTTAATAAATAAAATCGGGGTTCCGTGATGCTAGGGTAGGCGTAGAGGTTAACAATAGTAGAAGGAGTTGAAGGAAAATATTTTGCAGAGATAGGAATTTATGCGGCCCATTATGCGGCCACATAATCACTCTGCGGGTTGCAGAATGACCGCAGAGTAAAGCAGCTACTTGGGCCTAAGTTTTCATCAAATTGATCTTCAATCATCACTTGAAGCTTGGAAATATTCAAGTAGAGCACCAAATTCTTCATCCAAAAGGGTAAGACTTCATCACCCCAGCTCTTAATTTCAAACATAGTTATAATGGGATTAATAAGATGGTCCGTGGGTATGAGGGTTGTTCATCTTGCATGCATGTGATAAAAAGTGTGGAAAAAATAAAAAGTCAACTAGAACCATGAAAGTTTTCCTAATTTTGGGTTCAAATTGTATATTGTAAAAATAGATTGAGGTTGCTAAGGGTTCCGGATAATTATAGAGTCTAAAGAAGCGCAATTGAGGTATGTATGGCTAACTCTCTTCTTCCTAGAATCGAACTCCTAGTGTCTGAATAATGGGTGTAAGTTCTAACTTGATCATACTAGAATTGTTTGCCTTAGTGGTGTTGGATTGAAAGATTCATGTTCCTTAATTGTTTTAGATGGTGACCATGTCATCATGCTATTTGAGAACGTAATTATGTTGTTTCCAAGCTCCTTCCCTTATGTGTGCAATGCCTTATGTGATGGTACTTATCGACATTAATGATGATGTTATTTGAACGGATAAAAAGGGAAAAGACTTGAATTGTAAAATATTCCCAAGTGCCAAGAACTACTTAATAAATGAGGTTGTTTGTGCTATGTAACGAAAGATGGGAAAGAAATGTGAATTGAGTAAACAATTGAAAGAGGTTATGTCTCAAGTGAGATGGCTTAGCCGATCGGACGAGATCGGACGCCATGCTGTACACATGGTGGCATTTGTGTTGGAATTATTGATTTACCTTGTGTATATGGATATGTCTCACTTGAGATGGCTTAGCTGGTCGGGCTGAGACCGGACTCCGTGTAAAAACACGGTGGCATTGTGAGTTGTGGCTTTGGCACTAAAGATTATTAATCTAAAAAGATGGAAAGATTGAATTGGAAACTATGTGACCCTTACTTGGTGTTTTCTTTGTGTTTCTATGAAGCTCTTATTGATTATTATGACTGCCTTCTCTTTGTTTCACTGTTCATTCTACTAAGATTGACGTTTTCCTTACATACTAGTACTATTCGACAGTACTAACGTCCCTTTTGTCAGGGGCGCTACATCTTTGAATGGATGTAGGTGGTTCCATCGCAGATAGTGTCGATCGCAGATAGTGGTGTTCTCTTTCTCTCCTCACAACAGTCTTGGTGAGCCCCATTTCTCCCAGGGGTCATGTAGTCCTTCTTTTGTATAAGTTTTCATATTTTAAGGCATAGCCGGGGCCTTGTTGCCGGCATTGTCATGTTGCTCTTTGTACTCTTAGAGGCTCTGTAGACGTTTATGTGAGTCATGTATGTATGTTGAGGTGGTCGTTGGATCGAGTTGTATTTTGGAAACTTAACTATGACATAATGTATATAAGAAAAAATGAACTAGCAACGTTTATATATTTATATACCTGATCTCTCCCCTATTTTACAAATGGTGATGTTATCCCTTTTTGGATTATGAATGAGTCGGGTAGGAAAGGTTTCGGTCGCGCTCCCCGAGGTTGGGGCATGACAAACTTGGTATCAGAGCCTAAGGTTTTAAAGCGTCCTAGGATGTATCAGAGCCGTGTCTAGTAGAGCCCTTCTTATCGGTGTGTTGTCGACCACATCTATAATTAGGGGGCTACTTGGACATTTAGGAATAATACCCTGCATTGTTGTTCTATATCGTGTGATAGAGCGGGATGTGAGGTTGTTCTCCTCTAAATCGTGCATCGTTCTAACTTTCAGTAAATGGCACCTAAGAAGAGAGCGAGAATTGGGCAAGAATCCAATGCCACACCAAGAGTGGCTATTGATCCCCTACTTGATAATGCGGGTGAGAATAATCCCCCTACTATCACACTGCCTGATTCGTCTACTCGAGAACAGACTACCCCAGTTCCTACACCCACGGAGGGTGCTACAATACCTCCCCCCAATATACCTGTTCCACCTCCAGGTCCCGGTATTTCTGATGGGGATCTTAGGGGAGCTATTCAGATACTGACTTATTTAGTATCTTCTCAGGCCCAGAGGTCGAATGTTGCACCCGCCTTATTTGGCTCGCAAGAGGATTCTTCTGGTTCCAGGGTAAACAGGTTCCTTCAGTTAGACCCTCCAGTGTTCACAGGTACTGATCCTCAGGATTTCATTGATGAGATGCATAAGACTCTCCGAATTATGCGTGCTACTGAAGTAGAGGGAGTAGAGTTGGCCTCTTATTATCTGAAAGGGGTGGCATATTCCTGGTTTGAGATGTGGGAAGATTCCCGTGAGGAGGGAAGCCCTCCGGCGAGATGGATTGAGTTCGCGGATACCTTCACAAACCATTTCTTGCCTGCCGAGACTAAGGCAAACCGTGCTGTGGAGTTTGAGACCCTTAAACAGGGTAGTAGGAATGTGTGGGAGTATCACATGGAGTTCATGCGCCTGTCGAAGTAAGATGTTCATATGATGCCAACTATGGAGGCAAGAGTGCGTCGATTTGTGCAGGGCCTTAGCCCTTTGGTTATTAATAAGGCTGCCACAACTTCTCTAAATTCTGATATGAACTATGGAAGGATGGTGGCATTTGCCCAAGCTATGGAGGCTCGAAAGTTAAAGCTCAGGATGGAACGGGAAAGTAGTAGTAGGGCCCAATCAGCGAGTAACCTTGGGGATTCATTCGGAGGTGGAAGATCAGCTTTTCGGGGAGGATCATCAGGGCCATCCCAGTCTTATGCTCAGTCTTCAGCTAGTGCCCCGCCATCAGGGCACGGCCAGCAGCAGAGGAGTTGCTTTAGGCCCGGTAAAGGCAGCAGGGGGTCCCACCATCAGGGCCGATCAGTAGGGAGATTCTAGCAGCAACAGAGGGTCCTATGCTCTTAGTGTGGGAGGATACATTCAGGAGTCTGTGACCTGGACATACCAGTATGTTACGGATGCGGAATGAGAGTCCATATTTAGAGGGAGTTTCGTGCATCCCGTCAGGGTGCAGGCAGGGGCATAACTCAGTCATCCAGTCCTACAGCTACTACATCTTTATCACCCCCTCCAGCTCGAGGCTCTCCAGCACCCATAGGGCATGGTGTAGCTAGGGGTGGTGCACAGAGTTCGGGAGGACCCAGCCGATTCTATGCTATGAGTGGTCGACAGAGTGTAGAGGCTTCCCCAGATGTCGTCACAAGTATATTGACTATTCAATCTCATGATGTGTATGCCCTTATTGATCCCGCATCTTCTTTTTCCTATGTTACTCCTTATGTTGTTACGAGCTTCGGGATAGAACCGGAACAGCTTCATGAACCGTTCTCTATATCTACTCCGGTCGGCGAGTCTATTATGGCCGCACGGGTTTATAGGGATTGTGTTGTCATGGTGCGTGGTCGGTATACCATGGCCGATCTTATTGAATTAGGGATGATTGATTTTGATGTAATAATGGGAATGGATTGGCTTTATTCATGTTTTACCAAACTCGATTGCCGAGCCAGAATCATGAGGCTTGAGTTTCCTAACGAGCCAGCTGTTGAGTGGGAGGGGAATAATGTTATGCCAAAAGGTAGGTTTATTTATTACCTTAAGTCCACGAAGATGATCAGGAAGGGGTGTATTTATCATTTGGTCTGAGTTACGGACACCACTGTTGAGGTGCTTACTCTTGAATCTGTACCAATTGTGAATGAATTCCCCGATGTATTTCCGGATGAGCTCCCTGGAATTCCTCCAGAGAGGGAGATTGATTTTGGGATTGATGTGATGTCGGGCACGCAGCCTATATCCATTCCACCTTATAGAATGGCGCCGGCAAAATTAAAAGAGCTAAAGGAACAACTAAGGGATTTGCTAGAGAAAGGTCTCATCCGATCGAGTGTGTCTTCTTGGGGCGCACCGGTTCTCTTTGTCAGAAAGAAAGATGGATCGCTGCGGATGTGTATTGATTACCGGCAACTCAACAAAGTCACAATCAAAAACAAATACCCATTTCCTAGAATAGATGATTCGTTTGATCAATTACAAGGTGCTAAGTTCTTCTCCAAAATTGATTTGCGGTCCGGATACCATCAATTGAAGGTAAGGGAGCAAGATATTCCGAAAATAGCTTTCAGAACCCGGTATGGGCACTTTGAATTTTTGGTAATGTCTTCCGGGATAACAAATGCCCCGACAGCTTTCATGGATCTTATGAATCGAGTCTTCAGGCCGTTTCTTAACTATTTTGCGATAGTATTCATTGACGACATCCTTGTATATTCACCAAGTCGAGAGGATCACGCCGACCACCTCAGGGCAATTCTGCAGACTCTTCATCACCACCACTTGTATGAAAAGTTCTCGAAATATGAATTTTGGCTTGAATCTGTTACATTCCTGGGTCATGTCGTCTCCGGAGAATGAATTAAGGTTGATCCTCAAAAGATTGCAGCGGTGAAGGATTGGCCTAAACCTACTACTCCAACAGAAATTCACAGTTTCTTGGGTTTGGTCGGGTATTATAGGAGGTTCGTGGAAGGGTTCTCCACACTTGCCTCACCATTGACTAAATTGACACAGAAGGCGGTTAAGTTCCAGTGGTCCGATACTTGTGAAAGGAGCTTCCAGGAATTGAAATTAAGATTGACCTCGGCGCTAGTATTGACCCTTCTAGAGAGTACCGAGGGGTTTATGGTGTATTGTGATGCTTCAATGATCGGTCTTGGGTGTGTATTAATGCAATATGGTAAGGTTATAGCATATGCTTCAAGGCAACTTAAGAATCATGAAAAGAACTATCCAACTCATGACTTAGAGCTTGCGGCGGTGGTTTTTGCATTAAAAATTAGGCGTCATTATTTGTATGGAGTCCATGTAGATGTATTCACGGACCACAAAAGTCTTCAATACATTTTCAAGCAGAAGGAATTGAACTTAAGGCAGAGAAGGTGGCTTGAGTTGCTCAAAGATTATGATATCGATATTTTGTATCATCCGGGGAAAGCTAATGTGGTTTCGGATGCTCTTAGTCGGAAATCTATGGGTAGTTTGGCTCACTTGGAGGCATGTAAAAGGCCCTTGGCCTGGGAGGTTCACCAGTTGGCTAGTTTGGGAGTTCGTCTTACGGACTCTAGTGAAGGGGGAGTGATTGTGCCGAATATGGAAGAATCATCACTTATGACGGAGGTCAAGGGGAAGCAATACAGTGATCCAGTGTTAGTGCACCTAAAGGAAGGGATTCATAAACATAAGACTACGACTTTTTCTCTTGGCATTGATGACGGTACATTACGGTACCAAGGACGACTATGTGTTCCAAATGTAGATGGTCTTCGGGAGAGAATCATGGTAGAAGCGCATACTTCTAGATATTCCGTGCACCCAAACTCTACAAAAATGTATCATGATCTCAAGAAAGTTTACTGGTGGAATAACATGAAGAGGGGTGTGGCGGACTTTGTGGCAAAATGTTCAAACTGTCAACAAGTGAAGGCCGAGCATCAAAGGCCCGGTGGGTTAGCACAGAGTATAGAAATTCCAATGTGGAAATGGGAAATGATCAATATGGATTTTGTGGTAGGATTGTCGCGCACTCCGCGTAAGTTTGACTCAATTTAGGTGATCGTGGATCGACTCACGAAATCAACACACTTCTTACCAGTTAAATCCACCGACACTGCGGAACAATATGCTCAATTGTATATCAAGGAAATAGTCAGGCTTCATGGCACTCCAGTTTCCATCATTTTCGATCAAGGGGCCCAATTCACAGCTAATTTCTGGAAGAGGTTTCAGCAAGGTTTGGGTACGCAGGTAAATCTTAGCACGGCTTTCCATCCACAGACTGACGGGCAAGCAGAGCGGACTATTCAGACGCTTGAGGACATGTTGCGTGTGTGTGTGTGCTTGACTTCAAGGGTAGCTGGGATGATCATTTGCCGCTCATAGAATTTGCTTATAACAACAGCTTCCATGCCAGTATTCAGATGGCGCCGTTTGAGGCCTTGTATGGTAGAAGATGTAGATCACCGATTGGGTGGTTCAAGGTTGGAGAAGCTGAACTAATAGTACCAGACCTTGTGCATCAGGCTATGGAAAAGGTTAATATCATAAAAGAGCAGTTAAAAACTGCTTAGAGTCATCAAAATCCTACTCGGATGTTCGTCGCAGAGACTTAGAGTTCAAACATGATGATTGGGTGTTCTTGAAGGTATCTCCCATGAAGGGGATCATGCGGTTTGGAAAGAAAGGGAAATTAAGACCAAGGTATGTCGGGCTGCATAGAATCATCCAAGGATAGGTCAGGTGGCGTACAAGCTTGAACTACCACCTGAGATGTCATTAGTACACTCGGTGTTCCATGTGTCCATGTTGAAAAAGGTAGCTGGAGATCCATCTGCTATTGTGCCGATGGAGACCATCGAGGTTAGTGAAGAATTGTCATATGAAGAAATTCCAGTTGCTATTCTTGATAGGCAGGTCTGAAAGTTGAGAAACAAAGAAATTGCATCCGTGAAGGTGTTATGGCGAAACCAACAAGTCGAAGAAGCTACTTGAAAAACCGAGAATGAAATGAAAGAAAAGTACCCTCATTTGTTTGAATAGCCATGAAATAGTTCTATGAAGTTGTTTCCCCTAAAGTTTGTATCACTTGTTCGGCTAATATAGAGACACTCCTTCCTAGATATATGTCCCGCATGAGGCTTCAGTTGGTGTTATTTTGCATTTTGTTGTGTCATTTAATTCTATATATGTTACTAAGGTGTGCTTCGGGGGTTCTCTGGCAGGTGGATAGGCCTAAATACAAAGGAAACTCTGGTGAAATTTTTAGGAAGTTAGGAAGTTAGGCAAATTTGGGGCTGATGGTATGTGGCATAACTGAAATTGTGTTAAGTGAACCTTGATCCTCATTCGAGGACGAATGATCTTAGAGGATGTATGGACCCGTAAAAATTTTAACCAAAATACTCGGGGTTTCGTGGTGCCAAGTTAGATTCCTGCGTTACTATAATAGAAATTCTTCAGCTCGCCGCGGTTCGGACATTTTGGACTAAACAGTACCCTACAGACTGAAAGGAAAATATTTTGCAAAAAAAAATACATTTTTGCGGCCCATTATGCGGCCGCATAATCACTCTGCGGACCGCATAATAGCCGCAGAGTGAAGCAGTAAGTTTGGCCAATTTGAGGTCAGTTTTGCGGTCGATTATGCGATCGCATAATTGATATGCGGACCGCATATCGGTCACATAATTTCCTCTTGGGTTTCTGCAGAGGGAGTTCTGCGGTGTATTATGCGACCGCATACTGGTCGCATACCTGGGCCGAAAGATTAGGTCCCTGAGGACCATTTCTACGGTCACTTTGCGGACCGCATAATCATTATGCGGTCGCATATGCAACCGCAGACCTATGTCACGGTACCATTTTTCTTAATTTACAACCCGACCTCCATTCCATTAAAATACCCCTTAGGTCTATTTTGAGCTCATTTTCTGATATTTCTAGAGTGAGGGAGAGAGAGGGAGAGAGAGGGAGGGCCTAAGTTTTCATCAAATTGATCTTCAATCATCACTTGAAGCTTGGAAATATTCAAGTAGAGCACCAAATTCTTCATCCAAAAGGGTAAGACTTCATCACCCCAGCTCTTAATTTCAAACATAGTTATAATGGGATTAATAAGATGGTCTGTGGGTATGAGGGTTGATCATCTTGCATGCATGTGATAAAAAGTGTGGAAAAAATAAAAGGTAAACTAGAACCATGAACGTTTTCCTAATTTTGGGTTCAATTTGTATATTGTAAAAATAGATTGAGGTTGCTAAGGGTTCCGGATAATTGTAGAGTCTAAAGAAGCGTAATTGAGGTATGTATGGCTAACTCTCTTCTTCCTAGAATCGAACTCCTGGTATCCGAATAATGGGTGTAAGTTCTAACTTGATCATACTAGAATTGTTTGCCTTAGTGGTGTTGGATTGAAAGATTCATGTTCCTTAATTATTTTAGATGGTGACCATGTCATCATGCTATTTGAGAACGTAATTATGTTGTTTCCAAGCTCCTTCCCTTATGTGTGCAATGCCTTATGTGATGGTACTTATCGACATTAATGATGATGTTATTTGAACGGATAAAAAGGGAAAACACTTAAATTGTAAAATGTTCCCAAGTGCCAAGAACTACTTAATAAATGAGGTTGTTTGTGCTATGTAACGAAAGATGGGAAAGAAATGTGAATTGAGTGAACAATTGAAAGAGGTTATGTCTCAAGTGAGATGGCTTAGCCGATCGAGCCGAGATCGGACGCCATGCTATACACATGGTGGAATTTGTGTTGGAATTATTGATTTACCTTGTGTATATGGATATGTCTCACTTGAGATGGCTTAGCCGGTCGGGCTGAGACCGGACTCCGTGTAAAAACACAGTGGCATTTTGAATTGTGGCTTTGGCACTAAGGATTATTAATCTAAAAAGATGGAAAGATTGAATTGGAAACTATGTGACCCTTACGTGGTGTTTTCTTTGTGTTTCTATGAAGCTCTTATTGATTATTATGACTGCCTTCTCTTTGTTTCACTGTTCATTCTACTAAGATTGACGTTTGCCTTACATACTAGTACTATTCCATCGCAGATAGTGCTGATCGCAGATAGTAGTGCTCTCTTTCTCTCCTCACAACTGTCTTGGTGAGCCCCATTTCTCCCAGGGGTCATGTAGTCCTTCTTTTGTATAAGTTTTCATATTTTGAGGCATAGCCGGGCCTTGTTGCCGGCATTGTCATGTTGCTCTTTGTACTCTTAGAGGCTCTGTAGACGTTTATGTGGGTCATGTATGTATGTTGGGGTGGTCGTTGGATCGAGTTGTATTTTGGGAACTTAACTATGACATAATGTATATAAGAAAAAATGAACTAGCAACGTTTATATATTTATATAAATGATCTCTCCCCTGTTTTACAAATGGTGATGCAATCCCTTTTTTGGATTATGAATGAGTCGGGTAGGAAAGGTTTAATAGGCTTGCTCGACCGGGTTCACTCGGTTGAGCGTCGGTCGCGCTCCCCGAGGTTGGGGCGTGACAGGCCGCATAACTACCGCAGACCCAAGCAGATTTTTTTCAGTTTTTAGCACCAAATTATGCGGACAATATGCGGACCGCATATCCATTCTGCGGGAGCATATGCGACTGCATACCTTGTTCCGGAGCTTCATTTTTAGGGGTTTTAAACCCGACCCTATCTCGTTAAAACATATGGCATAGTCCTTTATGCGCATATTTCTAATATCTTTAGAGTGAGAAAGAGTTCTTAGTATGGGGAAGTAACCTTCAACCTAATGTCCAACAATTTTTGCTCAATCCTTGAAGATTATTAAGAAAGTCCTCATCTTAGAGGTAAGAATCTATGCCCTAGCTCTTAATTTTTAAAATCCTCTTAAAAGGGTATAATTAGAAAGACAATTATTGAGTGTGGGGATTGTTATCTTGCATGCATGTATTCTTGAAATATGTGGGAAGATTGTGAACTAAAGAAAGGGTAGAGGATATGTTGAGGAATGATAGAATCTTTCCTAAAAGGGCCTTAAAAATATTAATACACACCTAGTGTTTGATAATGTACTCAAATGATCTAGTATCATGACCATCTTCCTAATTTTGATCCAACATATTATATTTCTAAAATAGATCGAAGTGCTAAGAATTCTGGAACATTTTAAAGTTTCAAAGAAGCTCAATTGAGGTATGTTGGCTAAACCCCCTTCTTCTTATAATCGAATCCCACGTTGTTCATGTAATTGGTGTAAGTCCCAAATTGATCATTATTGAATTAGCTATTCCTAATGTATTTGTGTTGAAGGGTGTATGTTCAATATTTATTCTAAATGTTTCACCATGCCATCTTGCCATTTGAGGATGTGTTTGAAATGTGGAATATGTGTTAGAAATGTTAAGACTTCATGTCAAGATCGAATAAAGGTTGTTATGTAAAATTGTATGAAAAGCCTCTATATGCCTAAGATTCCCATATTGCTCATATGTGAAATTAATGTCTTGAATGGGAAGCCTTATTGTTGTTGATAATGATAATGATGTTTGAAAGTGAAAACAGGAACTATAAATATGAAATGCGCCCAAGTGCCAAGAATGACTTTCTAATTGTGGCCACTAGTGCCAATGAATTGAAAGGATGTGGAAGAAGTATGATGTGACCTGATTGACCGAAAAAAAGTAATATCTCGGGTGAGACGGCCTAGTCGATCGGGCCATGATCGGATGCCATGCCGCACACATGGTGGTGAATGTGCTGAAATTATGATGAAATTGTGGCTATGGTTGAGGTCTCAAATGAGACAACCTAGCTGATCGGGTCGTGATCGGACTCCATATAAGAATACAGTAGTTTTGTGAATTATGGTATATTGGCACTAAAGATCACCCTACCTAATAACATGGAAATTGACTTGAAAACTTATGTGATTCTTAACTTGATGTTTTAATATGATTTGAAGCTCTTATTGAATTCTTGACTATTCCCCCTTGTATTATTATTCATTCTATTGAGATGGTGTTTAGTTTTACATACTAGTACTATTCGACAGTACTAACGTCCCTTTTGCCGGGGGCGCTGCATCTTTAAATAGATACAGGTGGTTCCATAGCAGGCAGTGTTGATCAGCGATAGCAGTATACCTTTCTCCTAGCAGACTTGGTGAGCCCTACCTCATTCCGGGGTCATGTATCTTTTGTACATTTTGTTATCATGTTTGGAGGTATAGCCGGAGCCTTGTTGCCGGCACTATTATTGCACTCCTTTGTATCTTTTAGAGGCACCGTAGATATTGTGTGGGTTGTATGTCGGTGTTGGGGGAAGTTAAACAATTCATGTTTATGTTTGAATGAATCACTTGTTCCACTGTACCCTATAAAAAGGTGTGTATTTTGAGACTTAAAAGTAAAGTAACTAATGAAATAATTTAGTATTATATAGATGATCTCCCTACTGTCTAATTAACAAAATTATGTCTTCTCTTGATCATGGGTGCGTTAGGTAGAAATCGTCTAATAGGCTTGGTCGACCGGGTTCACTCGGTTGGGCGCCGGGCGTGCCTTCCGAGTTTGGGGCGTGACACCATATTTGCCAAATACAGCCTTTAGACCTTCTACGGAAGTACCGAATGATTGTTTTCATTAAAATAGACATTTTATCTAGTTTTGTCTAGTCATATTCGGTGAGACAACCTTTAAACCGCTCTAGGGAGTACAGAAGGGCCGTTTTCGTAAAAATAGCTATTTTATCTATTTTGTCTACTTTTTTTATTTTGTCCCTATGTTTGGCCATTTTTGATGAGACATCCATTAAGCCTTCCGTGGAAGTATCAAAGGGTCATTTTCGTAATAATAGTCATTTTTTCTACTTTTATCATTTTACCTTTTGTATCTAGTAAATTTAAAAAGTAATAATGAAAAATAGATTGAGTCCTATAATTTAGGTAAGTCCTGACCCCTTTTTATCTTATTCTTAGGTTCACCATGAATTCTCCACAAAGAAGCAGTCAGAAAAGGGTAAGGGACGAGACACCTCCTATGTTCTTGATCAGAGATAAGACCCCGAGTAGTCTCTGTAATTGGTGTGCTAGTTTTGCTACATGGGAACAGAATCAAGTATTTAAGCACCTCAAGTTCCTCACAAACATCATGGGAATTAAGCCTAACAGAGATTTAATCGAGGCCCTAGTGGAGTTTTGGGATCTCGTGAACAATATCTTCAGGTTCAGAGATTGTGAAATGATGCCTGCATTGGAAGAATTAGGTGGGTTTATCGGATTAGGGAGAGACCTTCATAAGAAAAATCATGTGGCTCCGAGAAAAGTTGGTGTGAATAACTTTTTGAAGAAGTTATGCCTTCGTCGAATTCCAATGGGTTGCATGAACAAAGGTTGGGTTCCGTTGGAATATTTCTATGATAGATTTGGGGACGAGAAAAGGGTTTGAGAACATCTCGAGCAGAGAATTCATCAACCAATTGAGTTACTATGCCTGGAGGGAGTTGAGAATCTTCGCTTTTATGATATCATTTCTGGGAATCATGGTCTTTTCAGAGCGTGGTGGGAACATCATAATTCGATTGGTTGCGGTTGTCTCGTTTCTACAAAGTAGCGAGGATCATACTATTCTTCCCATGATTCTGGGACATATTTTTTGAGCTTTGACCTGCTGCCAAAAGAGCGAAGATTACTTCGAGGGATGCAACATTCTGTTGTAGATTTGGTTCATAGAGCACCTTTATCATCATCCAATAGTAGTAAATTTCAGTCATAATTAGTTGAATTACATTGGATGTCACCCAAACAGGGTCGCGAGTTATAATCTTCCATAGGGGGTGAGGCCCTAGCAGACATTACTTCGCTCATTGACTATTGATAGAATCACTTGGAACTATTATTGGTTCACATCCGCTAGGGTCATGCATATGTCGACGTATTGCCCGTTCTTTATACTCATGAGTTTCAGAGGTTTCTAACCCTATGCACCCCTATGTGTCATGCGCCAACTAGGGAGAAAGCAAAAGAGGTCCCAAGTTGAGGATATGCATCCATTTGTGTGGGAATTCAAGGGAGAGGAACTTCCAAGGGAGTCATATGCACAAAAGGTTTGGTTAGATAATATGTTTTCTGACACGGACGAGATGGTAGCTGATCGAGAATGTGGTGAGGTGAGCCTCGCGTATCTTGAGTGGTTTCATAATCAGGAGATCCCGGAGCAAAGGCCAGAAAAATCCATAATGAATGCATATGATTGGGAGGCTGAGATTCGAAACAGAGTTGGGTTGGCTACGGAAGAGATGAAAAGGGATTATGAATCAAACTTTGGAGCACTACAAGAAGAGCTCGACATTGTTAAGGTGGACAGGAATCTACAGGATGATAATTTTGAGAAAGAGAAAGCTCACTGGGAATGAGAGAAGCAAGCACTCAAGGCCTAGATAAGGCAAAAAAACAAAGTTGCAACTGTTCAACTACAAGAAGAAAGAGAAGCCCAATTCAAGGTAGTCCGCGATCATGAGCGCAAAGGTTTTGCTCTATTAATCCAAGGTCTAAGGGATCAGTTAGAGGGAGTTGAGTCAAGTAAGGATCACTAGAACGCCGAGTTTGAAATAGAAAGACATCATAACCAAAAGGCGATCGATCAGTTAGAGGGGAAGTCAATGGAAGTTCGGTGCCAGAGAGATATGGCCTTGGAGCTCAAGCATGATGCGTTGGACCTAGCAGAAATCCATGGTCAGTGAAATCAAGAGTTGCATTTGTCTTAGGAACACATCAAGGGAAAGATCCTCGAGGTAGCCACATATACCTCTCGAGCATGTAGGAGTTTCCAGGGAATGACGCCTGAGCGGTTTGCAGAAGTATCATTGAACGTCAGTCGTCACATATCTTCTGACTTAGAGAGGATATACCGCGATTTTGGGGGTAAGCCATAGGAATAAGCGCCTTGACTACAGTGATGTTGGTGGATTCTACTGCAGAGATCAGAGTCTTCTTTTAGTTGGCAGTCCACTTTGATTGTTCCTTTGTCGTCTTTGAGTCAGTAAGAGTCTTTTTGGTCTTTTCAGTCTAGTTGTTTTGCCTTTCATCTTAAAAAGCCTATTTGAGTCGAGTCTGGTCTTGTTTAAATATTTCTCTTTATGTAAATTTTATTTTTGAGTCTTGTATTAAAAAAAAATTAAAATCAATGAAAAAGATTTTGTTTTAGAAAAATTCAAAAATAAACCAAAAAGATTTTTGTTTTGGTAAATATAAAAAAAAGAAGGAAAAATAAATTGGTCATGTCCCTGAACTACGTAATGATCTGATTTATGTTGTGACATGATACGTAGGCAACCCCCAAAATATTCGATCAAAATATATTTCAACGACTCCAAAATGAACGATCAAAATGAGGTGAGTAAAAATGAAAAGCGAAAAAAAAAAGAAGAGAGGAGAAAATAAGAGATTTAATGAGTGATCACATTCTACCACCAGGGTATGTTCCAAATTACAGCTTCCATGCTGCCCTTGGTACCTCTAATGTGCGACCTCATACTGCACCGGTCAGGAACACCCCCCTCGTCGTGTCTGGCGTGCCGGCATATACAATCCTGCCACCACCTCCTATTATGAGGACAAACAATAAGCCACCATATCATGATTATGATGGCCAATACTACTCTCCAAATATGGATTTTAGGGTCTCGATGACGAGGCCAAATAATGAGCCACCATATCATGCTTACAATGGCCAATACTACTCTCTAAATGAGTCACCAGTCGAAACTGAAAAGGCTGCTAAGACGGGTGAGCCAGATGAGATGGCTAGAAAAATGAAAAGTCTCGAGCAGAACATATAAGGACTAGGTGGTCACAAAAGTATTTCATTCAGTGACCTGTGCATGTTCTCTCATATCCATTTGCCACCAGGGTTTAAGACTCTAAAAATTTAGAAATATGATGGACATGATGACAATATCGCTCACTTGAAAAGGTATTGCAACTAGTTGAGGGGTGTAGGCGGAAAAGAAGAATTGTTGATTGCTTATTTTGGTGATAGTATGGTGGGGGTAGCCTCTAAATGGTTCATTGACCAAGATATCTCCCACTGGAATATTTGGGACGACATGGCCCAGGCCTTCGTCAAACAATTTCAGTACAACATTGATATTGCGCCAGATCGCAATTCCCCTGTCCAATATGAAGAAAAAGCTGACTGAAAGCTTTAGGGAGTATGCCATCAAATGGAGGGAGCAAACTGCTAGAGTTAAGCCACCCATAGATAACCACGAGTTGATCACTATTTTTCTAGAGGCTCAAGATTCTGAGTATTTCCAAAATATAATGTCCGCAATGGGTAGACCTTTTGCAGAAGCGATCAAGATAGGAGAAATGATCGAAAATGGCCTCAAGATTGGCAGAATTGTAAGTCAAACTGCCCTCAAAGCTACCACCCAAGAAATCCAAAATGGGTCGGGAAGTTTTGCAAATAGAAAGAATAGAGATGAAGGGTCTATGATGACTTCGGGGTCCAGAGAAGTTCCAAGAGGGGTTTTGCACCCTTATATGCAAGTTTAACAGGGGCAGTCCATCTACCCTCAACATTATTAGCTCTCGCCAATTACTCAATACTCTATGGGCCCACCACAGTACACAGTGTTTAATGCCCAGCCTTATGCTCGGCCTCCCATTTAACAGGTACGAGCACTAGCTCCAAGGATCCCCGACCTCAACAGCAAAAGTTTTGGGCACCCTACAATACTCGTCCCAGGAAGGATTATGGTTGAGAGTAGAGGCCGGTGGAAAACTTCACTCCATTGGCTGAATCATACTCTAGTCTTTTCCAAAAGTTGAAACAGATAAGCGTGATCGGACCAATCACTCCCCACCATATGCATCCCAATTCACATGGATTTCACACAAATGCTAGATGTGAATATCATTCAGGTGCCTCGGGGCATAGCACCGATGATTGCTGGACTCTGAAAAGATCCATTAAAGAATCATCACTGAAAAGTTGATTGTGGTGAAAAATAGCAAGGATCCTCCTAATGTGACAAACAACCCGTTGCCAGCACACAATGATGTTCATTTTGTGGGAAAGACTAGCCAAGATCAGGAATACAAGCCGGTTGTTCAACAGAAATGATAGTGGGAACAATTCAAGAAGGAACAAGACTGGAAGAAAGTCCAAGCTGAGATGTGTCGTTGATTGTGAAAGGCGCTCAGAGCTCTGAGAATGAAACTTTATTTGTTCCAAAACTCTCTTGGTTGGAAGTCCGCTCCAATGTTCCAAGACCAAGGTTGTATGTCCTTGGAGGCCACCTCATCAAGAAGATCTGTCCAAAATCAAGAAGATCTGAACGTGAGAGAAATTCTCTATATCAAAGTCAGAAGAGTCAAAAAAGGAAAGTTTCGATATATATTTTAGAATTTCTAGAAGCAAGTTTTGGGAAGGAAAGTCTGGATGCATGGAACAACGACAAAGAAAGAGAAGAGAACTGCTTAAAAAGAAAACTAAAATTTGTCCTAGATTGATTGCATTGAAGAAGAAGCTAGGCGTATGAAATAAATATATGGATTGATGTCCATGATACGTACTCTAGCCATAATCTTCAGACAAGAAAAGTCTATATGGAATTAAGATATTGATTTACTACACAACCAAGGGAGAAAATATTTTCTATATTGAAGATCTACTACCTTATGAGAGGAGGATTGGACAGAAGATTGGCACTCCTCTAAAAAGGGAAAAAGTTTGAAGTGGAAAGAAGATTGGTACTACACTCAAAAAGGAAAAGAATAAAAAAGGAGATTCAAGAAAGATGGTTCGATGCTTAATAAGGAAAAGTACTAAAAGGAGGCTTAGTACTGCTATTAAGGAGGAATATGATCTAGAAAATTTTTTGCTATACAACTGGATGCCTTAATATAAGGAAGTGTACAAGACTTATGGAAAGTCAATCAAAAGATTTAAATATGCGCACAAAAAAGGATATGCAACATTGAGTGTCAATTTCAAAGAGTGGAATAACTAGTCAAAGTCTAGAGATTAAGGAAGGAAAGCATTAATTATGGGAAGATAATCAAAAAGGAAAATGACTCAACATTAGAAGATAATAGGCTAACTCACACAATTTGTGGAAAGAATATATGAAAGAAGATTCCTCAAAATTTCTTAAAAAGGAAAAGTTATTTTCGACACAAGGTATGAAAATAATCTTCCTGTGAGAATATAGCAGCAACTACAAAGAATTCAAGGAAGAGAGTGTCAAGAAATCAAGGAGATTTATATCTCAGAGAAGTACCATATGGAGCAACGGTCAGAGATTCAAGAATACAATAAAAGGAGCTTTTTGATAATGAAGAATGTACCAGCTTCGCAGACAACTTTTCTACTCTTTCTATACCTTAGTCAAGTACTGTATTCTTAAATATGATAGATATAATACATCATATCTTCTTGTTTATCCATACCTTTCTTGTATTTTATCTTTGAGTATATTAGAGAGAAGAGAGGAGAGAAGAGAGAGATTTGGATGCTAAGTTGCAGCCTGTTTTTCTTATTGATAATTGAAAGGCTTATTTAAAGATTACAAAAGTGACTCTTACCGTTCATGAACGACCTTTACTGTTCATGAGACTGACTCTTACTATTCATGAACGACCTTTACTGTTCATGAGACTGACTCTTACTATTCATGAACGACATTTACTGTTCATGAGACTGACTCTTACTTTTGTAAAGTAAAGAACTATTTACTTTATGACTCTTTTACAAAAAATAAAATAACATTAAAGAAAAGAAAAGAAAAGAAAAGAATCTAATAATTCTTTTACTTTATCTTGTCTGCCATAGCTTTTGTCGTCTTTTGTCGTCTTCTTCTTCAGTAATCTTCTTCTCGATTATTCCAGTTGTACGTCTGGAACAATGTTATCTTCTCCTTTGCATTTTGAGCATATATGGTCTGGATATTTGTGACTGATTAGTTTGCAATATCTTGTTAATAATTCTGGAGAAATAAAATTCGTTCTTATAGCTCTTGTGGTTGTAGGTTGTTCTGGCTTCAAAAGACTTAAGACCCATTGTCTTAATTCTTCCATATCTGCTTCTCGTATCTCTCTGCAATTTGAATATATCATTGTTTGTTCTCTTGAATAATAACTCCAAATAGCATTCTGATTTAGGTAGTTGTTTGCTAGCTCATTTAGTATAGTGGATATTCCAATAATCCTTTTATTTGCATAAAAGTCTGGAATATTTATTTTTTCTATTTCTTCTTGTTCTTCTATTTTTTCTGGTACGAGCATTTCCCTTGTAAGTCCGATCTTGATAACTTGTATGATAGGCTTTATCTCTTCATATAGTATCTCTGCTGTAGCTGAATAAAATCGTATATAGAATAATGTTCCTTTAGTTATCCTTTTGTACTGCGTAAATGCTCTGTGTAATTCTGATATGGTGGCTATCTCCTGTCCTGTTTGTGTATATACGGTATCTAGTAATCCGTAATTATAACAAGTGGCTACTAGTTTTGCATTTGTATTTGATAGGGCTATTAGTTTATTGTATCCTGTTAGATAATGGGTAATATAATTCATTTGGATAATATAATTTTATACTAATCCCGGGCCTGGACCGGCCCACTTGCCAGCCTTACTTCTAAGCTATTTATACACGAAATGTCAGTTGTATATGAAGACATCCAATCTTTTGTAGATTAGGAGTACTATTTGAGCATTATCTTCTTGGAAACATTAAATGAATAGACGTTTTGAGTTGCTTTTCATAGATTGACAAGTTGAAGCTTTTTCATTGGAAATGATTGTCACATAACTCAACAGATACAAAATTGACCCAAGAACAATAAAGGTAAATAAATCTAGTCAAATAAATAATATTATATGGTTATTAAGCTACTCTTTAAGTAAATTTTCTAATTGGAGGCGCTCTTTCATAAAATAATTTTTTTTTTCAATTTTATTCTAGAATAAACATTTGAAAAAACTAAACTAAAACCGAACTTATTTGTCTATTTGTCAATGAAAGACTTAACTGAATTAACCAAAAACTAACCGAACTGGCCTATCCTTTTTATTCAAACTTTGTGGCTAGTGGTAGGTATACTATACACGTAAATAGTTGCATCCGCAACCTTCGAATTCTGAAACCCCTATGGTATCACCTATCTTAAAAATGGCATAATTTACTGATCACTTATGGCCAAAGGATCCACCTTTACCTCATCACTTCTCCACATATGTCTTCCCAAATCGAAGCCCCTGAAATTCTCCCCATCTATCTCAACATCATTTACCCTTAATAATCTGATCCGAGGAGAATTTTCAAAAAGTTTCAAGTACTTCATGCTCTCCGGAACTTCTTGAACAGCCTCACCTTCTACATCTGTCTCACAAACAATTGTCACTTATTTTACCTTTCGAATCTTAAGGAAGTTTCATCTTCACCATCAGACATACACCTCAAGAAATCAAATATTATGTAGGGGTGTTGTTTGCGACCAGACTTGCATGTAAATCTCGATCAAAGACTCTCTGAGTATATTCTGCATATATCCAGCAAGTAGAGCTCCTTGTAAGCAGGGGCGGCCCTTCCATAAAGCAAGTAATAGGAGTAGGACATACCTTGTCGATTTCTCCCATTGCCATGAAACATAAGTTCTGCATTCTTTCGTGATCGTTTTCTTCTTCAGATTCATCCTCGTCGCTCCAAGATTTGTGATTCTTTTTTTTGAGATCACAATCCATAATAGCATTAAAGCATACCTCGTCAGTTTCTCCTCTTTCCTTGAGACATATGTTTGTCATTTCTTCTTGATCATCCTCGTCGCTCCAAGTGGCGATTCTATGATTCTTCTTCTTGAAGTTAGGACATTTTAATTTCATACGTCCAGGTTTACCACATTCGTAGCAGCATACATTCTCTTGTTGTTGAACCTCATTCTTGTGGTTCTTTTGATGATTCTAGATGGATTCAGATTTTCTATTTTGCTTCTTTCTACTCTTCTTTTTTTCGGTCCTGGGTATCACGACCAAGTTTTCTCGATCTTTACCATTTTCAGATTCTTTAAGAGTTGACTTGGATTCAATTTCCTTAACTTTGATGGCGTCCCCATGGATATTTTTCAATTTGTCCCATATAACTTTAGCAGTCTCACATGTGGATATTTTCTTATATTTTTCTTCACTGATCGCACAATAGAGCATGTTGATTGTTCTAGCGTTTGTTTGCATAATATCCAATTGTTATTTTGTGTAGTCAAATATGGATGACCCTTTTACAAGCTTCTTTCCATTACTGTTGTTCGGAATAGGCCTTGGTCCATTCTAAATAACTAGTCAGGCTCGATAATCCATTGATTGAACATAAGCCTTCATTCTTTTTTTCCAATGGCTATAATATTGACTATTGAAGTACGGTGGCCTTCTTGTTGAGTAACCCTCTTGAAAGTACGATTCCAGTAATTTGATGACCTGCCATGGATCTTTCCTCACTAGCTGTTAAGCAAAAATAAAAATATGAGACTTTCTTTGATACCAATTGAAAGTACAAGGGAGGAGGGGGGAGGGTGAATTGTAGCCTTTTAAAATTTCTAGTCGACTACTCTTCAGACCTAGTCGACTAATGCGGAGACATCCGACACCAAAACTGTTAGTACTTCAACTTAAACAAGTATTACTCACAACAAACAATAAAGTTGTATAATAAAATATGAGAGCAATAAAATAAATGACACCAGAAATTTTATACCGGTTAAGAACCAATGTGGTATCCTAATCCAGTCTCTTTGGGTTGCAAGGATGTTATCTCTTGAGCTTTTTGTACTATGGGTTAAGTACAACTTGTGTGATTTTCAACGTTCACCACCAACGTTTACAGGGTTAGTTTTTACTCGCTCACCAACAACGGATAAGAGTTGGTTTTCACCCGCTCACCAACAACGACACTTTAATTTTCACTCGCTCACCAAAGAAACGAACAATGACACAACCTATAAGTATTTTTCCATTGCAGGCCAAACGGTCGCAACGGCTATTTTTTTTTAATCCCAAACTTTTTATAATTACACTTTTCCCCTATTTTCAACTATAAATACCCCATCATTATTTCATTTTTTCTTACAAAATCATCAATTTATCACAATCTCTCTCTAATTTACTTCTATAATTGCTACTATTGCTTACTTTATTATTACAATTTGTGAAACAATTGTGAAGTTGGTGAATTGAAGTCTTCAACGATAATCAATTTCCAACAACCTCCTGTTAGTGCTCCTACTTTTTCTAGACAACCTTCTAAACGGGCAGAAACATCTCTTGTTTGGTAATTTTTTACTCAACTAAGAGAAAAAATAAGGTTAAATGTAAAACTTGTGGAAAAGAGTTAGTTTTTCAATATGTTGGAAGTCGGGGGGACGAAAAGTTTGACTAGACACATATTGCTACACCCTCAAGATAAAGCTAGATATTTTCATATGAAAGCTTTGGCTGAGGGGACAAGTGCACCTAGTCAGGCTGATCTTAGTACCGGGTCAAATCAATTTCAACCGGGAATTAACACTGTTACCGGTGGCATTTTATATTATGATCCAAAAAAAGACCGGGAAGAATTGGCAAAAATGGTTACTGTTATGTGCTTACCCTATAATTTTCCTTATAACCCCCACTTTGTGCATTATATTAGAAAAGTTTATAATCCTACTTATAAAGGTCTTCCTCGCACAACCGTAAAGAGTGATATTTATAAATATAAACATGAATATGAATAATATTTGCGCTATTTATTTACTCATATAAATTGTCGTCTTGCTATTACAACTGATATTAGTAGAAGTGGTAATGACTGTGATTACCTTTTAGTATAGTATAGAAGATATACATGTATATATAGTATATCTTAAGATGTATACTATCGAATATGGCTTATATACTATGTATATATAGTATAGTATAGTATAGTATATATATACTATATATACAACTTAAGATATATAAGCTATATTCGATATACATATACATATATATCTATACTATAGTCTATACTATATATACATCTCATACTATATATAAGCTACATACATATATATATATATATATATATATACATATATATATATAAGCATATATATATATACTATACTATACTATATATACATCTTAAGATATACTATATATACATAGTATACTAGATATATATATAGTATAGTATAGTAGATATACATGTATATATAGTATATCTTAAGATGTATATATAGTATATAAATCGAATATAGCTTATATATAGTAAGATGTATATATATTATAGTATAGTATAGTATATACTATATATACAACTTAAGATATATATATATATATATATATATATATATATCTTATATATCTTATGAGATGTATATATAGTATATAAATCGAATATAGCTTATATATCTTAAGATGTATATATAGTATAGCATAGTATATATATAAGCTTATATATATATGTATAACAAGTATATCGAATATACTATGTATATATAGTATAGTGTGTGTGTGTATATATATATATATATATATATATATATATATATATATATATATCTTAAGATGTATATATATACTATAATATATATACATAGTTTATAAGTCATATTCGATAGTATACATCTTAAGATATACTATATATACATCTTACTCTATATATATATATATATAGCTTATATATCTTAAGATGTATATATATATATATATAAGCTTAAGTATATACTATACTATATATTCGATATATTCAATATATATACATATCTTAAGATGTATATATAGTAAATCGAATATAGTTTATATATCTTTATTACCATTTTTTTTCTCTAACTTCTATTAAAAAAAATTAAAATAGAAAGTATCTGTTGGGCCCGCTTAGGCCCGTTTATGCCTACTTAGGCCCGGGACCGGCCCACTTAACCCGGGACCCACTTAGGCCCGTCTGGTTGCAGGTACCTAAGGAACAATATAAAAGTAACAAGAATTTGAACTAGAAAGAGAGCTTGCTTTTTGTTAGCTATGTGTGCAGTAACATTGCAGTTGATGGACTGCCTTGCTCAACGGTCACTTCATTTCTTGCCAAGGTTGGACAAAAATGCTTCTTCAGTCCTTTGGATTTTCAAACTATTTTGGCATTCATATTCATATCACCTACAACAATAGAAAGGTATGAACAAAAATCTCTCCTTGCAAACTGGTAACATAGAAAGTAGCATAACATCGCCAAAGCTAACTTACAAGGCATAAAACATATAGATCTACTTTTCTGCAATTACACAACTACTTATCCATATATTTTCTGATAAAATATATTGTTAAATAAAGGAAAGCTAATCCAGATTCCACCCTTCTGAAAAAGTCTGCTTATATGATAAAAATATAACCAACATCTCATAATGGACGATCCACCAGCTCCCTGCATACTAGCTAACTTACAAAGACACCAATAAAGCCAAGCCAAGCAAGAATCGCACGTTAAAACAGACTGCTCAGATAATTCAGTATCACTTCAAAAAGAAACAGGCCACTGTGACATAAAATGAAGCATTCATTTGAATGAATTTAACTAAAGATGATTTCTTAAGTTCTCACCAAATTAGAAACACTTCCTGTGGACAATAGAGGGACCAATTTCATCATACTCGGCCTTTGTTATCCACATCTGCATGGGACATAGATATAAATGATGTATCACTTGAGCTTAAAAGAGTTAACAAGAAGACGATCATAGCTAGAACCAATTATTTGAGACTTAGACTTAAATAGGTTGGTTTAATTGATAAGTCAAATAAAGCAAAGAGAAACTAACTTTTTTGAAAGTACTGAGGGAAGCTAGAATTGATCCTCCTATCCAAGCGCTGTACTTCCTCTCAGGTGGTGCAACCACCTCAATCTTCGTGCTGCTTGGAGCAAGAGAAGTGATTTCTTTGCTAATACGTTGTGCTACGCCAGGAAACATAGTTGAGCCACCACTAAGCACAATGTTTGAAAATAAATCTTTCCTAATATCAATATCGCATCTCATGATTGAATTGTAGATTTTTTCATGAATTCCTGTTGCTTCCATTTCAATCAACGATGGTTGGAAGAGGACTTCAGGGCAACGGAATCTTGCTGCACCAATATTAATGACTTGTCTATCAGGAAGCTCATAGCCCTTCTCAACTGATTTTGAGCTTTTTTTTGCCTTTTCAATCTCTTGTTCAAAATCCAGTGCAACATAAGCAATCGTCTTCTTCATATGAGAACTATCAATGAAACTTGATTTAAATGGAAAACCACTCTCCGAGAGAATCTTCCATAGATACTCTGTAAGATGACGGCCACCAAGATTTAACCGCGAGATAGCATGCGGAAGTGCATGTCCCTCATATATTGGGACAGTTTGGCTTATACTAGTACCAGAGTTAAGAACAATACCTTGTCAGAGAACAACAAATAAATTAGTGACTGACTAAGACAGTAGTGAACCAGCATATGCTGGTATTCCATCTGCTGCTTACCAGTAATACGACCATTAGCATATAGAGAAAGAAGAGCCTGGATTGCGACATACATGGCTGGCACATTGAATGTCTCAAAAATGATTTGAGTCATTTTCTCTCGGTTAACCTTGGGGTTACGTGGTGCCTCAGTCAGAAGAACGGGATGCTCCTCAGGAGCAATACGGAGCACATTGTAAAATGTATGGTGCCAGATTTGCTCCATATCATCCCAGCCCCTTACGATACCATGTTCAATGGGATATTTCAGAGTCAATATACCTCTTTTAAAGTGAGCTTCATCACCAACATAGACATCTTTGTGTCCCATTCCAACCATGACGCCAGTGTGACGAGGACGACCAACTATAGTTTTGAAAACAGCCTTTGGAGAATCATCCCCAGCAAAGCCGGCCTAAAGAAACAAACGACGCACTTTTGATTCATTAGTAGGTCAGATAGAGGGCAATACAGTAAACACCATGCATGGAGCTGAAATTGCAAGCGGTTTGTTCTAACTAACCATGCACCGTCCAGTTGCGTTGTAGATAACAAGCGGTTGATCGTCCTTCCAATGAGCCATCTTGTAAGAGACTTCAAATACTTGTTCTGTAAGTATAACTTAGGTGAGACGGACATGTAAAAATACAGAGTCAAAGTGAAAATTGTTCGCAAAAGCACCTCAGTCTGTGAGGAATTTCTTCCTTAATATATAGTTTGATTCTCCTTTTTATCTCCTTTCAAGCTCAAGGTCATGAGATAGATTTTCCAATTTCTAGTATAAACCACCAGCTATGAGCACATGAACCTCCTCTCTGACTCTCTATCTTTAAAGGCAGAGGAAACAACGAGAGCAAATGAAAGAGCAATTTGAAGATATCTCATCATGCAATTAAGAAGCCCATCATATGGATTTTCAGAAATACTAATTCTCCTTCCTGCCAATGAAAAAAAGAAAAGCAAAATGCTGAAATTTAGCTAGTAGTACTTCCCAAAATAACATGTCCCATCTCTATACCAAGATATGTTAAAACACTTTTTTCCATGATACAAAGTTGGCTGCACAAATACTTAGAACCTGAAGAAAATTCACATTCATAAAGAATGGTGATGAACCTAAGACACAAAATATTAGGCTCATAGTCGCACTATATGTAACGAATGTAACGATGGCTTCCCACTAAAATGTAACGAATAATTCACCTAGCAATCAATAGTCCCATCGGTCTTTGACTTAATCTTTTATAATCACTTACAAATTGGTATACAAATTTCTAAGTAAAAATTTAACATGTGAAGACAATGTGGGTAATCTGAACAAAATTATGTTAGTGAAGACACTCATATTCCTTCATTTCGTAAGCTTGTGTCATGAAACAATCAATAGCACATTCTTATTTTTTTTAACCAATTTATGATACAGATAAATTCTATCGACCAAACCATGTAACGACATTTAACAATTGGTTCAGAACCACATGAAATCATCATATATACAAATTACAATGTGTCAAACTGAATCTAAAATCAAGACTCAGAAACCCAAAATTTAGTGAACTGCTCGTTTAGCAACCAATACCAATGCACATAAATACATGTGAATCAGAACTCAGAAGAAAATCAAATTCGAGAACGAGTTTAAGACTGAATATGATCGATCATCAAACGGAATTGAAGCTTACTTTTATGGATACGAACCCATTGCTTTGCTAGTTCAGTAACGAATTAGAAAACGTTGGAAAAATTATCCTGCCTTTACAGAAAATCAATGGTATATTTTTCTCGGTATCAAAAAAATGACCTTACATTTTCCATATATTTAGGAGAAAGAAGCTAGAATCCAAACACTCCTATGCTATTGACGCGTGTAAATGTAAATAAAAACTGAACTTTTCAATAAATCAGTATTGCTCTTGGGCTTTTGTTTTTCTTTTTATGGTTTACTTCTTTACCTTTTGAATGACAAACCAAATCTTTTATTTATGCTCCTTTATGTTTCCCTGTCAAAGAATATATTGCTTTTATTATTCTACCTCCATATTACACTTTTTAAATTTTGATCGTAAATTCGAAAATACTTCTTTAAATATTTTAAAATAGAATTAATATATTTGAAAACTATATAAAAAATAATATAAATTACAGTCAAAGAAAAACCTATTTACCTCTCAAAATCAAAACTACATCACATAAATTGGGACATAAAAAATAATACTAATTACTAGTTGTTTATTTTTCATTTACATGTTTTGATCATGGATATGAAGGATCGGTTTTATGATATATACCTCTAGTTAATACTTGAGGAGTTTTACAAATTTCACCCTCCCATTTTTAATTCTCGAAAAAGAACTCTACCAACGCATTAAAATGAAGAGCAAGTAGGAAAAGAATTGGAGAATTTGGTTAAAAGACAACATTGCCCGTCTTTTAAAAAAGTTAAAGTTGAGATTTCTACATTATAGGTTACTTATCGTAATGACCTAACCGGTCATTTTGGCTTTTAAAATCCCGTTTCCCTAAATAAAACTCTTTATATGTGCTTTTATTAATTTATGACTTGCGGGGATGGTTGGTTCGGGATTTGGAAGTGTTCGGGTTGAAATCAGAACACTTGATTTCTTAATTTGGTTTTAAAAGCCCAAGTTTGACTTCGGTCAACATTTTGAGAAAACGACCTCGAAATCGGGATTTGACGGTTCCAATAGGTTCGTATGATGATTTTGGACTTGGGCGTATGTTCGAATCGGATTTTGCACAACCTGATAGCATTTCAGCGCTTAATAGTGAAAAATCAACTATTTGAAGGCTTAATGTTCTTTAAATTTGGTTTGGAGTAGGTTTTGGGGTAATTGAGGTCCGTTTGGAATTTTGAGCCTGGGAATAGTCCGTATGGTGATTTAAGACTTGCACGCAAAATTTGGCATCATTCCGAGTAGTTTAAGTATGTTTCGGCGTGTTCAAAGTAAGTTTGAAAAATTTAAAAATTTTAAGTTGAATCAATTTGGTTTGGGGCATGATTCTTAGTTTTGATGTTGTTTTACACGTTTCGAGGGTTCGAGCGAGTCCGTTTTATGATTTCAAACTTGTTGGTATGTTCGGGCGAGCCCCCGGGGGACAAGGCTCGGACCAATTTTGGAATTTGGAGCAACAACTGAAGTTTCCAGCTTATGCTGCAGTCGCACCTGCGCTTGAGCAGTCGAGGTGCGGCATTTACCTCGTAGAAGCGGAAAGGGGAGGGCAGGCCACACGCCACAGAAGCAGGATTTTTCGGCACACCTGCGAGCGCGCAGGTGCGAGCTTTGGCGCGCAGAAGCCGACAGTTCCGAAGGTGCAAAGGTTTGGGGTGCAGATGCTGTTGCACAGAAGCGGTCCATTTGTCAGCAGGTGCGGAGCCAGGCCAAGAGGAAAATCTCGCACCTGCGAGGCTTTTTCCACAGGTGCGAAAATCACCGCAGGCAGAACCTTCATTTAAGTCGGAGTTGCATATTTTTGCCCGTTTCTCTCCATTCTTGGGCGATTTTGGAGCTTTTTGAGAAGGGATTTCAACTAGCAACTTGAAGGTAAGTTAATTCTATAAACTTTGAGTTAAATACATAGATTATGGATAGATTATAACCTGTAAATTATGAAAATCAAAGGTTAGAGTAAAAACCTAGATTTGTATAAAAATGATTTTTTAATCATGAAAATGGTTATGAAATTGGATGAAAATTGTATATTTGAGTTCTTGAGATTATGGGTAATGATTTTCTCCAAAAATTTCCGGAATCCGAGCACATGGGCCTGGGGTAAATTTTAGGAATTTACCATTTTGGATAGAATAATTTATTTAATAGTCTAATTTTAAATTTTTGAGTATGTATTAATTATTTTATATAACTTTGGATAGTTTCGGATTTTTCGGCACCGAATTGAGATTTTACGCGACATTGTGATCGAGAAGTGGGCTTTGAGACAAGGTAAGTCTCTTGCCTAACCTTGTAAGAGGGAATTTACCATATAGGTGATTTACATTAATAATTGTTGCTAATTGTGGGGGCTACATACGCACGAGGTGACGAGAGTCCGTGCGTAACTACTAATTATGCTATATTTGGGTAGTTTAGGACTCAAATCATGAATTACTTGTGATAATTGCTCCTTTTAATTAATTAAATTACTGGAATTATATTATAAATTGTTAGAGAAAATAGTAAAAGATCGAAACTTCATATACTCGAATTTTGTAAAAATTATTGAATTGTTAATAGAGATTGAATATCCTACGTGTTAATATTATAATTATTTCTCATTCCGGAGGTTCATAAGAAAATGTTCTCCTTTCTTGTGGAGCGGGCCGAACACCTCGGCAGTATAGATGCATCTATGGATCGTGACGCATGTCCCTCGGCAGTGTACGCGATACTTTAGATCGGGCCGTACGACCTCGGAAGAAATCGTGCCTAATAATAATAATTATACGATACCTTGATATTTTAATTGTTGCTTGTGAAGTTAATTGATAAATTATAAATTATTGAATTTTAAGGAATTAATTATTTCTGCTTGTTAAGAAAATTATTGTTGTTCACCTAAAAATCATGTTTAATTCAATATATTCTATTGTAATATTTTAGACCCATAGTGAGTGTCAAAGTTGACCTCTCGTCACTACTTTTTCGAGATTAGGATTAATACTTACTGGGTACACATTGTTTACGTACTCATGCTACGCTTGCTACACTTTTTGTGCAGGACCTAAGACAGGTACTATCAGAGGACCTATCGGCGCGCACCCACGTTATCCAGAGGCTTAGTGGTGAGCTGCATTTCTGAGCCGTTCTGCAGCAACTAATGTCTCTTCTTGTATTTACATTATGTCTATTTTATTTCAGACAATATTTAAAATTTTGTATAATCTACTAGATGCTCATACACTTGTGATACCAGGTTTTGGCACACATTAGTAGAATTTGTGAATTTAATTATTTTACTTGGATTTTAATTTATCTTATTTTCTCATATCTTTCTTAATTTTTGAAATTTTGAAGAGTTTGATTACTCGGATAATTTTTAAAGAAATGAATATATGTTTAAATCATTAGTTGGCTTGCCTAACTGGGATGTTGGGCGCCATCACGACCTATAGGTGAGTTTGGGCCGTGACAACATGGTATCAGAGCACTAGGTTCACGTAGGTCTCGCAAGTTATGAGCAGGCCTAATAGAGTCTTGCGGATCGGTACAGAGACGTCTTTACTTATCTTCGAGAGGCTATAGGGTGTTAGGAAAACTACCTTTCTTCATCTCCCATCGTGCAAATAATGCAGTACTAAATATCTTTCTCTTATTCTCTCATAGATGGTGAGAACGCGCTCTAATGAGATTCCAGACCAGGGAAGAGCTACTCCCCCTGTTGTTAGAGGCCGAGGGAGGGCTCCAGCCCGTGGTAGGGGACGTGGACATCCAAGAGTTGTTCCAGTTATGCCACCATTGGGTCCAGCAGAGGATCCTATTATTGAGGAACAGGGCGAGGTGCTAGTAGCAGAGCCAGCTCCGGTGGATTTCAAATCTGCACCGCGATTCCAGGAGGTCATGGGCCGTATGCTGCAGTTCATGGACACTATGACTCAGGCCGATTTATTTTCGACAGACCCAGCCACATCTCAGGTAGGCAGGGGAGCACAGACCCCTACCGCACAGGCTCATGGGAAGGCAGCTACTGTATATCAGACCTAGGATGCACTACCCATGGGTGGAGTCAAGCCAGTGGCAGCAGCTACACTTGGGCCCAGACCAGCTGCGGCCGCCGAGCCGCAGAAATTATTGGATAGATTGACTAGACTACATCCTCCTATCTTTGGGGGTGAGTGACATGAGGATCCCCAGAATTTCATTGATCGGTGCAGGGACATACTGCACAACATGCTGATATTGGAGTCTCATAGGGGTAGACTTTGCTACTTTTCAGCTAGAGGGCAGAGCCCGTAGATGGTGGAAGTCTTATCTTCTTGGCGGACCAACAGATTCTCCCCCATGACTTGGGACAGGTTCACCCGTATTTTCCTGGATAGGTATATTCTACCCTCCCAGAGGGAAGAGTTGCGGTTTCAGTTTGAGCAGTTCCAGCCGGGTCAAATATCAGTGACCGATTATGAGGCGAGGTTCTCTGAGTTATCTCGCCATGCACTTATGATACTCCCTACTAAGCCGGAGAGAGTGAAGAGGTTTGTTGCGGGTTTACATACTGGCATTCAGACGACCATGGCACGAGAGGTTGAGATGGGGACTTCTTATGAGTTGGTTGTAGAGATAGCCCGAAGGATTGAGGGTGTGCGTCAGCGCAGCCGAGAGCAGGTTATGAGGGATAAGCGATTTAGATATTCTGGAGAGTTTAGAGGTGCTCCGTCTAGGGGTAGAGGTCAGTTCATGAGAGGGCAGTCCAGCAAGCCCCCATATCCAGCACCACCGCCTCATCGGAGTGCCCAGTGCGACCTTATTTTAGTGCTATGCCAAAAAATTCTTATCGTCCACCAGCTATTCAGGGTTCTTCCAGTGGGTATTTAGGTCACTTGGGCCAAACTAGTCAGCAGCCCATTGTGCCGAGAAGTTGTTGTGAGTGCGGGGATTCCAGTCACATGTGGAGATTCTACCCTAGGCTTCGGGGTAGACCAATGTAGCAGGGTCAGCAGCCTATGATTTCCACACCAGTTGCTCCACCAGCCGTCCGACCACCCAGAGGTGGAGGGCAAGTGGGTAGGGGCCGTCCTAGAGGTGGAGGTCAGCCAGTTGGCGCTCCAGCTCGGTTCTATGCTTTTTCGGCCAGACCAGATGCAGACCAGTTGGCGCTCCAACCCAGTATTATTTCTGCTTGCGGCAAGTATGCCTCCGTATTATTTGATCTAGGATCTATGTATTCATATGTGTTATCTCTATTTGCTCATTTCGTGGGTGTTTCTCGAAAATCCTTGAGTACTCATGTTTATGTGTCCACTCTTGTGGGCGATTCTATTGTTGTAGATCAGATTTATCGATCCTGTGTTGTTACATTATGTGGTTATGAGACTAGAGCAGATCTTCTGTTGCTTGATATGACCGACTTCGAGATTATCCTAGGCATGGACTGGCTATCCCTATATCATGTCGTCCTAAATTGCCATGCTAAGACTGTTAATTTGGCAATGCCGGAATTTCCTAGGTTGGAGTGGAAGGGTTCGTCTGTCAGCGCATCTAATCATGTTATTTCCTTTCTGAAAGCTCGACATATGGCCGAGAAGGGTTGTTTGGCTTATCTAGCCTATGTTCGGGATACTACTGCAGAGACTCCGACTATTGATTCAGTGCCTGTAATTCGGGAGTTCTCCGATGTATTTCCTTCAGATCTTCCAGGCATGCCACCAGATTGTGATATTGAATTTTATATTGACTTGGCTCTAGATACCCAGTCTATATATATCCCACCGTATTGTATAGCTACAAAAGAATTGAAGGAATTGAAAGAACATCTTGAGGAGCTACTAGCCAAAGGGTTCGTCAGACCGAGTGTATCGCCTTGGGGTGCACCAGTATTATTCGTGAAGAATAAGGATGGAACGATACAAATGTGTATTGCTTATCACCAATTGAACAAAGTCACTATTAAGAACAAGTACCCGTTTCCATGTATTGATGATCTATTTGACCAGTTGAAGGGTGCTAGGGTGTTCTCCAAGATCGACTTGAGGTCGGGGTGCCATCAGTTGAAAATTCGGGATTCGGATGTTCCGAAGACTGCTTTTCGGACTAGATACGGTCATTATGAATTTCTGGTGATGTCTTTCGGGTTAACTAACGCCCCGGCGACGTTTATGGATTTGATGAACATGGTATTCAGGCCATATATTGATTTGTTTGTCATTCTCTTCATTTATGATATTTTGATTTACTCGCGCAGTAAGGAAGAGCACGAGCGCATTTCGATCTTTGCGAATACAGATAAAAAAGCAAAGGAAAAATTCAAAAGCTATGAAAGGGAAAAAGCCTTATATATATATCAAAAATTCTTTTTACAAGAGCTGAATAAACCCGATACAATTAACCACTATGTTGTCTACGCGCTTGCATCGCGGAATTGACCAGACCCAACCTATAATTTGAAAACCATTTTATGGCCATTTTGCTGGCCGATAACCATTTTGCTACCGCGAAAGTGTATTGCGGAATTGACATACCATTTTGTGGCCATTCTGCTGGCAACATATATGTTCTGCTACCATGGAATTACATCACATAATTGACATCAGGGGTTATTTTTCAAAATTTTCTAACCTGACCCCATTTTGATTAATAGCCTTTGGGGATCATTTTAAGGTAAATATCGGATGTTTTAGAGAGAAGTGAGAGTATCTTCAGATTGAGATGGTTCGTAGCTAGGAGCGGGTTGAGAAGGAAGCCAAGAGGCCTCGTGGATAGGGTGGATTTAGCGGTATTCCTTATGGGGGTCAGTTCTACCACGGTAGGGGTCGTCTTTTCAGACATCCTCAGACGGCTCACCCAGTTCACCGTGGTGCATCGTCTGGCCATGGTTCACACAGTTATCAGCAGGGCCATTCATCTCTCAGTGCTCTCCCCGCTCAAGGTTCGTCCCGTGCTCCATCGGGTCAGAGCTTGTCTATGCCAGGTCCGTCGAGGACGTACGGCCCAATCCAGAGTGTCGTGTACATTGTCGAGGGGCGTGCGGCTCGATACATAGATGCATCTATCCTGCCGAGGCGTTCGGCCCGCTCTTCAGACATTGCGGGAAAAAAAGCTATATGCTAAGTTCTCCAAATGCGAGTTTTGGCTCGATTCTGTAGCATTTTTGGGGCATATTGTATCGGGCGAGGGCATTAAAGTTGATACCAAAAAGATCGAGGCAGTTCAGAATTGGCATCGTCCCACTTCGGCGACTGAGATCAGGAGTTTCCTAGGATTAGCAGGTTATTATCGTCGGTTCGTGGATAGCTTTTCATCTATTGTAGCACCTTTGACCAAATTAACCCAGAAGGGTGATCCGTTCCGATGGTCTGATGATTGTGAGGTGAGCTTTCAGAAGCTCAAGACAGCATTGACTACAGTATTAATGTTAGTGTTACCTTCAGGTTCGGGGATGTATACAATGTATTGTGATGCTTCATGCATTGGTTTGAGTTGTGTATGAATGCAGGAGGGGCGAGTTATTGCATATGCCTCACGTCAGCTGAAACCCCACAAGAAGAATTACCCGATACATGATTTGGAGTTAGCTGCAATTTTTCACGCTCTTAAGATTTGAAGGCATTATCTTTATAGGGTGTCTTGTGAAGTTTACACTGATCATTGCAGTTTGCAGCATTTGTTCAAGCATAGGGACCTAAATTTGAGGCAGCGCAGATGGCTTGAGTTACTAAAAGATTATGATATTACTATCCTGTATCATCCGGGCAAAGCAAATGTAGTTGCAGACGCCTTGAGTAGGAAGGCAGAGAGTATGGGCAGTTTGGCTTTCATTTCAGCAGAGGAGAGGCCATTAGCTTTGGATATTCAGTCCTTGGCTAACAGACTTGTGAGGCTGGATATTTCAGAGCCCAGCCGAATTTCGTGCATGTGTTGTGGCCCAGTCTTCACTATTTGAGCAGATCAAGGCTTGCCAGTTTGATGAGCCACACTTATTGGTTCTTCGAGAAGCGGTACTATGGGGTGGTGCCAAGGAAGTTACTATTGGCACAATGGTGTTCTGTGACTTCAGGATCGTCTATGTGTTCCAAATGTGGATGGACTGAGGAAAACAATTCTAGAGGAGGCACACAGTTCTCGGTATTCTATTGTCACGACCCAAAATCCGACTAGTCGTGATGGCACCTAACCCAACCCGCTAGGTAAGCTAATTATCAACTATCCAATTCCAATGAATTTAGTAAGGCAATTAATTAAAAGAAAATATATAAAACCAATACATTTTCCCAAGAATTGGTAGTACAAATCATGAGCTTCTAAGAATAGAGTTTACAAAGCTGGTATAAAATAAATTCATCATCTATTTGAAAAGTACATAAACAGAGTTTTATGAATCTAAGCTACCATGAACAAGAGGCAGCTACAACCGGAACATAGGTACACCTTCAGATCCAGCTCCCGACGAATGCAACAACATCAGCAGCCAACATATGCACGCAAGGTGCAGAAGTGTATTATGAGTACAACCGACCCCATGTACTCAATAAGTAATAAACCTAACCTTAGGTTGAAAGTAATGACAAGCTTGTACCAAGGTCAGAGTCCAACTCCAATAATCAACAATAGTTCATAACCACATAAAGCAAGTAATGAAAGAAATAACCCAAGGAATAAATGCTCAGCTAAATCATGATTTTCAAAAATAGTTCTGCCTTTCAAGTGTATCAGTGAAAGTCCCAAGTCGTTTACCAAAGTTTCCAAAAATACGAATAAGTTTGAAAACAATAATTTTTCCCAAAAATCCTTTCAACAATGATAAGATGTTTTATTATCTTTCCAGATAGCCAGTGAAAAAATGCATCACTATGACCGTAGGCCAATATGTGTGAGAAGTCATGAATGACGTGATACCGTACAACGTGAGAAAAATACATCTCTATGTTTGTATGTCATGGGTGCATGTCAATGCAATGTATCTTAGTGATAAAACCATGTGCATACTTCTCAGAGTATCAATTCACTCAGTTCTCCCCATCACTCAGTCCTCGCAGTCACTCAGTCTTCACAGTCACTCAATCCTCCCAATCGCTCAACACTTGCACTCAGTAGGTACCTGCGCTTACCGGGGGTGTGTACAGACTCCGGAGGGGCTCCTTCAGCCCAAGCGCTATAATCTGCACGGATAACTCATGTGCTATAGTATCAACATCAGGATCCGCACGGACAACTCACGTGCAATAATAAGCCAATCTGGTGCGGTCCGATCCTATAATAATAAAGTATATAAAGATAATATGGCCTGCTGCAGCGTGCAACCCGATCCCATAATTATCCTCACAATATGGCCCTCGGCCTCACTCAGTCATCAATCTCTCTAGTCTCTCAGGCTCACAATGTCATGAAACTAGACCAAAATGATGATATGATGAATCAATAAATAGCAACAGAGACTGAGAGATGATATGAAATGAATGAACATGACTGAGTATGAAATTTCATTTTAAACAAATAATTCAACAATAATATGACCTCTGTGGGTCTCAATAATACTGGCACATAGCCTCAGTATGATTTTTAATATGATTCTCAGCTCAATTTCTTTAACACATAAAACTACATAGAAAATGCCAAGATTATTTGACTACAAAATTTCACGGAACCAATTACTTCACAATTTCTATAGTGCACGCCCACACGCCCGTCACCTAGCATGTGCGTCACCTCCAAGTAATTCATATAATATGTATATTCAGGATTCATACCTTCGTCTTCAAGATTAGAAGAGTTACTTATCTCGAACAAGACAAATCTAATGTCGAGCAAGCAAAACAATGTTCCAGAAATTCCATTCTGCACGTATCAACTTCTGAACATCTCGAATCTAGCCACAATTAATTCGATTAAGTCAATACCAATTGTTGTAATTAATTCTATAAATAAATACTAATTTTCTAATAAAAATCCGAAATTAACTCAAAAATCGCCTGTGGGCCCACGTCTCGGAACCCGACAAAAGTTACAAAATATGAACGCCCATTCAACCACGAGTCCAACCACACCAATTTTATCAAATTCCGACATCAACTCAACCCTCAAATCTTCAAATTAAAGTCTATAAAAGTTTTTACTATTTTCAACCCAAAACACTAATATGTTGATAAAAACAACAATAGATTCGTATAATTTAACCAAAATCGAGTTAGAATCACTTACCCCAATCCTTACGGTAAAAATCGCCTAAAAACCGCTTCAATCCGAGCTCCACAGCTCCAAATGTGTTAAAATGGCCGAAACCTCAAAATATAGCTTCTGTCCAAGCATTTACTCTTCGCGATCGCGGAAAATGCTTCGTGATCGCGAAGCACAAAACTTTCCAGCCCAAACTTTGCCCTTCGCGATCGCAAAGAACAAACTCCCCAACTCTTCCAGATAGCCTTTAGTATAATAGTCATAACTTTTTTGTACAAAACTCCAAATGACAAATGGTTTGACTTTCTGAAAACTAGATATCAAGGGCTACAACTTTCATTTTTGGATCTTCTCCAAATTCCTTATATTGTGAGATATAAGCTTCCAAAATCGGGTTAGTGCAGCAGAGATTTTTTTCTATGCAATCGCGAAAAAGCTTCCGCGGTCGCGATTCACAAGGCCCCAAACTGTTGTTTTCTCTTCACGAATATGACCAAATGTTCACGAACGTGATGCACACCTCTGTAGATAGAAACCAACAATTAAAAATGCCCTAGAAATGGTCCGAAACCACTCCGAAACTCACCCGAGCCCCTCAGGACCTCAACAAAATATACCAACAAGTCCTAAAACATCATACAAACTTAGTTGAAGCCTCAAATCACATCAAACAATGCTAAAACCACGAATCATGCCCCAATTCAAGCTTAATGAAACTAAAAAATTCCAACTTCTACATTCGATGCCGAAACCTATCGAATCAAGTTCGATTGACCTCATATTTTGCACACAAGTCATAAATAACATAACGAAGATATTCCAATTTTCAAAATCGGATTCCGAGCCCGATATCAAAAAGTCAACTCCCCCGTCAAACTTCCCAAAAATTCAACTTTTGCCATTTCAAGCCTAATTCCACTACGGACCTCCAAATAATTTTTCGGACACGCTCCTAAGTCCAAAATCACCATACAGAGCTATTGTAATCATCAGAATTTAATTCTGAGGTCGTTTATACATAAGTGAATATCCGCTCAACTTTTCCAACTTAAGTTTTTAATTATGAGACTAAGTGTCTCATTTCACTCCGAAATCTTTCCGGACCCGAACCACCTAACCCGATAAGCCATAAATCAATTGTAAGGCATAACTTGAGCAGTAAATGGAGGCACGGGGGTAATACTCAAAACGACCGGCCGGGTCATTACATTCTCCCATTTAAACATACGTTCGTCCTCGAACGTGTCAAGAGTTTTTTCCAAGCCATCAAATAACTATTCCATATTACCACGCACATACCCGGGGGGGATCCCACGCCACCCTATTCCATATAGGTCTGACATCACAACACAATTGAAGATCATTACTTTAACCTTAGTCCGTAAAATCCTTGGAATTCAATTTCCAATATTCTGAATTTCTTACAAGACTCGAATCTCATATTTACATGCTGTATAAGTCTGAACAAGCTGCATCGAGCCATAACCATAACCACAGATATAATAACATAACATACTACACCACTTGCATGCTCGTAGCACCATTCCCGATCATAGTAACTACTCCAAAACCAACCTGGTACTGATAATAAACCCCATATCAAACAAAACCTCATTCCAAAACCTTTGTACACTGCTGATAATGAAAGAAACACACGGAAATCTCATGACCCCTTATCAGATCAACAAGTCATGGAGCTCTCTCGCCCCAACTATAACCATAGTCACTTTCTAAGCCGACTTTCAATATTATACTCCCAAATATACCGTAATCAAACCGGATAGTACCCATTCTAGGTGCAATGACCTTATATTATTAAACACAACTATCCCACAGACACACCATATAAATATAACTCCAGCCACCACTGCGCAATCCGTGTACCCAAATATGGGAGATGTCTCAAGGAAGAGAACCATATTGCAAGTTCAACAAGCACCACCACAACCACAATGTTACAACCAACTCCTCAAATTTCGTGAAGAGGATAACCATAGGCGCATGTGCATAATTGTAGAGGAAGAAAATTAATGAATCGGGTAAATTATCATAGAAAGAAAATTCCCACACGCGGCACAGACAACTTACGTGCCAATAATATGAATCATCTGGCATGGTCACAGGCCTCCAGTCCCCGCATATCATACAAGAGTAATTAACCAAGTATACTTGTATATGATAATGAAATAAGATTCTCATACTCCTGGACTGGTATAAATAACATGTCATAGTGTAAGCATGTGCAAAGTCTGCTATCACACTTCAAATCGATAATTTAACGCAGAAATAATAATGAACCCATTTATTCAGGGAATTAGCCTCTTTGTAACCTCAAGTGTAGCCCAGATATTTCTCAACAAAGGTAAGAATACGAGAAATGTTATAACTTTATGCTTAAAAATCAGCTCTAGGCATATCATAGCCTAAGCATTCTTTCGAGTATAAATACTTGCCCCGATGCCCGCACATTAGCCCAAATCTCATATATATGCACACTTATAGCACGTAGCTATCACAGATAATTAATGCAACTAGAGCCTCCACTGAATTTTAAATAAAATACTCACCTCAAATAGGCCACAACTCGAAATAATATGATTCTGAGAACTCCCAGTCTCCAATTTCATCGAGCACATGAATCACCGTAACTGATCCCAACTCCATCACTAGAATGACTAACACATCTTTCGTGCACGATTATCCCACGAGGAATACTTCTATATCTCCCGTGCCACATAGCAATAATTTGAATATCAGTAGTCTATCAACTAGGTGAGTACTGCAATACCGATGAACATCCGTAAGTCAAAACACAACGCGCCTTCTGAAATGCGCACCCTTCTCAGGAATTACCGAGCAGTTATAACATTCATCGAAATATCTAAAACTGACCATGCTGTCCAACATTCGTTACCTTCTCTTCAAGACTAAACGGTCACCTTGTACATGTAAATCCTAATCCCGCACAACACACCACATCTATTATGCCATCATGTGACAAGCACAAGAATCCCATTATCAAATCTGAGTCACCAAAAAATTACATACCTGGTTAGTTAGAAACCTTCATCTTGCTTCCTTCGAGGAGGAAATCACAATACACAACACGTTTCCCACACCAGTAGAAAATATCCGGTTCAAACCATGGTAGAAACCATCAAGAATACTTTGAAATCCATCTGCACATAACCAAGCTATTAGAACTAAATTCCTCTAAATCGACCAAATCACGTAGGTCACCAAAAACCAAGAATATTGCCACTAAAACATCTGTAGAGTCTCACCACATCATAATTACCCCTATAAATACCACAACCGAAACACCCACTCTGAAAATACCTTATTTGAGTCTAAGGCCATTTCATTCACCTTTCTAATAATGAAATATAAAATCCATAATGATATACAAAAAAATGCCACAAGTCTCGATGCCATCCAACTTAAATCTCAGATTTTAGCCATAAACAAATCCGCCAAAAATTCTCAATTGTTACATATTAATCTTGAATCCATTAGAAATTTCTCGAGAGTCATCCACTCTGCTCAAATATCAATTGCACCACAAAAATGGGCCGAAAGACACATGCCCCATTAGCATAACAACACCCAAAGAAGTACCCCTGCCTTAACACTACCAATCAAATTCATACTCCGTGCGCACTGCATCTTTCACAAATAACAACTCACTCATTCCATGATTTTTATATATTCATAAGTGCATTATAACCCGTATCCAGGAATTTCCTTATTCGAATCATCCTCGATCTCAACCTCTGCAAGTCATAACTAACCCACAAGTATGCCTCAGCCCAAAATTAAACCTTTACATCTAACCATGAAATTGAATTGTCAATAGCAGGCTCCCCCACTTGGCTCAAAGCCATAGATTAAAACAATTGATAACTCATAATACCCATACTCTATTACTGCCTTAATATCGCAGTCAGTTCAACGAAAATTCTTCTTAGGCCCATGCAACACCAACCATAAAATACCTCAATCATCCGCTAATCTTGCATTCATTCTCTTGACAGTCAAGTCAACTTTCTCAACTAGATTCAAATTCAAATCTCAACACATATAAGCCGCTGGTAGAAAAGAAACTCTCCAATCAACATTATAAGAAACACACCTACTTAGCCTCAAATTGGCATCTTGTTATACCCTTTCGCATCCACAATTACTACGCAATCACTTAATCTTCCTGAGTCGAAACTCATTAACAAGACATGAAAATTTAATTCTCTCCATAATTAAACTGCATGACAGATCCTTCAACAAACTCACAATTCGAGACTGTACGTCACATCAAACGAAAATAAAGCACCCAATGGACCTCTTTACATTCCAAGGAAACATTTCCCGTCACATTCAATCCATCTTAATACATCCCGCACATCATCCCTGAAATCACAAGCCAGCGATACACAGCTGATACCGAGCGCTCACATTGCGCACACAAATGCATGGAAGGAATTCGTAGAGTTATAGTTCAAGCTGAATCAATTCCGCACGATAAGGGAAAAAGAAGGAAAATTATCCTAAATACCCTATAGCCTCTCGAAGATAAGTGTGCACGTCATCATATCGATCCGCAAGACTTAGACACTTGCTCATGACTCGTAGAACCTATGAACCTAGATCTCTGATACCGCCTAGTCATGACCCAAAATCCGACTAGTCATGATGGCACCTAACCCAACCTGCTAGGTAAGCCAATTATCAACTATCCAATTCCAATGAATTTAGTAAGGCAATTAATTAAAAGAAAATATATGAAACCAATATATTTCTCCAAGAACTGGTAGTACAAATTATGAGCTTCTAAGAATAGAGTTTACAAAGCTGGTATGAAATAAATACATCATTTGTTTGAAAAGTACATAAACAGAGTTTTATGAATCTAAGGCTACCATGAACAAGAGGCATCTACAACCGGAACACAGGTACACCTTCAGATCCAGCTCCCAACGAACGCAGCAACATCAGCAACCAGCATCTACACGCAAGGTACAGAAGTATAGTATAAGTACAACCGACCCCATGTACTCAATAAGTAACAAACCTAACCTTAGGTTGAAAGTAGTGACGAGCTTGTACCAAGGTTAGAGTTCAACACCAATAACCAACAACAGTTCATAACAACATAAAGCATGTAATGAAAGAAGTAACCCAAGGAATAAATGCTCAGCTAAATCATGATTTTCAAAAATAGTTCTGCCTTTCAAGTGTATCAGTGAAAGTCCCAAGTCATTTACCGAAGTTTCCAAAAATACGAATAAGTTTGAAAACAGTAATTTTTCCCAAAAATCCTTTCAACAATGATAAGATATTTTATTCTCTTTCCAGATAGCCAGTGAAAAAATGCATCACTATGCCCGTAGGCCAATATGTGTGAGAAGTCATGAATGACGTGATACCGTACAGCGTGAGAAAAATACATCTCTATATATGTATGTCATGGGTGCATGTCAATGCAATGTATCTTAGTGATAAAACCATGTGCATACTTCTCAGAGTATCAATTAACTCAGTCCTCCCCATCACTCAGTCCTCCCCATCACTCAGTCCTCACAGTCACTCAATCTTCCCAATCGCTCATCACTCGTACTCGGCACCCGGCACTCGCACTTAGTAGGTACCTGCGCTCACTGGGGTGTGCACAGACTCCGGAGGGGCTCCTTCATTCCAAGTGTTATAATCTGCATGAACAACTCATATGCTATAGTATCAATATCTGGATCCGCACGGACAACTCACGTGCTATAATAAGCCAATCTGGCCTGCTGCGGCGTGCATCCCGATCCCATTATAATAAAGTATATAAAGCCAATCTGGCTTGCTGCGGCGTGCAACCCGATCCCATAATTATCCTCACAATCAGGCCATCGACCTCACTCAGTCATCAATCTCTCCAGTCTCTCGGGCTCACAATGTCATGAAACTAGCCCAAAATGATGATATGATGAATCAATAAATTGCAACAGAGACTGAGAGATGACATGAAATGAATGAACATGATTGAGTATGAAATTTTATTTTAAACAAATAATTCAACAGCAATATGACCTCTGTGGGTATCAATAATACTGGCACATAGCCTCAGCGTAATTTTTAATATGATTCTCAGCTCAATTTCTATAACACATAAAATCACATAGAAAATGCCAAGATTATTTGACTACAAAATTTCACAGAACCAATTACGTCATAATTTCTATAGTGCACGCCCACACGCCTGTCACCTAGCATGTGCGTCACCTCCAAACAATTCACATAATACGTATATTCGGGATTCATACACTTAGCTCCAAGATTAGAAGAGTTACTTACCTCGAACAAGATGAATCCAATGTCGAGCAAGCTAAACAATGCTCCAGAAATCCCATTATGCACGTATCAACTTCTGAACGGCTCGAATCTAGCCACAATTAATTCGATTCAGTCAATACCAATTATTGCAATTAATTCCATAAAGAAATACTAATTTTCCAATAAAACCCCAAAATTAACTCAAAAGGCACGTGTGGGGCCCACGTCTCGGAACCCGATAAAAGTTATAAAATATGAACGCTCATTCAACCACGAGTCCAACCATACCAATTTTATCAGATTCCTATATCAACTCGACCCTCAAATCTTCAAATTAAAGTCTATGAAATATTCTACTATTTTCAACCCAAAACACTAATATGTTTATAAATACAATAATAGATTCGTACAATTTAACCAAAACCGAGTTAGAATTACTTACCCCAATCCATATGGTGAAAATCGCCTCAAACATCGTTTCAATCCGAGCTCCATAGCTCCAAATGTGTTAAAATGGCCGAAACCTCAAAATATAGCTTCTGTCTAGGCATTTACTCTTCGCGATCGTGGAAAATGCTTCACGATCATGAAGCACAAATATTTCCAGCCCAAAATTTGCCCTTCGCGATCGCGAAGAACAATTTCCCCAACTCTTCCAGATAGCCTCTAGTCTAATGGTCATAACATTTTGTACAAAATCCCAAATTACAAATGGTTTGACTTTTTGAAAATTAGATATCAAGGGCTACAACTTTCATTTTTGGATTATCTCCAAATTCCTTTCAGATTTCGAGATATAAGTTTCCAAAGTCGGGTTAGTGTAGCAGAGATTTTGTTCTACGCGATCGCGAAAGAGCTTCCGCAATCGCGATTCACAAGGCCCCAAACTGCTGTTTGCTCTTCGCGAACACGTCCAAATGTTCATGATCGCGATGCACACCTCTGTAGACAAAAACCAGCAATTAAAAATGGCCTAGAAATGGTCCGAAACCACCCCAAAACTTACCCGAGCCCCTCGGGACCTCAACCAAATATACCAGCAAATCCTGAAATATCATACGAACTTAGTCGAAGCCTCAAATCACATCAAACAATGCTAAAATCACAAATCATGCCACAATTCAAGCTTAATGAAACAAAGAAATTCCAACCTCTATATTCGATGCAGAAACCTATCGAATCAAGTCTAGATGACCTCAAATTTTGCACACAAGTCATAAATGGCATAACAAAGCTATTCCAATTTCCAGAATCGGATTCCGACCCCGATATCAAAAAGTCAACTCCCCGGTCAAACTTCTCAAAAATTCAACTTTTGCCATTTCAAGCCTAATTTCACTACGGACCTCCAAATAATTTTCTGGACACGCTCATAAGTCCAAAATCACCATACAGAGCTATTGGAATTATCAGAATTCAATTCCGAGGTCTTTTACATATAAGTGAATATCCGATCAACTTTGCCAACTTAAGTTTTTAATTATGAGACTAAGTGTCTCATTTCACTCCGAAATCTTTCCGGACCCGAACCAACTAACACGATAAGTCATAAATCAACTGCAAGGCATAAAATGAGCAGTAAATGGGGGAACGGGGTTGTAATACTCAACACTACAGGCCGGGTCGTTACATCTATTAATCCAAGTGCTACGAAGATGTATCGTGACTTGAGGCAGCATTATTGGAGGCGAAGGATGAAAAAGGACATAGTTGAGTATGTAGCTAGGTGTCTAAATTGCCAGCAAGTTAAATATGAGCACCATAGGCAATGTGGCCTACTTCAGCAGTTGACTATACCATAGTGAAAATGGGAACGCATTACTGTGGACTTTGTAATTGGGTTGTCGCGGACCTTGCGGAAGTTAGATGCAGTTTGGGTCATTATTGACAGGTTGACCATGTCGGCACACTTTATTTTGGTGGTGACTACGTATAATTCAGAGAGGTTAGCCCAGATTTATATACAAGAGATAGTTCGGTTGCACGGTGTGCCAATTTCCATCATATCATATAGAGGCCCTCAGTTTACTTCACATTTTTGGAGATCAGTACAGAGTGAGTTGGGGACCCGTGTAGAGCTCAGTACAGCCTTTCATCCGCAGACCGACGGGCAGTCAGAGCGGACAGATCAGATTTTGGGGGATATGCTCAGGGCATGTGTGATTGTCTTTGGAGGTTAGTGGGATCGTTTCTTGCCTTTGGCCGAGTTTTCTTATAACAACAGTTACCAATCCAGCATCGAGATGGTTCCATTTGAGGCTTTATATGGTCGGTGATGTCGTTCGCCAATCAGATGGTTTGATCCTGGTGGGACTAAGTTACATGGTATTGATTTGGTAAAGGATTCCTTGGAAAAGGTAAAATTAATTCAGGAGCAACTTCGTACAGCACAGTCCAGGCAGAAAAGTTACGCGGATCAGAAAGCGCATGATTTATCGTTTAAGGTGGGTAAAAAAGTTCTCTTGAAGGTTTCGCCTATGAAGGGAATCATGAGATTTGGGAAGAAGGGCAAGTTGAGCCCAAGGTTTATAGGCCCATTTGAGGTGTTGAGACGAGTTGGGGAGGTTGCTTATGAGCTAAGAGGGAAACATGTTAGCTCATAGGTCGGTATGATACCTCCAAAGCATAGATACATGGAAAACCGGATGAACTCCTGATAGACTTGGAGGCAAGGCAAGCTCATAAGCAACCTCCCCAACTTGTCTCAACATCTCAAATGGGCCTATAAACTTTGGGCTCAATTTGCCCTTCTTCCCAAATCTCATGATTCCCTTCATCGGCAAAACCTTCAAGAGAACTTTTTCACCCACCATAAACGATAAATAACGCACTTTCTGATCCGCGTAACTTTTCTACCTGGACTGTGCTGTACGAAGTTGCTCCTGAATTAATTTTACTTTTTCCAAGGCATCCTTTACCAAATCAATACCATGTAGCTTAGCCTCACCGGGCTCAAACCATCCGATGGGCGAATGACATCGCCGACCATATAAAGCCTCAAATAGAGCCATCTCGATGCTGGATTGGTAACTGTTGTTATAAGCAAACTCAACCAAAGTCAAGAAATGATCCCACTGACCTCCAAATTCAATCACACATGCCCTGAGCATATCCTCCATAATATGAACTATCCGCTCTGATTGCCCATCGGTCTACGGATGAAAGGCTGTGTTGAGCTCTACATGGGTCCCCAATTCACTCTGTACTGATCTCTAGAAATGTGAAGTAAATTGAGGACCTCTATCTGATATGATGGAAATTGGCACACCGTGCAATCGAACTATCTCCTGAATATAAATCTGAGCCAACCTCTCCGAAGTACACGTAGTCACAACCGGAATAAAGTGTGCCGACTTGGTCAACCTGTCGACAATGACCCAAACTGCATCAAACTTCCGCAAGGTCCACGACAACCCAACTACAAAGTCCATAGTAATGCATTCCCATTTCCACTCTAGTATAGTCATCTGCTGAAGTAGGCCACCTGGCCTATGGTGCTCATATTTAACTTGATGACAATTTATACACCTAGCTACATACTCAACTATGTCCTTTTTCATCCTCTGCCACCAATAATGATGCCTCAAGTCACGATACATCTTCGTAGCACCTGGATGAATAGAATACCAAGAATCGTGTTCCTCCTCTATAATCAGTTTCCTCAGTCAATCCACATTAGGAACACATAAACGATCCTAGAGTCGCAAAACACCATCTGTGCCAATAGTAACTTCCTTGGCACCACCTCGCAGTACCATTTTTCGAAGAACCATTAAGTATGGATCATCAAACTAGTGAGCCTTGATCTACTCAAATAGTGAAGACTAGGCCATAACACACGCAAGAACTCGATTGGGCTCTGAAATAACCAGCCTCACAAGTTTGTTAGCCAAGGACTGAATATCCAAAGCTAATGGCCTCTCCTCTGCTGAAATGAAAGCCAAACTACCCATACTCTCCGCCTTTCTACTCTAGGCGTCTGCAACTACATTTGCTTTCCCCGGATGATACAAGATAGTAATATCATATTCTTTTAGTAACTCAAGCCATGTGCGCTACCTCAAATTTAGGTCCCTTTGCTTGAACAAATGCTGTAAACTGTGATGATCAGTGTAGACTTCACAAGACACCCCATAAAGATAATGCCTCAAAATCTTAAGAGCATAAACGATTGCAGCTAACTCCAAATCATGTACCTGGTAATTCTTCTCGTGGGGTTTCAGCTGACGTGAAGCATATGCAATAACTCGCCCCTCCTGTATTAATACACAATCCAAACCAACGCGTGAAGCATCACAATACACCGTATACATCGCCGGACCGAAAGGCAACATTAACACCGGTGCTATAGTCAATGTTGTCTTGAGCTTCTGAAAGCTCACCTCACAATCATCGGACCATCAGAACGGAGTACCCTTCTGGGTTAATTTGGTCAAAGGTACTGCAATAGATGAAAATCCCTCCACAAACCGACGATAATAACCTGCTAAACCTTGGAAACTCCTGATCTCAGTCGCTGTAGTGGGATGATGCCAATTTTGAACTGCATCCATCATTTTAGGATCAACTTTAATGTCCTCTCCCGATACAATATGTCCCAAGAAAGCTACAGAATTTAGCCAAAACTTACATTTGAAGAACTTAGCATATAGATTTTGTTCCCGCAGTGTCTGAAATACCACTCTCATATGCTGCTCGTGTTGTTCCTAACTGCGCGAGTAAATCAAAATATCATCAATGAAGACAATGACAAACGAATCAATATATGGACTGAATACCATGATCATCAAATCTATAAACGCCGCTGGGGCATTAGTTAACCCGAAAGACATCACCATAAAATTAATAATGACCGTATCTAATCTAGAAAGTATTTTTCGGAACATCCGAATCCCGAATCTTCAACTGATGGTACCCCAACCAGAAGTCGATCTTAGAAAATGCCCTAGCACCCTGCAACTGATCAAATAGATCATCAATACGTGGCAATGGGTACTTGTTCTTAATAGTGACTTTTTTCAATTTACGATAATCAATACACATTCGCATCGTTCCATCCTTCTTTTTCACGAATAATACCGGCGCACCCCAAGGTGATACACTTGGTCTGACGAACCCTTTGGCTAGTAATTCCTATAGTTGTTCTTTCAATTCCTTCAATTATTTCGGAGCCATGCGATATGGTGGGATATATATAGGCCGGGTATCTGGAGCCAAGTCAATACAAAAAATCAATATCACGATCTAGTGGCATGCCTGGAAGATCTGAAGGAAATACATCGGAGAACTCCCGAACCATAGGGACTGAATCAATAGTCTGAGTCTCTGCAGTAGTATCCCGAACATAGACTAGATAAGCCAAACAACCCTTCTCGACCATATGTCGAGCTCTTTGAAAGGAAATAACATGATTAGATGCGCTGACAAACGAACCCTTCCACTCCAACCTAGGAAATTCTGGCACTTCCAAAGTAACATTCTTAGCATGGCAATTTAGGACGACATGATATGGGGATAGCCATGCCCAGGATAATCTCGAAGTCAGTCATATCAAGCAATAAAAGATCTGCTCTAGTCTCATAACCACAGAATGTAACAACACAGGACCGATAGATCTGATTCACAATAACAGAATCGCCCACAGGAGTGGACACATAAACAAGAGTACTCAAGGACTCTCGAGAAACACCTAGGAAATGAGCAAATAGAGAGGACATATATGAATACGTAGATCCTGGATCAAATAATATGGAGGCATCTTTGCCTCAAACATAAATAATACTTGTAATCACTGCATATGAGGTCTCTGCATCTGGTCTGGACAAAAAAGCATAGAACCGAGCTAGAGTGCCAACTGGCTGGCCTCCACCTCTAGGACGACCCCTACCCACCTGCCCTCCAACTCTAGGTGGTCGGATGGCTAGTGGAGCAACTGGTGCGGTAATCATAGGTTGCTGACCTTGCTGCACTGGTCTACCCTGAAGCCTGGGGCAGAATCTTCGCATGTGACTGGGATTCCTGCACTCGTAACAACTTTTCGGTGCGATGGGCTGCTGACTAGAAGTCTGACCCTGGGGACCTGAATACCCACTGGAAGAACCCTGAATAGCTGGTGGGCGATAAAAACTCTCTGGCATAACACTGAAATAAGGTCGCACTGGGGCAGCTCGAGGAGGTGATAGTGCTTGATATGGGGGCCTGCTGGACTGCCCTCTCATGAACTAGCCTCTACCCCCAGACGGAGCACTTATGAACTCTCTAGAATATCTAAATCGCTTATCCCTCATAACCTGTTCTCGGCTGCACTAACACACACCCTCAATTCTCCGGGCTATCTCCATAACCAACTCATAAGAAGTCCCCATCTCAACCTCTCGGGCCATAGTGGCCTGAATGCCAGTATGTAAACCCGCAACAAACCTCTGTACATGGCGTGATAACTCAGAGAACCTCGCTTCATAATCGGTCACTGACATCTGACCTTGCTGAAGCTTCTCAACCTGGAACCGCAACTCTTCCCTCCGGGAGGGTGGAATGTACCTATCCAAGAAAATACTGGTGAACCTTTCCCAAGTCATGGGAGGAGAATCTGCTAGTCTGCCAAGAAGATAAGATTTTTACCATCTACGGGCCCTACCCTCCAGCTGGAAAGTAGCAACGTCTACCCCGTGAGACTCTAATACCCTCATGTTGTGCAGTTTGTACCTGCACCGATCAATGAAATCCTGGGGATCCTCACGTCGCTCACCCTCAAAGACAGGAGGATGTAGTCTGGTCCATCTGTCCAATAATTTCTGTTGCTCGGCGGCCACAGCTGGTCTGGGCTCAGGTGTAGCTGATGCCACTGGCTGGACTCAACCCATGGGTAGTGCACCTTAGGTCTGATATACAACAACTGCCTGTCTATGAGCCTGTGCGGTAGGGGTTTGTGCTCCCCCGCTCACCTGAGATATGGTCAGGTCTGCCGGAAATAAATCGGCCTAAGTCATAGTGTCCATTAACCGCAGCATACGGCCCATGACCTCCTGGAATCTCGGTGCAGACGTGAAATCCACCGGAGTTGGCTCTGCTGTGGGCACCTCGCCATGTTCCTTAATAATAGGATCCTCTGCTGGACCCACTAGTGGCACAACTGGAGCAACCCTGGGATGTCCTCATCCCCTACCACGGGTTGGAGCCCTCCCTCGGCCTCTGACTCGGCCTCTAACAACAGGGGGAGTAGCTCTTCCCTAGTTTGGAACCTCATTAGAGTGCGTTTTCACCATTTGTGAGAGAATAAGAGAAAGATATTTAGTAATACATTATTTGCACGATGGAAGATGAAGAAAGATAGTTTTCCTAACACCCTATAGCCTCTCGAAAATAAGTACAAACGTCCCTGTACCAATCCGCAAGACTCTATTAGGCATGCGCATAACTCGTGAGACCTACGTGAACCTATTGCTCTGATACCATGTTTTCACGACCCAAATTCACCTAGCTAGGCAAGCCAACTAATAATTTAAATATATATTCATTTCTTTAAAATTTATTCAAATAATAAAACTCGGAGTACTTGCAAAAATTAAGACAATGTGAGAAATAAGATAAATTAAAACCCAAGTAAAATAATTAAATCCAAAAATTCTACTAGTGTGTGCCAAGACCTGGTGTCACAAGTGTATGAGCATCTAGTAGATTATACAAAATTCTCAATACTATCTTAAATAAAATAGACAGAATACAAATACAGGAAGAGGCACTAGTTGCTGCAGAACGGCTCAGAAAGGCAGCTCACCACTAAGCCTCTGGATAACATGGATGCGCGCCGATAGGTCCTTCGATAGTACCTGTCTTAGGTCCTGCACAAAAAGTATAGCAAGCATAGCATGAGTACGTAAACAACGCATACCCAGTAAGTATCAAGCCTAATCTCGAAGAAGTAGTGACGAGAGATCGACTTTGACACTCACTATGGGTCAATAATATTACAATAGAAATATTTAATTAAACATGATTTTTAGATGAACAACAATAAATTTCTAAACAGGCAGAAATAATTAATTCCTTACATTCCAATAATTTCCAATTTATCAATTAACTTCACAAGCGGCAATTAAAGCGTCAAGGTATCGTGTAATTATTATTATTGGGCACGAATTCTGCCGAGGTCGTACTACCCGATTCAGAGTGTCATGTACACTGCCAAGGGACGTGCGGCACAATCCATAGATGCATCTACACTGTCGAGGTATTCGGCCCGCTCCACAAGAAAGGAGGACATTTTCTTATGAAACTCCGGAATGGGATATATATATATATATATATATATATATATATATATATATATATATATATATATATATATATAAAAGCAATTTTGAGATTTAACGCAGGAGGATGTACAAATTTCTACAACAGTCAAATATTCTGAACAAAATTTCAAGTATGTGAGATTTCAATCTTTTACCATTTCCTCTAACAATTTGCAACATAATTATATTGCTTTAGTTAAATAAGGATACAATTCTCTCGTCACCTCGTGCGTACGTAGCCCCCACAATTAGCAATAATTATTAATTTAAATCATCTATGGGGTACATTTTCTCTTACAAGGTTAGACAAGAAACTTACCTTGTCTCAAAGCCCACTTCCCGATCACAACGTTGCGTAAAACTCCCAATTCGATGCCGAAAAATCCAAAACTATCCAAATATTATATAAAATAATTAATACGTATTCGAAAGTTCGGAATTAGACTATTGTAACGACCCGGCCGGTCGTTTTGAGAGTTATATCCCTGATCCCTTATTTACTATTTTTTCATACCTTTTTCTGCTTATGTGACTTGCCGGGAGGTTTTATTTTTGGTTTCTGAGTGATTTGGGACACTTAGTCCCTAAAACGAGAGCTTAAGTCTTAGAATTTTGACCATGGTTGGAACTGTGTGAAGACGACTCCGGAATGGAGTTTTGTCAGTTCCGTTAGCTCCATTATCTCCGTTAGGTGACTTTGGACTTAGGGGCATGTCCGGATTGTGTTTTGGAGGTCCGTAGCTTATTTAGGCTTGAATTGGCGAAAGTCAAATTTTTGGAGTTTTGGACCGGTAGTTGAAATTTTGATATCGGGGTCAGAATCCGATTCCGGAAGTTGGAGTAGGTTTGTAATATCGAATATGACTTGCGTGCATAATTTAAGGTCATTAGGATGTGGTTTGATAGGAATTTGAAGTTTCAAGTTCTTTAAGTTTGATTTGGAGAGTGATTCATGATTTTTGCGTTAGTTGATGTGATTTGAGGGCTCGATTGAGTTCGTATGGTGTTTTAGGATTGGTTGGTATGTTTGGTTGAGGTCCCAGGGGCCTTGGGTGAGTTTCGAGTGCTTAACGGATCAAAATTTGGATTTGTGTTGCTGCTGAAGTCTTCAGGCATCTGTTATTTTCGCACCTGCGGTCGAGAGACCGCAGGTGCAGAATCGCACGTACGGAGAGGCAAGCGCAGAAGCGGGAAAATGAGGAGTGCTAGGGTTCGCAGGTGCGAGGTGAATTCCGCATCTGTGATGCCCGCAGATGCGTTAGGGTCCTCGCCGGTGCGCAATGTCCGCAAAAGTAGAAGGGATTTCCGCAGGCACTCACGCGCAGGTGCGGCCCTTTCATCGCAGGTGCGGAGGCAGATGAGGTAAGTGATTTGCTCTGATGCACACATTTTTACGCACAAGCGCACCTGCAGGTGCGAGCCCAGGCTCCGCAGGTGCGAAAATACCTGGGCAGTGATTAAAACCGAAAGGCTTCGCGATTTTTGTCATTTTTGACTTTGCAAACTCGGTTTAGGGCAATTTGTGAGAGCATTTTTGAGGCATTTCTTGAGGTAAGACACTTGTGCTTATTTTGATCAATAATCTTGGTTCCCCATTTATTTTTCCACCTAGTTAATGTGTATTTAAGGTGAAAATTGGGAATTGGAGGCTATGGATTTAGATGTTTGATTTGTGGATTTGGAAGATCAGTTGGTGTCGGATTTTAGTAAATTTGATATGGTTAGACTCGTGAGTGAACGGGATTTCGTAGTTTATGACTTTTACTCGATTCCGAGACGTGCAATTTTTGAGTTAATTTCGGAAATTTTGTTAAAGTGTTGATTTCATTAATTAGATGAGTCTATTTTTGTTGTATTTATGATATGTAATTGCTTTTGGCTAGATTTGGGCCATTCGGAGCCAGATATTCGTGGGAAAGACATTGTGATCGATTGATTGACCTTGGTTCGAGGTAAGTAGCTTGCCTAACTTTGTGTGAGAGAAATCCCCTTAAGATTTGGAACTATTGTGATATGTGAGTGCTGTGTATAGGGCTGCTTATCGGGCGGATTGGGCGGTTATATACTCTTAACGGTTTGGCTTATCGGTTATCGGCTTTTAAATGTATTAATCCGCTAGCCACCCGATAAGATATTGGGCAGATTGGTATCGGTTTAGCTCTTATCGGGCGGTTTATCGGATTGTTTGTTGACCGCTATGACTCAAAATAAAATTCCTAAGAAGAGAGCTAAATAGAAAAAATAGAGAGATGTGTAATCCAGCGTATTTCCCAGTAGAATCATCTCTGGAGATGAGCCTATTAACAACTTATAACTATCAAAAGAAATAGAAGAGAACACTGGGTATAATACATGATAATCAAAATTATCTAATAGTAACTAAATGAAATAGTAAATTATAACTAAATGTCTAATAGTAAATTAGTAATAGAGAATAGAGATAGAGTACTGGAAGTGGAAGAATGGTTTTTGATTATTTAATATATATATATATATATATATATATATATATATATATATATATATATTCTTAACGGGTTAACGGATTATCAGTTAAGAAAATTGAATAATCCGCCCCCAAACCGATAAGCCGTTAATAAAAAAAATTTAATCTGTTCCCCGTCCGTTAAACCGTTAAACCGATACCAATAAGCCATTAAGCTTCGGTTTCGGTTCGATTTTCGGTTTCGGTTCAGTTTTGAACACCCCTAGCTGTGTACGTGAGGTGACGAGTACGCATACGTACTAGTTGTGGAAAAATCCGATTTTCTTACTGAGTAGCAACCCGATTTTCTTCTTTTATTTTAACTTATACCATTTATATGAGCATTAATCTATTTTCATTCTTAATTGAGTTATTTCCATTTGTGTAGCTATCCTGTTTAGTCGAATACATCATGTCTACGTGTCTTAATTGCTTATGTGAACTATGTGCAGCATGCTTAGTGAATTTTCTGCTTCTTCCTTGACTGGTACTTAGTCTAAATCGTAAGATTTCGTGATGTAGTTGCATTTTTATTGTTTGCACTGCATATTTACTTTGGGACTATAGAACGGTATTTCGGGAGATCCCCCTTTTTTTATTTTTACTTTCGGACTACAGAACGGTATTTTGGGAGATCCCCCTGCACATTTACTTTGGGACTACGAAACGGTATTCCGGGAGATCCCCCTGCAGATTTACTTTGGGACTACGGAATGGTATTCCGGGAGATCCCCCTGCACATTTACATTTGGGACTACGAGACGGTGTCTCGGGAGATCCCCTGTTGTGTTTGTGTACTAAGTTGTTACCTTCTATGATTTCATTGTTGCTAAATTCCAGCCCTTATTTCATTGCAGTATTACACTCTATATTGTTTTATTATATATTTACCAGTAGGGCCCTGACCTGACCTCATCACTACTCGACCGAGGTTAGGCTTGGCACTTACTAGGTACCGATTGTGGTGTACTCATGCTACTCTCTGTACATATTTTTCATGTGCAGATCAAGGTGCACTTTATCAGCCGCACATCACTGAGCCAGGACAGCTTTGGAGACTTCAAGGTATATATGCCGCGTCCGCAGACCTCAGAGTCCCCTTCTACTCATTCTCATGTCCTTTATCTTGTGTATTTTTCCTTGTTAGACTCTGATATATAGAAACACTAGATTTTTCCTTCTGTAGTTTGTGATTCATGATGTTCTGGGTTTTGGGATTTGTTGTGTATTTTTGAATAGTTGGTTAAATTTTTATTTTTATTTCATTATTCCGCAAAATGTTAGGCTTACCTAGTTGTAGAGACTAAGTGTCGTCAGGATGTTACACAGAGGGGAAATTGGGTCGTGACAAGTTGGTATCAGAGCTCTAGGTTCGTAGGTTTCACGAGTCACAAGCCGGTTTATTAGAGTCTCGCGGATCGGTACAGAGATATCTGTACTTATCTTTGGGAGGCTATGGAACTGTTAGGAAAATTTCACTACTTTGATTCTTTGTCGTGTGAAAATTATTGACTTCAAAGATTCTAAACTTTTGTATTCTATTCTCTCACAGATTGTGAGGTCACGTACAAGCGGATATACGAACAGGCACCCACACCCCCTTCTAGAGCCATGCGAGGCCAAGGCCGGGGTAGAGGCCGAGGACATCCACGTGGTGCAGCCAGAGCACCCGCATGAGCTGCTACAGAGGAGCCCCCAATAGCTCGAACTGGAGGGAAGACACCTGAGGTACCTGTTTCTGCACCAGCCCTCCAGGAGACTCTAGCACAGATTTTGAGCATATTCAGCACCTTAGCTCAGGCTGCATTGATTCCACTTGCTCCTACCACATCTCAGGCTGGGGGAGGAGCACAGACCCCTATCGCTTGTACTCCAGAGTAGCGGGTTCAGGTCGACCAGGTTCCAGAGATTGTATCAATGCAATCGGTAGCTCCAGCTCAGCCCGAGGTTAGGGTAGCAGCTTCTGAGGCGAAGCACCTCAGACTTGAAAGGTACAAGATGTACCACCCACCTACTTTCAGCGGATTGGTTACAGATGATGCTCAGGGTTTTCTGGAGGAGTGTCAAAGTATTCTCTGTACTATGGGTGTAGCAGAGATGAGCGGGGTTTCTTTGACTACATTTCAGCTTAGAGGAGCAGCCTATCATTGGTGGCGTGCTTATGAGTTGAGTAGTTCGACTGAGGAAGCTTCACTTACATGGACTCAGCTCTCGGACATGTTTTTGAGAGAGTATGTCCCTCAGATCCTCAGGGACTCATGTTGAGCAGCTGCGCCAGGGTGCTATAACTGTGTCAGAGTATGCAGTTCGCTTTAGTGATTTGGCCCGACATGCACCGGCCTTAGTTGCCATAGTTCGAGAGAGGGTTCGACAGTTTATTGAGGGACTCCATCCCAGCATCCAGAGTAGTATGGCCAGGGAGTTAGAGATGGATATTTCTTATCAGCAGGTTGTGAGTATTGCCAGGAGATTTATGGTCATGTTTGCCCGGGATAGAGAGGAGAGGGAGGCCAAGAGGTCTCGAGAGACTGGTTATTATTCTGGAGCTCGTGTCCCAACAGCTCTCCATGGTAGGGGTTATGTGAGCCGCCCTGTTCATTTAGCTCTTCTAGCCTCCAGCGGTGTTTCAGCTCCTTCTAGACCCCAGAAGCCTTATTATGCACCACCAGTATCTAGTGTGCCTCCTGCATGGGGTGTTCCTAGCGTCCAATCTAGCAAACCTGGCCCGAGCCAGTCACAGCAGCCATGCCCTCCTAGATATTATTTTGAGTGTGGTGACACTCGCCATATGGTGAGGGATTGCCCCAGGATTAAGAGGGGTGCACCTCCACAGACTTCTCAGCCACAGCGTGCTCCATCGGGTCCTTAGGCTATGATTACAGCACCAGCTGCCACCCCACCTGCTCAGCCAGCTCGAGGTAGAGGTCGAGGAGGTAGAGGTGGCCCTAGATGGGGGGCCAGGCCAGATATTATGCACTTCCTACTCGTATAGAGGTAGTTGCTTCTGATTCTGTCATTACAGGTACTGTTCCAGTCTATCATAGAGATGCGTCGGTATTATTTGACCCAGGCTCTACATATTCTTATGTGTCCTCTTATTTTGCCCTGTATTTGGGCGTATCTCGGGATTCTTTGAGTTCCCCTATTTATGTGTCTACTCCTATAGGAGATTCTCTTGTTGTGGACAGCATGTATCGGTCGTGTTTGATTGCTCTTAGTGGTTTTGAGACCAGAGCCAATTTATTATTGCTCAACATGGTGGACTTTGATATTCTTTTGGATATGGACTGGTTGTCGCCCCATTATGCTATTCTTGATTGTCACGCTAAGACCGCGACGTTGGCTATGCCAAGATTTCCGCAATTTGAGTGGAGAGGTACCTTAGAGTATACTCCCAGCAGAGTTATTTCATTTCTTAAAAGCTCAACGAATGGTTGAGAAGGGGTGTGACGCGCATCTAGCTTATGTGAGAGATGTTAGTATTGATACCCCTACAGTTGAGTCAGTTCTAATAGTGAGGGACTTTCCAGATGTGTTCCCAGTTGATCTTCTAGGCATGCCACCCGACAGAGATATTAATTTTGGTATTGATTTGTTGTCGGGCACTCAGCCCATATCTATTCCTCCATATCGTATGGCTTCTCATGAGTTAAAGGAGTTGAAGGAGCAGTTACAGGAATTGCTTGATAAGGGATTCATTCGGCCCAGTGTGTCACCTTGGGGTGCTCCTGTCTTATTTGTGAAGAAGAAGGATGGTTCTATACAGATGTGTATTGATTACCGCCAGTTGAACAAAGTCACTGTGAAGAACAGGTATTCATTGCCTCGTATTGATGACTTATTTGATCAATTACATGGTGCTAGAGTGTTTTCCAAGATTGCCTTACGTTCAGGTTATCATCAGTTGAAGATTCGGGAGCTAGATATCCCGAAGACTGCTTTCAAGACCAGATATGGTCACTATGAGTTTCTTGTTATTTCTTTTGGGTTGATCAATGCCCCAGCAGCTTTTATGTACTTGATGCACAATGTGTTCCTGCCTTATCTTGACTCATTTGTGTTTATTGACGACATTCTGGTATACTCCCGGAGTCGGGAAGATCATGAGCAGCACCTGAGGACTGCACTTCAGACCTTGAGAGAAAAGAAGTTATATGCAAAATTTTCAAAGTGTGAGTTTTGGCTAGACTCAGTGGAATTCTTGGGTCATATAGTATCGAGTGAGGGGATCCAGGTAGATCCGAAGAAGATTGAAGCAGCGCAGAGTTGGCCCAGACCATCCTCAGCTATAGAGATCCGGAGTTTTCTTGGTTTGGCGGGGTATTACTGTCGCTTTGTAGAGGGATTCTCATCTATTGCAGCACCTATGACCAGGCTGACCTAGAAGGGTGCTCCGTTCAGGTGGACAGAGGAATATGAGGAGAGCTTTCAGGAGCTCAAGACAGCTTTGACTACAACCCCAGTATTGGTATTACCTACAGGTTTGGGGTCTTATACTGTATATTGTGATGCATCGCGGATTGGTCTCGGTGCGGTGTTGACTCAAGACGGTAGGTTGATTGCCCACGCAACCAGACAGCGGAAGGTGCACGAAAAGAACTATCATGTCCACGACCTTAAGTTTGCAACTATTGTTCATGCCTTGAAGATATTGCGGCATTATTTGTACGATGTTCCTTGTGAGATTTACACCGATCATCGGAGTTTGCAGCATTTGTTTAAGTAGAAAGATCTTAATTTACGTCAGCGGAGGTGGTTGGAGCTGCTTAAGGATTATGATATCACTATTTTGTACCACCCTGGGAAGGCCAATGTAGTGGCAGATGCTTTGAGTCGCCGGGCAAAGAGTTTGGGGAGTTTAGCATATCTACCAGCAGCAGAGAGGCCATTGGCATTGGATGTTTAGGCCTTAGCCAGCCAGTTTGTGATATTGGATATTTTGGAGCCGAGTCGAGTATTGGCTTATGTGGTCTCTCGGTCTTCTCTTTATAATCGTATCAGGGAGCGTCAGTACGATGACCGCCATCTGCTTGTCCTTAAGTACACGGTCCAGCACGCTGATGCTAAGGAGGTCTCCATCAGAGATGATGGTGCATTGAGGATGCAAGGCAGGCTATGTGTGCCCAATTTAGATGGTTTGCGTGAGTTGATTCTCCAAGAGGCTCACAGGTCGCGGTACTTTATTCAGCTGGGTACCGCAAAGATGTATCAGTACTTGAAACAACATTACTGGTGGAGGAGAATGAAGAAGAACATAGTAGAGTATCTGGCTCGATGTCTGAATTGCCAGCAGGTAAAATATGAGCACCAACGACCAGGTGGATTGCTTCAGAAGTTAGAGATTCCAGAGTGGAAATGGGAGCGGATCACTATGGATTTTATTGTTGGACTCCCACGGACTCAGCGAAGGTTTGATGCAGTTTGGGTGATTGTGGATAGGCTGATCGAGTCGGCTCATTTCATTCCTGTGATGACTACCTATTCTTTCGAGCAGCTAGCTCGAATCTACATCCGTGAGATCGTCAGGCTTCATCGTGTACCGGTATCTACTATCTCTGACCAGGGTACGCAGTTTACATCACGGTTTTGGAGAGCTGTACAGCATGAGTTGGGTACTCGGGTTGAGTTGAGTACATCATTTCACCCTCAGACGGACGGGCAGTCCGAGCGCACTATTCATATATTAGAGGATATGCTCCGTGCCTGTGTGATAAATTTTGGGGGTCTTTGGGACCAGTCCAGCATTCATATGGCACCGTTTGAGGCTCTGTACGGTAGGCGGTGTCGGTCCCCAGTGGGTTGGTTCGAGCCCGGTGAGGCCAGATTATTGGGTACGGACTTGGTTCAGGATGCCTTGGAAAAGGTGAAGGTGATTCAGGATAGACTTCGCACAACCCAATCCAGACAGAAAAGTTATGTAGATCGGAAGGTTCGCGATGTGGCATTCATGGTTGGAGAGCGAGTCTTGCTCCGGCTTTCTCCTATGAAGGGCGTTATGAGGTTTGGAAAGAAGGGCAAGCTGAGCCCAAGGTTCATTAGTCCATTTGAGATGTTGTGGCGAGTGGGGGAGGTTACTTATGAGCTTGCCTTGCTTCCTAGTCTATCAGGATTTCATCCGTCTCACGTGTTGGATTTCAGCTCAGTCCAGTTGGATAAGGATCTATCTTAGGTTGAGGAGCCAGTGACTATTTTAGACAGGCAGGTAAAAAAGCTAAGATCAAAGAACATTGCTTTCGTGAAGGTTCATTGGAGGGGATAGCCGGTCAAGGAGGCGACTTGGGAGATCGAGCATGTTATGCTCAGCCGTTACCCTCACCTTTTCACCACTTTAGGTATATCTCTATGTTCGTCTGAGAACGAACGATTATTTTTAGAGGGGAAGGATGTAATGACCCGACCGGTCATTTTGAGAGTTATAGCCCCGATCCCCTATTTACTGTTTTCCTTGTACCTTTTTTTGCTTATGTGACTTGCCGGGAGGTTTTGATTTTGGTTTTGGAGTGTTTTGGGATACTTAGTCCCTAAAACGAAAGCTTAAGTCTTAGAATTTTGACCATGGTAGAAACTGTATGAAGACGGCTCCAGAATAGAGTTCTATCGGTTTCGTTAGCTCCGTTAGGTGATTTTGGACTTAGGGGTGTGTCCAGATTGTGTTTTGGAGGTTCGTAGCTTATTTAGGCTTGAATTGGAGAAAGTCGAATTTTTGGAGTTTTGAACCGGTAGTGAAAATTTTGATATCGGGGTCGGAATCTGATTCCGAAAGTTGGAGTAGGTCCGTAATATCGAATATGATTTGCTTACAAAATTTGAGGTCATTCGGACGTGGTTTGATAGGTTTCGGCATCGGTTGTAGGAATTTGAAGTTTCAAGTTCTTTAAGTTTGAATTGGAGGGTGATTCGTGATTTTTGCGTTAGTTGATGTGATTTGAGGGCTCGACTGAGTTCGTATGATATTTTAGGATTGGTTGGTATGTTTGATTGAGGTCCTGGGGGCCTCGGGTGAGTTTCGAGTGCTTAACGAATCAAAAGTTGGATTTGTGTTGCTGTTGAAGTCTTCAGGCATCTGTTATTTTCGCACTTGCGGTGGAGAGACCGCAGTTGCGGAATCGCATGTGCGGAGAGGCAAGTGCAGAAGCGGAAAAATGGAGGAGTGCCAGGGGTCACAGGTGCGAGGTGAATTCTGCATCTGCGATACCCGTAGATACGTTAGGGTTTTCGCCGGTGCGCAATGTCCGCAGAAGCGGAAGGGATTTCCGCAGACACGCACGCGCAGGTGCAGCCTTTCATCGCAAGTGCGGAGGCAGATGAGGTAAGTGATTTGCGCAGATGCACACATTGTTTTGCACAAGCGCACCCACAGGTGCGAGCCCAGGCTCCGCATGTGCGGAAACACCTGGGCAGTGGTTAAAACCGAAGGGCTTCGCAATTTTTGTCATTTTTGACTTTACAAACTCGGTTTAGGGCGATTGTTGAGAGCATTTTCAAGGAATTTATTGATGTAAGACACTTATGCTTATTTTTGATCAATAATCTTGCTTCCCCATTTATTTTCCCACCTAATTAGTGTGTATTTAAGGTGAAAATTGAGAATTGGAGGCTATGGATTTAGATGTTTGATTTGTGGATTTGGAAGATCATTTGGTGTCGGATTTTAGTAAATTTGATATGGTTAGACTCGTGAGTGAACGGGCTTTCGTAGTTTATGACATTTACCCGATTCCGAGATGTGAGCCCCACGGGCGATTTTTGAGTTAATTTCGGAAATTTTGTTAAAGTGTTGATTTCATTAATTAGATGAGTCTATTATTGTTGTATTTATGATATTTAATTGCTTTTGGCTAGATTTGGGCCATTCAGAGCCGGATATTTGTGGGAAAGGCATTGTGACCGATTAATTGACCTTGGTTCGAGGTAAGTGGCATGCCTAACTTTGTGTGAGGGAAATTCCCTTAAGATTTAGAACTATTGTGATATGTGAGTGCTGTGTACGTGAGGTGACGAGTATGCATACGTGCTAGTTATGGAAAAACCCGATTTTCTTACTAAGTAGCAACCTGATTTTTCTTTTATTTTAAGTTATACCATTTTTATGAGCATTAATCTATTTTCATTCTTAATTGAGTTATTCTCATTTGTGTAGCTATCCTGTTTAGTCGAATACAACATGTCTACGTGTCTTAATTGCTTATGGTAACTATGTACAGCATGCTTAGTGAATTTCCTGCTTCTTCCTTGATTGGTACTTAGTCTAAATCGTAAGATTTCGTGATGTAGTTGCATTTCTATTGTTTGCGCTGTATATTTACTTTGGGACTACAGAACGGTATTCCGGGAGATCCCCCTATTTTTTATTATTACTTTGGGACTACGGAACGGTATTCCGGGAGATCCCCCTGCACATTTACTTTGGGACTATGAAACGGTATTCCGGGATATCCCCCTGCACATTTACTTTGGGACTACGGAATGGTATTCCGGGAGATCCCCCTGCAGATTTACATTTGGGACTACGAGACGGTATCTCGGGAGATCCCCTTTTGTGTTTATGTGTAGTGAGTTGTTACCTTCTATGATTTCATTGTTGTTAAATTTCAGCCCTAATTTTATTGCAATATTACACTCTATATTGTTTTATTATATATTTACCAGTAGGGCCCTGACCTGACCTCATCACTACTCGACCGAGGTTAGGCTTGGCATTTACTAGGTACCGATTGTGGTGTACTCATGCTACTCTCTGCACATGCTTTTCGTGTGCAGATCAAGGTGCACCTTATCAGTCGCACATCAGTGAGCCGGGACAGCTTTGGAGACTTTAAGGTATACCTGCCGCGTCCGCAGACCTTTGAGTCCCCTTCTACACTTCCTCATGTCCTTTAGCTTCTGTATTTTTCCTTGTTAGACTCTGATGTATAGAGACACTAGATTTTTTCTTCTGTAGTTTATGATTCACGATGTTCCGGGTTTTGGGATTTGTTGTGTATTTTTGAATAGTTGGTTAAATTTATATTTTTATTTTATTATTCCACAAAATGTTAGGCTTACCTAGTTGTAGAGACTAGGTGCCGTCACGACGTTACACAGAGGAGAAATTGGGTCGTGATAACTATTAAATAAAGTACCCTATTCAAAATGGTAAATTCCTAAAATTTACCCCGGGCCCACGTGCTTGGATTTTGAAAATATTTGGAGGAAAACCTTACCCATAATCTCAAGAACTCATATATACAATTTTTATCTAATTCCATAATCATTTTCGTGGTTAAAATCTCATTTTTGTCAAAACCTAGGTTCTTCATCTAAACCCTTGATTTCCAAGATTTACAGGTTATAATTTACCCATAATCTATGTAGTTAACTCAAAGTGTGTAGAATTAACTTATCTCCAAGTTGCTAGTTGAAATCCTCTCTCAAAAAGCTCCAAAATCGCCCAAGAATGGAGAAAATGGGCTCAAAAATTGCTGAGCCCCGATTTTTAACCCATTCTGCCAAGCAGCATTTTCGTACCTGCGGAGGGCTAGCCGCACCTGCGGAAAAAACCTCACAGGTGCGAGTTTCCCTCGCCTGGCCAAACTCCGCATTTGCGGCCTCAGGACCACTTCCACGAGTCCGCTTCTGCGACTTGGGTCGTCGCATCTGCACCCATTTCCGCTTCTGCGTGCCAAGCTTCGCACCTGCGGCTGGCCAAGCGCAGGTGCGGTTGCAGCAGAAGCTGGAAGCTTCAGTTGCTGCTCCAAGGTCCAAAATCAATCTGAGCCTTGTCCGGATAACACTCGAGGTCCATTGGGCCCCGCCCCAAACGTACCAACAAGTTTAAAATCATAAAACGGACTCGCTCGAACCCTCGGAACGTGTAAAACAATATCAAAACTAAGAATCATACCCCAAAGCAAATTGATTCAACTTAAAAATTATAAATTCTTCAAACTTACTCCGAACGCGTCAAAACATACTTAAACTACTCGGAATGATACGAAATTTTGCGTGCAAGTCTTAAATCACCATACAGAGCTATTTTCATGATCGGAACTCCAAATAGACTTCAATTACTCTAAAACCTACTCCAAACCAAATTTAAAGAACCTTAAACCTTTAAATAGTTGATTTTTACTACTAAACTCTGAAATGCTCCCGGGTTATCCATAACCCGATTCGAACATACGCTCAAGTCCAAAATCATCATACGAACCTATTGGAGCCGTCAAATCTCGATTCCGGGGTCGTTTTCTCAAAATATTGACCGAAGTCAAACTTGGGCCTTTAAAACCAAACTAAGGAACCAAGTGTTCCGATTTCAATCCGAACACTTCCAAATTCCGAAACAACCATCCCCGCAAGTCATAAATTAATAAAAGCACATACGGAGAGTTTTATTTAGGGGAACGGGGTTCTAAAAGTCAAAATAATCGGTTGGGTCATTACAGTGCCTAATAATAATAATTACACGATACATGATATTTTAATTGTTACTTATGAAGTTAATTGATAAATTTTAAATTATTGAATTTTAAGGAATTAATTATTTCTGCTTGTTAAGAAAATTGTTGTTGTTCACCTAAAAATCATGTTTAATTCAATATATTCTATTGTAATATTATTGACCCATAGTGATTGTCAAAGTCGACCTCTCGTCACTACTTCTTCGAGATTAGACTTAATACTTACTGGGTATGCATTGTTTACGTACTCATGCTATGCTTGCTACACTTTTTGTGCAGGACCTGAGACAGGTATTATCGGAGGACCTATCGGCGCGCACCCATGTTATCTAGAGACTTATTGGTGAGCTGCCTTTCTGACCCGTTCTGCAGCAACTAGTGCCTCTTCTTGTATTTGTATTCTGTCTATTTTATTTCAGACAGTATTTAAAATTTTGTATAATCTACTAGATGCTCATACACTTGTGACATCAGGTCTTGGCACACACTAGTAGAATTTGTGGATTTAATTATTTTACTTGGATTTTAATTTATCTTATTTTCTCATATCTTTCTTAATTTTTGAAATTTCGAAGAGTTTGATTACTCGAATAATTTTTAAAGAAATAAATATATGTTTAAATCATTAGTTGGCTTGACTAGTTGGGATGTTGGGCACCATCACGACCTATTGGTTAGTTTGGGCCGTGATACTTATTTAAGACTATTAACATAAATAAAATCACTTCTTGTTTATTCCAAAAATAGCAGTTTCATGTACAAATGTAGCAGGTTTCAAAGTCCATATATTTAATCCTGGATTCTTAAAATAAATAAAGATGCATTAATTGAGGGATCTGTTTTGATCCTTATTAACCTATTCACTTTTCTCTCCCCTCTATTTTCTCTTTTCTTACTACTTTGTTGCACCCCCTCCCACTCCCAAACCCCATATTCGTTCTTTCTTTCTCCCCACTCTCATCCTCCACCTTCACTTTCTAAACCTAACCACCATAGTCCCATTTTCAACCTCCGAAATTATCAACGCCTTTGTTGCCTTCAGAGAAAGAAGCTTGGTGTAGTTGTACCCATATTTTTAATCCATAATGATGAGTTATGGCTCATCTCTCGTTACCATCTAATCGATTCGCTATTCTATTTAATTTTGTTTGATTGCATATTTTAGTTTATGGGGCTCAGAATTAAGGTAAGTGGTCTAGGGTTGCAGAATTTGTTCTGAAGAAGATGATTTACTCGGCCGTGGTGATTAGTGGAGATTGTATACCACATGTATAAATTGTTTTTCTTAAATATACATAATTTATATTTTTTTTTATATTTTTAGAATATATATAATGTACAAATAAATATATAAGTGATATTATTTATCCTACATATATAAACGAATACACATGAAGCATAAAATAAGTCAATATATAGAGTACTACAAATAACATACCTAATTTATTTAAAATTATACGTTATTGTTAATTATACATAATGATATCCCTAAGATTTTTTATTATACCATAAGTGGTTTATGGTAGATTTTACCATATGTAAGTGAATAAGCATGCATGATTTATAATGTACATATACCACATATATAACCTTACATTTCCTGTGGTATATATACATGATGTATAGGGTAAACAAGTAAATAAATAAATAAATAAATAAATAGGTTGTATAATATAAACAAAGTTGTAGATTTTATACCGAAAAATATCATTTTTGCTAGGTTTTAATGGTATAAATGATCAATCCATAGATGGAAGGAATCATTGCAACAAATTAGGAATAAATCATTTGGGCCAAAATAGGAGAATATTTTTTATTAGCTATAAAATAGGAAAGGATTGGTACAAGTGTGATTCATGGTCTACGATTTCGTTATGGATTGGAATGTAAATCTTTTGCTGCTACTTTTGTTAATTCATTAATGCTATTAAGATTTTGTAATATTTTATTAAATACTGTTTCGAATTAAAGAATAGGAAAGGAAGAGTGCTAAACTACTATACTCATATGGTTGAGATAGAAATAAGGGCTTATGTAAATATCAATTTACTATTTAAATATTTGTTCTTGATTTGATATAAGTGAAGACCTTATCCCCTAAACTCTGAAAAGCTAGTTTGGGTATTATGTATATTTATGTGGGGAGTTGGGGACAAGCATATACCGGATGCAAATATAGTTTTGAAATTTGTTGATATTTTAGACTGTGTTCCACAACATATGATTTGGAAAATTCCCAGGGAAATCCGTAATTGCTGTGAACTAGGTAACATGCTTACTGTACCATAGCTCGCAAACTACACAGGAGATGTAAACTGCACTAGGCAAACTCGGTGCGACGAGCTCTGACTGAGGAGGTCACTTTTGAGAGGAATCGATCTCAGGTCTCCCATGTGCGAAATCACTTACCCAACCAATGTATTGATTGTTTTCAACATTTACGAACGAGGATTTATATCGAATGAGGCTTTCTATGTTGTGTGTAGGGGTGTACATGGACCAGGTTGGTACGATTTTTATAAAACCAAACCAAACCAAACCAACTATTTTGGTTTGGATTGGTTCGGTTTTGTCGGTTTATTGGGGTTCTTTTGTTGCATGAATATTAATATTTCAATCTTACTTTATTAAAGTGATAGATAAAATTTTGATAAGTGAATATATATTTAGTAAAAATTAAAAAAACTGATAAACATATGATCTATTAAAATATTCTTATGGGAGAATTTATTTAGTGACACATGATAGTTATTTTCATAGTCGTCTAACAATAATCTTTTGTTGACGTACGCTTTCAAGGTTAACCGAATTTAATAATTAAACATAAAAATCAATATGACACCTAAATTATCATATGTTCAATTTAATTTTAAAATTATCAAAAATTATTTCAAATTCGAACAAGATATAACAATCTAACAGATCTTGACATATGAATATGAAAAAATAAAGAGATTGACGCACTTCATCAACACTTGATAAGAAAGTGATTATACAACCTATTTTAAAGTAAATAAAAATGGATGCAATTCATAGTTCTATTAAATATTACATCCCATAAGAGGATCAGAAATATTTTTAGATATTTTCTAAAGAAAATTCTATATAACTCTTAAAGTATATATATAAATTATATATTTATATGTTAGTTTAGTTCGGATTTTTTTACTCAATTCCAAACCAAATCAAACCTAACCCAATCGGATTTTTAATCGGTTTGATTTGCCTTTTCGGTTTAATGTAATTTTTCGGTTCGGTTTGAACACCTGTAGTTGTCACGACCCGAAATTCCCACTGTCGGGACCGTGATGGCGCCTAACATTTTACTTGCTAGGCAAGCCAACGTTAGAGAATTATTAAGCCACTTCTTATACATTTCAGTAAATAACAGCAAATAAGCTATAACGAGTTTGAAATGAGTGCGGAAATATATAATAGTCTCAATATATATATATATACTACTACCCGGATCTGGAGTCACAATTCACGAACTTCTAAAATTTTTCTACAAGTAAATGTCTGAAAGAAATACAATTATTTTCGAAAGGAAAGAAACAGTAAAAATGCAATGGCTGGAAGGGGACTCCAGGATCTGCGGACGCCGGCAGATATACCTTGGGTCTCCTGTCAGATGAATCCAGCAGCTAACCTCACGATCAGCTCGGACCAACACCAAAATCTGCACAGGAAGTGCATAGTACAGTATCAGTACAACCGACTCCATATACTAGTAAGTGCCGAGCCTAACCTCGACGAAGTAGTGACGAGGCTAAGGCGGGTCACTCATACTACAACCTGTATGCAGTATATATAATAAAAGCAGAATAGGAAATGCAGAATAGAAGAAAGCAGTATATTGCAAGAAATACAACAACTCCCCGAGATATATCAACAGTGTTCAGAAATTACCGATCCTTTAAGTGCAAAAGAGAATACCGTAAGGCTAACACAACTCATGGAAACATAAACACATAGGTTGTTGCGGCACACAATCGGATCCCACCATATCACAATAACACAATCATAATTCACCCTTATTCCACCAAACAATCTACCCTTATTACACCTGTTGCAGCGTGTAACCCGTTCCCACCGTACAGTATAAATTCACCCTTATTCCACCTCAATATACCACCCTTATTCCTCCTGTTGCGGCATGCAACCCGATCCCACCATATCAATACTAATTACTCAGTATGTACAGAAACTTCACAATTTAAATCACAGAAATCCTTCACAATACTTAAAATCCAAACCGAAACAATTAGGAAACTAGTACACCATGAAAATTCACATATGTAATACAACACAGCGAGACCAATTCAGAATCTACAAGGTACCGGTAAACCAGCTTAAGCAAATAACAAGAGATAATGAAACTATTGAAGAACTAATATCATTAACCAGAGAAAACAATGCCTAACACGTAGCAATCGGGTATGGGAACACAAGTAGAGTATGTAACAATTAAGACAAGGAAAGAGACAATATGAGAAAAAAATAGGAGAAACAGGGAAAACAGATAAATTGGCGGCGCATAAGTACTCGTCACCTCACATATACGCCGCTCACATGAATTTCACATAGCAAATAGTCCGAGGATTCCTAACTCCCTCAAGTCAAGGTTAGACACAACACTTACCTCGCTCCAAAGGCCACTCAATGCTCAATTACCATTTTTCCTCTAGAACCCACCTCCAAACCACTCGTATCTATCTACAAACGACTCAATAATATCAAATATTACAAAAGAAATCAATTACAATGCATAAATTTAGATTCCCCAAACTTTCCCCCAAAAAGTCAAAAATCGACCCCGGACCCGCTTGGTCAAAACCCGAGGTTCAGACCAAAATTCATTCACCCATTCACCCCCGAGTCCGATTATATAATTTATTTCAAAATTCGACCTCAATTCAAGGTCTAAATATCAATTATAATTCTACCCAAACCCCCAATTTCCACCATAAAAACCTAGATTTTAGGTTGAAAACTCATGAAATGTAATGAGTAATTGAAAAAATGAAGGTTAGAATCACTTACCAACCAATTGGGAAGAAAATCTTATGGAAGAATCGCCTCTAGGTCTGTTTTGAAATTTTTGAAAGAATGGCAAGAATCTCGTAATTGGGACTGTTTTATCACAGGGCGTCATGGTTCATTGCGATCGTGTGAACACTGATGCGTTCGCGAAGAGCAGAGACCTAGTGGATTACGCGATAGCGGGAGACACCACGCATTCGCAAAGGTATAGCCCACCTCACCTTCGCGTTCGCGAGACAGGGCTCGCATTCGCATAGAGTCACCTTAAGCCCCCTGCCCAGCCTAGCTAAAGCTACGCATTCGCGTATGACGGGTTGCGTTCGCATAGTGCAAACCCCCCCCCCAATGCTCCGCATTCGCGACAATGGTCTCGCGTTCATGTAGTGAAAAATCCTCCCCCAAGCCAGATCCCCTTCGCGATCGCGAAGCACAACGCACCAGAACACCAGATGCAGCAAAACACTAGATTTTTCTATGTCAAATTCACCCTGTAGCCTATCCGAAACTCACCCGAGCCCTCGAAGCTCCAAACCAAACATGCACACAAGTCCTAAAACATCATACGAACTCGCTCGCGCGATCAAAATACCAAAATAATGCCTAGAACTACGAATCGGACACCAAATCAAAGAAAATTTTCAAGAAGACTTTAAAACTTCTATTTTCACAACCGAATATCCGAATCACGTCAATTCAACTCTATTTCTCACCAAATTCGACAAACAAGTCATAAATATTATAGTGGACCTGTACCGGGCTCCGAAACTAAAATACGGACCCGGTATCAATAAATCAAAACATCAGTCGATTCTTAAATATCATAAATCTTTCAAACTTTCAATTTTCAACAAAAATCAATAACTCGGGCTAGGAACCTCTGAATTCGATTCCGGACATACGCCCAGGTCCTAAATTACGATACGGACCCACCGGGACCGTCAAAATATGGATCCGGGTCCATTTGCTCAAAACGTTGACCAAAGTCAACTTAAATGAATTTCTAAGGCAAAAATTCTTATTTTTATAAGTTTTTAACATATAAGTCTTTCGGAAGAACACCCGGACTGAGCACGCAAATCGAAAAAGGATATAATGAGGTTTTTGAGACCTCGAAACATAGAATTAGGTTCTAAAATATAAGATGACCTATCGGGTCATCACATTCTCCACCTCTAAAATAATTGTTCGTCCTCGAAAGGACATAGAAAAGTACCTGAACTGGTGAAAAGATGTGGATATCTACTCCTCATATCTGACTCGGACTCCCAAGTAGCTGCCTCAACGGCTGACCTCTCCACTGCACTCGAACTGAAGGATAACTCTTAAACCTCAGCTGTCGAACCTGTCGGGCTAAAATAGCCACCGACTCTTCCTCGTAAGTCAAAGCCTTGTCCAACTGGATAGAGCTGAAATCTAACACGTGGGATGGATCACCGTGATACTTTCGGAGCATGGACACATGGAACACCGGATGAACTGCGGATAACCCCGGTGGCAACGCAAGCCTGTAAGACACCACTCCCACTCTCTCGAGAATCTTAAAAGGTCTGATATACCTAAGGCTCAGCTTTTCCTTCTTCCTGAACCTCATGACATTCTTCATGGGTCATACCCGGAGCAACACTCTCTCTCCGACCATGAATGCAACATCACGAACTTTACGGTCGACATAACTCTTCTGCCTGGACTGAGCTGTGCAAAGTCGATCCTGAATAATCTTGACCTTATCCAAGGCATCCTGTACTAGATCCATACCCAACAACCAAGCCTCCCCCGGCTTGAACCACCCAACTGGCGGCCAGCACCGCCTACGGTATAATGCCTCATAGGGAGCCATCTGAATGCTCGACCGGTAGTTGTTGTTGTAGGCGAACTCTGCAAGGGGCAAGAACTGATCCCATGATCCTCCGAAGTCTATAACACATGCGCAGAGCATATCCTCCAAGATCTGAATAGTGTGCTCGGACTGTCTGTCCGTCTGAGGATGAAATGTTATGCTTAACCCAACCCGTGTGCCCAACTCACATTGTACTGCCCTCCAAAAGTGCGAGGTGAACTGCGTACCTCGATTAGAAATGATAGACACGGGCACTCCGTGAAGACGGACGATCTTGCGGATGTAAATCTCTGCCAACCGCTCCGAATGAATAGGTAACTGCCACAGGAATGAAATACGCTAACTTAGTCAGCCTATCCACAATGACCCAAATGACATCGAACTTCATCTGAGTCTTTGGGAATCCAACAACGAAGTCCATAGTGATACGCTCCTACTTCCACTTAGGAATCTCTATCTGCTGAAGCAAATCACCGGTTCTCTGATGCTCATACTTCACTTACTGATAATTCAGGCACCGAGCTACATAAGAAACTATATCCTTCTTCATCCTCCTCCACCAGTAATGTTGCCACAAGTCCTGATACATCTTGGGGCGCCCGGGTGAATAGAATATCGAGAACTGTGGGCCTCCTCAAGAATCAACTCACGAAGTCCATCCATATTAGGCACACAAATACGACCCTGCATCCTCAAGACTCCGTCATCTCCAGAAGTAACCTGTTTGGCACCATCATGCCGCACTGTGTCCCTAAGGACCAATAAATGAGGGTCGTCATACTGTCGATCTCCGATACGCTCACACAAGTAAGACTGAGCGACTGTACAAGCTAGAACACGGCTGGGATCTGAAATATCCAACCTCACAAACTAGTTGGCCAAAGTCTAAACATCTGATGCCAGCGGCCTCTCACCGACTGGAATAAATGCAAGGCTACCCATATTCGTTGCCTTTCTACTCAATGCGTCGGCCACCACATTGGCCTTCCCGGGATGATAGAAGATAGTGATATCATAGTCTTTCAATAGCTCCAATAACCTCTTCTGCCTCAAATTAAGATCCTTTTGCTTGAACAAATACTGAAGGCTCCGATGATCCGTGAAGACCTCACACGACACGCCGTAAAGATAGTGCCTTCAAATCTTCAGCGCATGAACAATGGCTTCCAACAATAAGTCATGGACAGGGTAATTCTTCTCATAAACCTTCAACTGTCGCGATGCATACGCAATCACCCTGCCCTCCTGCATCAATACCGCACCGAGCCCAACACGGGGCATATCATAATATACCGTATAAGATCCTGAACCTGTGGGCAACACCAACACTAGCGTTGTAGTCAAAGTAATCTTGAGCTTCTGAAAGCTCGCCTCACACTCGTATGACCATCTGAACGGGGCACCCTTCTGGGTTAACCTGGTCAACGGGGCAGCTATAGATGAAAACCCCTCCATAAATCGATGGTAATAGCCCGCCAACCCAAGAAACTCCTGATCTCCATAGCTAAAGTGGGTCTAGGCCAGTTCTGAACTGCCTCAATCTTCTTAGGATCTACCTAAATGCCCTCTACTAATACAACGTGCCCCAAGAAAGTGACTGAATCTAACCAAAACTCGCACTTTGAAAATTTAGCATACAACTGGCTGGCTCTCAGAGTCTGAAGTTCAATCCTGAGATGCTGCTCATGCTCCTCTCGACTGCGGGAGTAGATCAAGATATCATCAATAAACATGATCACAAAGGAGTCCAAATAAGGCTTGAACACTCGATTCATCAAATCCATGAATGATGCTGGGGTATTTGTCAACCCAAAGGACATTACCAGAAACTCATAATGCCCGTACCGAGTCCGAAAAGCTATCTTAGGGACATTGGATGCCCTAATCCTCAACTGATGGTAGCTAGATCTCAAATCAATCTTCGAAAACACCTTGGCACCCTCAAGATGATCAAATAAATCATCAATCCTCGGCAATGGATACTTGTTCTTGATGGTGACTTTGTTCAACTACCGATAATCTATACACATCCTCATCGATCCATCTTTTTTCTTCACAAACAACACAGATGCACCCCAGGGAGAGATACTATGTCTAATGAAGCCCTTATCAAGCAAATCTTGCAACTGTTCCTTCAGTTCTTTCAACTATGGCGGGACCATACGGTATGGCGAAATGGAAATGAGTTGGGTGCCCGGAGCCAAGTCAATATAGAAATCAATATCCCTGTTGGGTGGCATCCACGGCAGGTCTGCAGGAAAAACCTCTGGAAACTCACAAACAACTGGCACTAAATCCATGGAAGGAACCTCTGCACTGGAATCGCGGATATAAGCCAAAATACGCTAGGCACCCCTTCTCGACCATACGTCGAGACTTCATATAAGAGATAACCCTGCTAGTAGAATGGCCAGGAGTCCCACTTCACTCTAATTGAGGCAACCCCGGCAAGGCTAAGGTCACCGTTTTGGCGTGACAATCCAATATAGCATGATAAGGTGACAGCCAATCCATACCCAAAATGACATCAAAATCGACCATATCGAGAAGTAGAAGATCTACACGAGTCTCAAGACCCCCAATGGTGACCACACACTAACGATAAACACTATCTACAATAATAGCATCCCCCACAAGTGTGGACACATACACAGGAGCACTCAAAGAATCATGAGGCACAACTAAATATGAAGCAAAATAGGATGACACATAGGAGTAAGTAGATCCCGGATCAAATAGAACTGAAGCATCTCTACTGCAAACTGAAATAGTACCTGTAATAACAGCATCGGATGACTCAGCCTCAGGCCTGGCTGGAAAAGCATAACATCGGGGCTGGGCCCCACCACTATGAACCACGTCCATGGGACGGCCTCTAGCTGGTTGGCCTCCACCTCTAACGGCCTGACCTCCACCTCTAACAGTTTGGCCTCTACCTCTGGCTACTTGAACCCTGCCTCTGGCTGCCTGAGCAGGAGGTGCAGTAACTGGTGCCGGAACTATGGCACGAGAACCCTGATGTTGTGGCGGGATGCCCAATAATCTCGGACAGGTCCTCCTGATATGCCCATAAACACCACACTCAAAACATTTATCCTGGTACTGTAACTGTGGAAATTGAGACTAACCCGAACGGGCCGGATAACCACGGTAATAACTCTGAATAGGAGGTGCAATGATAGGAGCTGGTGGTGCACTGTAGGCTGCCTGGCCAGAATAAGGCACATAAGGACCACGACTCCCTGAAGCACTGAATGAAATGACCTGGGAGGATGGACTCTACCAAAAGTATCCCTGCCTCCAGATGAGGCACCGCTGAAGTGAACTGGAAAGAGCTTGGTAAACCTATCCAATATCCATAACGCCTCAGAAGACATAGCTGACCCATCACCGGTATGTGCCGCAACAACCGTCTAAACTACTCTGACTGGATGAGCGGCTGGAGTCTGATACTAGGGAGCCATCTGCTCCGGAGTGTCCTCCAGCCTGAGAGACGGCTGGTGCCATGGGAAATGCTCCAGTCTGGGCCACACTCTCCATAAGGCCCACCAAACGGACCAAAGCATCCTGAAGCACTGGGGTGGCAATGAACCCCTTCGAAACCTGAGCCGGTCCGGCATGAATAGTCTAGGCTGGAACCTCCTCATCAAACTCTACCTGAGGCTCCGCTGCTGGGGCTGCTGCTCGGGCTCTTGGCTGAGCCCTGCCTCTGCCTCAGCCTCTGGCACGGCCTCGACCTCGACCTCTACCCCTCATAGGAGCTGCTACTGGAGGCTCTGGCTGCTGCTCAACTGTAGAAGTGGTACGTGTTCTCGCCATCTGCGAGAAAATAAGAGTAGAAGAGTTCAATCAGTATGGAGGAAACAAAATTGCACGACAGAGAAGAATAGAATTGAAATTTGTTCCTAAACTTCATAGCCTCTGGGAGATAAGTACAGACGTCTCTGTGCCGATCCCCCAGACTCTACTAAGCGCGCTCGTGAATTGTGAGACTTAGGTAATCTAGTGCTCTAATACCAACTTATCACGACTCGGAATTCCCACAGTCGGGACCGTGATGGCGCCTAACATTTCACTTGCTAGGCAAGCCAACGTTAGAGAATCAGTAAGCCACTTCTTATATATTTCAGTAAATAACAGCAAATAAGCTATAATGAGTTTAAAATGAGTGCGGAAATATATAATAGTCTCAATATATATATATATATATATATATATATATATATATATATATATATATATATATATATGTATATATATATATATACTATTACCCGGATCTAGAGTCACAACCGACCCCATGTACTGGTAAGTGTCGAGTCTAACCTCGACGAAATAGTGACGAGCCTAAGGCGGGTCACTCACACTACAACCTATACATAGTATATATAATAAAAGCATAATAGGAAATGCAGAATAGAAGAAAGCAGTAAATTGTAAGAAATACAACAACTCCCGGAGATATATCAACAGTGTTCAGAAATTACCTATCCTTAAGTGCAAAAGAGAATACCGTAAGGCTAACACAACTCAAGGAAACATAAACACATAGATTGTTGCGGCGCGCAACCCGATCCCACCATATCACAATAACATAATCATAGTTCACCCTTATTCCACCAAAAAATCCACCCTTATTACACCTGTTGCGGCGTGCAACCCGTTCCCACCGTACAGTATAAATTCACCCTTATTCCTCCTGTTGCGGCGTGCAATCCGATTCTACCATATCAATATTAATTACTCAGTATGTACAAAAATTTCACAATTTAAATCACAGAAATCCTTCACAATACTTAAACTCCAAACCGAAACAATTAGGAAACTTGCACACCATGAAAATTCACATAAGTAATACTACACAGCGAGACCAATTCAGAATCTACAACAGAAAGGTACCGGTAAACCAGCTTAAGCAAATAACAGGAGATAATAAAATTATGGAAGAACTAATATCATTAACCGGAGAAAATAATATCTAACACGTAGCAATCAGGCATGGGAACACAAGTAGAGTATGTAACAATTAAGATAGGGAAGGAGACAATATGAGAAACAAAATGGGAGAAATAGGGAAAACAGATAAATTGGCGGTGCATAAGTACTCGTCACCTCACATATACGCCGCTCACATGAATTTCACATAGCAAATAGTCTGAGAGTTCCTAATTCCCTCAAGTCAAGGTTAGACACAACACTTACCTCGCTCCAAAGGCCACTCAATGTTCAATTACCGGTTTTCCTCTAGTATCCACCTCCAAACCACTCGTATCTATCTACAAACGAATCAATAATATCAAATATTGCTAAACAAATCAATTACAATGTATAAATTTAGATCCCCCAAACTTTCTCCCAAAAAGTCAAAAATCGACCACGGGCCCGCTTGGTCAAAATCTGAGGTTCATACCAAAATTCATTCACCCATTCACCCCCCGAGTCCGATTATATAATTTATTTCGAAATCCGACCTCAATTCGAGGTCTAAATTCCAATTATGCAAAAATCCCTAATTCTACCCAATCCCCCAATTTTCACCATGAAAAACCTAGATTTTAGGTTGAAAACTCATGAAATGTAATGGGTAATTGAAATAAAGTAGGTTAGAATCACTTACCAATGAATTGGGAAGAAATTCTTATGGAAGAATCGCCTCTAGGTCTTTAAGTTTTGAAATTTTTGAAAGAATGGTGAGAATCCCATAATTGGGATTGTTTTATCACTGGGCGTCAGTGTTCATCGCGTTCGCGTGAACACTGACTCATTCACGAAGAGCAGAGACCTAGTGGCTTACGCGATTGCGGGAGACACCACGCGTTCGCGAAGGTATAGCCCGCCTCACCTTCGCGAACGTGAGATAGGGCTCGCGTTCGCATAGAGTCACCTTAAGCCCCTTGCCCAGCCTAGCTAAAGCTACGCGTTCGCGAATGACGAGTCACGTTCGCGTAGAGGAAACCCCCCAATACTCAGCGTTCGCAACCATGGTCTCACATTCGCGTGGTGAAAAATCCTCCCCCAACCCATATCCCCTTCGCGATCGCGAAGCACAACGCACCAGAACACCAGCTGCAGCAAAACACCAGATTTTTCTATGTCCAATTCACCCCGTAGCCTATCCGAAACTCACTCGAGCCCTCGGGGCTCCAAACCAAATATGCACACAAGTCCTAAAACATCATACGAACTCGATCGCGCGATCAAAATACCAAAATAATGCCTAGAGCTACGAATCGGACACCAAATCAAAGGAAATTTTCAAGAAGACTTTAAAACTTCTATTTTCACAACCGAACGTCCGCATCACGTCAATTCAACTTCGTTTCTTACCAAATTCTACAGACAAGTAATAAATATTATAGTGAACATGTACCGGTATCCGAAACTAAAATACGGACCCGGTATCAATAAATCCAAACATCAGTCGATTCTTAAATATCATAAATGTTTCAAACTTTCAATTTTCAAAAAAAATCAATAACTCGAGCTAGGGACCTCCGAATTCGATTCTGGGCATACGCCCAGGTCCCAAATTATGATACGGATCCACCGGGACCGTCAAAATACGGATCTGGGTTCGTTTGCTTAAAACGTTGACCGAAGTCAACTTAAATGAATTTCTAAGGCAAAAATTCTTATCTTTATCAGTTTTTAACATATAAGCCTTCCGGAAGAACACCCGGACTGTGCAGGAAAATCGAGGAAGGCTAAAATGAGGTTTTTGATACCTCGAAATACAGAATTAGGTTCTAAAATATAAGATGACTTATTGGGTCATCACAGTAGTTGTGTGTGTATAAAACTGGTTGATAGTTATTTTGTTTCTAAAGAAAAGAGAATAAATAGGTTTATAAGAAATATGGCATTTATATAGGTGTCCAGCCCAATCAAACTGCAAAGTCTGTCATCTTTGTAGTTCCAAGTTGCTGGATAATTTATTGTCAAAGTTCATTTCAGCTCCCATTTACATGTATCTAAAGTATTTTGGTGTTTTCCAATTTTATACCTTTGCTTACAAATGAATTTTATCTGCTGATTTTCTAGGTCATTTCACTATTTAATCTCAATCATAAATTTAGAAAATATCACTATTCCACGCAATGATTGATTTGCTTTTATTCTACTCTTTTTAATTCCATAAAAGGAGGGTAGGATATTAGTTTTCATATTTGTTTCTCTTTGTATTCTCATTGGATATTAATTTTCATATTGTTTCTCTTTGTATTCTCATGAGGGATATCAACCCTTTTTCGTGAGGAATTTTGTAAGTATTTGAGCAAGCTTACTTTTTGTGTCCTTTCGTACACGGCTTTGGGTGTATTTTTCCCCAAAGACATTTTAATTTCTGGCATGAATTCATCTGAAACCAACCCTTTAACGTGAGGATTTTTATAAGAGAGGACCCTCTTATGTTTACAATGCTCTTGAAGGGGACGTCTCTTGTTCATTACGGCACTAGCATTTGAAGTACTTGTTTAACTTTCAAATGACAAAGTTAATAAAAACAAAAGGATTTTATTTCACTTTATTCCTTCTATTTTCAAAAAGTACATAAGCATATGCTATGCTGAAAAGAAATTACCATTAGTTGTGACTAATTTGTACAACGTGTTTCTACGGGACTGTCCGCTCTAATTTTTTGTTCCCGATTGACGTGGCAGTCATTATATCTTCATATCCCCCCCCCAGTATTCGAATACGAAGAATACAAATTAGAATATTGTAAGTCTTGTATCTTCGAAGATTCCACCAATGAACTGCTAGGTAATCCTTAACTTGGTAACATACTTTACTTCCCCTCAGGAATTCATATTATCGAGCGAAGGACTATCTAACAACCCTCTAGTGGTTTGCGCTCGTGAACGGTCGGGTAACCTTCGCTCAATACCAAACCTAACTTCCCGGTGGGAATTTGCTATAGAGCAAAAGATTATCTAACCGTCGCCGAGTGGATCTTTGCTTGTGTGCCTTGCTATTAAAGGTATTATTGTTGGTGTCTTCGTAGTATGTTTTCTGTTGCTACCTCGTTAAAAACCTTGCCAGAAAAAAACCCAAGTGGGACAAAACAGAACGAAGGAAAAAAGAGTACAGCACATACTTTCCGCTCGGATAATGTTCATCAGCAATAAAATCTTTTGAGGTGCGCCACGTTCTAGTTGTTGGGCAACTTTTCTCCATTTTGGTTCTTCAATTCATAAGAACCTTTTCCGGTGATAGCTGAAACCCGATAGGGGCCTTCCCACGTTGGGCCTAACTTCCCTATGTTGAGCTCCCGTGTATTTTGAGTTACTTTTCTTAGGACCAAGTCCGACTTTGAAATAACGGAGGTTGGCTCTTCGATTATAATACCACTTTATTCTCTACTTTTGGGCTGCCATTCTTATATGCACCAAGTCCATGCGCTCATCGAGTAGCACCAATTTGTCTAACATTGCTTCGTTGTTTGATTCTTCATCTGCTTGGAAATATCTCAAGGTGGGTTCCCCTACTTCTACCGGGATTAAAGCTTTTACACCGTACACAAGGGAAAAGGGAGTTTCTCTTATGCTCGATTGGGTCGTTCTTCGGTATGCCCATAGAACTACGGGTAATTCCTTGGGCCAATTACCTTTTGTTACTTCCAACCTTTTCTTCAAGTTTTGAATAATCACTTTGTTTGTTGAATCCGCTTTCCCATTCGCGCTCGGATGATAGGGTGAATATGTAATCCTCTTTATTTTTAAATCTTCGAGGAACTTTGTAATTTTTGCACCGATAAATTGTGTCCCATTATCGCATACTATCTCCTTTGGTATTCCGAACCTGCAAATTATATTTTCCCACAAGAAATCCACCACTTCGCGTTCGCTGATCATTTGATAAAGATCCGCTTCCACCTACTTAGAAAAATAGTCAGTCAAAATTAAAAGAAATCTTACCTTTTAGGGAGCAGGCAGTAGTGGTTCAACGATATCCATCCCCCATTTCATGAACAGCCACGGGGACAGAACCGAATGTAAGGGTTCTGTCGGTTGATGCACCAGTGGTGCATAGCATTGGCACTTATCACATTTTCATACGAAGTCTTTGGTATCTTGTTCCATGCGGAGCCAATAATATCCTGCCATCACCAGCTTCAACACTAAGGAATCTGCGTGCTAATGGTTGTCGCATATCCCTTCGTGAACCTCTCTCATGACATAGTTAGCTTCTGATGCCCCTAAGCATCGGGCCAGCGGGCCTTGAGAAGATTTTCTATATAATTGGCATCTCTTGAAGCTATATCGTGTTGCTCTGGCTCGCAGTGCACGGGATGCTTTGGGGTCTTCGGCTAGCTTTCCGTGCTCGAGATAATTAATAATTTTATTTCTCCAGTCCCAGACCAAATTAGTCGCATTTATCTCATAGTAACCATCTGTATCCAGGACTGAGTTCATCAATTGTACTACCGTCACAGATTTCGATCCCTTTATTCCCGTCGATGATCCAAGGTTAGCCAATGGGTCTTCTTCTGCGTTATCTTCCCTTGGGGTATGAGTAATCGACCACTCCCGAAATTGCCCCAAAATTGTACCTTTACCACGTATTGTTGCATGTGCTCCTCTTTAGTTTCGAAGATTCCTTAGACCTGATTTACCACCAGCTGTGAGTCGCACTTGATTTCGATGACCTCGGAGTCAAGTCCCTAGGCAAATTAGAGCCCTACAATCAAAACTTCATACTCTGCTTCATTGTTAGTTAAAGGGACCGTTCTAATAGCTTGCCTTAGGGTTTCCCCTCAAGGCGTGATTAAGACTATACCAAGCCCGGACCCCTTTTATGTTGGAAGCTTCGTCCGTAAATAAGTTCCAAACCCCTGATGTTGATTCCGATACCATTACTGCCTCCTTGGTTGCCAGAGGCAGTAATCCTGGACTGAAATCGGCCACGAAGTCAGCCAATACTTGCGACTTAAATGCAGTCCTTGGTTTATACTCTATGTCAAACTCACTCATTTCGACGGCCCATTTGGCCAATCTACCCCAGAGCTTAGGTTTATGGAGGATATTCCGCAAAGGGAAAGTGGTCACCACTGCTATTGGGTGGCATTGGAAGTAGGGCCTCAGCTTCCGAGCGGAGACTACGAGAGCTAAGACCAGTTTCTCCAATTGTAGTTAGCGAGTTTCTGATCCCGTTAAAATTTTACTAATATAATAAATGGAAAATTGCGTACCTTCGTCCTCACGGACTAAAACCGCACTCACCGCAACTTCTGAGACCGCGAGGTAGAGTAACAACGTTTCACCTTCTTTTGGTCTTGAAATTAATGGAGGGCTTGACAAGTATTTTTTAAATCCTTCAAATCCTGTTGGCACTCCGCAGTCCATTCAAAATTATTTTTCTTTTTGAGTTGTGCAAAGAAACGATGATATTTTTCTGATGACCGGTAAATGAACTTGCTCAAAGCTGCTAATCTCCCCGTGCCTTGATCTTATCGGGGTTTACCTCAATTCCCCTTTGCGATACCAGAAATCCTAAAACCTTACCATAGATGACACCGAACGCGCATTTCTCGGGGTTAAGTTTCATATTATGCTTCCTTAGGATGTCAAAAGTTTCTTGCAGATGTCTAAGGTGATCACCTACATTCAAAGACTTAACAAGCATATCGTCTATATAAACTTCCATAATTTTTCCTATTTGATTTTCAAACATCCTGTTCACGAGCCATTTATAAGTAGCTCCTGCGTTTTTCAACCCGAAGGCCATCACATTGTAGCAATATGTACCGAAATTCATTTATAACAAAGTCTTTTCCTGATCCTCCGGTTTCATCTTAATTTGGTTGTACCCGGAATAAAAATCAAGGAAACTCATTAACCCATGCCCGGTCGTGGCATCAATCATTTGATCAATTTTTGGCACGCCTTATTAAGATCTTTATAATCTACACACATGCAAAATTTATTGTTCTTCTTAGGAACTACTACTACATTGGCTAACCAGTCTGGATATTTTACCTCTCGAATTGAACCTATATTAAGTAAGCGGGTTACCTCTTCTTTGACGAATTTATTCCTGGCTTCGGCAATAGGGCGTTACTTTTGTCTTATCGGAGGTATGGTGGGGTCCAAACTAAACTTGTGTACGGTTACCTCCGCCGGGATACTTGTCATGCCCTCATGTGACCATGCAAAACAATCGACATTAGATTTAAGGAGTTTAATAAAGCCAGACCTGAGCTCCGGGTGCAGTCCTGTCCCCAAGTGGAACTTCCTTTCTAGGAATTCTTCGAACAATGCAATCCGCTGTGGATTTCATTGCATCCGTCTCTTCTGGAACCTGGAAATATCTCGGCACCTGATACTATTCCGACGCCTCTATCCTCGGGCTAGCTTTATCTAGTTCGGGAGCAGGTGCCGATTCCTGTAATTGTTATGCCGTGAGTTCCTTTCCTTTGCTATAAGAGACCGAAAGTGTATTTATCTTCCTTGCCGCCGGTTGGTCACCCCTTATCTTCTTAATTCCTTTGGTTGTTGGAAACTTCATCAATTGATGATATGTTGATGGTACAACTTTCATCTCGTGCAACCATGGCCTTCCCAGAATGATGTTATATCACATATCACCATCTACCACCTCGAAGAGAGTTGTCTTCATTACTCCTTCGGTATTTGTGAGTAATAATATTTCTCCTTGGGTTATCACGCTCGCGAGGTTGAATCCGGCAAGGAGCTTTGTGGCCAGAATAATGCTTCTGGTGAGTTTAGCTTGCTCCAATACTCTCCATTGTATGACATTACCGAACCTCCTAGATCCACTAGAACATGATTAATCTTAAAATCTAGCACATTTAAAGAAATTATCAGTGCGTCGTTGTGTGGTAATAACATTCCGTCTGCGTCCTCCTCCATGAAAGTGATATTGTCTTCCCAGAGACTTTTGCTATGGGTTATTGATACTTTCGTCTTCTTTGTTGCCGAAAAGGTGACCCCGTTGATCTCGTTCCCTCCGAAGATCATGTTGATCATTTGGAATTGGGGATCTTCTCCTTCTTTCGAGGGTTACGCATTATCCCGGTTACGACCATAATTGTTATTAGCTCGGTCACTCAAGAATTCTCTGAGGTGACCATTCTTCAATAGTGCTGTCACTTCTTCCCTGAGGTATCGACAGTCCCCTGTCCGGTGGCCATTCGTCCCGTGGTATTCGCACCATAAGTTGGGATCCCTCTGGATGAGATCAAATCTCATTGGTTTCGGGAACCGCACTTCTTTGATGTTTCTCATGGATGACACCAACTCCATTATACTGACGTTGAAGTTGTACTCCGACAACTTGGGGTAAGAAGGATACTGTAACCCTGATGCTCCTCTATCCTGTAGTGATCTATTGTTCTGACCGCGATCCGTCCTTCTGTCAACGGTGGACCTGTCCGCTATTCGGGAGCTTCTGTCGCGGCCCTCGGTTCGTTCGCAGGGTAAAAACCGGCCTCTCGAAGTCCGTCTATCCATGTCATAATCGTCTTTTGATTTTTCTCTATTCTTCTCCCGTCCTTTGGTCGACGATGGAAAACCAACCTAATCATCTTCGATCCTTATCTTTGACTCGTACCAGTTGTGGACATTCGCCCAGGTCGTTGCTTGAAACTCAAGCAGGCTTTCCTTCAGTTTTCGGGAAGCGTCTGAACTTCTCAGATTCAATCCCTTGGTGAATGCTTGAGGCGCCCATTCATCCGGGACAGTTGGGAGCAACATTCTTACCTTCTAAATCGGGTCACAAATTCTCGTAGTAACTCGGACTCTCCTTGCGCAATCCTGAATATGTCGGCCTTTCGGGCCTGTACTTTTCTGGCCCTGGTATGACCCTTGATGAAAGAGTCCGCGAGCATCTCAAAGGAGTCTATGGAATGCTCGGGTAATAGTGAATACCACGTCAAGGCTCCCCTCCTAAGAGTTTCTCTAAATTTCTTCAGCAAAACATATTCAATTTCGTGAAAAGCTAAATCATTTCCTTTCACCGCCGTTTTGTAGGTGGTAATATGCTCTTGAGCGTCTGAAGTTCCGTCATACTTTGGCACATCGGGCATTTTGAACCGCATCGGGATTAAATCTGGTGTTGCATTTAGCTTGTATGGAAATTGAGTATACTTCTTTGAGTCCTGGCCTTTCAGCACTGGTGGTGCACCCGGGATTTGGTCCATGCGGGCATTCACTTCCCTCGTAAACCATAGAAGTTCATTCTTGAAAGGATCATTCTCGTTATTTAGGCCGAATCCGCTCCCCCCAGCCCCATCAGAGCCAACTTCGCCCCTAGGAGTGCTGTTGTCGACCCTCTGTATTGTTTTATTCGCAGGAGCAATGGGAGGAATCAAATCTCGTCTATTCTCATTATTTGAAGCCCCCGACAGCGCTTACTTCAACTCCGTCATAACCTTATCCTATCGCGTGAGGTGGTCTAGAATGATCGCTTGTTGCTCTTGCAAAGCCTTACCGCGTTAACGACATGTTCCTCCTCAACATCATTGGGAGTTATCCCCCGAACATGTCGAGGATATTGCCTGTCATGCAACGGTGTGGCTCCATTCCCCTCATTGTGGGTATCACTGACTGAGTCCTCGAAATGAGGATGATCCCCTCGAATCTCGGGCTTGTATGTGTTGTCAACGACGTTATCTGCCATTTCTTATGATTTTTTCTAAGATAAAATAATCAAAACACGTTAGTAAAAAATGCAAGGATCAATTTAATCGTACGGTTGTCTAGGCCCCACGGTGGGCGTCAAACTATTTAACCGTAAAACGGTATAGTTGAATTTATACGTAATTTTTAGACAAGTGAGTTAAATTGATCCTGAAATAATAAAATAATTGAAGAATTATGCAATACTTAGCCTTGAAATGGAGATGAAATAACAGAAACAGCAGTTCCGAGAACAGGGTTTCCGGGCACAACAGCATTGGAATCGAAAAGTAAGAAGATAAGATTGTATTAAACTTTGAATAGAATGTAGCATAAGTTTGTGAGAAAATTTATGTCCCTTGTAATGATAACTGAGTTGACTATTTATAGATATGTGTAGGGAAGGAGATCCTGTGATCGTGCCCCTCTTTTAATGTCAATTATGAGGGTCATTGATGAAGATATAACGGTGAACATAAATGCCAAATTTCCTGTAACGGGTAATCGTTCTTAATGCCACGGAATATTCTCTATTAAATGCTACCGGGCGAAGATTATTTATCACATCTTTATGAGCGTTATTCTTTCCGGTGACAAACGGATCAGCTGCCTTCGGTCTTAATCATACCCCCGTCTTGGGTTCCACGTGTCCCTCCTTTGGGTGGCCACGTGCCATGGCATATTTTACCCTATACAGAGGTCAACAGATTGAACAATAATCTGTAGTAACAAAAACGGAATATCTAGAAGATGAAGAATGCATTACAATTTGTCAGAAGTTCAAACCATGGGATTTTCCAAAAAGAACCCTCTAGCTTTTAATTAGACAAATACTGAATAAACTGATAACTAGTTTAAACCTTTTCAATAATCGCAAAATCCTGAGAGTAGGTGCTGCATAATTTGAAACTCGTGGAATGAGCCTCCGGCAGAGTTCAAACTTGTGGCAAACGCGTAACTCACATATCAGCAGTAACAAAAAAGTTAAATTGTTAAAACACACAAAGAGAAAACATAAGAACAAGAATCCATGTCAAACACACAACATGGAATGAGAGCTTGCTTTTTTCAGCTATTTGTACACAACATGTTAAAAGTTGTGTTGTCTTATTGCAAACTAATAACAAACGGCTATAAGATCTTCAAAGCTAAATAAAAAACCAATCCAAATATTAGAATACTAAGCATAAAAACGAAGATCTACTTTCTGCAATTACACATCCACCTATCAGATATATTTTCTTGTAAATATAGTTAAGAAAGCTAATCCAAATTCCGCTCGATCAAAAACTCTGCTTACATAACCAGTGTTCGTAACCCAAAAATCACTATAACCAGTTTCCTGCTTACTAGCTATATTACAAAGAAAAAGATAAAGAAAAGCCCAGCAAGAATAGCATGTTAACCATAAACTGCTTAAAGGATTGGGTAACACTTCAAAAAAGAGCAGGCCACTTTGACTTAATATGAAGCACTCATTTAATGTTATTTAACAAAAGATGATTAGTTTAAGTTCTCACCAAGCTTAGGGACACTTCCTGTAGACAATAAAGGGACCAGATTCATCAAACTCACCCTTTGTTATACACATCTGCATGGACATAGGTGTTAGCTGCTAAATCCCTTGAGCTTAAAAGAGTTAGCAATACACTGATTGATTGATCAGGGAGATAAAGCAAAAAGAAACTAACTTGTTCGAAAGTACAGAGGGAAGCTAGAATTGATCCTCCAATCCAGGCGCCGTACTTCCTCTCAGGGGGTGCAACAACTTTGATCTTCATGCCGCTTGGAGTAAGAGCAGTGATTTCCTTGCTCATACGTTCTTATACTATGCCAGGAAACATAGTTGATCCACCACTTAGCACAATGTTTGAAAATAAATCTTTCCTAATATCAACATCGCATCTCATGATTGAGTTGTAGGCTTTTTCATGAATTCCTATCGCTTCTGTTCCAACCAATGACGGCTGGAAGAGGAACTCAGGGCAACGAAACCTCTCAACACCAATATTAATGACTTGTCCATCAGGAAGCTCATAGCCGTTCTCAACTGATGAGATGTATTTTTTTGCCTCTTCAATCTCTTTTTCAAAATCCAGTGCAACATAAACTCTCGCAGAGAATCTTCGCGAGATAATATGTAAGATCACCACCACCAAGATCTAACCGCGAGATAGCATGGGGAAGTGCATGTCCCTCATAGATGGGGACAGTGTGGCTCGCCCTATCCCTAGAATCAACCACAATACCTTGTTGGGAAGCAACGAAATTAATGGCTAATCAAATCGGTAGAGAAGAACTAGAATATGTTAATGTTCAATCTACAGCTTACCAGTTGTACGACCACTAGTATACAACGAGAGAACAGCCTGGATTGCAACATACATGGCTGGCACATTGAATGTCTCAAACATGATTTGAGTCATTTTCTCTCGGTTTGCCACGGGGTTAAATGGTGCCTCAGTCAGAAGAACGGAATGCTCCTCGGGAGCAACAGCGAACTCATTGTAAAATGTATGGTGCCAGATTTGCTCCATATCTTCCCAATTGCTTACTATACCTTGTTCAACGGGATATTTCAGACTAAAATCATATCTTCTGTACGGAGCTTCATCACCAACATAGGCATTTTTTTGTCCCATTGCAACGAAAGTGTGACAAGGACGGCAAACTATACTTGGGAAAACAGCCCGTGGAGAATCATCCCCAGCGAAGCCGGCCTAAAGAAACGACGACAGAATTACTATTCATTAGCACCATTGCATGGAGCTGAAATTACAAGACGTTTTTTCTAACTAACCTTGACGATTCCAGTTCCGTTGTCAATAACAAGTGGTCGAATATCCTTCCCATCAGCCATCATGTAGGGACTGCAAATATTTAATTTGCAAGTATAATTAACGTAAGACATCACTGGTACAAATACAGAGAAAAAAGTGAAAGTTACAACTTAATCTGTGAGCATTGGTGAAGCGGGAGTTAATTCAAGCAATACGAAGTTATCTCACTTATGTTAAAAGCCCAAAACATGGATTTTCCAAAACTCTTAATTACATGATTAGGATGATAAAAATAATTGCATCCGACCAAAACATATTCAACAAAATTTGGATCAGAACCACATGAAATCATCATACTAAGTATGATGGAAAATGTTTTCCTAGAATATATTTTTCTGAAAAATAAGCGATTTTCTTACTAATTTTCTGGTGTTTGGTTAGTAAAAAGAAAATATTATTTCAAGAGCATTTTATATAATTTAGACAAATACTATAATCCCACGCCCTAAACCTCGACACCTGACCCCCGACCCTGACCTTGACCCCGGCCCTCGACTTCTGTGTTTCGTGTCGCGAAGTCTGGGTCGGGCGGTGGAGCCGTGGAGGGATGGCAGGCGTTGGTGGGTCGAAGGTGGAAGGAAAGGGTGGGACGAGACAGGGGAAGGGGGGCCAGGCTGGGTTGGTGGTGGGGGTTTTGCTGGGGAGAGCGAGGTAGGTCATGGTGTGGGGTTGGAGGGTGGCAAAGGGGTGTCGGGGTGGGGGAAGGTTGGGGGTGGACGGGGTGAGGTCGGGGTGTAAGGTGGTAGGTCAAGGTCTGGGGGCTCGGGGTGGCGAGGGAGTGGATTGGGGTTTGGTAGTAGGGGTGGGGAAGGTTGAAAGAGGGTTTTAAAAAATATTTACCTCCACCGGGGAAGTCATTTTCCTCCAAAATATTTTACTAACACTAAGGAAACCAAATATGGGAAAATTGCAAAATAACACTGGACCTTATCGATCAGCAATCGGAATTAAAGCTTATCTTGATAAAACCGAACCCATGTATTGCTAGTTCAGTAGTTAGAGTGTAAGAGAAAAACCAAAAAACTGTAGGGAAATATCACCAGAAATAACGATAGTACTGCAATAATATTATTTGTGAGCAGATACACAAATTGGTTTGAGTCGTGCTGGGCACTGTCTTAAGAAACTATTTCAGCAATGTGAAATATTTTTCCAGGATTAAACAAGCATACCTCTATTTATTTAGAGGATACAAGAATCAACAAAATTAAATAATAAATCTAGCAGGTTCAGAAAAATGGAGAGAAGAATTAATAATAATAATAGGTAATGATTGTAGGAAGAAAGTAATGATTAGCAAGATGAATACTTGGTTGATAATTGAGTGAGTATGATGGCTAATTCACAACCTATTTATAGGTAATTAGGGAGGTTGCATGTATGATAACTGTGGAGAGTCTTTTAACACTTGTCCAAATATATTAGTCCACTTGGTTTCAATATTAACAAGTGTACCTAATCTTCCATGCATGAAGACACACGGTAGATTTGCATAGCCACTTGTCAAAATCCTTCAACACTTGGCTTTAAGGCTTCATGCAAGAAGCCTCTTGGAAATAGATAGGACACTTGTAAAATAAAAAAAAACATGGCTATTTTAAAATTTTAAAAATACTCCCACAATCCTCACATATTTTCAAAATTTATAGGAGAAGGATAAATGAATGGAAGAATTGACTTGGTGGATTTTGCATAGTCCAAATGTAATGGGTTTGGTGCTAAGTTGCTCTGACACGATAATTTAGGTGTCGTACTCATGTCAACACGACACTAGTATGGGTGTGGGTATGGGATCTGTACCGGATCTGGTCAAATAATTTTGGCTACTTTGAGCACGACGGACGGAAAAGTTCGAGACAAGATACAATTTGATTCTCGAAATTAGAACCAAAACTAGGTAAATGTGAAGAAATAGCATACCTTATCTAGGAAATCAATCCTTTACTTATCTACAACTTGAGAATAAAAAAGAAATCCACACTTTACAAGCTATATGCAAGTATTCCACAAATTTTCTCATAATTTAGAGATTTTTTTATATTTTTATTTTTTTGAATTATTTTTAGCCGGATCCTCGCACCTGTATCAGTACTAGAATATGTATCCCCGAATCTTAGAATTTACATCTCGAAAGATCCGACCTCTAGATCCACACCCGTGTCGGACACCCGCACCCGTGTCCAGACAACTTAGGTTTGGTGTCTTCAGAACTATGAGCCAAACTTAGACCAATAAAACTTAACTCACAGAATTACTGGTGAAATAACATATTTCTATGAACCAATAATTCTTATTCTAAGTCGGAGATTTTATTAGTCACATTTCGACCCTCACAATTTTGTTGTTCAACGCGGTTTTGCACCACTAGGTCATGCGCGTGCCTGGTTATTCATGAGAGCTCTAGAGATTAGGCCAAAATCTCATAAGAGCGGCCCACTCCACTCTCATATAGGTGAATTCATCAAGTGTATACTTCTTTTAAATATACTATCCATAAGGAATATGAATTCATTAAGAGTTATAACTCAGCCTCTCAATTAGTAGCAATCAAGCACTCTCTTTTAGTGCTTCAGTGCCAATATCGACTTGTTATTACACATATGAACCTACTTCATGGGATCTCCAATCACATATGTTGGGTTACCATCTCTATTGACAACATGTCAGTCTTAACTCCATCTCTTCTGAGGTTTGAAGAATTAATTTTCTTCCTATAGGTTTAGTTAGAGGATCGGCCAAATTTATCTCTGACTTCACATAGTCAATGGAAATTATTCCATCTCTCAACAGTTGTTTTATGACATCATTTCTCAATTTTATGTGTCTACTTTTACAATTATAAGATTTATTCTTTGCAATAGCTATTGTCGCTTGACAATCACAATGCATAGACACGGGAGGCAATACGTCCTTTATTAAAGGGATATTAGCTCAGAAATTTCTTAGCCACTCAGCCTCAGAATCAGCCAACTCCAGAGCTACAAACTCTGATTTCATAGTCGATCTAACAATGATCGTTTGTTTAGCTGATTTCCACAATATTGCACCACCACCAAGGGTGAATACATAATCACTAGTGGATTTTGTCTCATCTGAATTAGAGATCCAATTTGCATCACTGTATCCTTCTAAAGTAGAAGATAATCCACTATATAGGATACCACAATTCATAGTTCCTCTCAAATATTTTATTAGTCTAGCTAATGCAGACCAATGCTCGTTGTTGGGACTATGAATATATTTACTCAATCTACACACAACATAGGCTATATTAGGTCTTATAAAATTCATTAAATACATTAGACTCCCAATAATCTGAGCATATTTATACTGAGCAACTGGGTCACCGTTATTCTTTTCAACTGAAAGTTAGCATCAAAAGGAGTGCTCACTGGTGTAACATTAAAATATTCAAACTTCTTAAGAAGTCTCTCAACAAAATATTCTTGTGACAACATCATGCCATCTTCACTCTTTATAACTTTAACTCCCAATATCATATTTACTTCACCCAGATCTTTCATATCAAAATTAGCAGACAAAAATAATTTTATACGTTGCACAATATTTAAACTTGTACCAAATATATGCATGTCATCAACATATAGATATATTATCACATAATCATTGTCTACCACTTTAGTATAAACATATTTATCCACCTCAACTGAAGAAAAATTGTCTCTCAGTAAGACTTGTTCAAATTTGGCATACCGCTGCTTAGGAGAGCTTGTTTAATGCCATAAAGAGATTTAATTAATTTACAAACTTTATTTTCTTGTCCAGGAATAACACAGCCTTCAGGTTGAACCATATAAATCTCTTCTTCTAAATCACCATTTTAAAAAATTATTTTGACATCCATTTGATGGATAAAAAGCTTACAGATTGAAGCTAAGGCAACTAAAATTCGAATAGAAGAAATTCTAGTCTCTGCTGCAAATGTATCAAAATAATCTATATTTTATTTTTGAGAAAACTTTTTTGCTACTAACCGAGCTTTATATTTATCTAAAGATCCATCAGGATTAAATTTCCTTTTGAAAATTTATTTACAACCAATAGGTTTTGCTCCAGGAGGTAAATCAGTTAAAATTCATGTTTTATTTTTCAAAATAGAGTCGATTTCAACTTTTATTGCCTCTTCCAATAATTAGCTTCTGAAGAAGATATAGCTTCAAAATAATTTGATGGTTCATTATCAACAAGAAAAGTTTGAAAATCATTCCCATAAGAAAAATATTCTTTTCTAGACCTTTTGCTCCTTCTCAATTCCTCGTTAGAGGTAATTTCATTATTTGTTTCAACATGTGTATGAGAAATTTTATTAGGATAAATATATTGAAAGAACTCAGCATTCTTTATCTCAATTATAGTATTGCAATCAAGCACATCACTTTTTAAAACAAGAAATCTGTATGCAACACTATGTTCAGCATATCCAATAAGCATGCAATCAGCAGTTTTAGAACCTATTTTTCTCTTTTTAGGTTCAGGCAAAAGAACTTTAGCAAGGCATCCCCACACTTTTAAATATTTCAAGTTAGGTTTATAACCCTTACACAATTCATACATAGTTTTGCCAGTTCTTCTATGTGGTATTTTATTCTGTAAGTGACAAGCAGATAATATAGCTTCACCTCACAAATTATCAGGAGCATTAGAACTAATTAATATGGAGTTCATCATCTCTTTCAATGTTCTATTTTTCCTTTCAGTTACTCCATTTGACTCGGGTAAATAAGGCGGAATTACTTCATGAATAATTCCATTCTTTTCACAAAAATTATTTAAAGATAATTATTCTCCACTTCTATCTGATCCAATTCTCTTGATTTTTCTACTAAGTTGATTTTCAACCTCAGTTTTATAAGAAATAAAAGCATTAAAAGTATCATCTTTGTTTCTAAGAAAATACAACTTAGTAAATCTAGAAAAATCATCAATAAAAGTCACATAATATCTTTTACCACCTCTAGTCATAGTCTGCTTTAAATCGCTTAAATCAGTGTGAATCAAGGATAATAATTCAGTTTCTCTATTTATAGAAAAATAAGTCTTTCTAGTACTTTTAGCTTCATCACATATTTCACACTTGTTAATATTAATTGAGTCTAAATCAGATATTAATCCTAGAGACTGCATTTTCTTTATATACGCGACATTAACATGTCCTAGTCTAGCATACCATAAAGAAACAGATTCAACCATATAGGCAGAAGAAGATGCATTTTCATTGCTAGTATCAGAAATATTAAGAATAAATAAACCATGGTTACAATATCCATTACCCACAAAAATATTATTTTTGGTCAGTACGACCTCATCATTTTCAAAGAAAACCTTCACTCCAACTTTTTCTAATAATCCCACAGAAACCAAATTGGTTTGGATATTAGGTATATGCAACACATCACTCAATGCTTGAGTTTTACCAGATGTGAGTTTGAGAAGAATTTTTTCTTTCCCAAGAACGCGAGTTGTTCTTGAGTCACCAAGATAAATAGTTTTTTCTCCTTCCTCAACTTGGGTGTACGACAAAAATTTATTTTTGCTTGCACAAATGTGCCTAGTAGCACCAGAGTCTATCACTCAATCTCTCACATTGGTCACATTATTTATTTGGAAAATGACCGCAACAACTATATTATCCGCTTTAGTCAAATTTAATTTTGACTTAGCGAGATTATCATTTATCCTAACTCTCTTGCATTGAGGTGCATTTTTCTCGAAGATTTTAATATTAGCATTAGATATGTAACCATGTCTATTCACATACCTGTATTTTGACATTAGTGTCTGCCAAAGTTGTGGATGCAATAACGTATTTGCAACACCATGGATATCTGGCAGGACAGGTGGACCAGTAGCGACGGAGACAACACCAAAAATGGTAGCACCAACAAAAATTTTCGTAGTAGTATTACTTGCCATAGTTTCTTAGATTGTAGGAAAATATCACCGAAAATAACGATAATACTGCAATAATATTATTTGTGAGCAGATACACGAATTGGCTTGAGTCGTGCTAGGCACTATCCTAAGAAACTATTTCAACAATGTGAAATGTTTTCCCAGGATTAAACAAGTCTACCTCTATTTATTTAGAGGATACAGGAATCAGCAAAATTAAATAATAAATCCAACAGGTTTAGAAAATTGGAGAGAATAATTAATAATAATAGGTAATGATTGTAGGAAGAAAGTAATGATTAGCAAGATGAATTCTTGGTTGATAATTAAATGAGTATGATGGCTAATCCACAACCTATTTATAGGTAAGTAGGTAGGTTGCATGTATGACAAGTGTGGAGACACTTTTAACACTTGTCCAAATATATTAGTCCACTTGGCTTCAATATTAACAAGTGTACCTAGTCTTCCATGCATGAAGACTTGCATAGCCACTTGTCAACGCCCTTCGACACTTGGTTTTAAGGCTTCATGCAAGAAGCCTCTTGAAAAATAGGACACTTGTAAAATAAAAAGACACATAGCTATTTTAAAATTTTGAAAATACTCCCACAAAAACTGGTGCACAATCTAGAATTTAGATTAAAGCATTGCAATGGATAAAGAACCTGCAATGATAATATATAATGTAGTTTGGAACATAAAAGCTGAATGAGAAAGATTATTTGGAGAGAGAGAGAAGTGTAAATAACTGTAAATGCATATAAATGAAATATATTATTGTTGTTGGACGAATACTTGCATTTTTGGCTTTCTGTTACCTTTTCAATGCCAAACCAAATCTTTTGTAATATATGCTCTGTAGTTTCCGTTTGATTTGAAGAAGTATTTTAACAACCACAAATTTAAAAAGTCCTCTCTTTCTCTTGAACGGCGTGTCAAGTCAAATTGTGTCATATAAATTAAAAACAATTTAGCTGTTTGGCCAAAAAAAAAATTTTTGGGCCCAAAGTATTTCTTTTCCCAAAATTATTGTGTTTGACTAAGCTTCTAAAAAGAAAAAAAAAAGTGATTTTGAAAAAAACCATAAGCAGTTTTTGAAAAGCTGAAAGTAATTTTTCCCCGAAAATACTTTTCTAAAAAATACTTTTGAAAAAATACGCATAAAATCACTTTTTAAAAACTTGATCAAACACTAATTGTTAATCAAAAGTGCTAGTCAAATTAATTAACAAAACACAAACTGTTTCTCGCCAAAAATACCTTTTTTTAATAGTACTCCTCAAAATAAGCAGATTTTAGAATCACGGGCTATAACTCATTTTTGCAAAGAAGTCCTGCTGACATCCACCAAACACCAAATTGAGTCAAGCAAGTTTGACCCACTTTTAGACTTACCCAAACACTCTCCTAAGCATGTGTGGTCTGGATTACATTATCAAATTAATATAATAATTACTCCATCCGTTTCAATTTATGTGAACATATTTCATTTTTAGTCCGTGTCAAAAGAATGATCTCTTTCCTTATTTGGAAACAATTTACCTTTATGCAATGATTTATAGCCACACAAAATATATGTGCCTCATTTTACACCACAAGTTCAAAAATCTTCTTTTTTTTCTTAAACTCCGTGTTCAATCAAATGGGTTCACATAAATTGAAACAGAGAGAGTATATCAATTCATTAATCATATTAATTTTCGATCATTGTACAAAAAATTAACTTTTTGTTTCAATACACAAATGCTACTACTTCATTAGACCAAACAATGTATTACATATATTTGGTTTCCTATGTTGTTATACCTTTATTGCTAATTGTAATGTTTTATCATACAACTTGCAACTTGCAAATCGATCATGGTGTAATTTGCAAAATCTGACAAAATACTCGAAGAGAAGGAGGTGAATTATAGCAGTTTGCTAGCACATTACTTTGGTAACACTTGAAATATTTGTTGATACTTAAAATGGTCATGAATTGCAAATGGGGATGTACACGGAGTACTCTTTCTAGTCGGGCTTCGACTGCATAACCAAGCCAAAAGAGCTTGTTTTCCAGGAAGGCCAAGCAAATCTGCATTCCACAAAACTCAGAATGTGTCTAACCAGAAAAGCAATAGAACAAATATTAGTCGCAGACGATCCACCATTTTCATGGCTTACTAGCCAAATCACTTGAAATAAAAGCATAAACCCGAGCCAGCAAAATTAGCATGATAACAGAACAACTAGAAACTAAAATATCACACTGCTCACAAGATTGGGTATAACTTGGGAAAAGAAACTGATCTCTAATTGAAATATAAATCGACTGATCTCTCATTAAAATAGAAATCATTAGATGGAAGTTGACAAGAGAGGATATAAAAGCTCACCAAGCTTAGAGACACTTCTTGTGGACAATTGAGGGACCAAATCATCATATGTGCCCTTTGTTATACACATCTGCATGGGAAGTTGACAAGAGAGGATATAAAAGAGTTAAAAATTGAACGATTGACTGATCTTGAAGTAAAGCAAACAGAAACTAACTTGTTTGAAACTGCAGAGGGAAGTGCTTTGATCCCCCAATCCAGGCGTTGTACTTCCTCTCAGGTGGTGCAACCACATTGATCTTTATGCTGCTTGGAGCGAGAGCAGTGATTTCCTTGCTCATACGATCTATTATGCCTGGAAACATAGTTGATCCACCACTAAGAACAGTGCTTGCAAATAAATCTTTCCTAATACCAACATCGCATCTCATGATTGAGTTGTAAACTTTTTCATGAATTCCTGTCGCTTCCATTCCAACCAACGATGGCTGGAAGAGGACCTCGGGTTAACGGAACCTCTCAGCCCCAATTTTAATGACTTGTCCATCAGGAAGCTCATAGCCCCTCTCAAATGATATTGAGCTATCTTTTCCCAATTTTGTGGTTACTGTTGGCAGGCAAAGGGGTTCTGTTCCCAACATACAATGTGGCAAAAAAGACCAACCCAATGGGGTATGGGAGGTTCCATCAGTATGATGATTCAGGAAGTCCGGCATAGGACGTAAGTGGCAGGGAGAAGTTCACACCAACATCAAACAAAATAGTTTTATAGAACAGATTTTATCTTATAAATCCTTTTAGCTTGATGACTTCCCTTAAAATCTAATGAATAACTCTCCCAGCGATCAATGGTCCCATCAGTCTGACTTTTCCCTTGCAAAATCACTTGTGAGCCAGTACACAAACAAATATTTAATGTTCTTTTAGTGAAGACATACAGATAATCAGGGCCAATTATCATTTCAGGTACACCGCAAAGCATTCCATGTTGTCAGAAAGGTCTCATCTTCCTTCACTTTGTGAGGCAGTTAAACAGTGTCGTGAAACAACCAATGCACATTCTTATTTTTAAACCACTTTCTGCGTACACACTACCCTCCCCAGACCCCACTAGTGGGATTATACTGGGTTGTTGTTTTCATGGTCAACAAAATTTTAGATCAGAACTACATGAAATCATCAAACCAAGTGTCAAACTGAATCTAGAATAAAGATTAGTTAACCAGTTACACAACAAATAGTTGAGCAGCCAATAATAAGAGCCAAGCACATAACCAATATGATCAACAGACTGCAAGTGAAACAGAGACAAATTGAAGCTTACCTTTATGAAATCGCAACCACTTCTTATTGCTAGTTCAGTGTTGAGAGTGTTGAGAGAAACATAGACTTTTCCTGGTAAACAGAAAGTGCCAGAAAACGGGGAGAAGAAAAGGCTAACCAATAGATAGCGGATCTATATTTCGGTATTGCATACAGATAAACGCATATATGGTTGGGTATAAAAACTGAATAATAAGGGGAGAGACGAACTCATGATTGTTGCTCTTGGACCATTTTTTGTTTTTCTGGTATTGAAAATGCCATTAACATTTCATTTCAGTTAGATTAGGCTTCAACAAATTTTGGCCTGAAATACATAAAAGAAACTGACAAGAAAAAGAAACATTTCAGAACACATCCATGTTTAGCTCAATTGCAACAGTAGAGGCCGGCGATCCTCCTAATGTCTCCCTCCATTTAACACCAAAGATGAACATAGACTTGTAAACTTCAAAAGTAACATCACAAAAGTTAGTGGAAGAATCTCTTTCGACATCTAGCTGATCCCAGCTCCTCATATTCAGCTTTGGTGACGCACATTGCATCAAAATCAGGACTTGATGCCAAGAGTGATCCTCCACGCCAAACGCCTAGTATAGGATCTTCTTGAGTCGTAATCTTTAAACGGTATTTATCTGGGACAAGTGGCTGAAGGTCCATTTCTAGTCTTTGAGCAAAATGAGGGAATAGAGTAGTGCCTCCCGTCAAAATGATGCTCTCATAGAGAAGAGGTTGAAGATGAGAATGGCAGGAACTGATAGCTCTAACAATGCACTCTGCAAGTCCAGCCTGATTCAGTCCCAAGTCAGCTGGACGAAACATCATCTCTGGGACGAGGAACCGCTCATTTGTCAACCCAAATTCATTTTTTGTCAAATCAATTCTTCTTGATGCATCGTTGCTCCGCAGCTTATCCGTTTGTTCTCCTGCTGTTACTTGCTGCTTCGTAGCTGCTTCATCATTATACAAAGACAGGTATCTCTTTGCTTCTTCAGGATCTTTTAGAAAACCCTTAGTATGTGTAATACCATCAGGAAGCACATAAGTGCACCTAAACAAATTGTCATTTCCCGGTTTCCTAGCAATCTGCAAGTCCCTGGCAACATCCAAAGACACAAAGCAGAGTTTCTCTTTTACATCATCCATAAGGAAATTCTCGTCCATCAAATTAACGCTCCTGTAACTCACTAACTCCTTCATGAAATTGCTCAAAGCTTTCCCACCAAGATCAAGCCTTTTGACTCCATAATTCAATGTGAAATTCTGAAACACGGGTGAGGCATGAGTAAACGAAAATCCACAGTCCACAACTAAGCTGCATTGGGCTTTAGACACAATCCCATAAGGGCGACGAGATGCCTCATAGAGATGGACCAAAGAGGGGGAATCCGAAACATAGAGAGCCTTAAAATTGAAATCTTCGAAGACGATTTCATCAAGGGAGCGTTGTATTGAAGGGAGATTGAAAAGGGGTTCAGTGAGGAGGAGAGAGGATTGGGAAGGAGTGATGTTGAGGAGGTTGGAGAAGATATGGGACCAAAGGGAGGACTGGAGGTCCGGGTTGATAAGGTAACCGCGGTCGAAAGGGCGGCGGACAGTGGCGGAAGTAAGGTCCACGTCAGAGGAAAGGAGCTGATCCGCCATAAGCCATTTCTTGGAAGAGAGTGGACGCCCAGTGCTGTTTGGGACAATAGCTGTTGGGTCTCTTTCGCCACCTATTCCAGCCTTGATTAGGCCCGCGCCATTGTCCAACACTACAACGTTATTCATTTTGGCTCTACCTTTTGAATACCAAACCAAATCTTTTTGTAATATATGCCAAAATTATCTATGGGAGTAGGTCAATTTTTCCCCCCAATTCCTCAATCTCCATTAATTCAGTCTTCATGTATGACAACTTTCAATCTCAGGCTCGGTACATTCACTATCGGCAACATCATAGACTTCCGATTTCTCTTGAAGTTCAGTGATTCTAGCCAGTAACTAAAGTCTATTAGTGTTGAACCTGAGACGAAAGAGTAAAGCGGAAACCATAAGCAATAGATGGTCAAGCAGTAAACTAGGACTTTATAACGATGACATGATAGGGGCTTGGTAATAAACATTTCAAGATCTCTCTTCCTATGTTCCAATAACTATGGTAAAAACTTCTTAACTCTATTGGGAAAAAAAATGAAAAATAGGAAAGCAACTTGCAAGAAACACAGAGCAAACTTACCGACAGTTGGATTTCATCACTATATACTAACATCTTTTGTTGAGTTTTCTGTAGAGTTTTCTTCTCACATCTTTTGTTTGAGAGAGTTAGGGTTCATGAATTGGGGGAACTCGTGGGTTTAGCTTTTTACTGCTGCATTTTGTTAATTTTTTAACAGTCACATTTAGTATTTAACCTTGGGAAAATACATAACTCAACTATGACCATATTTTTAACTACACAAATTCGCTTGACACATGTATATTTTATTAAAATCAATTTTTTCTTAATCTTTCCCTTATTTTTCTTTTCTTTTTTCTTTTTTTCTTTTCCTTTCTCCTTTTCTCTTAAATAAATTGATTCATATATAATTAATATAGTCTTCTTTCTTCTTTCATGGATGAAACGATTTGTATACATGAAATAATTCCTAAAAACTCAAACTTGTTAAAAGTCTAATTTGCTGTTATTCTTGGCTTGAGGCCTTTAAATGACTATTGTGGTGGAAGACTTTTAGATGGTGAATATCACTAGTGATTATGGGCGGCGTAAAAATTGTGGTCACCAGAATTTCAAGGACTCCATTTTTTTCGGCGCGAAAAAACTTTCCGATGACTAATTTTTTTGTCCAGATCTGAGTGCGTTTGCTTTATATATGTATAATTTTTTCTTGAAGTGTGATTTATGTGTGGGAGGAAGATAAAAAGAAAGAAAGAAAGAATATAAGCTGAAAAATGGTGGTCGTCGGAATTTTTAAGGACTCCATTTTTTCCGGTAACAGATTTTTATTATTCAAATCTGATGGTTTTTTGCTTTATATATGTATAATTTTTTCTTGAAAGTGTGTGGGAGGAAGAGAAAAAGAAAGAAAGAAAGAAAGAATATAGGTGGTCGTCAAAATTTTAAGGACTCCATTTTTTTGGCGTGAATTTTTTTCCGATGACAGAATATTTTGTCCAGACGTCGTCGGTGTATGTTGTGTTCGAATGAACCTCAAGTAAAGAAGAGAAGAAAAGAATATTATAGAAATAGGCAAAGAAAAAGAAAAGAAAAGGTAAGAAAATATATTTTTAATTAAAAAAATCGACTCCTCATTCTCTTTGAGAGAGTGGAATACACACACACTGCCACATAAGCCTTTAGGGTGGAAATAATTCTACTCTAAAATAGTTTAGGGGATAATATGACCCCCCTCCTCCCCCCCCCCCCCCTCCCCCAAAGTAAAAATACACACACATCCACATAAGCCTTTAGGGTGGAAATAATTCTACTCTAAAATAGTTTAGGGGGGTAATAGGACACCCCTAAAGTAAAAGTGTGTAGTTGGAAATATGATTATAGTTCAAGGGGTACTTATGAATTTTTTCATTTTAAAAAAATGTGTTATTAGAGAGAAACTATTTTTTTCTGTTTCTCCAAAACTGCTTCTGCTTCTACTCAAAAGCATTTTTTTCCTTTTAAAAGTTTGGCCAAACACTACAACTTTGAGAGAAAAAAATTTGAAAAAAAAAAAGTGATTTTGAATTTGAATAAGCTTGGCCAAACAAGCTATTAGTCTGTTTGGTTTGAATTACATGCATAGGCGGATTTGAAACTTATGAGTTTAGTATTCTAATTCTTTTAAGTTACTCGGTTCTATATTAATAGTTTGTGCATAATTCAATAAATTTTTAAGACAAATACATAGCTTGGACAAAAATTACTGGATTCAGTCCAATTCATATCCGAAGGGCTAGCTTCGCCCCTGATTACATTAACTGATTATTATAATAATTAAACCAATTCAATAATCATATTAATGTTCGGTCATCGTACAATTACAGTTTCAGTACACATTTGAGTAAATTTCACTTTACTCCTTAACCTTTTAGGGTGAGGAAACGATACCCTCTCACCTTTTAAAATGGAAAGCGAACCCTCTTTAATCCAAAAACAAACAATAAAAATGAAAAAGGACCTTGCCGGAATTTTAAAAATGTCATTTTAATCCATTGTTTGGAGGAAACTTTAAGGATTAAGACAGTACAACTAAATGTTTCCTCCAAAAATTTGTTTAAAAAGTACAAATTGTTATCCTATATAGTATCAATAATTGTATATGATTAGTATTAGTCACAGTAGTCGCTCTGCTTTCCTCTATCATTTGCAACACAATCATGCTATCAACTGCCTAGATTAAGTATTTCTTTTCCTATTCACCATCCCCTACATGTACGATTTGTGGCCATTGTATAACTCGTTGCCACTATTAAGTTTAGAATTTTAATCATGACCAATATCCATAAAGAAGTCTTGACTAATGTTATATTAGTGTATGTAGATTCTGGTGAGCAACAACATTCCTGAAAGGAATGAAGATCCACTCAAAGGATATGTATCTTGAACTATTGCCTCACATGTAACTCACCTGCAAATCCAGAAATAAGTGTATGCAGATTCTGTAATACGGGAGATTCAAAGCAGAAGGGAAACACAACATAATGGGAGACAATTTGAGTGGGAAACACAACATAATGGGAGACAATTTGAAGTGCTGCTCCTTTCCCCAATAAAGCATGGAGCATGGAAGCACTCCCTCGATAAATTAATCCAGCCCATCAAATGGAGACAATTTGAAGTGCTGCTCCTTTCTTCAACAAAGCATGGAGCATGGAAGCACCCCCTGAATTTATTAAATCCAACCAATCTCTCATGAAGAAATTAGAGGCACCTTTCTTGAATCAAATATCAGTAAAATATTGTATGCATCTATCAAAGACAAATCTACAACGGCTCTCAAATCTCGCCTATAAGAAGACTGGCAAACTCAATGATTAAACACGCAACTACACAAACTGGTTCTAAACCTTTCTAGTTCTTAGTACAAATACTGTATTCTTGAGTCTACAAGTATCATAAAAGATAAGAAGAGATAGAACACAAAAAGAGAGTTGTGTCAACATTACAAAAGCTATTATCGCTGAATATCGTTGATGGTGAGCGAACCAAAACCATCACCATTATAACCTATTATCAAAGATCTAAGAAAATCCTTGTGACCCAAGGGAAACTGGATGTAAGTACCTCACAGGTACTGAACTAGTATAAAAAATGTTATATCATGTTATCTTTCAGTTTGCTTGGTTTATTTCTCTTTAACTGTTCACTGTGCAGAATCTAGTCGACTAAACTCATATTTAGTCAACTAAATTTTAATCGACCACAATTCACCCCCCTCCCCCGTGTACTTTCAGTTGGTATCAGAGTAAGGCTCACAAACTTTGCTTAACAGCTAGTGAGAAAAAGATCATGGAATCAAACACAGTCGTCGGTGCATTATTTCAAGAGGGAACCTCTAAGGTACGACCTCCATATTTCAACGAACAACACTTTTCTAACTGGAAAGTTTGGATGGAAACATACACTATGCCATATGACATCAAAGTTTGGTGTGTGATCAAAAAGGGAAAATCTTCCAATTTCGCCAAAGAAAAATGAGAATGGTCAAGTCATAGTATCAATTTTATCCACTTGACTTAGATGATTACACTGATGAACAAGTTATTGTCATAACTGTGAATGCCAAAGAAAAAAATCTTATGTATAATGCTATCAGTGGAGAAGAGTATGAAAAGATTTCAAGTTGTGAAACTGCTAAGGAAATGTGAGATAATTTGGAGGTCACATATGAAGGAACCAACAAGGTGAAAGAAACAAGGATCAATCTTCTAGTTCGTGACTATGAACTATTTCAAATGAAAGATAAGGAATCAGTAGAGGAAATGTTCTCCAGGTTCAGCAGAATCCTTGGAGATCTAAAATCTCTTAGTAGACCAATCAAAAGCAGAGAACAGGTCAGAAAAATTCTTAGAAGTCTACCCATAATTTGGCAGCCCAAGGTTATTACTCTAGAATGTCAGGACCTTGACAAAATGTCCTATGATGAACTTAGAGGTGATCTAATTGCCTTTGAAAAAACTCACTTGGACTGGCAAATTCAACAAGAAAAGAAGAAAATGGTTGCTTTTAAAGCAGCTGTGGCTGAACAAGAAAATGAATAAGAAGAGGAAAGAGGAGAACAGGATGAAAATATAGCCATGCTCTCCCAAGTTGTAACAAGCATGATGAGGAAAAACAGAAATAGCAGGAGAGGTAGATCAAACTTCAGAAAAGGAAGGACGAATAATGAAAACGATAAAAATGATGGAAGATGCTACGAATGTGGAAAATATGGACACATTCAAACTGATTGTCCCGAACTGAAGAAAAAGCTCAGTAGGAACTTTCAAAAGAAGAAGTCTTTTGGAGCTGGAGTGATGAAGAAGAATCTGACCATAAAAAAATTACAAATATATATTTCATGGTCATAAAATAAGATAGCAATAAGGACTCGGGTGAGCTTGGGCTCATGGAAGACAAAGGGGCAGACGAGGAAGAAGACTCAGGTGAACTTTGTCTTATGGCGGACGAGGGAACCAATGAGGTACGTCTTCCTACATGTCCCAACTGTTATGAACTCCAAGAATTTGTTGATATTTCCCTTGCAGATATTGAAAGAGTTTTAAATGAACTCAGAAAAATCCAAAGAGAAAAGAAAGACTGGGCCTTGAAGCTGGAAGTTTATAAAATTTAGCATGACATGCTTCAAGATGAAGTTAATGAACTTCAACTGAATGGATTACAAAAATTCACAAGTCATAATTATGTCAAATCAAATCAGAATGTTCCTAATACATCTTTGATTAGAACTATAAACTCTCAGGGATGCTCTTATTGTGGTAAAAATGTTCACAACACTAACCAGTGCAGGAACAGAATCAGAGTAGAAAGGGATTCTAAAAATTCAAAAAATCCGTCGTGTTTTTATTGTGGAAAACCTAATCACACTTTTTACCGTTGCAAGATCAAGGACAATAGGAGATGGGTCTGGCTACCTAAATTCTCTAGTCAAGCTAACACTCAGAAATCTAACCATTCAGGACCCATGCAGGCTTGGGTACCTAAACACAAGTAATTTTGTTTTGCAGGAGTACCACAAGAAGAATCGAAAAGGAAAATGATTTCTTGACAGCGCGTGTTCCAGACATATGACTGGTGACAAACAATTATTCAAAACTATCACCAAACTAGATGGAGGAGCAGTTACATTTGGAGATAAATCAAAAGGAAATGTAATTGGAGTTGGAAAAGTTCATCTCAGCTCAACATGTGATGTAGATAAAGTATATCTGGTTGATGAACTTGGTTACAATCTTCTCAGCATTAGTCAACTATGTGACAATGACTATGAGGTTCGTTTCAAAAAACATGGTTGGTTTATTGAAAATGAATCAGGTAAAGTTATTCTCTCTGGAAATAGGAAAAAAATGTTTATACTATCAGTAACTTAGACAGTGTTGGTAATTAAATTTATCTAGCTTCCATTCTTGATGACCCTTGCGTATGGCATAGAAAACTTGGTCATGCCAGCATGCATACTATTCATAAACTTTTTGAAAACGATCTTGTCATTGGTCTTCCAAAACTAGACTTTTCAACAGATCAAATTTGTGATGCATGTCAACTAGAAAAATAAACCAAATCCTCTTTTAAAGTCAAAAACATTATTTCCACTACAAAACCTCTTCAACTACTGCATATGGATCTTTTTGGACCTACTAGAACTGCTAGCATAGGTGGTAGAAAGTATGCTTTTGCTATAGTAGATGATTTTTCTAGATTCACCTGGGTTATTTTTCTAAGTCACAAGGATGAAGCTTTAAGAAACTTTAAAGTCTTTTGCAAGAAAGTGCAGCGTGAAAAAGGTTACTACATTTCCTCCATAAGAAGTGATCATGGAGGAGAATTTGAAAGCAAAGCTTTTGAGAACTTCTGCAATAATCAAGGGATCTCTCACATTTCTCTTCCCCAAGATCACCACAACAAAATGGAGTAGTAGAACGTAAAAACAGAACTCTACAAGACATGGCAAGAACCATGATTGTGAAAAATTCTCTCCCACACCACTTCTGGGCAGAAGCCGTAAATACAATATGTCATATCATCAATAGATGCCTTATTCGACCAATACTCAAGAAGACTCCATATGAACTATGGAGAGGGAAAAGATCCAACATCAGTTATTTTTACTCTTTCGGTTGTAAGTGCTTTATTCACAACAATGGAAAAGATAATCTTGGTAAGTTTGATCCCAAAAGCGATGAAGGTATTTTTCTTGGATACTCTCCCTCCAGCAGAGCATATAGAGCTTTTAATAAGCGTACCTTATCCATTGAAGAATCTATATGTGTTGTTTTTGTGGATACTATCCCTCATTTGAAGAATGATTATCTTCCTGAAAATGGAGAAATTTTCATAGTGCCAAAGTCTATCGATACAAGTGAAATTGCCTCTGAAGAAATGGCTGATCAGCAAGATCAGTCGACTGTGCATCTTATAGAAAATCAGGAGTCCACTTTGATCGATCCAACCAATTTTGCTGAAAAAGAGTCTAATTCTGAATTAGTCATCCCAAATAAATGAAAAAGTGAACCTGGATATCCTCATAAACATATCATTGGAGAGCCTCAGGAAGGGATGAAAACTAGAAGATCTCTAAAGCAATCATCAAATATTACTCTCATATCCCAACTTGAACCAAAAAAGGTGGATGAAGCACTTGGTGACAAAAGCTGGATAACTTTAATGAAGGAAGAGCTTGATCAATTTGAGAAAAACAAAGTATGAGAACTCATTCCTAAGCCACCAAATGCATCCATTGTTGGAACAAAATGGGTATTCAGAAATAAGTTGAATGAATCTGGACAAGTTGTGCGAAATAAAGCCAGACTAGTTACTCAAGGTTATCCACAACAAGAAGGGATTGATTATGAGGAGACTTTCGCCCCTGTTGTCAAGTTAGAATCCATTCGCATTCTTAGCTTATGCTGCTCATAAGTGTTTCAGACTATTTCAAATGGATGTGAAAAGTGCCTTCTTGAATGGATTTATTTCTGAGGAAGTTTTTGTTAAGCAACCTCCAGGATTTGTAAATGAATCATTTCCTAATCATGTCTACAAATTATCCAAACGCTTTGTATGGCCTAAAGAAAGCTCCTAGCGCCTGGTATGAAAGGCTAAGTTCATTTTTAGTTGAACATTGATTCGACAGAGGTAATATTGATACTACTCTTTTCATCAAACGATCATCTCTAGGTAACTTAGTTGTACAAATTTATGTAGATGATATTATTTTTGGCAGTACTAACACTATTTTGTGCAAGAATTTCTCAAACATCATGAAAGGAGAATTTGAAATGAGTATGATGGGAGAATTAACTTTCTTCCTTGGACTTCAAATCAAGCAAGTACAGACAAGAATCTTCACTAGTCAAACAAAGTACACGAAAGAACTCATCAAAAAGTTTGGTATGTCTAATGCAAAGGCCATAGGAACACTTATGAGTCCATCGACCACTTTGGATGAAGACAAAAACGGTAAGAGTGTCGATGAAACAATATATCGAGGTATGATTGGCTCATTACTCTATCTTACTACTAGTCTACCAGATATTATGTTTAGTGTTTGCAAATGTGCTAGATATCAGTCAGCTCCTAAAGAGTCTCATTTGACTACTGTTAAACGTATTATCAGAAATTTGATAGGGATAGTCGATTATGGCTTATGGTATAAAAGTTTGGAAAATTTCAATCTCAAAGGTTTTTCAGATGCAGATTTTGTAGGAGATAAACTTGATAAAAAAAGCACAAGTGGAATGTGCCAATTACTTGGAAAATCCCTTATATCCTGGAATAGTAAGAAACAAAGCTCCGTGGCCTTATCTACCACAGAGGCTAAATATTTAGCAGTAGGCAACTGCTGCACACAAGTACTACGGATCATGCATCAACTGTTAGATTGTGATTTATGTATTAATTCTATTTCGATTATGTGTGACAATACTAGTGCAATTTGTTTATCAAAAAACTCTATGCATCATTCTAGGGCTAAGCATATTGAGATCAAGCATCATTTTATACGTGATCATATTGCTAAAGGAGATATTGTGTTAGAATTTGTTAATACTGAAATTAGTTAGCGGATATTCTTACAAAACCTTTGCTTGAAGAAAGATTTTTTTTTCTTCTGAACAAAGTTGGCATTTGTACAATTCCCTTATAACCATGGTTAATGTGACCCATGATTACTTTTATTTATTTACATGTATGTTGGTAGTTTTGCCAAAAGAAAAAAATCTCTTAGTACTTGATTAGTCTTCACACTTATTTATGGTGAACTGACGGTGTAGTTTCAGTTGCCTTTTATACGTCTCTCGAGAAATCGAGGCATCCTTTCTAGTGCTTTTTAACTCATTCTCTCTCGAGTGTATCTCCTATTTTCTCAAAGGAACCAAATCTCTCTTTCTCTCTCTCTCTCTCTCTCTCTCTCTTTCTCTCTCTCTCTCTGTTTTCTTCCACTCATGGCCAAAGCAAAACCCTCTCCCTCCTCTTCCATACCCAGAAGAAGCCACCGATTCAAGAAAATCGAAGATGACCCTGTTGATATCGAATCCTCCGAAAGCACAGATCACTTACTCACTGAAGAAGAATCAAGTGGCTCTCAAGAAGAAATCCTCATATCTCAAAAGAGGGCAGGAAAAAGACCAATGGAGTCCATCCCCAAACAATCCTCTCAGAAAATGAAAAAAACAGAAAGTATAGAGTTTGGTCCTGAATACAAGATGATTTTCTATGGTCCTGAAGAGAGGTTAGAATTGTCGCCTTCAAAGGAAAGTTAATTGTATTTGGTCGCACTGTAAGCTTAAAGTCTATGCAAAACTCTCACTGTGATGTTCTGTCTATTTTTGAAACTCAAAAACTTGTCTCTCCATTTGCTACTGTTGGTGATACTGTCTATAAAGAGCCTGTGCACATGTTTTATGCAAACCTTTTTATGAATGATAAATACGATCTAGAAACCATGGTCTTAAGAACTCACATCATCCTTGATTCTTATCAGTTTGAAAAAATCTTTGCTACAAAGTTTGTTGGATACAATTTTTTTGTGCAACATTTCTAGCCAGATAATTTTGAAGTATCTTTTGATGAGGCCAAAAGTGTTCTGTCTGAAAACCCCCCCCGATATAGGTCCTAAGAACTTGAAGTTTGAACATCGTGTTCTAGCCAATATTATTGCAACCACTTTGCTATCCCGTACGGGTTCTCTGAGTACTTTGTATCTCAGAGATGTATTTGTTCTGTATTGTTTGGTAAATGGTAAAGCTATAAATTGGTTTTTCTGGGTACGTCAATACATGCTTGAAAGTATCAGGGACGTTTCCTCTTCTGCGAGCAGTCTGCCTTATGGTTTACTAGTTTCTCACATCTTGAAAGTCATAAAAGTGGACCTATCTCTCTATGTTCCAAAGATTATCTCCAGCACCTATGACAAGACTGCCTTTGCCATGATGAGGTATACCTTAATTGAGGGAACTTGGTTTAAAAGGGATAAAGCATCAGAGGTCATCCCTACTCAGAGCAGTGGGGGACTAAAATCTGAAGCCAATAAATCCTCTTCTTCAGACCAGTTGATGCTGATACAGCACAACATTACAGGTATCAAGGATTTACTAACCTCTATGCAGGAGCAGGTGGACAAGATCAGAGAAGTAACCAAGGAAACCGGGGCAGGCGTGGCCAAGCTTAGGATCACTCTTCAAGCCACAAGGAGGCAAGGAATCAGGGCCATGCATGATATCTCTGAGAAGCTAACCAAAGTCACCAGGGACATTAGTGCCTTTATGAAAGCTTCTGCACTAAAGTGATCAACACCCTGAAATATTTCTTTGGAAGGCATTGAATGTTTAGGAGGCTTAAGACAATCCTTTTTGCCTTGTGTGATAGTTTAAGACTATCTCTTTTGGTTGTGTCTGGGGTGAGCATTAGTCGACTATGCTCACTATAACTGCTTAGTTGTACAAATTTTATGCTTCTTAGTTAATACTATTACTGCAAGTAGTTTCTCTTGCTTTTTTTTTGATTGATGTCAAAGGGGAGAAGAAAAGAAAAAAAGTTGCAGGTGTGTTACATGTAAGTTACAGGTGAGCTACAGATTCAAAAGTGCTAATTCAAATCAACAACCAGCTTAAAGATAGGGGGAGCACACTTGAAAAGAAAAGAAAAGTATCCATACATTAGTCAAACTCTTTTTAGCTTATTGTCATCATTAAAAAGAGGGAGATTGTTAAGTTTAGAATTTTAATAATGATCAATATCCATAAAGAAGTCTTGACTAATGTTATATTAGTATATGCAGATTCTGGTGAGCAACAACATTGCTGAAAGGAATGAAGATCCACTCAATGGATATGTATCTTGAACTATTGCCTCACATGTAACTCACCTGCAAATCCAGAAATAAGTGTATGCAGATTCTGTAATACGGGAGATTCAAAGCGGAAGGGAAACACAACATAATGGGAGACAATTTGAGTGAAAAACACAACATAATGGGAGACAATTTGAAGTGCTGCTTCTTTCCCCAATAAAGCATGGAGCATGGAAGCACTCCCTCGATAAATTAATCCAGCCCATCAAATGGAGACAATTTGAAGTGCTGCTCCTTTCTTCAACAAAGCATGGAGCATGGAAGAACCCCCTAAATTTATTAAATCCAACCAATCTCTCATGAAGAAATTAGAGGCACCTTTCTTGAATCAAATATCAGTAAAATATTGTATGCATCTATCAAAGACAAATCTACAACGGCTCTCAAATCTCGCCTATAAGAAGACTGGCAAACTCAATGATTAAACACGCAACTACACAAACTGGTTCTAAACCTTTCTAGTTCTTAGTACAAACACTATATTCTTGAGTCTACAAGTGTCATAAAAGATAGGAAGAGATAGAACACAAAAAGAGAGTTGTGTCAACATTACAAAAGCTATTTTCGCTGAATATCGTTGATGGTGAGCGAACCAAAACCATCGCCATTTAACCTATTATCAAAGATCTAAGAAAATCTTTGTGACCCAAGAAAAATTGGATGTAAGTACCTCACCAGTATAAAAATTGTTGTGTCCTGTTATCTTTCAGTTTGCTTGGTTTATTTCTCTTTAACTGTTCACTGTGCAGAATCTAGTCGACTAAACTCATATTTAGTCAACTAAGTTTTAATCGACCACAATTCACCCCCTATTGTACTTTCGGCCACCATTACCACTTCTTCTCATATCCTAACAAAACACCATAAAACCAAATAACATCCATAAGAAAGTATGAATATATTCATAAAGAGCAAAAATAGATTTGTTTACCTTTAGGGAGCAAGAGCCATAGGAAAACCTTCTTGAATGAATACTAGATTTTAAAAGAAAGTTTAGCCTTGACAATATGTAACAGTTATTAGTGTACTAATTCATATTTTTAAAGATATTTCTGTTTGGATGAAAAAATTAATTATTTGTATTAATTATTAGTGTATTGTAAAATGAGAATTTTTTGGAGATGCTTCTCTTTGAAGGAAGAAATTAATCAAATTTTTGTAATATTTAAAGTTTTTGTTAGTCAAGGGATAATAACGACATTTGTAAATTCCGGCAAGAGTTTTTTATTTTATTTTTTGTTGATTTTTGGGTCAAAGGGGGTTCATTTCCCTCTCAAAAGGTGAGGGGATATTGTTTCCCAATCCTAAGAGAGGTTACTGTTCCCATTCAAAAGGTGAGGGGTGTCGTTTCCCTGCCCTAAAAGGTTAAGGGGTAGAGTGAAATTTACTCTTCTTTTCATTGACAAACTCTCGCATTTCTTTTATTAAACTTGTGTTCATGTTGCCCACTTTTACATGCTGAATCAAGAACTAAAACAATTAACACAAAAAGTCATTTTGTGCAAATATATCACGTGTAAATCCGTTGACCACTTAATTTACACGAGCAAAGCTCCGTTCAAAAGAAAATTATATATCTTTATTTCCCAATTTTATTGTCATGGTTGGCGGGCGAAGGGGGGTTCCGTTCCCATTACATTGCGAATTCGTCCCACCTAGGATGGAGGAGGCAACAAATTTACACCAAAATTAAAGAAACTGGTTATACACTATAGGGGTTGTAAGTGTTTGATCTTAAAATACTTACAAGAGATGCTTAGTGCAATTAATCCAAAATTTAATGTGTGCTTAGTGAAGACACTTACACATCTAATCTGAACAAATTAGTATCATATTATCGGAATGGTCTCGTCTTCCTTCATTTGGTTCTTATTTCTTTTTTTAACCGCTTTGATGATCAAAATGGTATACATAATTTCTTCCGACCAGAACATGTTCAACAACATTTGGATCAGATAACCACATGAAATCATCCTACCTAATGTCATATTTAACCTAAAAATTGTAGTTAACCAGTTAGACGAACAAATCATTTAGCAACCAACAACAACAACCCAGTGAAATCCCATTTGTAGGGTCTGGAGAGGGTAGTGTGTACGCAGATCTTATCCCTACCCCAAGAGGTAAAAATACTGTTTCCGAAAGACCCTCGGCTCAAAAAAATATTTAGCAACCAATTAATAATAAATGCAAGTGAAACAGAGATCAACTACACTGAAAACGATCGATCATCAAACAGAATTGAAGCTTACCTTTATGAAATCGCGCCCAACTTATTGCTAATTCAGTTTTGAGAATGTGAGAGAAACAGAGACTTTATCTGGTAAACAAAAAGAGCTAGAAAACGAGGAGAAAAATTAACCAAGGGATGGATTTAGGATTTAAGGTTGTATTTAATTTAATGTATCCGCCTCTGGAGGATCTATATTTTCGGTAGTACAGACAGATAAATTTATATTTTTGGGTATAAAAGCTGAATGAGAAAGAATAATTAGAAGAGAGAAGTGGAAATCCCAAACTCCTACATCCTATTGTTTAGACTAAAATAACGATAAATGCAATTAAAATTGAAATTTTGAATGAAATCATTGTGCTAATTATAGGGATAGTCATTAACAACCCAATAAAATTTTCGTTGTGCCCTAGTAAAGAAGAAATATTCAAACATTTCTAGTATAATACTTTTTGTGCTAGTATATTAGACTTAACCCTGTGTTGGTTCTAATTAAATTAACTGATTATTATAACAATTAAATCAATTTAATAATCAATATCAATGTTCGCCCCTCATACAAAAAATTAAATTTTAGTTTCTGTACATACATGTTACTAGTACTTCAAATTGATCAAATAATTTAACATTTATAAAAGCATACATTTGATAATCAAAGCTATGCCTCAACGTTTCGTCATAAACAATTAGGAAATAATATTTCCTTTCTTGTGGTCAATTGGTGTGGTTCATTACTGATAAGTCATGTGCATTTGTGTTTTGATGATTTAACAAACTTCATATGAGAACCAAATAGAGAACATGATACAAAGCCTCAAAGTGCTCGGAACAACAAGTCACATGTCTGGCACAAGTTCCAATGATATCAGTCAAGGGAACAACAGAGGGAACAAATGACTATCAATTTATTCGGTCACAATACAAGTTAACTCTTTACAGCTATTAAAGCTGCTGCACTGCACACGCAACAGTGCGGCAGTCAATTTTGAAGCATGGTGTGTACTAGATACTTGCTTACATCATCCTAGTGACTTCACTTATATATTACCAACATGAGACAAGGGATTTTACACACTTAAAAACCATAAAATATTAATTCTCTCTCAAGTGTGCATTCGTCTTCATTTACTCCAAGGTTTGAAGAACAAAGCAACGACAGAACAAAGGACCAGATCCCAACACTGAGTTCATCGTGTGTCCTTAGTATTGTTGTATTTTTGTTATTGTTATTCACTTGTAATTCCTACTCAGCTTAGTTAGAAGCATCTCATAGGATATCTTTGTAAACCATAAATCTTGTGTTTGTGTTTGACTAGAGTTAGTCAAAGTGGTGAGTTTTGTAACAGAGTTATTACAAAGAGGCTTGCAATAGAGTTATTGCAAGTAGGTGAGGGATTAAGAGTTTAATTCCAAGGTTACAAAAGGTTGTAATCTAAAGTTGCTCGGTTAGTGATTTTAAAATCCTACGAGTGTAGGTCGTGGTTTTTAATTCCATGAGCTAAAAGTTTTCCACGTAAAATACTGTTTTGCTATTAATTGGGTTGATAATGAGGCGTGTTAGAATTATTTTTGTTGAGTTATATTAGGAGTGTATCATGCTAATTGATCATATTTTCGTTATTAAACAGCTGAACATACCTATTTTTAAGGTGATTGTCGTTACTGTATTCACGAATACATGGCGCGAATACATGTGAATACAGTCGCGTACAGCTGTAACCCCCTATTTTTTAGGCGACTTCTGCTACTGTATTCATGAATACAGTAGCGCGAATACAACGAATACACTACCGTAACAACTGAATAGTGGCTATAGGAAGTAATTATATATATGGTAGCTATAGGAAGTTAATAGCCATTAAACAATAGTGATTTCTGAAAATTCCTCTTTTTTTAGGTTATTGATTAGAATAGTCCCGTAAGGTACCGGTCTTAGCCAAATACCCCCAAAATTGGATGTATTTAAAATATAGCTTTCGAATCTGAACACAGTTATTGCTCTTCAATGTTTCTCTACCAGATTGACATAGTTTGTATTATATTTACTTTACCTATCTGTTAAGTTGTTCATTAGAGTCTACCAAGCTGGCATGGTTTTGCTCTTCACGGATTTCTCTACTGGATTGGTAGAATTTATGCTATATTCATTCAACCTATATATTTTAGTCGTACAATACCAAATCAAACCAAATAAAAAAGACTCATTTTATGTTCTTCAACACTTTCTAAGATCCAACAATTAAATTTTGAGCTTTTTACCGTAAATCAGTAAATCGGTATTTGAACTAAAACGTTAAGCACAAATTATCAATATTCAAACGATTTTAAGAATAATGGATCATTAACCTTCAATGTTCCACCACCAAACAAGAATTCCAGGCTTTAAATATTGAAAAACTATGGGGTTCAGTTAAAAAACGGAGATATTTCGCTAATACCAATAAAAACAGACTTGCCCCGTTGGAGAACACGTCGTGTAATTTTTTTTTCTTGGGGACAATTGATTTTATGGCATGTTACAAACTTTGTTAATTGTATGTCAAGGAAAAAAGGGATGTTAATCCATCTAGTCGCTCAGCTAAAATTATTTACTTTCTGTATCTAATATACATATATTGTACATTAATTATATAGTATAATATATAAATTTGTGGACTATTTTCTTGGATAGCTGGCTTTTTAAATTAAAGTTTTCAAGAAAATAAAATAAAAGAGATGTTTCTTGAGTCATTTTCTTCCATTCAAATTATTAAGGTCATGTCGAATTATTTCCTCTTTGAAGAAAATGTGTGCAATCAAAATGACCCTAAATTGCCAAAGAGGGATAACTTAATCGGAAATGCACCTTCTATTTTACCTTAAAATTTGGCTTTCTTGAGGTGTTGTTGACATTCTAAATTGTGTACTGACTGTGTAAATACATGATACATCGAACAAGTTGCCCTTTTTTCTTTCAAAGGAAAAGAAATATAGATTTTAAACGAAAGGTGCATAGCATTTACACTGTTGGGTGCTGGCCAGCAAAGTTTGCCATCTTTGTCATTGTAGTTCCAAGTTGCTGGAAAATTTAATGTCCCTTCACTTCCGACTCCCATTGTTGTTAATTACACGTATCTATATATTCTAGTGTTTTCCAATTTATAGCTTTGCTTATCGGTTTATCTGTTGATATTCTATGTCATTTGACTATTTAATCTCAATCAAAAAGTTAGAAGTAACCACCGTCTGTTTCACTTTGATTCCATTTTTTATTCCACAAATGGAATGTAGAAAATCAACTTTCATTTTTTTTTCTCTTCGTACTTTTCTTTCTCATCTAATAAAGAGGTCAATAGATTGAACAACCTTATGCATAGTACTACAAACAGAATATCTGGAAGTTGGAGTACGCATTCATTCATATCATCTACAACAATAGAAAGGTATGAACAAATCTCTGCTTGGAAACTGGTAACACAAAAACAAGCATAACATCGCCAAAGCTAACTTACAAAGCATAAAACATATAGATCTACTTTTCTGCAATTACACAACCTCTTATCGATATATTTTCTGGTAAATATTGTTGAATAAAGGAAAGCTAATCCAAATTCGACACATCTGAAAAGGTCTACTTATATGATAAAAATATAACCAACTTCTCGTAATGGACGATCCACCAGCTTCCTGCATACTAGCTAACTTACAAAGACACCAATATAGCCAAGCCAAGGAAGAATAGCACATTGAAACAGACTGCTCATAGGATTGGTATCACTTAACTGAAAAACAGGTCATTGTGACCTAAAATGAAGCATTCATTTGAAGGAATTTTTAACCAAAGAGGATTTTAAGTTCTCACCAAGCTTAGAAACACTTCCTGTGGACAATAGAGGGACCAATTTCATCATACTCGCCCTTTGTTATACACATCTGCATCGGACATAGATATTAGTGCTGAATCACTTGAGCTTTAAAGAGTTAACAAGGCATTGATTGATTGATCAGTGAGATAAAGCAAAAAAAAAAACTAACTTTTTTGAAAGTACTGAGGGAAGCTAAAATTGATCCTCCTATCCAAGTGCTAAATTTCCTCTCAGGTGGTGCGATCACCTTGATCTTTGTGCTGCTTGGAGCAAGAGCAGTGATTTCCTTGCTCATACGTTCTGTTATGCCTGGAAACATAGTTGAGCCACCACTAAGCACAATGTTTGAAAATAAATCTTTCCTAATATCAATATGGCATCTCATGATTGAGTTGTATACTTTCTCATGAATTCCTGTCGTTTCCTGTCCAACCGATGATGGCTGGAATAGGACTTCAGGGCAGCGGAACCTCCCCGCACCAAGAGTTATGATTTTAATTTCCATCAGGAAGCTCATAGCCTTTCTCTACCGATTTTGAGAGCTTTTTTGCCTTCTCAATCTCTTGTTCAAAATCCAGTGCAACATAAGCAATCGTCTCCTTCATATGACAAATAATTAGCGATGCAGCGGCAATGCATGATAAATAACGACCCTCCGTGAGATTCATGACAATATCCTCGAGATAATCAGTAAGATCATGACCACCAAGACATAACTGCGATATAGCATGGTGAAGTGCATGTCCCTCATAGATTGGGACACTGTGGCTCACACTAGTACCAGAATCAAGCACAATACCTTATTGCAAAACAACATACAATTAGTGACTGATAAAAAATCAGTAGAGAACCAGCAAATGCTGGTTTTCAATCTTACGGAAGACACCACTCTAATGATTGGAAAAATCCTTAATATCATAAAGCAACATATCACAAAGGAAAGGTCTACCGGTTGTACGACCAATAGCAAAGAGAGAAAGAACAGCCTTGACTGCAACATAGATGGCTGGAGCATTGAATGTCTCAAACATGATTTGAGTCATTTTCTCTCTGTTTGACTTGGGGTTAAGTGGTGGCTCAGTCAGAAGAACGGGATGCTCCTCGGGTGCAACACGGAGCTCATTGTATAATGCGTGATGCAAGATTTTCTCCATATCATCCCAATTTTCTTACTATGCCATGTTCAAATGGGATATTTCAGAGTCAAAATACCTCTTTTACAATGAGCCTCATCACCTACATAGCCATCTTTTGTCCCATCCCAACCATGACGCCAGTGTATCGAGGACGACCAACTTTACTTTCGAAAAAAGCCTTTGGAGAATCATCCCCAGCAAACCCGGCCTAAAGAAACAAATGACACACTTATGATTTATTAGCAGGTCCCATAGGAGGCAAAACAGTTAGCACCACGCATGGAGCTGAAATTGCAAACAATTTTTTCTGACTAACCTTGCTCATTTTACTTCCATTGTCAATAACAAGTGGTCGAATATCCTTCCCATCAGCCATCTTGTAAGGACCTCAAATATTTATTTTGCAGATTCAATTTAGGTGTGAGATCACTGGTACAAATATAGAGTTAAAGTTAAAAGTGTTCACAAAATCAAGTATCTGAGAAATGTCTTATTTTATATATTGTTTGATATATAAAATGTTGGGGTTTTTAAGCATAAATGTAGCTTAAAAGAGGGGTGAATGGGAAATTGAAAATATTTGAGTTTCCCTCCTTGACAAAGGGATATTGTCCCATATTGGAAGAGGAAGAAATTTTGATGGGTATATATACAATTGCACTTCTTCTAGCTCTTAAAGAGTTAAGAAGAAGGCAAGCCTCGCGTCGTCGTCGTCGCTCGCTCGGCTCGGCTTCGGCTTCGGCTTCGGCTTCGGTCAAATGATTGATTGATTAATTTTTTGGACCAAATTTATTTGTTAATAGTAAATATTAACAGAATTGTTATTAAATATGCCCTTCACTTTTTGTAAAAGACATTTACAAAACAGTTTGCACCTCTTCAGAAGAACAGTTTGTACCTCTTCAAATCTGAAGAGTTGAAGAACAGTTTGCACCTCTTCAGATTTGAAGAAACAGTTGGCACCTCTTCGGATTTGAAGAGTTGCATCTCTTCCGATTGAGCTCAACATTGGCTATAAATACCAGTCCATTCTCTCAGATTTTCCATATGAATTTCTGATTTCTCCTCCTTTCTTCTACATTGTTTTAACTACAAACAAAATATCAGTAAGTGTGATTTGCTACCGATTTTGTGTTCGCTGAAACATTGGTGTTTGAAGTATCGCTACACCAATGCGTAATTCGTTCTATCCTGGGAGAAAATAATCCACAACCTTGGGTACTAGGAGGGGATTAAATTCCTTAAGGAAATACTATGAATTCAGTGGGCTCGGATTAAATTCTGTTTCATTTACATTTATGTTATTTTATCTTCTCCATAATTGTTTTACAAATACAGCTAAACAACAAGCTTAAGGAATTTAATATTTTCTGTATTTGTGTTATATTCACTATTTCTGGAGACTAAAACCTGTGTGGTTTTCTACTCCAGTGGAGATTAAAATCTACGTGATTTTAACGTTTGTTTGTGTCATTCTTTTACAGAAATGACGAACGACAACGGGAACCAGACTGTTCCTATGGTAACTGCCAACGCATCGACAAGCCGAACAATACCGGCACTAGCACCGGCAGAAAAACCCGGAAAATTTTTTGGGATTGACTTCAAGTGCTGGCAGCAAAAGATGTTCTTCTACTTGACGACTTTAAGTCTGCAGAAGTTCATTACGGAAGATGTTCCTATTCTGCCCGACAAAACTCCAGAAAATGAACGCTTTCTCGTGACTGAGTCGTGGAAGCATTCTGATTTTCTATGCAAGAATTACATTCTTAGTGCACTAGAGGACAATCTGTATAACGTCTATAGTAATATGGAGACGTTAAAACAATTGTGGATAGCACTTGAAAGGAAATACAAAACAGAAGATGCCGGGTTAAAGAATTTCGTTGCCGCTAAATTTTTGGACTATAAAATGGTAGATAGCAAGTCTTTTATTACCCAAGTCCAAGAATTGCAAGTGATTATTCACGATCTCCTTGCTGAAAGTATAAGTCAAATTAATACTAATGTTGAAAGTATTAATTATATTGTTTCTACTAACAGAATTTTCACTGAAGGTCTTCTCATCAATGAAGCGTTCCAAGTTGCAGCAATGATTGAAAAGTTGCCTCCTTTGTGGAAGGACTTCAAAAACTACTTGAAACACAAACGAAAGGAGATGTCCCTTGAAGATCTCATTGTTCGGTTGAGAATCGAAGAGGATAATAAAGCTGCTGAAAAGAAAGGACGTGAAAACTCAACAATAATGGAAGCAAACATTGTTGATGATAGAAAGAGAAAGAAGACTTATGGACCGAAAAGCAACCCAAGCAAGAAGCGGTTCAACGGAAATTGCTACAACTGTGAAAAAGCTGGACACATATCTGAAGATTGTCGTGCTCCAAAGAAAGGCAAGAAGAAGGGTCAAGCAAACATGGTTGAAAAGCACGAAGATATCGATGACTTGTGTGCTATGCTTTCTGAATGCAACCTGGTAGGAAATCCTAAGGAGTAGTGGATTGATTCTGGAGCCACTCGCCATGTTTGTGCTGTTAGAGAAGCATTTGCTACATATGCTCTTGTTGGACCTGAAGAGACGCTTTCTATGGAAAATTCTGCAACGGCAAAAATTGAAGGATCTGGAAAGATATTTATGAAAATGACTTCTGGTAAGGTGGTGACCTTGAACAACGTCTTTCATGTTCCCGAGATTAGAAAGAACTTAGTCTCTGCTGGACTTCTTGTTAAAAATGGTTTTAAGTGTGTCTTTGTATCTGATAAGGTTGTAATAAGTAAGAATGAAATGTTTGTAGGAAAAGGTTACCTCACTGAGGGCCTTTTCAAGCTGAATGTAATGGTTATTGAGAATAATAATAAAATTTCAGCTTCTTCTTACTTACTTGAGTCAAATGAATTATGGCATATACGTTTGGGTCATGTCAATTATAAAACCTTACGAAAAATAATTAATTTGAAAGTATTGCCTATGTTTAAATGCGACAAATCAAAATATCAAATATGTGTGGAATCTAAGTATATTAAACATCCTTATAAGTCAGTTGAAAGGAATTCAAATCCTTTAGACTTAATTCACACAGATATTTGCGATATGAAGTCAATACCATCTCGCGGTGGAAAGAAGTATTTCATAACTTTTATTAATGACAGTACTCGATATTGCTATGTTTACTTACTTAATAGTAAAGATGAAGCAATAGATGCATTCAGGCAATACAAAAATGAAGTTGAAACGCAACTTAACAAGAACATTAAAATGATAAGAAGTGATAGGGGTGGCGAATATGAATCTCCTTTTGAAGAAATATGTCTAGAATATGGAATAATTCATCAAACAACTGCCCCTTACACGCCCCAATCCAATGGGATTGCGGAAAGAAAGAATCGTTCATTAAAGGAAATGATGAACGCATTGTTGATAAGTTCTGGTTTGCCACAGAACTTGTGGGGGAAAGCCATTCTTACGGCTAACCGGATACTAAATCGAGTACCCCATAGCAAAACACAATCCATTCTATATGAAAAATGGAAAGGAAGGAAACCCAACTTGAATTATTTTAAAGTGTGGGGGTGTTTGGCAAAAGTGCAAATTCCTAAACCCAAAAGAGTAAAAATAGGACCGAAAACCGTTGATTGTGTTTTCATAGGATATGCGACCAATAGTAAAGCATATCGATTTCTGGTTCATAAATCAGAAAATCCCGACATTTATAATAATACAGTTATAGACTCAGATAATGCTGAATTCTTTGAAAATATATACCCGTATAACAAGGAATGTGAGTCAATTGGTGAAGGATCTAAATGACCTCGGGAAAAAACAAAAGAAAATATATTTAATCTGGAGGATCCAAGACGTAGTAAATGTCAAAGAACGTCTACTTCATTTGGACTAGATTTTGTGACTTTCTTATTGGAAAATGAGCCTCGAACATTTAAAGAAGCTATGTCTTCTTCGGAATTATTGTTTTGGAAAGAGGCAGTCAATAGTGAAATAGAATCCATATTGAATAACCATACATGGGAATTGGTTGATCTTCTTCCTGGAAATAAACCTTTGAGTTCTAAATGAATTTTTAAGAGGAAAATAAAAGATGATGGCACTATTGATAAATATAAGGCAAGACTTGTAGTCAAAGGGTATAGACAGTGAGAAGGTCTTGATTATTTTGATACATACTCTCCGGTTACAAGAATTATGTCCATACGAATGTTAGTAGCATTAGCTGCAGTTTATGGGCTTGAAATTCATCAAATGGACGTTAAGACGGCCTTCTTAAATGGAGACTTGGAGGAAGAAATCTACATGGAACAACCTGAAGGGTTTGTGGTTCCTGGTAAAGAAAAGAAGGTATGTAGACTTGTTAAGTCTCTTTACGGACTAAAACAAGCACCCAAACAATGGCATGCGAAATTTGAACAAACAATGTTGTCAAATAGTTTTAAGATAAATGAATGTGATAAATGTGTGTATATTAAAAATATTCCAAATCACATAGTCATTGTTTGCTTATATGTGGATGATATGCTGATAATGAGTAATGACATTGCCAACATAAATGCGACTAAGCGTATGCTAACTAGCAAGTTTGATATGAAGGACTTGGGAGTTGCTGATTTAATTCTAGGGATTAAGATCAATAAGATTCCTCAAGGTCTGACATTGTCACAATCTCATTATATTAAGACAGTAGTTGAAAAATTCAAGCACTTAGGGTTTAAAGTTGCAAAGACTCCAATTGACGTGAATCTTGCATTAGCAAAGAACAAAGGCCAAAGCATATCACAATTGGATTATGCTCGTGTGTTGGGATATTTAATGTATATCATGAATTGTACACGACCAGATATAGCTTGTGCTATAAGCAAATTGAGTCGATACACGAGCAATCCAGGTCAATCTCATTGGATGGCAATGAAACGAGTTTTGGAATATTTAGAACATACCTAGGACTTTGCTTTGCACTACAGTAACTATCCTGCGGTGATTGAGGGATATTGTGATGCAAATTGGATCACCGGTTCAACTGATTCTAAGTCCACAAGTGGATATGTATTTACTATTGGTGGAGGAGCGGTATCTTGGAAGTCGTCCAAGCAAACTTGTATTGCTCGCTCTACAATGGAAGCTGAATTCATAGCCTTAGATAAAGCCGGTGAAGAAGCTGAATGGCTCCGGAATTTCTTGGAAGACATTCCATTTTGGCCTAAACCGTTGGCACCAATATGCATACATTGCGATAGTCAAGCTGCAATTGAAAGGGCTGGGAGCGTGATGTATAACGGTAAATCTCGTCATACACGACGAAGACATAAAACCGTTAGGCAATTACTCTCTAGAGGAATTATCATGATTGACTATGTAAAGTCAAGCGATAATGTATCGGATCCACTTACAAAAGGCCTAACTAGAGAGGTAGTTGAGAAATTATCAAGAGGAATGGGACTATGGCCGAGAACAAGCCATTGTGGCGGTAACTTTACCTAGAAGACTGGAGATCCCAAGATCGAGGTTCAAGGAGATCAAACAAAGTCATTAATGACGGTTCAACATTGTCAACTAAAAGTTTGGTCCATTCTCGTGATGAGATAATGTTCAGTACCAAGGATAAAGCATTAAGGCTTTTTAATGATTTCTAAATTTGATACGGGGTATATCAAATAATGTATCTATGGGATGAGATGTTTAGGAATCACCTATGTAAGTGTGAAGTGTTAGCCGCTTCAAGGAGAATTTTGTAAGGCCAATTCTCTACGCACTTATTAAACCAGGCGGTGTTCATGGCTGAAACGAACACAACAATGAGAGCCAAAGACGGTTAAGGGTCGGTTGTGTGACTTATGGTTGTCTAGGTATACACCAAAGTTCGACGGTTCAAAGATATCAAATCTACCGATTTACCGAGTATATCCGACATAAGTTCACTACGGAAAGTTCAAAGAGAAACCTACTTATCCTGATACAATTAATCCTTGCTTGCGAATCACACAGTTTTTCATGCATATTTTCGTGATATAGCCATTCCCCATTCATGTGGGGGATTGTTGGGGTTTTTAAGCATAAATGTAGCTTAAAAGAGGTGAATGGGAAATGGAGGAAAATTGAAAATATTTGAGTTTCCCTCCTTGACAAAGGGATATTGTCCCATATTGGAAGAGGAAGAGATTTTGATGGGTATATATACAATTGCACTTCTTCTAGCTCTTAAAGAGTTAAGAAGAAGGCAAGCCTCGCGCCGTCGTCGCTCGCTCGGCTCGGTTTCGGCTACGGCTACGACTTCGGCTTCGGCTTCGGCTTCGGTTTCGGATTCGGTCAAATGATCGATTGATTGATTAATTTTTTGGACCAAATTTATTTGTTAATAGTAAATATTAACAGAATTATTATTAAATATCCGATTTTTTGTAAACGGAATATTAATATTAAATCCAAACGTAATAGTATATGCCCTTCACTTTTTGTAAAAGATATTTACAAAACAGTTTGCACCTCTTCAGAAGAACAGTTTGTACCTCTTCAAATCTGAAGAGTTGAAGAACAGTTTGCAACTCTTCTGATTTGAAGAAACAATTGGCACCTCTTCGGATTTGAAGAGTTGCACATCTTCAGATTGAGCTCAATATTGGCTATAAATACCAGTCCATTCTCTCAGATTTTCCATATGAATTTCTGACTTCTCCTCCTTTCTTCTGTATTGTTTTAACTACAAATAAAATATGAGTAAGTGTGATTTGCTACCGATTTTGTGTTCGCTGAAACATTGGTGTTTGAAGTATCGCTACACCAATGCGTAATTCGTTCTATCCTGGGAGAAAATAATTCACAACCTTGGGTACTAGGAGGGGATTAAATTCCTTAAGGAAACACTGTGAATTCAGTGGGCTCGGATTAAATTCTGTTTCATTTACATTTATGTTATTTTATCTTCTCCATAATTGTTTTACAAATATAGCTAAACAACATAAAATCAAGCTGAAAAATAGCTAGCTAGTTGTATTTCCAGATTAACCCCACTCTAGACCAACAACAACAACAACAACCCAATATAATTTCATTAGTGGGGTCTGGAGAGGATAGTGTGTACGCATACCTTACCCCTACCCCAGGTTAGAGAGACTGTTTTCGATAGACCCTCGGCTTCCTCCCTCCAAGAACTCCCCACCTTGCTCTTGGGGTGACTCAAACTCACAACCTCTTGGTTGGAAGTGGAGGGTGTTCACCACTAGAGCAACCCACTCTTGTCTATGTCCCCACTCTAGACCAAGATATATATATATTACCGCACTTTTCACCATCATACAAGTTAGCATTACCAATACTCTAAAGATGAAGATAATTCACATTCATATATAAGGACTGTATAAGATCATTAAACTTAAGAAAATATAAAGAAACGGCTGTATAAAAATCACTAAACTTAAGAAAACACGAATAACACGGAGTGGTAACATGAAAAATGCTATAAATAGTATTACTACAGAATATTTTGCAATCTTTGAGACAACATTTCAGAAATTAGTTTAAAAGAAGTTAGTTAGTAGTATTTGTTTTTACAAGAAAAACGATTATATTAGGTTTCATGCAAACTAAATGTTACTTGCTGACTGTTTACTTCCCTAACTCACTTTCAACTCTCACACTTCTTTTCTTTGACAAATTCTTCATGTTGCACACCTTTACATGCCGAGTCAAGAACTAAAACAATTAAAGAAAAGTCACTTTGTGCAAATGTATGACATGTGTAAATCCATTGACCACTTAATTTACACGAGCAAAGCTCCGTTTAAAAGAAAATTATACATCTTTATTTCCCAATTTTGGTGTCACGGTTGGCGGGCAAAGGGGTTTCCGTTCCCAATATTACATGCGAATTCAACCGGTTTTATAGTGTAGGGGTTTAATTAAGTGTTTGATTTTAAGAACTTACAAGAGATGCTTAGTGCAATTAATCCAAAATTTAATGTGTCTTTGCTTAGTGAAGACACTTACACGTCTAATCTGAACAAATTAGTATCATATTATCGGAATGGTCTCGTCTTCCTTCATTTGGTTCTTATATTTATTTTAACCACTTTGATGATCAAGATGATATACATAATTTCTTCCGACCAAAACATGTTAAACAACATTTGGATCAGATAACCACATGAAATCATCCTACCTAGTGTCAAACTTAACCTAAAAATTGTAGTTAACCAGTTAGAAGAACAAATCATTTAGCAACCAATTAATAATAAATGCAAGTGAAACAGAGATCAACTACACTGAAAATGATCGATCATCCAACAAAATTGAAGCTTACCTTTATGAAATCGCACACAACTTATTGCCAATTCAGTATTGAGAATGTGAGAGAAACAGAGACTTTATCTGGTAAGCAGAAAGAGCTAGAAAACGGGGAGAAAAACTAACCAAGGGATGGATTTAGGATTTAAGTGATACGAGTGCAATATATAAGGTTGTATTTTTATAATTATGGGTTAAAAACTACTACTATTTAATTTAATATATCCGCCTTTGGAGGATCTATATTTTCGGTAGTACAGACAGATAAATTTAAATGGTTGGGTATAAAAGTAGAATGACAAGAGAATAATTAGAAGAGAGACGTGGAAATCCCAAACTCCTACATTCTATTGTTTAGACTAAAATAACGATAAATGCAAATAAAACTGAAATTTTGAATCAAATCATTGTTGCCAATTCTTTTGTTCTTTTCGCCTTTTTTCTTTTGAGAGATAATTATAGGGATAGCCATTTAACAAGCGATGATTTTCCAGAAGAGGAAGGTCAATATATAGTGTGTCTAGGAGACGAGGTGGGCAGGATCGAAGGCGAGGGATGCAGACAGGTATAAGCTGTGGTACTCTGGAGTTTTGAAGAGTAAGAATGGAGAGGATATTTTGGCGGATAGGAATCTCAGAGAGTCTGTGGTAGAGGTCAGGCGGGTGAATGATAGATTAATGACTATCAAGTTAGTGGTCGGAGAGTACACCATCAATGCCGGCGTTTTTGGGAGGGATTGGATGAGATTGTGCGTAGTATTCCACCTGTTGAGAGGCTATTTATAGGAGGGGATTTCAATGGTCATATTGAGTGGACTGCTGTCAGCTATGGCGAGGTACATGACGGCTTCGATTTTGCGGATAGGAGCAGAGGAGGTACTTCGTTGCTGGATTTCGCAAAGGCTTTTGAGCTGGTGATTGCGAACTCTAGTTTTTAGAAGAGGGAGGAGCATCAGGTAACTCTCCAAAGTGCTGTAGCGAAGACGCAGATTGATTATCTCCTCCTCAGGAGGTGTGATAGAGGGTTGTCCAGGGATTGCAAGGTTATACGGGGTGAGACCCTCGCGACGCAACATAGGCTCTTGGTGATGGACGTCGGTATCATGATAAAGAGGGAGGTTTGTACGAGGTCAGCCGAGGATCAGGTGGGGAGTCTTGACTAAGGATAAAGCCTAGGAGTTAGGGGGAGGGTTATCGGATATGGGAGCGTGGAAGAGTAGTGGGGATGCAGGCGCTATGTGGACGAGGACGGCGAGCTGTATAAGGGAGGCGGTGAAAGAGGTGTTAGGTGTCTCGAAGGGTTACTCTAGCCGACACAAAGGCGACTGGTAGTGGAATGATATCACGACCCAAAATCTCACCAGTCGTGATGGTGCCTATCTCAATACTAGGTAAGCCCACAATCTTAATAAACCACCATATCTTTTAAATTTAAAAATAAAATAATTAAATTCAGCGGAAGAAATCTCATAAATACAAATATAACACTCTCAAAACCCGGTGTCACTGAGTATATGAGCATCTAATATGAATACAATGTCTGACTAATAAAAACCACTATCTGAAAGTATAGAACAATATAATAACTGAAGGAAAGAGAGATAAGATCAGCGGACGCCAGGCAGCTACCCTGATAGTCTCCAACTGGTAACACACTGAGGTCTAACCGACGTCGTGTCCGGAAGCACCTGGATCTGCACACAAGGTACAAAGTATAGTATGAGTATAACCAACTCAATAAGTAACAAGACTAACCTCTGGGCTGAAAGTAGTGACGAGCTCCGCAGGTACATTCAAGTATAAATAATGGTACAAAATGTAGGTATGCTTTCAAGTTGAACAGTTAAACTCAGTATAAGTGAAATAGATCAATACTGCATGATATGAGGAATATGACATCCCAGTAGAAAGACCTCATGTAAATACTGGTCACAAATTATTTGATCACTCGGTACAGTTTATGGCCAATCCAGCCCAGGGGTATTCCAACCCGTATATATATACACATCGACTGACAGTCAGTCACTTAGTACCATATAAGGCCAATCCAGCCCTAGGGTAATTTATTCCCAAATGCAAATAATACGGACAAGATCCATGTCCAGGTAAATTTATTACAATATAAATAAGTAAGGCAAATCCATACCCTGGGAAAATCCATCTCGAATATATATATAATCATGGTAAGGAAGGCAAGTCCATGCCCTGGAAAGTCCATCCTGAATATATATATAATCATCTACGCTCACTGGGGGGTGTGTACAGACTCCGGAGGGGCTCCTTCATCTCAAGCGTGATATAAAGCCGATATGGCCTGCTGCAAGCGGGCATCCCCGATCCATATAATAATAAAGCCAATAAGGCCTGCTGTGGCGTGCAGCCCCGATCCAGAACAATAAATCCTATAAGGCCTGTTGCGGCGTGCAACCCGATCCCATAATAATAATAATAATAATATATATAAAGCCGATATGGCCTGCTGCAGGCGGGCAGCCCCAATCCCATAAATATCCTCACAATGGGTGAGCTTGATTGAGTATGAAATGTACATTTTAAAATAATTAATTCAACAGCAATACGACCCTATGGGTCTCAAAATATCGACACGTAGCCAAGTCATGATCTTTAATACGAGTCTCAGCTCAATTTCCTAACACGTGAAGGATATGCGAATAATAACATGATTATTTAATTTTACAACTTCACATGATTTATTCAAGTCACAATTTCTATGGTGTACGTCCATACGCTCGTCACCTATCGCGTGCGTCACCTCCAAACAATTTATATAACACTAGATTCGAGAATTCATACCCTCAAAACCAAGTTTAGAAGTGTCACTTACCTCAACAAGACGAACCCAATGTCGAGCAAGCTAATCAATACTCGAAAAATTCCATTCCGTGCGTATCCACCTCTGAATGCCTTCTTGTCTCCTCAATTCAATGCCAACGATCCGAAACTGAAATTCACCCCTTAATGATACTACAACGATCTACTATACTAAGCAACTTTAATCTACAATATCAACATCCATTGGGACCAATATTAGTAACCCATTCCATAGTTTAGACCATTTAGATAATTTACCAAACACCTAGTGGGCATATATTTATACATTCTTAACCATATAATTAGTTTTTCCAACTATCATTTACCAACAATTTATTCCACCATCATTCTTTAACAACTTATAATCCTAATATCACATGTGTGACCAACCATTCTCACCCAACCAACAAAATTCCATCCAATAATCACCTTTCAATTTCAATCTCTACAATGGTTATGTATTTAAAAAGTGGAACTTATGGCTTCCAATCACCATACCATGAGTTCCTATACTTAATTCATACTCATATTCCCATAATATATCCATACATGTAAGTCTATGGGTGTAGGATTACCTTTTGGAAGAAATCTTGCAAAACCCTCCTTTGAGTTCTTGAAGAAATTTCTTGAAGATTTATGTATTTTATGAGTAGATTTCATCAATACTAGTGTAGAAATGATGGAATTTCATACCAAAATAATGGGTATTTCTTACCTTGAAGAAGAGGGAAGTTGGTGGTCTTGAGAGAGTGGAGAAGAGCTCCAAAATTCGTCCAAAAGAAATGGGGAAAATGAACCCCTAAATTATATTGTATTTATAAGACCAGATTTCTGGGTTTCGGATGCTGCCCTGGATGCTTCGCATCCCCACTTCACTCCTCTTTGAAGTTCGGATGCGGACCTGGATGCTATGGAATCACTTCACTGCCAGCCTTTCTTTCGGACGCGGCCTCGGACGCTTCGCATCCGCAGACTCCTCCGCTAACCTTTGGTAATTTGGCCATAACTTCTTGTAGGAATGTCCAAATGACGAACGGTTTGAAGCGTTAAAAACTAGACTTGAAGACCTTTAATTTTATAGGTCATCCATCACATAAATCCTTTATATATATATATATATATATGTGTGTGTGTGTGTGTGTGTGTTCATCCAAAGTTTGGTCTTGTGCCTACTCATTTGGAACTTTAGTCTATCATGAAATTTCCAACTTGACTTGGACTTAGGGCTCTCCTTAGACCCTCCATCACTTATAATATGCTTCGTACACTTATTATCATATCCAATTGATATCTATTATACTAATAGTCCTTGTCTGCACACAAAATAATATAATGAGCGCACATCAACTTTCTTACTAGCGCTCAAGTACTTCAATTTTTTTTTCGGGGTGTTACATTCTCCCCCACTTAAGAACATTCGTCCTCGAATGTTTCACAAGTCACTTTTAAGAATGGAGTTATCCTTCTACCTCCAACAATTATACATAGGCACTTATGATTACATCGATCTCATAATTCCTTTCTAAAATTTCAACTCACTTATGACTCTTAAAATTTGGCTATCTTTACAAATTCATAAAAATTTCGGCAGAGTTTCTCCTATAACTGGGCCTATCCCTCTCAGATAATTATCAAAATCAACCTATCAACACATCCACAACTTGACAAAGCATCACCATGTATATCAACATCACAAATCTCATCATTACATGCATTATATTATCAAGAGTGATATCTGGATATGAGCTGCACATATTTAAATCATAACACATAGAAAGTACCTTTTAAATCACAATCACTGGACTATACACTTAAGTGAGAACATTTTATTTTCTTACACTTTTGGCCCTCAAGGTGGCCTCCTCGACTTACCGACTCTGCCATAATATATTAACGGAGGCAATCTCAACTCCCAGACTTTTTCTAATGAGGATAGCAAATAGTTGCTCCTCATAATCCAATTATCCATTAACTTCACCTCCTTAGACATAGACACATGAAACACCGGGTACACAGAGAATAATAATAGGAAGACATCATACTCATAGTTTGACATATTCCCTTCATGATTTCATAAATCATAATGTGACTACATATACTTTACCCTTATTAGAAATTCACATAACCTCTTATAAGATCAACAAGTCATGGAGTTATCTTGCCCCAACCAGAACCATAATCACTTTCTAAGCCGACTTTCAATGTTATCCTCCCAAATATACCATAATCAAACCTGATAGTACCCATTCTAGGTCCAATGGACTTATATTATTAAACACAACTATTCCACAGACATGCCACACCAATATAACTCAAGCCACAAACTGCGCAACCTTGTACCCAAAAATGGAAGATGTCTCAAAGTAGAGAACCGTATTGCAAGTTCAACAAGCACCACCACAACTGCAAATGCTATAAGCTCATTATCTATAGTAGAACCAAGACACACGAATTTAGTAAATGTAACCAACTCTTCTAGATCTCACATTAATATCACTCGCATGGACAACTCACGTGCTATAGTATCAGTATCTGGACCCGCACGGACAACTCACGTGCCAATAATATAACTATCTGGACACACACGGATAACTCACGTGCCAATAATATCAGTGTATGGATCCGCACGTACAACTCACATGCCAATAACATAATCCGTCTGGCATGATCACATGCCTTTAATTCAAGCATATCATACACGAGCAATCAAATAAGCACACATGAACATCGTAACTGATCACAACTCCAGCACTCGCATGGCTATCACATCCTTCATGCACAATCATCCCACTAGTTATATTCCCATAATTCCTCCGTGCCACATATCAATAACTGGTATATCAATAGTCTATTAACTAAGTGAGTATCGCAATACCGATGACATCCGAAAGTCAAAACACAATGCGCCTTTTGAAATGCGCACCCTTCTCAGGGATTACCGAGCAGTTATAACATTCATTTAAATATCTGAAGCTGACCATGTTGTCCAAAAATTTGGGACCTTCCCTTCAAGACTGAACTGTCACCTCGTATATGTAGATTTTAATCCCGCACAACACACCGCATCTATCATGCCATCATGTGACAAGCACAAGAATCTCATTATCATCTTTGAGTCACCAACAATTTACATAACCTATTAGTTAGAAACCTTTCTCTTGCTTGTTTCCAGGAGAAAGCCACAATACACAACATGTTCTCCACACCGGTAGGAAATATCCGGTTCAAACCATGGTAGAAACCATTAAGAACACTTTGAAATCCATTTGCACATAACTAAGCTATCAGAACTGAATTCCTCTAACTTGACCAAGCCACACAGGTTGCCATCATCATAAGAACCAAAAGAACCGAGCATACCATTACCATATTGATCCAACATGTTACCCATTTGTCCTATTTTCTCTGAGTTTCTTCTGAATTAGCCTCAAGTTGACAATTCTCCTTGTCAGAACACAACAATCCTTACCCAAAGCTCACTACAAGACACCCTAACATAATACAACATCGCCCTAAGGCCCATAAGACACTGTATTCTTCTTAAGCACCTCCATAAATACCACAACCATAACACTCACTCTGAAAATACCTTATGTGAATTTAAAAATTTTCTTCTTACCTTTCTTATACTGAAATGTAGAATCCATAGTCGTACAGAATTACCGCAAGTCCCGACACCATCCAATGTAAATAACCGATTGTAGCGATATATGAATCCAAAAATTTTTCAATTGCCACTCATACGTTTTTGAATCCATTAGCACCTTCTCGAGAGTCACCCATTTTATTCAAATCTAAATTGCACCGCCCACATGGGCTGAAAGACACGTGCCCCATTAGCACAGTACCACTCAAAGAAGTAACACTGCCTTAATACCACCGATCAAATTCATACTTTGTGCGCATTACATCCTTCAGAAATAACAACTCACTCATCCCATGATTTTCCTATATTCCTAAAGTGCCATAACCCGTATCCAAAAATTTCCTTACTCGAGTTATTCTCGAACTCCGCCTCTGCAAGTCATCACTGGTTCCCAAGTATACCTCATACTAAACAAAAATTTAACACATAACCATGAATTGAATTGTCATTAGCAGACTCCCCCACTTGGGTCAAAGCCATAAATTTAAACACTCGATAACTCACGATATCCATACTCTATTACCGCCGTAATACCACAACGAGATTCAACTAAATCCTTCATGTGCTCCTGTAACGCAAACCATCTAATACTTCAAATTATCTGCAAATCTCGCATTCACCCTTGTGATAGTCAGGTCAACTATTACAACCGATCCCAACTCAAATCGCACAAATATAACCCACTGATGGATAAGAAATCCTCCACACAATATCATAAAAATCACACATCCGTAGATCACCTCGCAGGTTATAACCCACCTGCTTAGCCTCAACTGACATCTCTTTATACCCTTTCACATCCACAACTACTACGCAATCACTTAATTTTCTCGAGTGTGAACTCACCAATAAGGCATGAGAATTTAATTTGTCCTAAAATTTAATAACGTGAAATATCCTCCAAAACATTAATTCTCGAGGTTATACGTCACATCAAAATGAAAATCAAGCACCCAATGGCCTTCCTTTACATTTCAAGGAAACACTTCTTGTCATATTCAAATCATCTTAACACATCCCGCAGTTTCATCATACTCATCACAAAGCCATTCCACCGCTCATCGAGCCACAAATTCCCCTCGTAAGGACATTACCGGACATATGAGTCCAAATTTACAAGTTACAACTGAAGCTACCGAGCTTAAGCTGTGGTCTGCCCATGGCCTCAAGTCCTCCAGATTGGCCTATCACCAAAACACAGAATACACATCTCGAACCTCTTTCATAAAATCACAAGCCGGTAATGCACAGCTGATACCGAGCGCTCACATGCGCAGACGAATACGTGGAAGGAATTCAAAGAGTTATGTCTCAAGCTGAATAAATTTTGCACGATAAGGAAAGAAAGATGGGAAGTACATATCCTAAATACCTTGTAGCCTCTCGAAGATAAGTATGGACGTCATCATACCGATCCGCAAGACTCTACTAGACACTTGCTCATGACTCGTGAGACCTATGTAACCTAGGCTCTAATACCAACTTGTCATGATCCAAAATCTCACCAATCGTGATGGCGCCTATCTTAATACTAGGCAAGCCCACAAACTTAATAAACCACCATACCTTTTAAATTTGAAAATAAAATAATTAAATTCAACGGAAGAAATCTCACAAATACTAATATAACACTCCCAAAATCCGGTGTCACTGAGTACATGAGCATCTAATATGAATACAATGCCTGACCGATAAAAACCACTATCTGAAAGTATAGAACAGTATAATAACTGAAGGAAAGAGAGACAAGATCAGCGGATGCCAGGCAGCTACCCTGATAGTCTCCAACTGGTAACACACTGAGGTCTAACCGCCGCCGTGTCCGGAAGCGCCTGTATCTGCACACAAGGTACAGAGTGTAGTATGAGTACAACCAACTCAATAAGTAACAAGACAAACCTCTGGGCTGAAAGTAGTGACGAGCTCCGCAGGTACATTCAAGTATAAATAATGGTACAAAATGTAGGCATGCTTTCAAGTTCAACAGTTAAACTCAGTATAAGTGAAATAGATCAATACTACATGATATGAGGAATATGACATCCCAGTAGAAAGACCTCATATAAATACTGGTCATAAATTATTCGATCATTCGGTATAGTTTATGGCCAATTCAGCCCAGGGGTGTTCCAACCCATATATATATACACATCGACTGACAGTCAGTCACTTAGTACTATGTAAGGCCAATTCAGCCCTAGGGTAATTTATCCCCAAATGCAAATTATACGGACAAGATCCATGTCCAGGTAAATTCATTACAATATAAATAAGTAAGGCAAATCCATGCCCTAGGAAAATCCATCTTGAATATATTTATAATCATCGTAAGCAAGGCAAGTCCATGCCCTGGAAAGTCCATCCCAAATATATATATAATCATCTACGCTCACTGGGGGTGTGTACAGACTCCGGAGGGGATCCTTCATCCCAAGCGTGATATAAAGCTGATATGGCCTGCTGCAGGCGGGCAGCCCCGATCCATATAATAATAAAGCCAATAAGGCCTGCTGCGGTGTGCAACCCCGATCCAAAACAATAAAGCCTATAAGGCCTGTTGCGGCGTGCAACCCAATCCCATAATAATAATAATAATAATATATAAAACCGATATGGCCTACTACAGGCGGGAAGCCCCAATCCCATAAATATCCTCACAATGGGTGAGCATGATTGAGTATGAAATGTACATTTTAAAATAATTAATTCAACAGCAACACGACCATAGGGGTCCCAAAATATCGACACGTAGCCAAGTCATGATCTTTAATACGAGTCTCAGCTCAATTTCCTAACACGTGAAGGATATGCGAATAATAACATGATTATTTAATTTTACAACTTCACATGATTTATTCAAGTCACAATTTCTATGGTGTACGTCCATACGCTCGTCACCTATCGCGTGCGTCACCTCCAAACAATTTATATAACACTAGATTCGAGAATTCATACCCTCAAAACCAAGTTTAGAAGTGTCACTTACCTCAACAAGACGAACCCAATGTCGAGCAAGCTAATCAATACTCGAAAAATTCCATTCCGTGCGTATCCACCTCTGAATGCCTTCTTGTCTCCTCAATTCAATGCCAACGATCCGAAACTGAAATTCACCCCTTAATGATACTACAACGATCTACTATACTAAGCAACTTTAATCTACAATATCAACATCCATTGGGACCAATATTAGTAACCCATTCCATAGTTTAGACCATTTAGATAATTTACCAAACACCTAGTGGGCATATATTTATACATTCTTAACCATATAATTAGTTTTTCCAACTATCATTTACCAATAATTTATCCCACCATCATTCTTTAACAACTTATAATCCTAATATCACATGTGTGACCAACCATTCTCACCCAACCAACAAAATTCCATCCAATAATCACCTTTCAATTTCAATCTCTACAATGGTTATGTATTTAAAAAGTGGAACTTATGGCTTCCAATCACCATACCATGAGGTCCTATACTTAATTCATACTCATATTCTCATAATATATCCATACATGTAAGTCTATGGGTGTAGGATTACCTTTTGGAAGAAATCTTGCAAAACCCTCCTTTGAGTTCTTGAAGAAATTTCTTGAAGATTTATGTATTTTATGAGTAGATTTCATCAATACTAGTGTAGAAATGATGGAATTTCATACCAAAATAATGGGGATTTCTTACCTTGAAGAAGAGGGAAGTTGGTGGTCTTGAGAGAGTGGAGAAGAGCTCCAAAATTCGTCCAAAAGAAATGGGGAAAATGAACCCCTAAATTATATTGTATTTATAAGACCAGATTTCTGGGTTTCGGATGCTGCCCTGGATGCTTCGCATCCCCACTTCACTCCTCTTTGAAGTTCGGATGCGGACCTGGATGCTATGGAATCACTTCAGTGCCAGCCTTTCTTTCGGACGCGGCCTCGGACGCTTCGCATCCGCAGACTCCTCCGCTAACCTTTGGTAATTTGGCCATAACTTCTTGTAGGAATGTCCAAATGACGAACGGTTTGAAGCGTTAAAAACTAGACTTGAAGACCTTTAATTTTATAGGTCATCCATCACATAAATCCTTTATATATATATATATATATATGTGTGTGTGTGTGTGTGTGTGTGTGTGTGTGTGTGTGTGTGTGTGTGTGTGTGTGTGTTCATCCAAAGTTTGGTCTTGTGCCTACTCATTTGGAACTTTAGTCTATCATGAAATTTCCAACTTGACTTGGACTTAGGGCTCTCCTTAGACCCCCCATCACTTATAATATGCTTCGTACACTTATTATCATATCCAATTGATATCTATTATACTAATAGTCCTTGTCTGCACACAAAATAATATAATGAGCGCACATCAACTTTCTTACTAGCGCTCAAGTACTTCAATTTTTTTTTCGGGGTGTTACATTCTCCCCCACTTAAGAACATTCGTCCTCGAATGTTTTACAAGTCACTTTTAAGAATGGAGTTATCCTTCTACCTCCAACAATTATACATAGGCACTTATGATTACATCGATCTCATAATTCCTTTCTAAAATTTCAACTCACTTATGACTCTTAAAATTTGGCTATCTTTACAAATTCATAAAAATTTCGGCAGAGTTTCTCCTATAACTGGGTCTATCCCTCTGTCAGATAATTATCAAAATCAACCTATCAACACATCCACAACTTGACAAAGTATCACCATGTATATCAACATCACAAATCTCATCATTACATGCATTATATTATCAAGAGTGATATCTGGATATGAGCTGCACATATTTAAATCATAACACATAGAAAGTACCTTTTAAATCACAATCACTGGACTATACACTTAAGTGAGAACATTTTATTTTCTTACACTTTTGGCCCTCAAGGTGGCCTCCTCGACTTACCGACTCTGCCATAACATATTAACGGAGGCAATCTCAACTCCCAGACTTTTTCTAATGAGGATAGCAAATAGTTGCTCCTCATAATCCAATTATCCATTAACTTCATCTCAAGCGTGATATAAAGCCGATATGGCCTGCTGCAAGCGGGCATCCCCGATCCATATAATAATAAAGCCAATAAGGCCTGCTGTGGCGTGCAGCCCCGATCCAGAACAATAAATCCTATAAGGCCTGTTGCGGCGTGCAACCCGATCCCATAATAATAATAATAATATATATAAAGCCGATATGGCCTGCTGCAGGCGGGCAGCCCCAATCCCATAAATATCCTCACAATGGGTGAGCTTGATTGAGTATGAAATGTACATTTTAAAATAATTAATTCAACAGCAATACGACCCTATGGGTCTCAAAATATCAACACGTAGCCAAGTCATGATCTTTAATACGAGTCTCAGCTCAATTTCCTAACACGTGAAGGATATGCGAATAATAACATGATTATTTAATTTTACAACTTCACATGATTTATTCAAGTCACAATTTCTATGGTGTACGTCCATACGCTCGTCACCTATCGCGTGCGTCACCTCCAAACAATTTATATAACACTAGATTCGAGAATTCATACCCTCAAAACCAAGTTTAGAAGTGTCACTTACCTCAACAAGACGAACCCAATGTCGAGCAAGCTAATCAATACTCGAAAAATTCCATTCCGTGCGTATCCACCTCTGAATGCCTTCTTGTCTCCTCAATTCAATGCCAACGATCCGAAACTAAAATTCACCCCTTAATGATACTACAACGATCTACTATACTAAGCAACTTCAATCTACAATATTAACATCCATTGGGACCAACATTAGTAACATATTCCATAGTTTAGGCCATTTAGATAATTTACCAAATACCTAGTGGGCATACATTTATACATTCTTAACCATATAATTAGTTCTTCCAACTATCATTTACCAACAATTCATCCCACCATCATTTTTTAACAACTTATAATCCTAACATCGCATGTGTGACCAACCATTCTCACCCAACCAACAAAATTCCATCCAATAATCACCTTTCAATCTCTACAATGGTTATGTATTTAAATTGGAAACTTATGGCTTCTAATCACCATACCATGAGTTCCTATACTTAATTCATACTCATATTCTCATAATATTTCCATACATGTAATTCTAAGGGTATAGGATTACCTTTTGGAAAAAACTTGCAAAACCCTCCTTTGAGTTCTTGAAGAAAGTTCTTGAAGATTTATGTATTTTATGAGTAGATTTCATCAATACTAGTGTAGAAATGATGGAATTTCACACCAAAATAATGAGAATTGCTTACCTTGAAGAAGAGGGGAGTTGGTGGTCTTGAGAGAGTGGAGAAGAGCTCCAAAATTCGTCCAAAAGAAATGGGGAATATGAAACCCGAAATTGTATTGTATTTATAGGCCTAGATTTCTGGGTTTTGGATGCTGCCCTAGATGCTTCGCATCCCCACTTCACTCCTCTTTGAAGTTCGGATGTGGACCTGGATGCTATGGTAGCACTTCACTGCCATCCTTTGTTTCGGACGCGGCTTCGGATGTTTCGCATCCGCAAACTCCTCCGCCAGCCTTTGGTAATTTTGTCATAACTTCTTGTAGGAATGTCCAAATGACAAACGGTTTAAAGCGTTAAAAACTAGACTCGAAGACCTTTAATTTTATAGGTCATCCATCATATATATATATATATATATATATATATATATATATATATATATGCAATAATAATAACAACTCAGTATAATCCCACTAGTGGGGTCTGGGGAGGGTAGTGTGTATGCAGACCTTACCCCTACCCTGGGGTAGAGAGACTGTTTCCAAATGATCCTCGGCATCCTTCCCTCCAAGAACTCCCCACCTTGCTCTTGGGGTGACTCGAACTCACAACCTCTTGGTTGAAAGTGGAGGGTGCTTACCATCAGAGCAACCCACCTTGACATAAAATTTATATTAATATTATCAATAAATTTATATATATATATATATATATATATATATATATATATATATATGTTCATCCAAAGTTTGGTCTTGTGCGTACTCATTTGGAACCTTAGTCTATCATGAAATTTCTAACTTGACTTGGACTTAGGGCTCTCCTTACACCCCAAATTACTTATAATATGCCTCGTACACTTATTATCATATCCAATTGATATCCATTATATTAATATTCCTTGTTTGCACACAAAATAATATAATGAGCGCACATCAACTTTCTTACTAATGCTCAAGTACTTCGAAATTTATTTCGGGGTGTTATAAATGGAAATGTCTAGGGTAAAGTGGAAGAGAAGAAGGTGGAATACCTGAAGTTAGTAGAGGGCACATGCGAGGAGGAGAAGAGAGAGAGAAAATAGAGAGGTATAAGGTAGCTAGGAAGGAGGCAATATTAGCGGTCACAGAGGCTAAGACTGCAACATTTGGTCGTCTGCTCGAGGAACTGGGGGACAAATGTGGGGAGAAGAAGTTATTCCAACTGGACAAGGTGAGAGAGAGGAAGGCTCGGGATCCTGATTAGGTGAGGTGCATCTAAGACGAGTATAGCAGAGTATTGATGGGAGAGGAGCAGATTAAGAGGAGATGGCAAACTTACTTTCATAGACTTCTAAATAAAGAAGGGGATCATGACATTATGCTAGGTGAATTGGGGGTACTCCAAGAGTCACTGAGGCTTTAGGTACTTCATGTGCATTAAGGTCGGGGAGGTTGTGAAGGCCATGCGTAAGATGAGTAGGGTTAGAGCAACCGGGCCAGACGAAATTCTGGTAGAATTTTGGACGTGTGTGGGCAGAGCAGGCTTGGAGTGGTTGACTAGGCTGTTTAATGTTATTTTCAGGACGAAGAAGATGTCAGATGAGTGGAGGTAGAACACGCTGGTTCCGTTGTACAAGAACAAAGGTGATATCCAGAGTTGTTATAATTATAGGGGTATCAGGTTACTAAGTCGTACCATAAAAGTCTGGGAAAGGGTGGTAGAAGTGAGGGTGAGGAGGACGGTGTCTATATCCGACAACTAGTTCAGGTTCATGCCGGGTCGTTCGACTACTGAGGCTATTCACCTTATTAGGAGGTTGGTGGAGCAGTACAAGGATAGGAAGAAGGATTTGCACATGATGTTTATTGACCTAGAGAAAGCATATGACAATGTCCCTAGAGAGGTTCTTTGGAGATGATTGGAGGCTAAAGGTGTGTCGGTTGCCTACATTAGGGAGATTAAGGATATGCATGATGGAGCTAAGACTCAGGTTAGGACAGTATGAGGCGACTTAGAGCATTTTCTGATTGTTATGGGTTACACCAAGGATTTATGCTCAGCCCGTTCTTATTTGCCTTGGTTATGGACGCACTGACACGCCACATTCAAGGGGAGGTGCTATGGTGTATGTTATTTGTTGTTGACATAGTTCTGATCGATGAGACGTGAGGCAGTGTTAACGAGAGGTTGGAGGTTTGGAGACAGACCCTTGAGTCTAAGGGTTTCAAGTTGAGCAGAACTAAGACGGAATACCTGGAGTGCAAGTTCGACACAGAGCCGAGAGAAGCGGGCACAAAAGTGAGGCTTGAATCATAGGTCATCCCGAAGAGAGGCAGTTTCAAGTACCTTGGGTCGGTTATCCAAGTGGATGGGGAAATAGAAGAGGGTGCTACACACCGTATAAGGGTGGGTGGATGAAATAGAGTCTAGCATCTGGAGTACTATATGACAAAAAAGTGCCTCTATCACTCAAAGGTAAGTTTTATAGAGCAGTGGTTAGACCGACCATGTTATATGGGGCTAAGTGTTGGCCAGTTAAGCACTTACATATCTAAAAGATGAAAGTAGCAGAAATGGTGATGTTGAGGTAGATGTGCGGGCATACTAGGGTGGATAAGATTAGGAATGAAGATATTCGGGAGAAGGTGAGCATAGCTTTTATGTATGACAAGATGCGAGAAGCAAGACTTAGATAATTCTGGCACATTCGTAGGAGAAGCCTAGATGCCCCAGTAAGGATGTGTGAGCGGTTGGTTTTGGCGGGCACGAGAAGAGGTAGAGGGAAGCCTAAGAAGTATTGGGCAGAGGCGATCAGACAGGGCATAGTGTGGCTTCAGATTTTCGATGACATGGCCCTTAATAGGAAGGTGTGGAGGTCAAGCATTAGAGTTGTAGGTTAGGAGGTGGTTGAGAATTGTTCTACTTTGTACAAGTGTGATGCTAGTCTGATAGGTTTTGTCTTAGACTGTTAGTGGTTCTTATTGTGTTCACACTATTCTACAATTTTTAGTGGTTCTTATTGTGTTCACACTATTCTACAATTTTTCTTTGTATCGGACCTTATCTATTGATTATTGTTTAGTGCTTTTAATCTATTCTTTGGTTCTTATGTTGCTGTCATTATTTCTATTATTTTTTGTTGATGGTACTGATATATTATCTCTTTTGTTGTCTTCTTGAGCCGAGGGTCTACCGGAAACAGTCTCTTTACTCACTCAGGGTAGGGGTAAGGTCTGCGTACACTCTACCCTCCACAGATCCCACTTATGGAATTTTACTGGGTTGTTGTTGTTGTCATTTAACAACCCAACAAAAAATTTCATTTTGCCCTAGTAAAGAAGAAATATTCAAACATTTCTAGTATAATACTTTTTGTGCTAGTATATTAGACTTAACCCTATGTTGGTTTGAATTAAATTAACTAATTATTATAATAATTAAATCAATTTAATAATCAATATCAATGTTTTGCATCATACAAAAAATTAAAATTTAGCTTCAGTACATACATTCTACTAGTACTTCAATCGATCAAATAATTTAACATTTATAAAAACATATTTGATAATCAAAACTATGCTCAACGTTTCATTATAAATAATTAGGAAATAATATCCTGTAACGCCCCGATCGGTCATTTTTAATACTAGCTTACCTTTTTATGTTCCGAGACTTTTCCTAGCTCTATTTGATATTTCTTGATTTGCGTACATGATCCGTGTCATTTTTCGAAAAGTTTTTACTTAAGTTTTTGAGATCTCGCATTTGGGGCCAACTGATCGCATTTGCGATACTGGGCTGGTGGGATGGAATTTCGCTTTTGCGAAGAATAGTTCGCATTTGCGGGCTCTGTGTGTTCGCTTTGGCGACCTTTGAGTCGCTTTTGCAAATGGGAGCTCGAGGCTGGTAGCTTCGCAAATGCGAAGCTTAGCTCACATTTGCGAGAATTTCCTTGCATTTGCGACTTCACTGGGCCTGATGCACTGATCGCATTTACGATCAGTGTGTCGCATTTGCGGGTATTGTATTTACGAACAAGAGTTCACAATTGCGATACCTGTAGCTGGGTAAAAGAGGAAAAAATTAGGAATTAGCTCATTTTACACCATTTTTCAACCCTAAACACTCTAGATGGGATTTTTGAAGAACATTTTCTTCTCAAATTCATGGTAAAAGTTTTTAACTAGTTTTCTGTAATGACCTGACTTTTCGTTTTAAGAATTAACGCCCCGTTCAGTGACTTAAGGTCTCAAGCAACTTCGTAATAAGTATTATGACCCGCGGATGTGGTCGGGTTTGATTTTTGGAAGATTCGAAATTTAATTAAAAGAATAATTCTTATTTAGAAGCTTAAAATGGAAAGAGTTGATCGGAGAGTTGACTTTTGAGAAAACGGCCTCGGAATAGAATTTTGATGATGTCAATAGCTTCGTATGGTGATTTCGGACTTCGACGTATGTCCGGATTCGGATTTGGAAGTCCGTAGGACAATTCGATGCATTTTGGCGAAAGTTGAAAAAATAGAAGATTTTGGAAAATCCTACCGAAGGATGAATTTTTGATAACGAGGTCGGATTTCGATTCTAGAAATGGGAATAGCTCGATTACATCAATTATGACTTGGGTGCTAAATTTGAAGTCATTCCGGATTGATTTGATACGTTTCGGCGCAAAATATAGAAGTTGGAAGATTTTAAAAACTTATATTCGATTCGATGCGCGATTCATAATTTTGACGTTGTTTGACGAGATTTGAAGCCTCCACTAAGTTCGTATTGTATTTTGGGACGTGTTGGTATATTTGGTTGAGGTCCCGAGGGGCTAGGGTGTATTTCTGGATAATTGGTTGAGAGATTAGTAAAGTTAAGAAATTTGGGAGTTTGGCCATGGTCAATATCAGGTCAAACGACCTCTTTTCAGTGTTTTGAGTGTGCGAGCAAGTCCGTAGCGTGTTTTATGATTGAAATTCATATATGTTTTGCCTCCGGGAGGTTCCGGATGAGTTTCGGGAGTGATGAGGCAAAAAGGGAAGTGCAGACCTCAAGGGATATTTGTGGACCGCACAATTTTGGTGCGGACCGCTCTCCAGTCCGCAGTGGAGTTCGCAGACCACACAATTTTGTGTGCGGCCGCGCTCAAGAACTCTCAGATTCGCTGGTCCGACTTCGAAAGCTCATATCTTTTGATCTACAAGGAATTTTGAGATGATTCAAAAACAAAAGTTGTAGCCCTTCGTGTCTAGTTTCCTAAAAGATAAAGAAATCATAATTCGGACATCTGTAGAGAATGTTTTGGCTAATTTACTGAATCATGGTAGAAGAGAAGGCTATGAAGTGCGGACCCCACATTGAAAGTTTAGAGGGTATACTATATATCCGAGGTTTAGGTTATTATTTTATTTTTGAACTTTGGGAGCTCGGTTTGAGATGATATTTCGGGGGTTTTTCAAGCAAAGGGATAAGTGATTCAAACTCGAATTTGGTTAATATACATGAATATATCACCGATTTCATCATTTAATTAGTACTTTGAGATGGAAATTTGGGAAAAATTGTAGAAACTTCATAAACCACAAATTAAAGATTTGGAGGTCAAATTATTATTGGAATTCGATAAAATTAGTATGGTTGAACTCGTATCGAAATGGGTGTTCGGATTTCGTAGAAATTTTGTCGGGTTCCGAGAAGCGAGCCCCACGTTGACTTTTGTTGACGTTTTGGAATAAATTTTTAAGTCAACGTTTTATTATCCGAAATTATTTACGATGAATTTTAATGAAGTTATACAACTGTTTCAAATAGATTTGAGCGGTCCGGAAGCCAATTCAAGCAAGAAGGTGATTTTGGAATATCGGCATAACTTAAAAAATGTAAGTGTCTTGCTTAACCTCGAGTGGGGGAATTTCCTCTTAGGCATTGAGTCTTATGAGCAATTTGTGTAATTGAAAAACATGTACGCGAGGTGACGAGTACGTACTTGGTTTATATGTGCAAATTTTATTGAGTTAAAGTCTTGAGCATATTGTGTAGTAAATTGGATAATTATTGGCATATATTTAATCATCTATTTATCGTACCTAAATCCTTGTTGTTGAATCTGTTGTTATATGACAATTTGATGTGATTGTTACTTGATTATTTATGAAATTCCGTGAATTTGCTGGTTTAATAATTATTGAAATTTAATTTCATTTTGGATTTTTCCCTCTGCAAATAATTAATTAAATGAGCTTAAGAAGATGTGTTTATATAATTATTGAAAATTTGGATTTAATGAAGACTTTGCTTTATGTTGAGTAATTTCTATCTCTATTGATTGTTTTTGGGCATTGTACACATTGTGTGGAGCCTTCGACTATTTGTTGTGAAATTAATTGACTTGGTTGTGACTTTCGAATTTTGGTTGTAGCCATTGGGCAAATTGTGATATGAATTGATTTTGTTATGTTGCCGTGATAATTTCCCGTGTAAATTGTTGTGTTGTGTTAATTATTATTTTGAAGATATAAGGGTGGCATTTCACCGTTGATATTATGTGGGTATAAGGGTGGCATTTCACAGTGGTTGTGTTTGTTAGAATATTGTCTGGACGGAGCTATAGGGGTGGAAATCAGAGCGATAAGGGTGGCAATATGAGCGATAAGGGTGGCAATATGAGTGATAAGGGTGGCTATTGATATTGTCTGGGCAGAGTGATAAGGGTGGCTATAGGAGTGATAAGGGCGGCAATATGAGCGATAATGGTGTCTATTGTCAGGGACGAGATGCGATGATGTGGAGTTGTGGTGTTGGTGATTTTTATATGATGTTATGATTTTCTTGTGTTTAGTTTTATACCTTGTGTAATTTGTCTTGTTGATGGTAAATTGATAACAATCTGATTTATGTTGAAATTGAGAGCATGTGGCTATTGCTAGGCGGTTTATAAAATAAAATGTGGGCACGAGGTGCCGTGAATTGTGATATAAAATAGGGATATTGGCACGTGAATTGTCCGTGCAGTTATGATATAAAATATGGGCACGAGGTGCTGTGAGTAATGATAATAATATTGGCACGTGAACTGTCCGTGCAGCTGTGATATGAAAAGTGGGCACGAGGTGCCGGAGAAATATGATGATTTAATAAAGGGCACAGAGTGCCATGGAAATATATGAAAATGGGGTGTGACCCGAATATTTAAGATTATGACCTGAGGTGTCACATGGTGACTTCTTAATTGAAAAGATTATATATTCTAAATATTTATTTGGAAGGATTTTTACTTAGAAAGTATTATATGAAAGAATTATATTTGAAAAGATTTATTGAAAGAAATATATTTAAAAAATAATTATTTGAGAAAATTATATTTGAAAGAGAGTTATTTGGAAGAATTATATGACAGAAAGACTTTTATTTGAAGGAATTGATTTAATTCGGTGTAATTATATTTATTATTTGTTGAGTGATATTAATGGTATTCTTGTTGTCTGGTGTGCATATCACTGGTTGTTTCATGTTGCCCTTTTCTTTATTTGTTTCCTATTATATTGTATATTATATTGCACAGGTTATTAGACTAGTGAGTGTCTTGACTATACCTCGTCTCTACTCCATTGAGGTTAGTCTAGATACTTTCTGGGTACTGACTGTGGTGTACTAATACTACACTTCTGCACATTTTTGTGCAGAGCCAGATATTGAAGATAACAGACTTGAGCAGAGTTAAAGCGGGATCGTAAGGATTCAAGGTTGAGCTGCTTGGTCGTCGCAGTCCCTTAGAGTCTTTTCATTTCATTGTACTGTTAACGTGTAATCAAACAGTATTGTATATTCAGTCCTCGTGAAGCACCTGTTGTTACTCCCAGACTTCAGGAGACTTTGGCATAGTTCCTGAGTATGTTTGGTACATTAACCCAGGCGGTATTGATTTATGTTGCACCAAATATTTCGCAGATTTGGGGAGTAGCTCCGACTCCTACCACAACTCCAGAGCAGCAGGTTCACGTTGGTCAGGTTCTGGTTATAGCACCGGTACAACCTGTTATTCCAGTTCAGCCTGAAGTCAGGCCAGAGGCATCAGAAGAGGAACAAAAGAGACTTGAAAGGTTTAAGAAATATGATCCACCTACTTTCAGTGGCACAACTACAGAGGATGCCCAAGGATTTCTAGAAAATTGTCACTGTATTCTCCGCACCATGGGTATTGTGGAGATGAGCGGAGTTGCCTTTACTACATTTCAACTGTCAGGCGCAGCGTAGCGATGGTGGCAAATCTATGAAGAAGGTAGGCCAGCCGATGCAACACCACCAACTTGGGCTAAAGTTTCGGAAATGTTCTTGAAAGAATTTGTTCCCCCAGACTCTCCGAGATGCGTGGCGCACAGAGTTTGAATGGTTGCGTCAGGGCACTATGACAGTGTCAGAATATGCTATCAGGTTGAGTGAGTTAGCCCGTCATTCACCTATCTTAGTTTCTACAATCAGAGAACGGGTCTGCAGATTAATTGAGGGGCTCGATTATGATATTAAAATATGCATGGCTCGAGAGTTGCAAACTTATACTCCATTTCAACAAGTAGTGGAGATTTCAAGGAAGATTGAGGGTTTTTTAGGCGAGGAAAGGGAGTATAAGGAGGCCAAAATATCTCGAAGATCTGGAGGGTTCGGTGGATTTTACTCTTCAGCTAAGACCCATTATAGCGGAGTCTCGAGTAGTCGGCCAGCTCAGTCCGCAGATCAGATTACTCGGAGTGCTCCAGTAAGTTCTTACAATGCACCATCGGCACGGGATTCCTATAATTGTTATTCCAGATATCCGGTACAGACTCAGTATGAGCAACCGCGACCTCAGAGGGGCTGTTATGAGTGTGGTGACACTAGGCACATTATGAGAGATTGTCCCAGAATTGGGAGGGGTGGATTTTATCACAACACTCAGGCTATGGACCCTAATGCAGTTACTACTCCACGTACACAACCAGTTAGGGGTGGAGGACAGACGGGTAGAGGGCGCCTAAGAGGTGGAGGCCCGACCCGTTGATAGAATCGCTATGATTTGGTTGAGGCCGATACACCAGATGGTGTCGTTACAGGTATGATCCTGATTTGTTATAAAAAGGATATTTTCACTTAATTTGATTCGGATCTGAATATTGAGGTGAGTCCTCCTATTATGCTCTGCTTATGGGTGAATTTTGCAAATTGTGACCAACTTATATGTTTATCCCTGTTGGGAGATTTAAAGATGCGAGCCCATGTCTGTTATTTTATTTTTGTACACCATTGAGGGCTATAAGTCCAAAAGTAATTTTCATTATTCATTACAATGGGTTTATTTTTATTTCGGAATAATTGATTCCAATTTTTATGAATTATATGCCCTACCGGTATGAGGGTTCGTTGTGTGTTATGAAAAATGTTTACGAAATTTATTGAAAAGAAGAAAGAAAAGAAATTGAAATTTCAGTTGGCACAATTTCAAAATACTTGTGATTCGGAGTTGAGGACGAGATCCTCGCATTTTTATATGATGTAAAATATTTAAATCGGGCTACAAGCCGCGGTGGAAGTTATATAAGGACGAGGTCCTTGTGGTGAAATATTTATGAGTTTAAAATTTTCTCTGTGTGAAGTTTAAATTATACTATAGTACTAATAGGGAGTCATGCCTGATAGGCTTAAGTGATAATTCTTTTATGTGTTTCTATGCCATAATTTGCCTATGAGATGAGTGCCCATGTGGCGTTAAATGTGACTCGTTAAGTCGGGTGAATAGTTATGAGGTCTTCATACTTCACATTCTGTTGTCAGTGTTGTGAAAATTTGAAATGAGGTGTTGGTTAATATGAGATAAATTGATGATGCTGGAATTAATTATGAACAACTTTTAAGACCAGAGATGTGGTGATGGGCATAGATATGATGCGCTCCATGTCCTGATATCATTATGATAATGCAACGCTTGTAATGCTGTGATTGGTGTTATTAATATATACCTTGTGTGTTTTGTTGGGTTGTGGATGTATTGTTAGGAGTTGTTGTGGTATTACTCTGGCAGGTGGATAGGCCCAATTACAGGAGAGACTCTGCCAAATTTTTTGAAAACTTTGGGAGTTAGTAAAAATTTGGGGGACTGAGACGTGCAAAAGAAGAGACAAAGTATGTTATGTGTTTGAAGGCGAATAATGCTAAGCGGGGAAGAATGAAATACCCCCCCAAAAAATTGAAGTACTTTAACACTATCAAGAAAGTTTATGTGTGAGTAGGCGCGAGTTGCTATAGCCAGTTGAGACTAATATCGTGCGTTGTTGTAAAAATTAGGCCTTTTGAAAATGTTTGGAGTGTAAGAAATTGATCTTAAAGTTTACAAATATGGGTAAAAGAAATAATCTCAAATGAGATGATGTTGTCGGGCTTATCTCAAATGCGGTAACGGGGGATCAACCGTGAGTATATGTGTAAAAGTAAAATCATCAATTTGGTAACCCCAGAATAATTCTTAGCACGTTCGAGGACGAACGTTTGTTTAAGAGGTGGAGAATGTAATGACCCGACTTGTCATTTTAGGACTTAATGCCCCATTGTGTGACTTACGGTCTCGAACAACTTCGTAATAAGTATTATGACCCGCGGGTGTGGTCGTATTTGATTTTCGGAAGATTCAGAATTTAATTAAAAGAACAATTCTTATTTAGAAACTTAAAATGGAAAGAGTTGACCAGAGAGTTGACTTTTGAGCAAACGACCTCGAAATAGAATTTTGATGATGTCAATAGCTTCGTATGGTGATTTCGGACTATGTCCGGATTCAGATTTGGCAGTCCGTAGGACAATTAGACGCATTTTGGCGAAAGTTGAAAAAAATAGATGATTTTGGAAAATCCTACCGAAGGATGAATTTTTGATAACGAGGTCGGATTTCGATTCCGGAAATGGGAATAGCTCCATTACGTCAATTATGACTTGGGTGCAAAATTTGAAGTCATTCCGGATTGATTTGATACGTTTCGGTGCAAAATATAGAAGTTGAAAGATTTGAAAAACTTATATTCGATTCGATGCGCGATTCGTAATTTTGACGTTGTTTGACGAGATTTGAAGCCTCCACCAAGTTCGTATTGTATTTTGAGACGTGTTGATATATTTGGTTGAGGTCCCGAGGGGCTTGGGTGTATTTCTGGATAATTGGTTGAGAGATTAGTAAAGTTAAGAAATTTGGGAGTTTGGCCATGATCAATATCGGGTCAAAACAACATCTTTTCAGTGTTTTGAGTGCGCGAGCAAGTCCGTAGCATGTTTTATGATTGAAATTCATATATGGTTTGTGTCTGGGAGGTTCCGGATGAGTTTTGGGAGTGATGAGGGAAAAAGGGAAATGTAGACCTCAAGGGAATTTCGCGGACCGCACAATTTTGGTGCGGACCGCGCTCCAGTCCGCAATGGATTTCGCGGAACGCACAATTTTATATGCGGCCGCGCTCAAGAACTCTGGGATTCGCTGGTCTGACTTCGGAAGCTCATATATGTTGATATACAAGGAAGTTTGAGATGATTTAAAAACGAAGCATGGTAGAGGAGAAGGCTGTGAAGTGCGGCCGCACCAGTTTTGTGTGACTGCAGGAGCTGGAGATGTGCGGACATGCCATTTTTGTGTGGACCGCACATTGGAAGTTCAAAGGATGTACTATATATCCGAGGTTTAGGTTATTATTTCATTTTTGGACTTTGGGAGCTCGGTTTGAGATGAAGTTTCATGGGTATTTCAAGAAATTCATCGGGGTAAGTGATTCTAACTCAGATTTAGTTATTATACATGAATATATCACTGATTTCATCATTTAATTAGTATTTTGAGATGAAAATTTGGAAAAAATTGTAGAAACTTCATAAACCACGAATTTAAGATTTGGAGGTCGAATTTTTATTGGAATTCGATAAAATTTATATGTTTGAACTCGTATCAGAATGGGTGTTCAGATTTCGGGAAAATTTTATCAGGTTCCGAGAAGTGAGCCCCGCATTGACTTTTGTTGACTATTTGGAATAAACTTTTAAGTCGACGTTTTATTGTCCGAAATTGTTTCCGATGAATGTTAATGAAGTTATACAACCGATTCGAATAGATTTGAGCGGTCCGGAAGCTAATTCAAGCAAGAAGGCAATTTTGGAATATCGGCATAACTTCAAAAAGGTAAGTGTCTTGCTTAACCTCGAGTGTGGGAATTTCCCCTTAGGCATTGAGTCTTATGTGCAATTTGTGTAATTGAAAATCATGTACGCGAGGTGACGAGTACGTATTTGGTTTATATATGCAAATTTTATTGAGTTAAAGTCTTGAGCATATTGTGTAGTAAATTGGATAATTGTTGGCATATATTTAATCATCTATTTGTCGTGACTAAATCCTTGTTGTTGAATCTGTTGTTATATGCCAATTGATGTGATTGTTACTTGATTATTTATGAAATTCCGTGAATTTGCTGGTTTGATAATTATTGGAATTTAATTTTATTTTGGATTTTTTCATCTGCAAATAATTAATTAAATGAGCTTAAGAAGAGGTGTTTATATAATTATTGAAAATTTGGATTTAATGAAGACTTTGCTTTATGTTGAGTAATTTCTATCTCTATTGATTGTTTTTGGTCGTTGTACACATTGTGTGGAGCCTTCGACTATTTGTTGTTAAATTAATTAACTTGGTTGTATCTTTGGAATTTTGGTTGTAGCCATTGGGCAAATTGTGATATGAATTAATTTTTTTATGTTGCCGTGATAATTTTCTGTGTTAATTGTTGTGTTGTGTTAATTAATATTTTGAATAAATAAGGGTGGCATTTCACCGTTGATATTATGTGGGTATAAGGGTGTCATTTCACTGTGGTTGTGTTTGTTAGAATATTATCTGGGCGGAGCGATAGGGGTGGCAATCAGAGCGATAAGGGTGGCAATAAGAGCGATATGGGTGGCTATTGATATTGTCTGGGCGGAGTGATAAGGGTGGCTATAGGAGTGATAAGGGCGGCAATATGAGCGATAATGGTGGCTATTGTCAGGGACGAGATGTGATGATGTGGAGTTGTGGTGTTGGTGATTTTTATGTGATGTTGTGATTTTCTTGTGTTTAGTTTTATACCTTGTGTAATTTGTCTTGTTGATGGTAAATTGATAACAATATGATTTATGTTGAAATTGAGAGCATGTGGCTATTGCTAGGCGGTTTATAAAATAAAATGTGGGCACGAGGTGCCGTGAATTATGATATGAAATAGGGATATTGGCACGTGAATTGTCCGTGCAGTTGTGATATGAAATATGGGCACGAGGTGCTGTGATTAATGATAATAATATTGGTACGTGAACTGTCCATCTAACTGTGATAAGAAAAGTGGGCACGAGGTGCCGTGGAAATACGATGCTTTAATTAAGGGTACGAAGTGCCATGGAAATGTATGAAAATAGGTTGTGACCCGTATTTTTAAGATTATGACCTGACGTGTCACATGGTGACTTCTTAATTGAAAAGATTATATATTCAAAATATTTATTTGGAAGGATTTTTACTTAGAAAGTATTATATAAAAGAATTATATTTGAAAAGATTTATGGAAAGAATTATATTTGAAAAATAATTATTTGAGAAAATTATATTTGAAAGAGAGTTATTTGGAAGAATTATATGACAGAAAGACTTTTATTTGAAGGAATTGATTTAATTGGGTGTAATTGTATTTATTATTTGTTGAGTGATATTAATGGTATTCTTATTGTTTGGTGTGCATATCACTGGTTGTTCATGTTGCCCTTATTGTTATTTGTTTTCTATTATATTGTATATTATATTGCACAGGTTATTAGACTAGTGAGTGTCTTGACTATATCTCGTCTCTACTCCATTGTGGTTATTCTTGATATTTACTGTGTACCGACCGTGGTGTATTCATACTACACTTCTGCACATTTTTGTGCAGAGCCAGGTATTGAAGATAACGGACTTGATCTGAGTTGAAGCGGGATCATAAGGATTCAAGGTAGAGTTGCTTGGTCGTCACAGTCCCTTAGAGTCTTTTCATTTCATTGTACTGTTAACTTGTAATCAAACAGTATTGTATATTTGGTCCTCGTGAACTTTCTATGTATTCAGTTAGAGTTCGTGACTCAGTACTACCAGTATTGGGAAGTTGTATATTCATATTTATCCCGCTCTTAGTTTTGGTTACTTATTTAATTAAAAAAAATGGCTTCAAAATGTAATAGAAATCGGCTTATCTAGTCTTAAAGACTAGGCGCCATCACGACGCCTGTGGTGGGACTTTGGGTAGTGACAAGTTGGTATCAGAGCTCTAGGTTCATAGGTTATACGAGTCACGAACGAGTCTAGTAGAGTCTTGCAGATCGTTACGGAGACGTCTGTACTTATCTTCGAAAGGTTACAGAACTGTTAAGAAATTTTCACTTCTTTTATTCCTGTCGTGCGAATTTGTTGATTGAAGAATTTGAGCCTTTATATTTCTATTCTCTCACAGATAGTGAGGACACGTGCTACCGGGTTAGCTGATCAGGCATCCACACATACTGCTAGGGCTGCAAGAGGTTGGAGCCGAGGTAGAGGCCGAGGCAGAGGTCGAGGAAGGGCATGTGCCACGACTGGAGCACCTGTCAGAGCAATAGTTGAGGAGCCACCAGTAGCTCCAGTTGGGGGACAGGTACCAGAATCACCTGTTATTACCCCCGGACTTCAGGAGTATTTGGTACATTTCCTGAGTATGTTTGGTACATTAACCTAGGCGAGATTGATTTCTGTTGCACCAAATATTCCGCAGAGTGGGGGAGTAGCTCCGACTCCTACCAAAACTCCAGAGCAACAGGTTCACATTGGTCAGGTTCCGGGTGTAGCACCGGTACAACCTGTTCTTCCGGTTCGGCCTGAGGTCAGGCCAGAGGCATCAGAAGAGGAACAAAAGAGACTTGAAAGGTTTAAGAAATATGATCCACCTACTTTCAGTGGTACAGCTACAGAGGATGCCCAAGGATTTCTTGAAAATTGTCACCATATTCTCCACACCATGGGTATTGTGGAGGTGAGTGGAGTTTCCTTTACTACATTTCAACTGTGAGGCGCAGCGTATCGGTGGTGGCAAATCTATGAAGAAGGTAGACCAGCCGATGCAACACCACCAACTTGGGCTAAAGTTTCGAAAATGTTCTTGAAATAATTTGTTCCCCCAGACTCTCCGAGATGCGTGGCGCACAGAGTTTGAATGGTTGCGTCAGGGCACTATGACAGTGTCAGAATATGCTATCAGGTTGAGTGAGTTAGCCCGTCATTCACCTATCTTAGTTTCTACAATCAGAGAACGGGTCTGCAGATTAATTGAGGGGCTCGATTATGATATTAAAATATGCATGGCTCGAGAGTTGCAAACTGATACTCCATTTCAACAAGTAGTGGAGATTTCAAGGAAGATTGAGGGTTTTTTAGGCGAGGAAAGGGAGTATAAGGAGGCCAAAAGGTCTCAAAGATCTGGAGGGTTTGATAGATTTTACTCTTCAACTAAGACCCATTATAGCGGAGGCTCGAGTAGTCGGCCAGCTCAGTCTGCACATCAGATTACTCGGAGTGCTCCAGTAAGTTGTTACAATGCACCACCGACACAGGATTCCTATAATAGTTATTTCAGTTATCTGGTACAGACTCAGTATGAGCATTCGCGACCTCAGAGGGACTGTTATGAGTGCGGTGATACTAGGCACATTATGAGATATTGTCCCAGACTTGGGAGGGGTGGATTTTATCAAAACACTCAGGCTATGGACCCCAATGCAGTTACTACTCCACGTACACAACCAGTTAGGAGTGGAGGACAGACAGGTAGAGGGTGCCTAAGAGGTGGAGGCCCGACCCGTTGATTGAATCGCTATGATTTGGCTGAGGCCGATACACCAGATGGTGTCATTATAGGTATGATCCTGATTTATTATAAAAAGGATATTTTCACTTAATTTGATTCGGATCTGAGTATTGAGGTGAGTCCTCCTATTATGCTCCGCTTATGGGTGAGCTTCGTAAATTGTGACCAATAGTGGGTTTATTGTGTTTCGGAATAATTGATTCCAATTTTTATGAATTATATGCCATACCGGTATGAGGGTGCATTATGTGTTATGAAAAATGTTTACGAAATTTATTGAAAAGAAGAAAGAAAAGAAATTGAAATTTCAGTTGTCACAATTTCATAATACTTGTGATTCGGCATTGAGGACGAGATCCTCGCATTTTTATATGATGTGAAATATTTAAACCGGTCTACAAGCCGTTGTGGATGTTATATAAAGACGATGTCCTTGTGGTAAAATATTTATGAGTTTAAAATTCTCCCCGTGTGAAGTTTAAATTGTACTATAGTACTAATAGGGAGTCATGCTAGATAGGCTTAAGTAATAGTTCTTTTATGTGTTTATGTGCCATAATTGTGCTGTAATTATTAAGTTTTAACCTATGAGATGAGTGCTCAGGTGGCGTTAAATGTGACTCGTTAAGTCGGGTGAATAGTTATGAGGTCTTCATGCCTCACATTCTGTTGTCAGTGTTGTGAAAATTCAAAACGAGATGTTGGTTAATATGAGATAAATTGATGATGCTGGAATTAATTATGAACAGCTTTTAAGACTAGAGATGTGGTGATGGGCATACATATGATGTGCTCCATGTCCTGATATCATTATGATAATGCAACGCTTATAATGCTGAGATTGGTGTTATTGATATATACCTTGTGGTGTTTTGTTGGGTTGTGGATATATTGATAGGAGTTGTTGTGGTGTTACTCTGCCAGGTGGATAGGCCCAATTACAGGGAAGACTCTGCCGAAAATTCTGAAAAATTTGGGAGTTAGTAAAAATTTGGGGGATTGAGACGTGCAAAAGAAGAGACAAATTATGTTATGTGTTTGAGGGCGAATGATTCTAAGCGGGGAAGAATAATATACCCCAGAAAAAAAATTGAAGTACTTCAACACTATCAAGAAAGTTGATGTGTGAGTAGGCACGAGTTGCTATAGCCAGTTGAGACTAATACCGTGCGTTGTTGTAAAAATCAGGCCCTTTGAAAATGTTTAGAGTGTAAAAATTGATCTTAAAGTTTACAAATATGGATATAAGAAATAATCTCAAATGAGATGATGTTGTCGAGTTTATATCAAATGCGGTAACGGGTGATCAACCGTGAGTATATGTGTAAAAGTAAAATCATCAATTTGGTAACCTCATAATAATTCTTAGCACGTTCGAGGACGAACCTTTGTTTAAGATGTGGAGAATGTAACGACCCGACTTGTCGTTTTAAGAATTAATGCCCCGTTCAGTGACTTAAGATCTAGAGCAACTTCGTAATAAGTATTATGACCTACGGGTGAGGTCGAGTTTGATTTTCGGAATATTCAGAATTTAATTAAAAGAACAATTCTTATTTAGAAGCTTAAAATGAAAAGAGTTGACCAGAGAGTTGACTTTTGAGCAAACGACCTCGAAATAGAATTTTTATGATGTCAATAGCTTCGTACAGTAATTTCGGACTTCGACGTATGTCCGGATTCTGATTTGGAAGTCCGTAGGACAATTCGACGCATTTTGGTGAAAGTTGAAAAAAATAGAAGATTTTGAAAAATACTACCGAAGGACGAATTTTTGATAACGAGGCCGGATTTTGATTCTGGAAATGGGAATAGCTCCATTACGTCAACTATGACTTGGGTGCAAAATTTGAAGTCATTCCGGATTGATTTGATACGTTTCGGCGCAAAATATAGGAGTTGAAAGATTTGAAAAACTTATATTCGATGCGCGATTCGTAATTTTGACGTTGTTTGATGAGATTTGAAGCCTCCATTAAGTTCGTATTGTATTTTGAGACGTGTTGGTATATTTGGTTGAGGTCCCGAGGGGCTTGGGTGTATTTTTGGATCATTGGTTGAGAGATTAGTAAAGTTAAGAAATTTGAGAGTTCGGCCATAGTCAATATCGGGTCAAGACGACCTCTTTTCAGTGTTTTGAGTGCGCGATCAGGTCTGTAGCGTGTTTTATGATTGAAATTCATATATGGTTTGTATCCGGGAGGTTCCGGATGAGTTTCGGGAGTGATGAGGCAAAAAGGAAAGTGCGGACCTTAGTGGAATTTCGCGGACCACACAATTTTGGTGCGGACCGCGCTTTAGTCCACGGTGGAGTTCGCGGACCGCACAATTTTGTGTGCGGCCGCGCTCAAGAACTCTCAGATTCACTGGTCCGACTTCAGAAGTTCATATCTTTTGATCTACAAGTAATTTCGAGATGATTCAAAAACGAAAATTGTAGCCCTTCATGTCTAGTTTCCAGAAAGATAAAGAAATCATAATTCAGATATATGTAGAGAAAGTTATGGCCAATTTATGGAAGCCTAGTAGAGGAGAAGGCTGTGAGTGCGGCCGCACCATTTTTGTGCGACCGCAGGAGCTTGTGATGTGCGGCCGCACCATTTTTGTGCGGACCGCACATTGGAAGTTCAGAGGATGTACTATATATCCGAGGTTTAGGTTATTATTTTATTTTTGGACTTTGGGAGCTCGGTTTGAGACGATTTTTCGTGGGTTTTTCAAAACATTTATTGGGGTAAGTGATTCTAACTCGGATTTGGTTAATATACATGAATATATCACTGATTTCATCATTTAATTAGTACTTTGAGATGAAAATTTGGGAAAAATTGTAGAAACTTCATAAACCGCAAATTTAAGATTTGGAGGTCGAATTGTTATTGGAATTCGATATAATTAGTATGGTTGAACTCGTATCGGAATGGGTGTTCGGATTTCGTAGCAATTTTGTCGGGTCCCGAGAAGCGGGCCCCGCGTTGACTTTTTTTGACTTTTGGGAATAAATTTTTAAGTCGACGTTTCATTATCCGGAATTATTTTCGATGAATTTTAATGAAGTTATACAACTGTTTCGAATAGATTTGAGCGGTCCGGAAGCCAATTCAAGAAAGAAGGCGATTTTAGAATATCAGCATAACTTATACAAGGTAAGTGTCTTGCTTAACCTCGAGTGGAAGAATTTTCCCTTTGGCATTGAGTCTTATGTGTAATTGAAAATTATGTACGCGAGGTGACGAGTACGTACTTGGTTTATATGTGTAAATTTTATTGAGTTAAAGTCTTGAGCATATTGTGTAGTAAATTGGATAATTGTTGGCATATATTTAATCATCTATTTGTCGTGCCTAAATCCTTGTTGTTGAATATGTTGTTATATGACAATTTGATATGATTGTTACTTGATTATTTATGAAATTCCGTGAATTTTCTGGTTTGATAATTATTGGAATTTAATTTCATTTTGGATTTTTTCCTCTGCAAATAATTAATTAAATGAGCTTAAGAAGAGGTGTTTATATAATTATTGAAAATTTGGATTTAATGAAGACTTTGCTTTATGTTGAGTAATTTCTATCTCTATTGATTATTTTTGGGTGTTGTACACATTGTGTGGAGCCTTCGGCTATTTGTTGTGAAATCAATTGACTTGGTTATATCTTTGGAATTTTGGTTGTAGCCATTGTGCAAATTGTGTTATGAATTGATTTTGTTATGTTGCCGTGATAATTTTCCGTGTAAATTATTGTGTTGTGTTAATTAATATTTTAAAAATATAAGGGTGGCATTTCACCGTTGATATTATGTGGGTATAAGGGTGGCATTTCACTGTGGTTGTGTTTGTTGGAATATTGTCTGGGCGGAGCGATAAGGGTGGCAATATGAGCGATAAGGGTGGCTATTGATATTGTCTGGGCGGAGTGATAAGGGTGGCTATAGGAGTGATAAGGGTGGTAATATGAGAGATAAGGGTGGCTATTGTCAGGGACGAGATGTGATGATGTGGAGTTGTGGTGTTGGTAATTTTTATGTGATGTTGTGATTTTCTTGTGTTTAGTTTTATACCTTGTGTAATTTGTTTTGTTGATGGTAAATTGATAACAATCTGATTTATGTTAAAATTAAGAGCATGTGGCTATTGCCAGGTGGTTTATAAAATGAAATGTGGGCACGAGTTGCCGTGAATTGTGATATGAAAATGGGATATTGGCACGTGAACTGTCTGTGTAGTTGTAATATGAAATATGGGCATGAGGTGCTGTGATTAATGATAATAATATTGGTACGTGAACTGTCCGTGTAACTGTGATAAGAAAAGTGGGCACGAGGTGCCGTGGAAATACGATGCTTTAATTAAGGGCACGAAGTGCCATGGAAATGTATGAAAATAGGTTGTGACCCGTGTTTTTAAGATTATGACCTGAAGTGTCACATGGTGACTTCTTAATTGAAAAGATTATATATTCAAAATATTTATTTGGAAGGATTTTTACTTAGAAAGTATTATATGAAAGAATTATATTTGAAAAGATTTATTGAAAGAATTATATTTGAAAAATAATTATTTGAGAAAATTATATTTGAAAGAGAGTTATTTGGAAGAATTATATGACAAAAAGACTTTTATTTGAAGGAATTGATTTAATTGGGTATAATTATATTTATTATTTCTTAGGTGATATTAATGGTATTCTTGTTGTCTGGTGTGCATATCACTGGTTGTTTCGTGTTGCCATTATTGTTATTTATTTCCTATTATATTGTATATTATATTGCACAGGTTATTAGACTAGTGAGTGTCTTGACTATACCTCGTCTCTACTCCATTGAGGTTAGTCTTGATACTTTCTGGGTACCGACCGTGGTGTACTCATACTACACTTCTGCACATTTTTGTGCAGAGCCAGGTATTGAAGATAACGGACTTGAACATAGTTAAAGCGGGATCGTAAGGATTCAAGGTAGAGCTGCTTGGTCATCCTAGTCCCTTAGAGTCTTTTCATTTTATTGTACTGTTAACGTGTAAACAAACAGTATTATATATTCAGTCCTCGTGAACATTCTATGTATTCAGTTAGAGTTCGTGACTCAGTACTACTAGTCTTGGGAGATTGTATATTCACATTTATCCCGCTGTTAGTTTTGGTTACTTATTTAATTCAAAAACAAAAGGCTTCAAAATGTAATAGAAATCGGCTTACCTAGTCTTAGAGACTAGGTGCCATCACGACGCCTATGGTGAGATTTTAGGTCGTGACATTTTCAATCAATTTTAATTACTTTTCATGAGTTTTTAACATCAAATCTAAGAATTTCATGGTACAAATTAGGGGTTTTGGGGTATAATTTAGGGATTTTGTAAAATTGAGATTTAGGCCTCAAATCGAGGTTAGATTTCGAATTAAATCACATAAATGAGCTCGGGGGAGGGGGAATGGGGGGAGGGGGGTTGAATGGATAATCGAGTTTTGGTCCGAATAACGGGTTTTGACCAAGCGGGCCCGGGGTTGACTTTTGTTGACCTTTTCAATTTAGTAAACGATTGAACCTCTTTCATTCGTGGGTAATTTCTAAAGCTTGTTTAGAACTATTTGAAGGATATTTGGCTAGATTCGATTGGTTGGAGGCTTGTCTTAAAGGAAAATACCGTGGTTGATTGTTGATTGTGTTCCATAATGAGGTAAGTGTCTTGCCTAGCTTTGTTGAGGAAACTTTTCCTACTAATTGATATTGTTTGCTACATGCGGGGGTGATGCATATACGAGTTGTCGAGCGTATATGCATGTGTCGGGATTTACATGCTTGGGAGGGTGAATTATATGCTTCTTTGTGCCTTGTTGAACTTAATGATCACTTAACCTATAGTTCATATAATTCGATTATTAATAAGCCCAATTAATTGTGTTAGAAATCATGCTAGAGTATAAATGACACCTCAAAGGGATTTAATGTGCTGTTCTGAGATCCATTGCATACTTAACTTGATCGTGGTATCACGAATTGTGGTTACCCGATAGGTCATTTTAAGTTTTTGCCTTCATTTCTGTATTCTTAGACCTCAAATAGTTCCATTAAGTGTTCATCGATTTACATGCACAGTCCATGTCTTTTTTCGGAAAGTTTATATTTGAAAACAATGAATAAAATGTGAATTTTAGCGTTAAAAATAATTTGAGTTGACTACGGTCAATATTTTGCGTAAATGGATCCCAATAAGTGTTTTGACGATCCCGGTAGGTCCGTATTATGATTTGAGACTTGAGCGTATGCCCGAAATTGAATTCGGAAGTCCCTAACTTGATTTAACGTGATTTGTTGAAAACTAATAATTTGAAGATTTAAAGAATTCCTAAGTTTGACCGTAGGTCGACTTTGCTACTACCGGGTTCAGATTTTGGTTCCGGAACTTGGTATAGGTTCATTTCACTATTTATGACTTGTCTACAAAATTTGGTACAAAACGGAGTTGATTAGATATGATTCAGACGTTCGATTGTAAAATTTGAAAGTTCTTAAGTTTCTTTGAAATTTCATATATTGTGATGTCTGATTCATAGTTCTGTTATTTTGGTGTTTTGATCGCGCGAACGAGTTTTTGTGATGTTATTACACATGTGTGCATATTTGGTTGGAGCCCGAGGGGCTCAGGTGAGTTTTGGATAGGCTACGGGCTATTTCAGACTTAGAATAAATTCTGGTTTTTCACTGATATGATATCTGGTGCGTTATTCTTCGCAATCGCTAATCTGCACCCGCGATCGTGAAGGGTAACTATGGACTGGGTAGGTTTTCTTCTTCGCGAATGCGCAGAAGGGCTCGCGAACGCGGAGCATTAGAGGGGTAACCCTTCGCGAACACGGCTCTTCATCCGCGAACGCGATGAGTAAGGGGTTTTGTGGGAGGACTAGGACTTGTTTTACACAAAAGAGAGCCCAGGCTCACGAACAAGGTGGTCAGGGGGGACAGACCATCGTGAACACGTGATGTCCCTCGCGAACACAAAGACCATTTTGGTCGCTGCACTTCGCGATCACGTCAAGCCCTTCGCGAACGCGAAGAAGGTCTGACGGGCCAGTCAATTAAATATCCCAAATTCAGGATTTCTTCTTTTTTCACCATCTCCACATTTGAGCTCGGCCTAGAGGTGATTTTAAATAGGAATTTCATCCCCACTTCATAGATTTGATTGGTTTGTAGATGAATTTTAGAGGCAAGGCCCCGATTGAGCTTTGATTTGATTGCGGAGCGAGATAAGTATCGTGGTTAACCTTGACTTGAGGGATTAGGACTTGTTAGTCTATTTTCTACGTGTTTAATGTGTGGGAACAACGTATATGTGAGGTGACGAGTACTAATGCGTTGTTGTTGGGTTAAAGCAAGTGGGTGGAACTTATTTCTTTATGTTTTATTGCATTGTTAAATTATGATATCCATGCTTAGGTTAGGTTATTACTTCTTTTATTATTTCTTTCATAATTATTGCTTAGTTCATAATTGTTGAGTATTTTGGAAGTTGAAGTTTGGTATCTTGGCATCATATTTGACATTAAATACATTCTCCTCATTATTTATTTCCCGAATTCATATTATCTTCATTACATAGTAAGGAAGAGTGTAAAAGTATGAAGGGTGGTGCCGTGCCATTGCATTTATCTCATTTATTGATTAATACATAGTAAGAAAGAGAGTAAAAGCACGAAAGGTGATGCCATTCCAATTATCTCATTTATTCATTATTATATGGTGAGGAAGAGTGTTAAAGCACGAAGGGTGATGCTTTGCCATTCATCTCATTTATTCATTGTTACATGGTGAGGTTGAGAGTAAAAGCACGAAGGGTGATGCCGTGCCATTTCATTTTAGTTATATCATTATTCCATGGTAAGGACGATATCAAAAGCATACCGTGCCATTTTCATATCATTGGTTTATCTGATTTCATTGGTTGATGATTTATTTGGCCATTACGTGATTTTATACCCATCGTAGTTATCATATTCTCCCCATTCTGCATGTCCCCTCCCAGATTGTACGTTGTTATTCCCTGTTATTGTTACTGCTTCGTATATACTTGTACAAGTTTATTTACGTAGGTGTCCTGTCATAGCCTCGTCACTACCTTGTCGAGGTTAGGCTCGATATTTACAGAGTACGTTGGGTCGGTTGTACTCATACTATACTTTTGCACTTCTTGTGCAGATCCTGATATTGGTTCCAGCGGTGCGTGAGGTGCACCAGCTCGGATCATTGCATACAGAGACTTGAGGTAGATCTGCTGGCGTCCGCAGACCTTGAAGTCCCCTTCCTCTTCCCTATTTTATTGTTCATTTACTTTGAAACAGTTGTATTTATTTCACTCTATTTGTAGAACTTCTAGTTGCTCGTGTACTCGTGACTCCGAATCTTTGGGAGTAGATATTATCACATGACTTATATTGGTACTGTATCAGATTGGATTTCTATTTCTCGTTGTATATCATCATCGTGTTTAAACTGTTAAAAATTGCCTATTTAATTATCTCACATCGGCTTTATACATGCTCATTGCTGCTAAGGATTTAACAGAAATTCACAATTTGAAGGGTCAGCTGAAAAGTGAATTTGAGATGAAAGATTTGGGAGCAACTAAGAAAATCCTTAGCATGGAGATCAAAAGAGATCGAAAAGCCAACAGGCTATTTCTGACCTAGAAGAAATACTTGGAGAAAGTCTTGGAGAGGTTTGGCATGAAAGATGCTAAACCAGTTAGTACCCCTCTTGCTGCTCATTTTAAGTTATCAGTTACTCAATCTCCGCAGTTAGAGGAAGAAGAGAGGTACATGGCACAAACTCCTTATTCAAGTGCAGTCGACAGTATTATGTGTGCAATGGTTTGTACACGTCCAGACATTTCACAAGCAGTGAGCGTGGTAAGCCGGTATTTGGCTTGCCCTGGTAAAGCACATTGGCAGGTTGTGAAATAGATTCTCAGATACTTGCGAGGTACTTCAAACACACGTTTGGAGTTTGGGAGAAATACTAATACTTTGGTTGGTTTTGTAGACTCAGATCATGCACGTGATCTTGACAAAAGAAGATCACTGACAGGATATGTATTTTGCATTGGTGGTTGCGCTATTAGTTGAAAAGCTACATTATTACAATATGTAGTAGCTTTATCTACTACCGAAGCAGAATATATGGCAGTGACCGAGGCAATCAAAGAAGCCTTATGGTTGAAGGGTCTATTTACAGAACTCAGTTCACACCAAGGTGGTCTTATCATTTTCTGTGATAGTCAAAGTGCCATTCACTTGACTAAAGATCAGATGAATCATGAGAGGACGAAGCACATTGATATAAAGTATCATTTCATCCGAGAAACCATTGCTGAAGGAAAAGTCTCTGTTCAGAAGATCAACACTAGAGACAATACTGCTGACATGTTCACAAAACCTCTTCCAGTGTCCAAGTTCAAGCTTTGCCTGAACTTGATTGGCCTTTATGAAGAATCATTTTGCCCATTGGGGTTTTTACGGAGAAGGTGGAGCAAATTTACTATATATAAGCCGAAATTAGGCTAAGGTGGAGATTTGTAATATGGCCATTAATTTGGCTTTTTCTCAAGTTTGGGCCAAATTTTCATGACATTTGCCATGACATAATATCCAATATTAGGCCAAGGATTTCTTGCTATAAATAGAGGAGTTTCTGCTCATTTGAAAACACACCAATTCAAGAGCTTTTCACTCTTGTCTTTCTTTCTCCTCCTTTATTTCATTATAGAGTATTTTGTAAGAGAGTGAGTGTTGAGAAACACTTGTGTGAACCCTTTCTTTGGAGTAATCTTGTGAGGTTATTCTCTTGGGGTATTTGGGACTAATTAGAGTATTTACTCTAATTTTGTACTCTCTTTTGTACTCTTGTTGGTATAGTAAAATTGTTCCTCTTCGCTTGTGGACGTAGGTCACCTTGACCGAACCACGTTAAATTTGTGTTTTCTTTATCTTCTTTAATTGCCGTTATTATCAACTTACATTGTCTTTGTTATTGTCATTATAACATTATTTGGCTAAATTTCGCACTACCCGATTTTCCGATCCTAACAGTAGTAATACTAAAGAATAATTTGCAGTCTTTGACAGCATTCAAGAAAATAGTTCAGTATAATTAGTTAGAAATAATTTTTCTTTAATTGGTTCTTTAGTAACCTTAAAGAATAAGAAAACTCTACAAATGTCATTTGATACTGTTTCAAATTATGCCTATCCCTCTTTCCAATATGATGGTTATTGTTGGCTGGTAATGAGGGTTCCATCCCCATTTTATCTAATTCAACCAGGTATGAAAAAATTCGTCCTTCCTAGGACATAAGGAACAGGGCCAAGCTCACCCCAAAATCAATCTAATTATCTAATGAATAGTTCTCCTAGCGATCAGTAGTCCCATCAGTATTTGACTTTCTCTTTTCTCTTTTATAATCACTTGCGAGTCTAGTACACAAATTTGTAAACTAAATCTTAACGCGTGCTTAGTGAAGTCCCTTATGCGAATAATCTGAACCAAATTATCGACCAGGTTACACTGCAAAGCATTCCATATATTGTTTTTTAAACAAATTTCATGGTATACAAATCTCTTCTGAATATGAAACACATGAAATCATCATACATACCAAGTGTCAGACTGAATCTAAAATAAAGACTCATAAACCAAAAATTCAGCTAACCTGTTATGCCAACAAATCGATCGTTTAGCTACTAAATTCGATGGATAATCAAACAAAACTGAAGCTTACCTATACGGGCCGGGAACGAATCTATTGCTAGTTCAATATTGAACGTGAATTGAAAACCAATTGATGAGGACCTATATATCTCGTCCTGCATACCCTTTTTGATTTGGTGCAAAAAAGGAGGGAGAAAAGCTAGGTCACTCAATTTTTATTTTATTAACAATAAAATCATTGAATTAATATTTACAACAAAAAAAAAAATCGTTTAACTTTGCTGAAATATTAGAAAAACATCTACTTGCTTCTTCGTGGTGAGTGTCATGATATTATTTTTTTATAAAAAATATTTAATGACTTTCGTATTATTTAAATAAAGTTAGTTGACTTCTTCGTTACAAATAGTAATTCAATGACTTTAAAGCAATAAAGTTAAAATTGAGGCACCATCCATGAAGTTAGTCATGTAAATATAAATAGAATTTCAGCATTCCTTAAGATAGGGCAATAATCTGAACATGACTGTTGAAGATAAATTAAGAAATAAGCGGTGTGTCAAATTCCACACAGATGGTAATTCGATTTACCGCACTTATTGTGGCTCGCCTATACACGGTTTAGCCATGACTATATTAAAAATACCAACCAAGGTAATATAACACAGAGATAATTGTTGCCGGTTCAGTATTCCTTGTTGCTATCGCATATTTAATCTACACAAAAAGTAGCATTGCAAAGAAAAATATTGTGAGGCTGACTTCACTGCAATTATAAAGTTGACACAACATTTGTTGGGGCATGCGTCGTGTGTAACTATATAGTTTTACCGAACAGGCTCGGTTAATTTTATATTTACATCCTTTCTTTGTTCTTCTCGGGGAAAATGCATAAGTACTCCCGGCCTATAGCCGAATTTTCAACTACACACTTTATCTTTGCGGGAATCCTATTATCCCCTAAACTATTTTAAATAAAATTACTATACCCTTAGTGTTGATGTGACAGAAGAGAGTGTATGCAAAGAGAGAATGCTGAAATTTTATTTTATAACATTTTTATAAAATATAGGAGTAATATTTTCTATTTTTTCTTTTCTCTGGTTTTTCTTTTTCTTTTCCTTTTCTTTCCTCCAGTTTTGTTACTTATAGAATGGCCGAAAATTAGCTTCGGCATTCTCCATATTTTTCGGCGAGATCGAAATGAAGATTTTATTCTTTACTCTCCATATTTCACTACACTTTATAGAGGATTACTGCTATTTCTAATCTCTTCACTCATCACTTTTAAACTTTCAATTACAATTGCTTCTCATAGAAAGGAATGAAAAAATCCCGTCCCAATATCAATTTCCGATTAAACTCGGAAGAAGCCCAGAAAACACTGAACAAGAAAAAGGTTTTTGATTATTATTTGCAAAAAATATTCTCGCCATGTTCGTCGTTTCCCGATTGGGGCCTTCGGCCTTTCACTGCTTTAGGTAGTGAGGTGGGTGAGGGGAGTCCTATTTTTTAATTAATCACATTTACATAAAAGGGGATTTGTATCAAATTGCCGCTATTATCCTTAGCCCCACGATGGGCGCCAAACTATCTACCCTTAAAATCGGATAACAATTAAATTTGTAGGTGGTTTTAAGGATACACGGATTAATTTGATACAAAGCGATAAATTAAGTTACTATTAAATAAACAAAGACAAAAAAATTCAAACCGCACAAGTTGGATAGTTTCAGCCTTAACGAAATAGCCACTCTCGAGCCGAGATCACTGAGACTGGTATAGACGAAAAAGAACAAAAGATGGAGACAAAGAAAATAATAATATAATTGCTTTTGAGAGTGTGTTACAATGTCTTTCATGAATTATCAGACCCATTTTATATGGTAGGGGAGTCCTATTTTAGGTACAACTCTATAAAAGGTAAAACATCTTCTGATTAACTGAATGCCGGTTCCTTATCGATACATGTCGAGATCCCTGCCGTAATATTCGACCAGTCACGAATATTTCGGCCTTCTGTTGGCTATGCTGGATTGTCTGACAATATTCTTCGAAGTCGTTTGAGGTTAGGACTGATTCCGGGACCATGGCCTCTATATTCTCGAAGGCAGACGTCATGCCCCTGGGTTCTGGCCCGATGGGACTTTAGCTCGATTTCGGTCCCTTGTTGTCATGTCTCGAACCTTGCTTATTTTGTTGGAGGCTAGGATGCACCATGAGCTCGATTTTACCCTTATATAGATAGTCCCCTCATTTTTCAGATAGTAAACGACGAGAAACGACATGAGCTTCTGATTCTTACTTCGATACACCGTGACAGAAACGACAAAATAATTGAAACGTCTCATCAGTAAAGTCATAATGGCATTAAATGCATGTCAGCCGCCGGTCGGCCGTCCCTGGATGCAAAATGCCGTTGAACTACTATAAATATCCCCTCCTTTGTTCATTTTAACTTTATATCCAAACATTCTACCCTTGTACTTTTAAGATTTCGAGTCCCTTTGCAAGAATTTTTACACATCTTTCATCTCAAGACAACAAGTCTAATCCTTCAATATTCCTTTCTTTCTCCACCTTTCTTGGAATTTCCTCCATTTTTTACAGAAATGGCAAAGATTTCCAAGACCATTCCTCAGAAAGAAACTCCTTCAACTTCGCAACCGGCTACTGAGACCGAAGTGACTATTTCGCGCGCTGTCATTGATGAACCAGTACTGGGTAATGCTCGGTCAATGTCGATTTCAAGTCAAAAATCCTTCCTCCGTGCAAGGCCGGTGTGAGGAGGTCTCGAGATATATCTGCTCGATCACCGAAGAGATCCTCCTCACGGTCCGAAAAGACTGCAACTGGGTCTATAAGGACATAGTGGTCCCCGACCCCGATGAGGCCATTACCACCAATGTCGAGGGATATTTAAGTGTTTACACATATCACTTTACACTAGACCCAGCAGACCCTATCATCATAAATTTCTGTAAGAGATACGAGGTATGCCTCGGTCAGATCCATTCTTCACCGTGGAGGATTATGATCCTCCTTCGATTCTTTGTGAACCAAAATTGATGGGTGTTCATTCACCATCGACCATCTTCTTCACTTATACAGTCCCCAAATCTTTCGGGGGGAGGAGGGGCTGATAAAGCTCATGCGTCGGGTCAGTAAAGCCATGTTCTCAATTATTGATGAGGATCGGGATCGGGGTTGGCAAGGCCGTTTTGTCCTAGTGAGGACTTCGGACTTAATCTCAGATGAGTGTATGCCGTTTCCCGAGAAGTGGAACACCTCACATAAGTATGATTTACTTTCGATTGTCGATTTTATACTTACTTCTCTTTTTCTTATCGGTACTTTGTGGTGGTGCAACTATTGCTCGAGTCCCAAACGCTGTCCCTCAACTCAAGGAATAGGTCGAGGGTATCGTATCACAGATGCCCTATTCTGAGCGCTTGTGGCGCAATCTCTCGAAGGGCCTTTGGGAGTCCCGTTCCCACGGTAAGACTCTTTTCCCGAGTAGGTAGTATTAAAACCCCTCTTTTTACATTAAGCCTTACTCCCTTTACTTCCTTTTTGTAGGTTTATCTAAGGATATCGAGATGAGGCCTCCAGCCTGTGGCGAGGACTTACCTACCGAGTTCCCTGCTCCGAGACATGCCGAAGAAAAGAAAAGAAAAAGGGCTCCGAGTTCCCCGTGCTCGAAGAAAAAGAAAACAAGGAGAAGGCTGGTGCGCAAGTCAAAAGAAAAAACCAGCGCCCGAGCACCACCTTCGAATTATGTCTATCGGCTAAGGGACGAATTCGAAGAAGAAGAACCTTTTGTTCTAGTGTCCCGTGAGTTGTCACAGCTCGAAAAGAGGGAGGGGGGGGGGCACTGAACCAGAGATCCGTGAGGACGATCTGCCTCAAGCCAGGGAGGTCGATGAGGGGACCGAGGCCAAGGCTTCCCGGGATGCGGGAAGTACCCCAAAAAAGGCACCCGGTGTGATAGACATCACCGAGTCGCACTCGTTAAGGGGGGGGGGGGTGCACTGAACCAGAGATCCGTGAGGACGATCTACCTCAAGCCAGGGAGGTCGATGAGGGGACCGAGGCCGAGGCTTTTCGGGATATGGGAAGTACCCCAAAAAAGGCACCCGGTGTGATAGACATCACCGAGTCGCACTCGTTCACCGAGTCCATGTACAATGAGGCTCAAACCATGAAAGAGCGCCCCAACTAGGGGGCCCACAGAGCAGACGACCCCCTCCGCTGCTTTTTGATGGTGTAGATTCCACCGTTACGGAAGACGTCATCGGATTAGGTGACATAGAGGTACCGAGCAAGAGTCCGACCTTGGGGGCAGGAGGGCCTAACTTGAGCCCGAAATTGGTCAACCGATTCCCTGCCCCGAGTGTGGAGCCTGATCGGAAGCGATCTATCATCATCACCATTCCGGAGGATACCCGGGTCCTTTTCGCCCCCGTAGGGGTGGCCAGTTACCTTCGGTGCCTGGTGACCGAAGAAGACCAAGCCAAAATGAACGAGGTAGACATGCCCTGCTTGTTCAACGAAGCACAAGAGGCACTGAACCGGGTAACTTTAGATAACTCTTGATGATTTCAATTTCTCCTCTTATACTTGAACTAATTCATGGATAATCCTAATTTTTCTTCGTATTTGTAGGCCTCGGTGCTTCACCACGAAACGTTCCTCCGGTATCAAGATGAGCTAAACCAACTCAAACCAAAGTCAGAGAGCTTACTGAGAAGAGAGACACATACAAACTTCTTATCGAGCAGCGTGAAGGGGAGGCTAATAGCCTTTGAGATGAGTTGGAAGTGGCTCGGAAAGAACACGCCGACCTGGTTGAACATGTTAAATTTTTTGAAGTTAGTGACGATGAGCTAGACATGGTCACTAACAGTCGAAACCCGCAGGTCCAACACAAGATTGATCGGATTGACCAACTCCGAGCCGAGATGGATGCAGTCAAGGTCGAGGCCGAAGAGTGGAGAGGTAGGATGAACCGTCTAGCCTTGGAAAAAGAGATTGCCTGAGCGCAGTTGACCTCGGCGGAGGACCAGCTTCGAGTGACGAGGGAGAAGGCTGAGGTACGGTCCCAAAAGATCGAGGAGCTCCAGTCTCAGCTAAGCTCGGCTCTTTCCGATCGATAGACCCTTGCCAAAGAGCTTAAAGAGGCCAAGTCAGTAGTTCAAGGAAACAAAGATGATGCCAACGAGATGGTGGCCCAGTATAAGGCCGATGCCGAGGCAGCCCAAGACCGACTGAAAGATATCGTCGAATATGTGAAGTGGTAGTCACAAAGGGAGGCCCTCAAGAAAGTTCATGCTCGGGATTTTGATTTGTCGGCCGGAGTCAAAACTGCTAAGGGGCTTAAAACCGAGGCCAAGAAAATGGTGTATCCTGAGGACGAAGAAGACTCCAAGGGTTCGGACGGATCTGGGGGTGGAGAAGACTCTGATGGTCCGGGTGACGAGGCGGGCTCCGGTGGAGACCAAGTTGTTTAAGTGCCTTATATATTTTTCTTTGTTTTTGTACTTTTGTACTTTTTAATCAAGGCCATTTGACCTTTGTAAAGATCTTTTTACACATACGTGCATATATATATATATATATATATATATATATATATATATATATATATATATATATATATATATATATATACGGCTCTTTTTACCCTTCGACAGTTTTTAAGCTCGTTTCCTTTTGCTTTTTTCTTTATGATTGCAAAGATATTGAATGCCTTAGTACGTAATAATTAGGACTTGTTTGAAGGTTCGAACATGCCTTACTCTCGATATTATTTTGTTTAAGACTCGTGGGGGCTCAGTATGTCTGGAAGATTTTCCCAAAGTACTTAGAATATTTTAGATTATAATTTGCCGAGGGTAGCCTTTTGAACCAGTTTAGAAATTTTGAAGGCCTTATTTTTTGTTACGAGTCTCGGACGTCTCTGAGTCATTTTAATACGATCGTAGCCTTTCTAATTCGGGTGTTTCCCAGTGGGCTTGTTACATCGAGTCATCCGGACTTAACCGAGATAACCTTTCCCGAATGGGGGTGGCCGTAGCCTTTAAAATTTGGGCACTGCCAAATAAGCTTTGTGCCCCCGGACTTTATTATCCCGGGCTGTCCGAACCTGCCTTGGGCGAAAGTCCCCAAGTGAGGTGGCCCTTGGGCTCTATGTCTTCGGGGGATCAAATGTATGAAACAAAAATTTTCAAGGGACAAAATATTTATCCGCAAGGTAGAAACTTCCTTTCAATTTTGTGCGTAACATACAAAGTTACACATGTGCTGTTCAAGCTTTATGTCCGGGCTTGGGTGGTCTATGTGGGCACAATTCATTCGACCATTTGGCCCTTACAGTCAATCCTATCGATCGAGCCTAGACTATTCGAGCACAAAGTTTCTTTCCTTGCCAAAATTATTTTTCAAGGGTGATGCCCCCCAGTGTTCGAGGTAGATCATAGAGAAGCCTCGGATACTGTTGACAATCGATCTTCGATTCTAAGTTCGTACGATCCACTGGTGCCTTGTTAAAAACCATGCCGAAAAATACATTTGGGACAAAACCGGTTCAAGGGAAAAAGAGTGCAACGCGTGCTTCCAGGCCTAAAAAATTGTATCGTTCTTTGACAGTTACCTGCAAGTGTTAGTCCAAAATGTAAATAAATAAAAGCAGTAAATGGGGTCATACCTTAGCAGTAATATATCTTCAAGTGAGTTACGTTTCAGTTTTTCGGTAGTCGCTCACTGTTCATTGCTCCGAGTTTGTACGACCCTTTCCCGGTGATCTCGATAATTTGATACGGACCTTTCCAGTTTGGTCCCAGCTTTCCTTCATTCGGGTTTCGAGTGTTTAATGTGACCTTACTCAACACTAAGTCCCCAACATTGAAGTGTCAAAGGTTGGCTCTTCGATTTTAATACCTCTCGATCCGTTATTTTTTGGGCTACCATCCGGACGAGGGCGGCTTCGTACCTTTCATCTAACAGTTCCATGCTCGTATTCATGGTCTCGTTGTTTGATTCTTCGGTTGTGTATCGCAACCTGAATCGGTTCTTCGACATCGACCGGTATTAGAGCTTCGGCGCCGTAAACCAACGAGAATGGGGTGGCTCCGGTACTGGACTTCGAGGTCGTACGGTAAGCCCATAGGACTTCGGGCAAGATTTCTTTCCATATTCCTTTGGCTTCGTTCAATCTCTTTCTGAGGTTTTGGAGTACGGTTTTGTTCGTGGACTCTGGTTACCTGTTCCCAGGGCTGGCTATTCGATCCCAAACCCGCCCAGAGATTAATAGGTTGGGCTACAATATTTTAGCTCATGGGTTAATTTGGGATGAGCCCAAGTTAACCCATTATTTTTTGTAGCCCATTCTGACTCATAAAGTAGCCCAAATATAACCCATGAAGTTCACCCCAAAATAAAGGGATCTCAACCCAACTTATCTAGAAATTTACTTAGTTACCCTATCCCACCCCCACTCCCACGGTGGGCACCAAACTATTTACCCTCAAAATCGGATAACAATTAAATTTGTAGGTGGTTTTAAGGATACGCGGATTAATTTGATACAAGCGATAAATTAAGTTGCTATTGAATAAACAAAGACAAATAAATTCAAGCAGCACAAGTTGCATAGTTTCAGCCTTAACGAAATAGCCACTCTCGAGCCGAGATAACTGAGACCGTTATAGATGAAAAAGAACAAGAGCTGAAGAAAAAAAAAATATAATTTCTTTTGAGTGCGTGTTACAATGTCTTTCATGAATTAGCAGACCCCCTTTATATGGTAGGGGAGTCCTATTTTAGGTACAACTCTATAAAAGGTAAAAAAATCTTTTGATTAACTGATTGCCGGTTCTTTATCGATACGTGCCGAGATCCCTGCCGTAATATTTGGCCAGTCACGGATATTTCAGCCTTCTGTTGGCTATGTTAGATTGTCTGACAATGTTCTTCGATGTCGTTCGAGTCTAGGACCGATTCCGAGACCATGGCCTCGATATTCTCGAAGGCAGATGCCATGCCCTCGGGTTCTGTCCTGATGGGACTTTAACTCGATTTCGGTCCCTTGTTGCAATGTCTCGAACCTGGCTTATTTTATCGGAGGTTATGATGCACCATGAGCTCGATTTCACCCGTATACGAACTTTCTTTAATATTGGCTTTAAGGGTAGGCTTAAAATTGCTAGGCCCATAACTAATGCAGGGCTTGCTAGTACCAAAGCTGCTGTCACACATACCTGAGAAGTCTTATTGACATATTTGATCAATTGATCTCTCTAGCAACCCTTTGTTCTTGGATTTCAAAACTGCAATACCAACCAATATTCATCATTAGTTCACTTGAAATTTTGTTTGTTGAGGTCGGAGAAGGGGTTGTTGTGGAATAAAAGATCGAATAATTATTGGAACAGTTATCAATAGTGTCAAGGACTTGTTCGACGAATAGTCATATTGGACTTTATTGCTTTTAAGAATATGGCTACAGAATTTTGATGCTTCTGAACTTATACTGAAGTAATTGGAAAGAAGGGGTTCTAATTAAATCATACTTTTCCCCTGAAAAAATAATTGGTTCAAGAATGGTTGTAATGGTCCCTGGAAAAATAGTTGATTCAAGAATGGTTCATTTACTAGTAACTGTGTTTTTGAAAAGAAATCGCCATAAGTTTTTGTTCTTATTGGTCCAGGATACTCTTCTTACCTGGAACATAAAATAGCTCCTTTTTATTGACTATCAAGATTTAAATAGAGAAGTACTTGAAGCGAATATAAACATGTACAATTTGTAATCTTTTACATATATGCACATCTTATATTGATTATAGCTAGTAATAAGAAAACTTTCAAAAAGGAAAAAAAGAAGAAATATAAGCCTGGGAAATATTAGTTAGTTAGGGATAAGAATCGCGAATTTATTTTGTGTAAACTTAAACATGAAATTAGCAAAATTCATGATTACCATGAGGAGTAGATGGAAAATATAGTTTCTGAAGAATTAACTAAAACTTTTCCGTGATTAAGTTGTTACGAGTGTCATCTTTCTTGGACAATAAAATCAAAGGGCGTAAGATCTTCTTCTTGTTTCATCCCTCATTCCAATTGTATAGCTCAATAATTTGTCAAACGAACTTGGGATTAAATAAATAGTAATTTAGAAAACTAGATAATTTTGGGATACAATAACGAAAAACACCATTCATGTAAGTAAACTAAACGAACCTTTAATAGTTTATAAAGTTCTATCTTCTGCCATCATCTTCAAGTCTTCAAGCTAGAAAATAAGAAGTAATTAATTGGATATGTATTCTTTAGGCTATGAAGAAGGACCAGCTCCAGAAACTTACTTCCATATATGCGTGAAATAATGAAAATTAAGAACTAATTGTGAGACCCAAGCAAGTGCTTTCTTTCCTTATAAAACCTTATAAGCAAATTAAAGGAGATAATATATAATTAGAGAGGGGCTGCCAAAAAGAGCCAAGTCCGAGGTTGTCTTTCTTGCTTGAATAGTGAACCACCCTTTTTAAAGCCCACTTACAAGAAAGACAGTTTTTAATTTGTGATGATGATAAGTTTAATGCATTCACTTGATAGAATTAACTAAGAGGGATTGAAGTTATCAAACCACTCCTAGAGACACTTCCTGTGGACAATTGCGGGACCAGATTCATCATACTCGGCCTTCACTAACCACATTTGCACAACAAGTAGAAGTTAGTTCTGATCCCTCGAGCTTAAAGAAGACATTCACAATTAGAACAATTTATTTGGGAATGAGACGCGGTTGATTGAATGACTGATCAGTCAACTAAAGCAAAAAGAAACTAACTTGTTGGAAAGTACTGAGGGAAGCTAGAATTGATCCTCCTATCCAAGCGCTGTACTTTCTCTCGGGCGGTGCAATCACCTTGATCTTCATGCGGCTTGGAGAGAGAGCAGAGATTTCCTTGCTCATACGTTCCGCTATGCCCGGAAACATAGTAGATCCACCAGTAAGAACAATGTTAGAAAATAAATATTTCCTAATATCAACGTCACACCATCGCCGGAATCAAGAACAATACCTTGTTGAAAATAACAAAAACAATTAGTGACTGACTAAAACAGTGGTATTATTCTTACCAGTTGTACGACCATTAGCAAACAGAGAAAGAATGGCCGGAATTGCAATATACATGGCTGGAATATTGAATTTCTCAAAAATGATTTGAGTCATTTTCTCTCGGTTTGCTTTGGGGTTACGTGGTGCCTCAGTCAGCAGAACGGGATGCTCCCATGGATCAACACGGAGTTCATTGCAAAATGTGTGATGCCAGATTTTCTCCGTATCATCCCAATTGCTTACTATGCCATGTTTAATTGGATATTTCGAAGTCAAAATACCTCTTCTCCGCTGAGCTTCATAACCAACATAAGCATCTTTTTGTCCCATTCCAGGCATGATGCCAGTGTGACGAGGACGACCAACTATACTTTCGAAAACTGCCCTTGGAGAATCATCCCCAGCAAAACCGGCCTAAAGAAACAAACAACAAAATAGTTACGTATTATTCATTAGTATGTCACATGCCCTGAAATTGCAAGCAGTTTGTTCTAACTAACCTTGCTCAATTTAGTTCCATTGTCAATAACAAGTGGTCGAGTATCCTTCCCATCAGCCATCTTGTAAGGACTTCAAATTTTTATTTTGCAAAGTATAATATTGAAAGAAGAGAGTAGGAGAATTGTAGAAATTTTCTGTGTATATTTCTCTTTACAATGTAATCTATATATACAAAAAAATGGAATCTAGTCTAAACAAACTTTGCCAAGTGGCACTATTTTACTAGTCTATTCCTAACAGCTTTTGTAACAAACAAAAGGAATATTTACAAAGAATAATCCTATCTACTATGTAAGATATCTGTTTGTATCTTCTGGGCTATTCCATAATTTGGGCCGATGAAATCACTGAAATTTGAAGGCCCACTTAATATAAAACCAAGTCCAAGACAAAAAGAGAATCCAGCCCGTTTATCCATCACACATAATTTGTATCGATCATAAGTCTTTTAGTTTGTGAGACTTATGGTCTGAAACTTGGTCTCTTTTCTTTAGGCGGCTTAGGTCTTTATCTTCTTCTTTAACATACCCTAAAATCCTTGAACTTTCTTCTTCATTCTTCTTCTTCTGAGATGAACCATGAGAGATCATTATCTGAAATTCCATTATCTCAGCATCCCCCCTCAAGTTGGAAGGGACGAAAGTAACACCCATCTTGCGAAGAGCAGAGTTATGAGCTGGTCCTGATAGAGATTTGGTGAAGGGATCGGCGAGCTGTGAAGAGGAAGGAATGTGTGAGAGTGAAATTAGACCGGAAAGGTACTGTTGTCGGACGAAATGACAATCTAATTCCCCGTGCTTTGTCCTTTTGTGGAATACTGGATTCCGGGCAATATGAATCGCCGATTTGCTATCAGAGAGAACGGGAACATGCAAAGATGGAGATACAGACAAATCTTCAAGTAATCGAATGAGCCATGTCAATTTAGCAACAACCCTACGCATGGATCTATATTCCGCTTCAGCGGAAGATAAAGAAATTGAAGCTTGCTTCTTCGATTTCCATGAAATGGGTGACCTTCCTAGAGCGATGTAAAACCCACTGACAGAACGCCGGGACTCAGGGCAAGAAGCCCAGCCGGCATCACAAAAAGCCACAAGCTTGAGAGAGGGATCTGAGTTCAAAATAATACCTTGTCCGGGATCTGAACGGAGGTATCTTAGAACTTGAATGGCTGCCATGTAGTGAGAAAGACGAGGACTTTGCATGTATTGGCTGAGTTTAAGGACAGCAAAGGACAAGTCTGGTCTAGTGTGAGTGAGATAATTTAGCTTCCCAACAAGATGACAGAATACAGTAGGATTGGAGATTAGAGGTCCTTCATTAGCACTAAGCTTTGAAGATGGTTCAAGAGGGGAAGAAAAACAAGGTGAATTCGAGACATCAAATTCATGCTATAAGTCCAAGGTAAATTTCCTTTGACACATAATAATTCCTTGCGCTTCCCTGAGAATTTCCATTCCTAGAAAAAATGCAGATTTCCCAAATCTTTAACTTTGAACTATGTGCTAAGAAATGATTTAAGTGCTAAAATTTCTTGAGAATCATTACCACTGATAAGAATGTCGTCGACATACACTGCGACAATAGAAGTTAGATTCCCAGTACGTTTAAAGAATAGGGAGTAGTCATTCATAGAGGAAGAATAGCCTTTGAAACTTAATGCACCTGCAAGTCGAGCATATCATTACCATGAAGCTTGCTTTAATCCATAGAGAGATTTTTTGAGTAGACAGACATGGTTAGGGCTTGGGGAAGGCATTCCAGAAGGAAATTTCATGTAGACTTCCTCTTGTAAATCTCCATGTAAGAAAGCATTGCTTACATCTAATTGATAGATTGGCCAGTCCTTCTTTGCTGCTATTGCCAATAAGCATCTGATAGTGGTCATTTTGACCACTGGTGAGAATGTGTCTGTATAATCTATTCCTTCCCTTTGAATATCTTCCCTAACTACTAATCTAGCCTTGAGTCTCTCTATTGAACCATCTAATTTATGCTTGACTTTGTAAACCCATTTGCAAGGCAATGCCTTATTTCCTTTAGGTAATAGTACCACATCCCAAGTATGGTTCTCTTGTAGAACTGCAATTTCTGAGTCCATAGCCTTTTGCCAACCAGGATGCATAGAGACTTGAGAATAATTAACAGGCTCTTGTACTTCTAAAATGGACTTCATGATATGTTGATTATGTGCTGACAAAGCTCCAAAAGAGTAAACATTAGGCTTAGTAGGTTGTTTTAGACAAGAATCAGTAAATTGAGTGAGAAAGATGTTATTACAAATGTAATCCTTGAAATGGCTTGGCCATTGAGTTTCTCTACCAGATCTCCTAGGTGCAGGTGGTGTTAAGACATGGTCATAAGAATTGCTCCTAGGTGAATGAGGGCTAGATGAGGGATTGTTTCTAGATGAATGAACATTCTGAGGTGGTTAGAAACTAGCTGGAATTACAGAAGAGGGAAAACTCTCGGTACTGCTGCTAGGACTAGGTGAACTGGAGTCATGAGGTAGCTATTCACTAGAGGGAATTGGGAATGTGTATTTAGTGAAGGGGAAATTGGTGGAGATGTAGGGTAGGCAGTATCCATTGGAGAAGATGTGGGAAATATAGAGTCTGGAGAAGAGGGAGCAGGATTAGTAACTAAAGGATACTTATCCTCAACAAAGTGAACATCTCTAGATACCACAATCTTTCCGGTGTCTAATTCCAACAGTTTGTATCCCTTCTGTCCTAGAGGATATCCCAAAAACACACAAGCTTTTGCTCTAGGGTAAAACTTACTTCTTCCATTAGACAAGGTAGACACATAGCAACCAAAACTCTTGAGTTGATTATAGGATGTAGGTTGGTTAAACAGTACATAAAAAGGTATCTGTCCCTTGAGAACTTTGGAAAGTAACCTGTTCATCAAATAAGTAGCTATTAGTACACATTCTCCCCAATAGGCAATAGGAATATGTGATTGAAATAATAGAGCTCTTGCAATATCCAGGAGATGCCTGTGCTTCCTTTCAACTATTCCATTTTGTTGAGGGGTTGCTACACAACTTGTTTGATGAAGAATTCCCTGTGAAGAGAGGAAGGCAGATTCTTGACTGCCTCTCCCAAGTTCAAATGCATTATCTGTTCTTAGCTTTTGCACCTTGACTCCAAACTGCCTTTCAACCATGACTAAGAAATTTTTCAAAACCCCAAATGCATTACTCTTTGTGCTCAATAGAAATGTCCAAGTTCCTCTGTTGTAATCATCCACAACAGTTAAAAAATACTTATATCCATTATAAGTAGGGACCTTGTAGGGACCCCAAACATCAACATGTATTAATTCAAATGCTATTTTTGTTTTGATTTGATTTAGAGGGAATGGGGATCTAGTTTGTCTAGCTTTAGGACAAACATCACAGAAACATGAAAAATTAGAAGGAAAAGAGATAAAACTGAAGTTTTTCATTGATGAAAAAGGAAAATACCCCAATCTAATGTACCAAAGGTTTATATTATAAATAACATTTGCAGAAAAAGGAAAAGGTGCTGAAAACTGAACAGAATCACTATTCTTAAAAGATGTAGCTACACTCTCTTCAGTACTATTCCTAGAGTTGATAACAGTAGGTTCCAATAGGTATAATCCCTCTCTTACTTCACCAAAAACTTGAGCACTCTTCACTAAAGAGGCTTGCAATAGATATTGATTAGAGGAGAATGAGATGATGCAAAGAAATTGTGAACAAAACCTATTAACAGATAACAAATTGTATCTGAAAGTAGGTATATAAAGAACTCTCTCTAGAACATAGTTAGGAAGAATGGATATCTTTCCTATGTGAGTGACTGTTATCCTAGATGAATCAGAAAAATTAATGTGTAGTGACACAGGGAGTGGGGTAAGTGAAATAAAAGCATTTGAATTAAAACATATATGTTTAGAGGCCCCTGAATCTATTATCCAAGTGCTGGAATTAAAAACTGAAAAATAAGATCCAGAGTATTTCACAATTGTAACAGCAACTGCATTTGCATTTACTTCTGAGTTTGAACTTCCTGAATCTGAAACTTTGATCTGCTTTATCAACTGCATCAGTTGAGAGAACTGGTCCTTAGATAAATGATGTTCCAAAGCATGATTGTAATTGTTGCTGGCATCTCCTCCCTGTTCTTCTGAGAAAGCCCCATTACTTCTGATAGGTCCTTGACCTGTCTTCCCATTTGTGAACTCAAAGTTTTTAGAAAAGCCTATAATTCTGTAGCAATTTGCCACTGAGTGTCTTGTTTTCTTGCAGTAGGTACAAGATACATTAGGATTAAACTTTGATTTCTTGGCCTTAGCAGTAGGTAGTTTTGGACTTTGATTCCCAGATCTCTGAAACCCATTTTGGTTCCTTTGAAATTGATTAGTGAGTTTTTGCTTTCCATTTCTCTATGAAAAGTTGTTTTGATTTGAAAAACTCCCATGGCTTCCTACCATGAAAGCTGAAGAATTAGAGGATATTAGGGGGTTAGCATATATCTATCTCTGATTCTCATCTTGAAGAATGAGTGAATAGGTATGGTTGATGCTTGGTAGAGGATTCATCATTAGGATGTTTCCTCTAGCTTGAACATAGGATTCATTCAACCCCATGAGAAATTGAATCAACCTCTCATCCTCTTGTGATTTCTCCAACAATTTCTTTCCATCACATACACGAGCACAGTTACACTTGATATTTGACTTCAAAGAATCCTGCTCATCCCATAAGCGTTTGAGCTTGGTGAAATAAGTTGCTATGTCATTTGTTCCTTGTGATAATCCATGTAATTCCTTCCGTAGGTGATACAGTTTTGCACCATTGGACTGTCCAAATCTGTGTTCAAGACTCATCCACAGATCCAGTACAGATTTTGAATAAATGACACTATCTCCAATGTCTTTGGATAGTGAGTTAAGTAGCCATGAAGTAACCATGTCGTTACATCTACTCCATGGTTGGTGGTCCTTTGAGGTGGCAGCAGGTACTGGACAACTACCATTGATAAATCCCAGCTTATTCTTTGCCGAGAGGGCTATCAGCACAGATCTCCTCCAGCCTTGGAAACCTCTGCCATCGAAGACTGCATTTACTAGACTCATTCCAGGTGCATCTGAGGAATGAAGGAAGTAGGGGTGATTTGGGTCGAAGTTGACTCCATTTCCACCAGTAACTAGAACTACGGAGGTTTCACCAGCATCAGACATGATGAAACAAATGGATTAGTGACAGAAAATCAAGAAAAGAAGACTGGATTTTCCAGAATCGAGCTACTGCTCTGATACCATGAAAGACGAGAGTAGGAGAATTGTAGAAATTTTCTAGTGTATATTTCTCTTTACAATGTAATCTATATATACAAAAGAATGGAATCTAGTTTAAATAAACTTTGCCAAGTGGCACTATTTTACTAGTCTATTCCTAACAGCTTTTGTAACAAACAAAAGGAATATTTACAAAGAATAATCCTATCTACTATGTAAGATATCTGTTTGTATCTTCTGGGCTATTCCATAATTTGGGCCGATGAAATCACTGAAATTTGAAGGCCCACTTAATATAAAACCAAGTCCAAGACAAAAAGAGAGTCCAACCCGTTTATCCATCACATAGTTTGTATCGATCATAAGTCTTTTAGTTTGTGAGACTTATGGTCTGAAACTTGGTCTCTTTTCTTTAGGCGGCTTAGGTCTTTATCTTCTTCAACAGACCCTAAAATCCTTGAACTTTCTTCTTCATTCTTCTTCTTCTGAGATGAACCATGAGAGACCATTATCTGAGATTCCATTATCTCAACAAATATAGATGAGACATCACTGGTACAAATACAGAGCCAAAAGTGAAAATTGTTCATAAAATCAGCTCAGTCAATGAGAGAATTTCTTCCTTAATAGTATATTGTTCGGTTCTCCTTTTTATCTCCCTTCAAGCTCAAGGAGAGAGAGATTTTTATATTTCCAGTAAAAGTCATCAGCTATTAGCACATGAACATCCCCTTTATTGTTAAAGGCAAAGAAAACAACAAAGACAATAGATACGACATAGTGATGACAACAAATAGGGGGTTCATGCAAAAACTTGGAGACAGAAGGAATAACAAAGGTCAGCTGGTGCAGTCAGAGTTCATTCAAGCATTTTGAAGATATGTCACTCACGTTAAGGGCCCAAACATAAATTTTCCAAAATCCTTGGGTTGCTTACTTCCCTAACTCACTTTTAGCTCTCAAAATTCTTTTCTTTGGCAAACTATCTCAGTTCTTGTCGTCGCCTTATGTTAAACTTCCCCACTTTTACATTTAGTATAGACCAAAATGCGAGCGAACAGATAAAAGATTTTTAAGTTAAGAAAAGCCAATAGAACGGCAGCCCCAAGACCTCACAGACTGCAATTCTAGCAAAGGGTGATGAACTTTATAAGACACAGAATGTTAGGCACATACTCCTGCTATGAAAATCACCTATAGTAACCTTAAAGAATAAGAAAACTCTACTAACACCATTGCTTGTTGCCTGATTATATTTTTCTTTTTAAACACAAGAAAGCACAAAACTTTAAGGCCTTCCTCTTTGTTTTGAGGAAAAGGAAATAAGAAAAAGGTCTTGCTCTTTAAGTAGATGATATGATTTATTGGTGGAATTGTGGAAAGTGATCATGCTATTGCTACCCATGAAACTGAATCATGAACTTCCCAAGTAACTCAAATAGTTACTATGTGTAAATATGTCAAATGTGTAAATCAACTGACCGGCCAGTACAAGCAAAGTATAATCAAGAGCCAAAAAGAAAATTATATATGTTTCTTTCCCAGTTTTATGTTGTTACTGTTGGCGGGCAAAGGTAGGGGTTCATTCCTATTTCATGCGATGGAGCAAAAAAGACTATTTCGAAATCAAAGAAACTGTTTTATAGAACCAGAAAGAAAATTTTATCTTGTAAATCCCCTTTTAGCTCCAACACTTCTGCCTAAAATCTAATGAATAGTTCTAGTATTGATTAATACTAAGTGTACGCGTGTAAACCGATAGACCGCACCAAACCGAAAAGAAAACCCCGATATGGTTTGGTTTGATTTGGGTTAGTATTGGAAAAAAATCGACCATAATTGGTTTGGTTTGGTTTTAACTAAAAAAAAGCCAGACCGAAACCAAACCAACCTGATAATACAATTATACGATTTTTAAAACTATTCTATACATATAAATATTTATTGTAATGTAATTTATAAATATTTCTTAAACTTTTTCACAGTTTTATCTTTTAACGTATTATTTCAAGTTTGGACTTAACATTCTTGAATGGTAAATAAATTTTAAAGCCCATAGATGTAGTAATTCAAACAAAGTTCAAATCAATACTAATGATAACAAAAGAAATTCAATTCAACACTAGGAATGACGATAGTGTTGGATATCTATTTTTAGTTTTACATTGGTTTATAATAAAAATTCATAACTTAGTTTATCTTTTTCTTTAGTACTTAGTTATGTAATTAATAGTACTTATTAGATATACTTATTTTAGCATGCCTTATATACTCTCTCCGTTTCAATTTATGTGAACCTATTTCCTTTTTAGTCCATGCCAAAAAGAATGACCATTTTTCCTATTTGGAAACAATTTACCTTTATGCAATAATTTATAGCTGCACAAAATATGTGTGCCTCATTTTACAATATAAGTTTAAAAGTCTTCTATCTTTTCCTAAACTCCGTGTCCAGTCAAATTGGTTCAGATAAATTGAAACGGAGGGAGTAGTATTTTTAGATTATGTTAATTTTTATTATGAATTTTATTATCTTTGCTATTGAATATTTTAGTATAATGCTATGACTTATCTCATATTATTGTGTTATTTTCTTGAAAAATATATTACTATATAGTTGTATCTTATTAGGACTTAAGAAATATTTGGAGCACACGTTACATATTTTGTGCTATAAAGACTTTAGCAAAAACCCGAGAAAAATCAAGATTGAAAAATCTGATTTCTTTGGTTTAGTTTGGTTTATAGATTTAAAAACCCGACACCATTGGTTTGGTTTGGTAATTGAAAAATCCGAACCAACCCGACCTATATACACCCATACTTACGTGGGTAATCTAGACCAAATTATCAATTTAGTTACACCGCAAAGCATTCATATCGTCAGAAAAAGGGAAAAAAGGGCAGCCCGGAACACAAGACATCCCGCGTTCATGCAGGGTAAGGAGAAGGATCTCATCCCAAGGGATGTGATATAGACAGTCTACCCTAATACAAACATTAGTGGCTGATTTCACGACTTGAACCCGTGACCTTTAGGTCACAGGGAGATAATCAATAGCACGTTCTTATTTTATAATCATATGAAATCATCATAACAAATGCCAAACTTCACCTAAATTCAAAACTCAAAAACCCAAAATTAGTAAACCATTTACACCAACAAATCATTGAGCAACCAATAACCAGTAGCAAGCGCATAAATACAAGTGAAACAGAGAACAGAGACAAACACTACAAGAAAACAGGACATTAGCTATGGAATTTAGCTTGGATACACATATCCCTAGCTAATATGCACCTTTAGCTAGGAATTTAGCTAGAAAAGTCACATTTCCTTGCAAATGTTTTCGATTAAGAATCTAGTCATAATATAGATAGGAATTAGCTAGGGACCATTCCTTGCTAAAACATAGCTAGAGATTTTCCCAAGCCAAAGTTATAGCTAATTTTTAGCGGGAATTCTAATTTGGCGCTAAATTTATTTTTCCAAAAGATCATAGGTTAGATAGGGACATAGTCCGTAGCAAATCCCTAGCAATGTGTTAGCAAGAAAAGTCTCCTAGCTAATCTATAGCTAAAAGTTAGAGGGAATTCTATTTTGGCGCTAATTATTTTTCCTAAGGAACTTTATTTGTTAGCTAGGAATATATTCCGTTGCTAATCTCTAGCTAAAAAGTAGCTAAGGATGTTTCCTTGCCAAATCTATAACTAAACTTTGTCGGGAAATTCCAATATGTTACTAATATTTTGTTTAGCTATGGACGAATCCAAGTTAATCTCAAGAAAATTATTATTATGGCAATTTATTAATTACGAATGTTTAAATATGAAAATTTATCAAAATTGGTGTGGCCACAACCCACATATTTAAAATAATTTTTCTATGTATAATTAAAATGATGACTTTGTCCCGTCATTATTTCTTATCCTATCTCACCATCCTAATTAAATTTGTGGAGAATTCATCTAGAATATCTTTTAGGAGATTTAGAAATAAAATACCTTTTCGTGAAAGAATCCAGATTAGCTATCAAGCAGAAAGGTGTAGCTAATTTATAGCAATTAAAAATAAGTCCGTTGGCGCTTAAAATCTTTAGTAATATTATTTTAATAGAACTCTGTATCTCAAATCCTTAAAAATCGCTAAACATCCACGCACTCTTCCACGTCTCTTCATCCCTCTAAACCCTCAACTATCATCTTCTAATTCAGTGAAGGGAGACAACTTGCTATCGCTGTCGCTTGTAAGCTTCTGGTAAGAATTTCTCTAGTACTTAAAGCATCTCTGCAAATAGGTCTTTTCGTGAGTGTTTAATTTATCGTGAGTGATCAATACCTTCCTAGCACCAGGAATTCTTGTCGTCGTTTAATTTAGCATTAACTATGAACTAAGAGAGAACAATTCCCCCAACGATTCATATTTCCTATCTGATTATAGAACTGAACTTTCAATAATGTGATATAAGATGCTTCTACGTATATGTATTGTTTGGTTTCTGCTGATTATTAGATTGTTGTCCTTATATTTTTATTGAACAACTATTTCTGGGTTTGAGAAAAAAAATAATGAAGATATATTGTTCCTATGGTTAACCAAGTAAAATTATTTCCAAAGAGGGCAACATGATAACTGAAGAAGAATGAAATTAATATAATCTTATATTTTTAATATATGATAGGGAAAAAAAAGAAGCTTATGTGCCCTTTGTAAGTTTACTAGCAAACAAAGCTGAAGTGATATACTTTTTAAAATAAATAAACTCCACTTACAAACATGTGTTTAATAGAAAACAGAGGCAACCTCTACTAGTTCTCTTCTCTTTACTCTTCCAGATTTGGTGCTATCAATCTGCTTAAATTGGTGAAATAATTAATATATTATAAAGTACTCAAATAGTGTTTCTGTTTTGTCATTGTTTGATAGATAGGAAGCATGAGTTCCTTTAGAACTGATCATATATGGATGTATAATAGACTAGTGCCTAGTCGAAAAGGAGTCACTACTGAGTTCCTAGAAGGTGTGCAGAGATTTGTAGAGTTTGCATTAATGCAACATGACTTCGTTTCTAATGGGAGTATAAGGTGTCCATGTTCAAGATGTAGAAACATTAGTGGGTTTCTTGAACCTCATGATGTTAGAGCACATCTGTACAAGCATGGTTTCATGCCTAACTATTATCAATGGGAATCACATAGGGAGCCTTTTATACTAATTTCTAGACCTCAACCTAGTAGGAATACAGAAAAAGAAATAGGTCCTGAGATAACAACAGAAAATCCGTATCGCACTATGGTATTGGATGCAATTGGTCATAGTTTCAACTTTGAAAGTGATGGATTTAATTTGGATGGTGAAGAAGAACAACCTCCTAATAGAAATGCTCAAGTATTTTTTGATATGCTAAAAGCTTCAGAGGAGCCATTGTTTGATGGATGTGTTAATCATTCTACGTTGTCAGCGGTCTGCAGGCTACTGAACATTAAGTCCGAGTTTAACATGAGTGACAATTGCTATAACCAAATTTTGCTATTTCTGAAGGAGCTCTTACCTGAAGATGCTAAGTTACCTAACGATTACTACAGGACTAAACAAATGGTTGCAAAACTTGGGCTAGGATATGAAAAGATAGATGTATGCAAGACAGGTTGTATCCTATATTACAAGAGTAATAAAGATAAAGTGAATTGTCCAAAGTGTGGTCAACCACGTTATAAGCCTAAGAGAGGAGGCAATGGAAGGCAAAAAGATGTTGCATATAAAGTACTACGTTATTTTCCTATAACTCCGAGATTACAGAGGTTATATATGTCAACAAAGACTGCTGAAAATATGATATGGCATTGGAAATCTCGTCGAGAACCTGGGGTAATGAGTCATCCAAGTGATGGAACATTTGCCAATTCATTTAGCATATGAAGCAATAGTCGGTGGTCCAGTTCAGTTTCGGTGGATGTATCCTTTTGAGCGGTAAGAGTCTAATTGGATCTTGATTAGATAATTAATTTATTTACTTAACAATATACTAAAATATATTTTAATTGTAGAGAGCTGCACACTTACAAAAAGAAGGCAAAAAATAGAGCTCGTGTCGAGGGATCAATATGTGAAGCTTATATCATTCAAGAAATTTCAACATTCAGTTCCCATTATTTCCAGCCTAACGTGCAAACTAGGCTTAATAAAGTTACTCGAAATGATGATGGAGATGAAGTTGATGCACCTGATGGTTGTTTGTCCATCTTTTTGCATCCAGGATGTTCGAGTGGGGTGAAAGAATGTTGATATTTGACCGATGATGAGTGGGATGTGGTACGGTTGTATGTTTTGTTAAATTGTGAGGAGGTTCAACAATTCGTCCTGTAAGTTGATATTTTTGACCAATATAGTGCATATATATTACATGAATGAGCTAACTTAACTATAATTTTATTGCTTTTGTAGTGTCTTTGAAGATGAATTGAAAAGGAATTTTGAAAATATTAGCCTCGAGCAAATTGATAAAGAGACAAATAGTAGATTTGCCAAGTGGTTTGAAACTTATGTGAGTAAATGACAATTGAATAAAAGAATTGTAGTCTTTATTTGTCTTGACTTAAACTTCATATTTAACTAAACATACTATTGGTCTATTTATTTTATTAATAGGCTCTTAATCCAGCTAATAACATAACTGATGAGCGGTTGAAAGACTTAGCTTCTGGTCCTTATAAGTGGGTTGAAACATGGCCGCAGTATTTCACGAATGGCTATAAGTTCGACACTCTAACATATGGCTCTAACAAATCAACTATGAATAGTGGTGTGTGCATCAAAGGAAAAAGTTGGAGTGACTATGAAAGTGACTACTATGGATTACTCGTTGACGTGATACAACTAAAGTATTCTAATCCGACAAAGAAAAGAACTACTCTTGTGTTATTCAAATGTGATTGGTTTGATCCAACGGTGGGTCGAGGACTGAAGGTCCATAATCATTATGGTCTAATCGATATCAATCATAAGAAAAGTTTCTTGAGCTATGCCTATGAACCTTTTGTGTTGGCTGAACAAGCACAATAAGTATATTTTGCAGAATATCCCAGTAAAAGAAAAGATAGAGTTGATTGGTGGGCAGTGTGCAAAATAAAAGCTAGAAGCCGTATTGATTTCCCAAATATCCCGTACCAAGAAGATGAGGATTTATCCACAGTATTTCCAAATGTCATTGATGATCTTGATTGCTTACGCCATGAAAATGGTAAACTGGAAGTACATGACATTGAAAAAGAGACTGCTGAAACTGAAAGAACACATGATATTGATGCTATTGAAAATGATGAAGAGAGAGAAGAATCTGATTATGAATCTGATGAAGATGAAGATGAAGAAGATGAACAAAGTGAATGAAATTTGAGAAAAATTATGGTGAAAATGATGATATTGAATGATAATAAGATTGTTGGTATAGCAGATGGCTTTTTACTGTAACTTTTTTGTCTGTTTTCTTTTATTGCTATTGCTGGTATAGCAGATGATTTTTTACTGCAATAATTTCTGCACATACCTTTCCTTTATGAGCTTTGCTGCTTTTCATGCTTAATTTTTGTTTTGTTTGTCCATGACCTCAAGGTTGCATTTCAATACTATACAACTTAATTTTTTGATGGTTGCTTTCTGAAATAGCTTGGACTATTACTATTGAATAATCATATCAGCAGATATATAATTACAAATGAACTCCTAGCCATCAATATATAATGAATTATGGACCCATAGCAACTATAATGACCTCTCAATTTATGTTAGTTCATTATCCCGATAAATGTTGGTGCTAATAGATACATGTTCTAGTAATGTCTGAATAAGAAATGTTTCTGCAACTCTGTGCCTGAGTATTGAGTATGCATCATCATAACTGAATTCATCCAAAACTCTTTTTCTCTGATATCCATCTCCCAGCCAAATTCTAGTGCTACACCTCCTATTTTATATTTCACTTCTTCTGGTTGGTTGGTGTATTATTCTACTCTTCTTGTTAGATTTTGATCAGGAAGTATGACAAGAGGAAGAGGCACTAAACGTAGTTGGGGAGGTCGTGGGGGTATATCTAATAAAGAGGGAGGAGGCTACCAACAGCTACCGAACATTTCTCTGGTAGATATTAGTGAACCATCAACCCCTACATCTCAACAGGTAAGTTCAAACCAACACATTGACTCGTCTCATGAAAGTAGTTTTCGGCAGATTGCACATACGTCTCAAAATGTCCCTACTCAACCAACAAATTCTGCTTCTCTGAATATTGGTCGTCAACAAGCACCCCCTTCTTCTCAGAATATTGGTCCTCAACAAGAAACTCCTCAAGATGTTTCAACTGAACAAACACTTGCATCTTATGGAAGTAGTAATCCACATGCAAGACGAGATACTATTTGTGGCATAAGATCCTTGAAAGTAAACGGAGATACGTAAGTAAATCTAATTATATAAGTCGTGGTAAAATATATTTGTATGTAATAATCTTCGAATAAAATGTTATATTGATTATTTTGTAGATTCTGCCCACATGAAGCTGTTCGGAATGTAACAATAGCCTTTAAGAAAAGCTTTAGTGGATCATGGAATTGTTGGAGAAAAGTTCCGGAGCATGTACGAGATAGATGGTTTAATGACTTCGAGGTATTTATAATTAACTGTATTAATTGACTTAACTTGATAAACTACATTAAATTTAATCTTTACTTTCTAATTGCAGAAAAAATATTCCTTTACTAGTGAGGACAAAGTGTTTATTCGAAGGACTTTTGAGCATGTGGGAAGTGAAAGGTTAAGTGACAGTTTGGAAAAAGCTAAAAGAGAATTTTCAAAAACAAAGAAAATGCCCGGATGGATTGCTAAAGTTCACTGGGACGCTTTGATGCAATATTGGGAATCTGACGCTTTTAAAAAAAAATCAACAATCAACTCCAAGAACAGAATGTCATCTAATAATGGAGAAGGTCCTTCCTTACATACCGGAGGATCAGTTGCATTTGCTGAGTACAGAAGAAGACATGTATTTCTCTATCTTTTAGTATTATCAGTATTAGTCTAAATTTATTTTATGATTTATCCTATAAACTAACAATATCTTTAATGATTGTAGAAGGAGTTAACGGGGAAAGATCTTCGTAATGATGAATTGTTTCTGAAGACTCACAGAATCAAAAATGACAAAAAGTGGATATGCGGAAAGTCAGAAAGGATGTGGGTATGTTTTTATCTCATTCTTCATTGCAACACCCGTTGAGTCTTTATCTGCTTCACACTATTGCAGTAGATAAGCTTTCTTTATAGATTAGCTCCATCCATAGAATATGATAATTCAGATGCATTGACGAAAAAAGACAAGGGAGTGATGCACATAAAATTGCTGCTTTTTCTTAACTGTCTGTATATATTTTTGTAGTAGTCAGATTACAGTTCTATCACATTCAGATATAGCTTCAATGAATTTTGGGAAGTGAAATTAGGGAACATCAAAAGTACTAAGTTTTCAGATGTAGGAAGTATTTTTATATTTACAACTGTATATCTATCTTTAGACTGTAATTCCTTAAAGATTCTCCTTAACCATTGAAAAATTATTACAAATACAAATAAATGGACTAATATTTTTAATATTTACTTTTCCTTCACCAAATGTATGTGCACTAAGTGCTTGTCTGAAGTGTTGAAGCCAGATAAAGCTACTGAAGAAAATGGATATATTAAAAAAAAATATAAGACAATGATAAAGTTGTGATGTACTTGTAGATTGTTGACAAACTATCGGGTGCTTCAATTTTTGTCCATGATCTAACTAGATTACAAAAGTAACCAAATTGTGCCTTCCTAGTTTTTTTTCTAATCAACAAGAAGATGGTGCACTACTGCATAGTGGAACAATATCAAACAAAATATTTAAGTGAAAAAGATAGAATCCAAAGCTTTAAAAATAGTGAGTACTCAGCTTTTAACATGGAATGATTGACAAGCACTTCCCTACTCTCTGAAGTATTTGAAATAAGAGTCAGATAAGATAAGCCTTTTTCAAGAAATTAATTTTACACTTATTGAAAACCTGAGAAAAGAAGTAAGGAAAAAAAAAATACTTTTCTTCTCAGTTTGATACTTTTAAAAATCATCTCAAGTTGTTGGAACTTAAAATATCAAAAACTTGTCTATATATTTGTTTATTTTATGCTTTTCAAACTGAGAAAGTGGTTTAACTGAAAGTGAATGGTAAATAATTTTGTCTATTCTGTATTCTTATTGTTTGCGTTGTTATTATGTTGCTGCCGACATGCTATTGCGACTCTTCTCTTATGTCCCAAGAATATATCTCCAGGAGTAGTGTTAGAGTTGTTGTTCATGGACACTATCATGGTAGAATATCATAAACACCCTCTTAGGTCTTACCATGCTATTTTTTTTATCTATGATGTATAAGAAAAACTTCTAAGTCTTTGCACACTCTAGATTTGAGAAACATTCAACAATTTTATAGCACCTTCTCTGGTGCACCTCATGAAAATAAGATTAATTAGATGGCCATCTACAATTAAATGAATACTTTATATATATATATATATATATATATATATATATATTTATATTTAATTCTCTACTTATTAGAGAAGTCTATTTCTTCATCTATTTCTTTAGTTACAGAAGTCTATTTCTCTGTTGTTCATTTTTTTTCATTACAGAACAAATGTGACTGCTCTATTAAGATTTGCTACTTGGAGACTTTGATATTCTATGTGATAACTAATAATTATAATTTTTTTCAGAATACATTTACAGAGATTATTAAGGAGAAGGTAGGTGAAACTTCAACATCAAGGAATGAAGAAAGTTTTGAAATAGATGATGCAGACATGGAAAGAAACATGGCAACAAATGAAGATGGGGAAGGAGAAAAAACTAGCGAAGAGAATGTTGTGGATATATTGAAAACTATACCAGATGAACAACTACTGAAAACTTGGATTGAAACAGTTGGAGGAGCAAAAAAAGGAAGAGTATATGGACTTGGTCCAAAAACTTGTCTTCTGGCAGATTCAGTGAAGGCTAATTGTGCATCCTCTAGTGCTCCTAATCCTCCAAATATTCCTACCCAACAAGTTTTTGAAACACCCGAATTTCAGCAACTTCTTAATCGTGCATTGGAGCAACGGATGGAGAATATGCAGGCAGATATGCAAGCGGGTATTCGGGAAGATATGCGAGAAGAAGTAAAAGCTGCGGCTCGTGCTGTCGTGCGTGAGATGCTTGGTTTAACTCAACCACCATCAAATGGCTCTGGTTCTTCCCCAAACATATCTTAGAATAGTAGAGTTTATGTTATTAATTTGTTAACCTAAGACATGTTTTATTTACCAATAGACATACACTTCGTTATTCTAGAACTAATGATACTCTGATTATGTTTATATGAAAAATTATTTGATTTAATTATTTATTTTGTCTTATGTCGAATTATGTAGGAAATTGTATTTTTATTTCATCATATGCAATCTAGGAAGTATTCCTAGTGAGATTTAGCCTGGAAATATCCCAAGCAAACACAAATATAGGCTAGAATATTTATCAAATTAGCTACAGAATGATCTTGATAAAAATTGCTAGGTATTTTTAGCTAGTAATTTAGCTTGGAAACATTCCAAGCAAAACGTTGAAAAGGCTAGAATACTTGTAAGTTTAGCTAGGGATATACCTAGCTAGTTTTAATAAAATCAACGCTAAATAAAAAAACTTTGCTTGAAATTTAGCTAGTCTAGTCGTAGCAAATATTAGCAAGGGATAAGTTCCTAGCTAATAGCCTAGTTATGTTTCAATAAGTCAACATTGACCAAACAAACTTTGCTTGGAATATAGCTACCACATATCCTAGTAAATATTTTGCGAGGGATCTGTGCCAAGCAAATATCCGTAGCTAATTTAGCTACGGATGACACATCTTCCTAGCAAAAAATTTAGCTAAGAGCATATTAGCTACGGAATTAGCTAAGGTCATTTTCCTAGCTAAAGCGATATTAGCTAGGGATCTTGCTAAGTTAGCTAGGATTTTGGCTGCTAGCTAAATGTGTGTTCTCTTGTAGTGAAACCGTACTAATTCCGATTGACCATCAAACAAAATTGAAGCTTACATTTATGGAAACGAACCCTTTGCTAGTTCAGTATATATGGAATGTAAGAAAAACAAAGGAAACGAACCCTTCCAGTCCAACCAACGATGGCTGGAAGAGGACCTCAGGGCAACAGAACCTCTCAACATCAATATTAATGACTTGTCCATCAGGAAGTTCATAGCTCTTCTCAACTGATCTTGAGCAAATTTTTGCCTTCTCAATCTCCTGCTCAAAATCCAGTGCAACATATGCAATCGTCTCCTTCATATGACAAATAACACTTCTTTCAATGGCACAATTATTTTTTTTTTAATTAAACTCCATTCACCCAGGCTTTCACCTCCCATGGTAATGGGGGTTAGGCATTGACCCCTACCTTATTTATTAAGGGACTAAAAAAGTGTACATGTAGGAGGGGGACATAGGTAACCTTACGTCCTCAAAAAATACATTTGTGCTGAATATAATCAGCATTGTAGAAAAGAGTAACTTCCAAAATATAGAGATTCTTATTAGAAGTTTGTTCCTACCAGCACATAATTGCTTTCCTAGTGCTAGACTAAGGGAAGGAGTAAATGGTAGTAAGAGTCCTTTAAGGGAGATATTAAAACTTATCAAAAGATCCCTTTGCATTACAAAGATTCTTGGAACCTCATGTGTCATAAAGAACAACAGAAAGATTATGCTAATTATCATAAATAAAGAGTCATCTGACATTTGAGTTTCTTCTCTTAGCCTGCCTGATTCTGAAAGTAGGCACCTCCATTTGATCCATCATGAAACATCCTCTGGCTTCCCTAGGAAGTTTTGATAAGGTTGAGAAGATCGCCTCATTATGTTGTTGAAGTTTGCTACCATACTTAGCCAGAGCATCTGCTACAGAGTTAGCTTCTCTATAGCAGTGTTGGACTATAACTTAGAGGGATTGAATCATGCCTTGCATGTCTCTGATTTGATGATAGAGTTTCCACGGAATGCTACTGTGTCCTTGAATCATATTGACCACCAGCAGAGAATCCAACTCCAAAATAATATTCATGTAATTGTTAGCAATACACCAAGAAAAAGCAAAAAAAGCTGCCGACAATTCAGCAGTGTTGTTAGTACAGAAATGTAGTTTTTTAGCAAAAGCCATAATCAAACTACCATTTCTATCTCTAACAATACCTCCAATGCCAGCTAAGAGATCCTCAGAGTTACTGCTACTATCAGAATTAATTTTGATCCATTGTTTGGGGGTTTTCCCCAAGTAACAGGAGTGGAGATGAGGGAAGGTCTGAGATTATCCAGATGTGTGCAAAGGTTATACCAATTCCACCTTAAATCCACCCTAGCACCTATCTTGTTAAGGTGGATTTTAATAGGAAAAAGAATCTCTTGGCAAATTTTATAAATTATGGGGGCACCATTCCCGTATCTAGATGCACATCTAGCTTTCCAAATCTCCCAATAAATGTATATAGGGAGAATTTGATGCATAGTTCTAATAAATTTGTTGTGAATGTTTATGGTAATCCAAGTAAAAAGTCGCCCACTCAGAGAAGGAGTATGAGGAGTAAGACCAAGATTAGCATAACAAAGGTTCCAAACTGCTTTAGCAGTATCACTTTCTAGGAAGAGATGATTAATAGTCTCTTCCCTAGGGGGCACACAACATGAACACCGGAAAATAATGCATCGACCAAATCTAGATATGATAGTATCAACAGGAATTTTCCTATTTAAAATTCTCCATAAAGTAAAAGAAACTTTAAAAGGAACATATTTAGGCCAAGTATTGATCCATACCTGCAGCTGGTCTTTCCTCTGTCTTACAATTTCAAAGGCAGTAGAACAATTGAATCTCCCATTAGTGGAAGGTGTCCATATAGCAATGTCTGCCTCCCTTCTGTCACCAATTGGAATTTGGGAAATCTTATCTAAGATATCAGCTGGAACCAATTGACTTATGAAATCAAGGTCCCATATTCCCTCATCTGTAATGCAGTCATCCAATATAAGATGCCTAGGTTTAGACTGAAGCTGCAGAATCTGGTATAGAGGGCTAGAACCAATCCAGTTATCCCACCAAAAGGATATGTTACCAGCTTGAATTCTCCATATGATATGTTTGTCAACTTGTTACCTCATATTCATAAGGTCTTTCCAGTTGCTAGAGTCACCATTCTGTTTTTGTTTGGACATAGGATGGCTTCTCTGACAGTATTTGTTCATTAGAAAACTAGATAAAAGGTTATTTTCAGATCTTAGCCTCAACCATCTCTTTGCATTAAAGGACTTAGAGATATCATGAAACCTTTTAAAACCAGCACCTCCTTCTGAAGTAGGGTAGCATAATTTATCCCACGCTCTCCAATGGTACTTCTTTTTTGTGTCATTATAACCCTAGAAAAAATTAGCAAAATATTTTTTAATTGCTTGAAAATCGTTTTGGGAGGTGATATTGCAGCCAAGATATGAAGAGATTGGGACTAAAGAACATGCTTGATGAGTGTGGCTCTATCCCCAACAGATAATAGGTTACCTTGCCAACCTTTGATCTTGTTCTAAACCTTAGTAACTATATCATTGAAGTAGAATATTGTTTTTCTCCCACAGTAAATAGGGCAACCTAGATACTTAAAAGGAAAATGTTGATGCTTGTAGCCTATGACTCTTTCTATCATTCTTCTCTTAGGCTTTGGAGTTTGAGCGATAGTGGCGAAGAAACTTTTCTCCTTGCTAATCTCCTGACCTGAAGCTTCTTCATATTGGTGTAGTGCATTCATGGTCATCTTGATTGATCTCTTATTCCCTGAAGAGAAGATAACTAGGTCATCTGCATAACAGAGATGGTTGATCTGTGGGCCATTCTGGTTCATTGAGAAGCCAATATAACCTTCTCTATCATGGAGACTGTTAAGAACCTTGGTTAAGGTTTCGGCAGCTAAGATGAATAAGGTCGGGGAAAGGGGGTCCCCTTGTTTAAGATCTCTAGTAGAGTGAAAAAAGCCTTATCTAGTTCCATTAATAAGGATAGAATACCACACATCAGAGATGAGCCTAGATATAATGCCAACAAACATGTCTGAGAAGCCCATTTGCTTCAAAACTGCTGTGACGAAGCTCCAAGAAACTTTATCATATGCCTTAGCCATGTCTAGTTTAATAACGAAATTGGCCCCCGGATTGTTCATTTTTATGTTATGAACAATTTTATGTGTTAACAATACGTTCTCAGAGATTAATCTCCCTTTCATAAGGCCAGACTGATTTTGTGAAACCAGTTTATGAAGCATGCTAGAGAGCCTATTAGTTATGATTTTGGAGATAATCTTGTTAGAGAAATTGCTAAGGCTTATAGGTCTGAGTTGTGAAAAATCAAAGGGAGATTCAACCTTTTGGATTAGTACAAGATAAGTGTGAGTATAGTATTTGGTTAACTTCTTGCCGGCAAAAAATTCATGAACCATGTCCACCACCTCTGATGATATAACACCCCAGCAGTTCTGATAGAAAAATCCATTAAAACCATATGGTCCTACAACGGAATTAGGATCCATACAAAAAATAGCATCTTTAACTTCCTCAATAGTAGGACGAGAGGTAATCCAATAATGATCCTTAACAGAAATTATCTTCTCAATTCTGTGAATAATATCCATATTAGGTGTAGTGTCAGGCTGAGTGAAGAGATTACTAAAGTAATTGATAGCTTCATTTGAGATTTGATTGATCCCTTGGACCCAGTGGCCTTGTCTGTCCTTGATTCTGTGTAAATAGGCTCTCTTTCTCCTCTGTCTAATAACACTATGGAAGAATTTTAAATTAGTATCACCTTCCTCCTCCCACTTAACTCTATCTTTTTGCTTTAAGATGTTGGTTTGGACCTTAGTCCAGTAAATCTGCTCGGCATAAAGGCTGTGAAGGTTGGTTCTATTATACTCACTGTCATCAGCTTCATAGATAGCTTCCATTGTTTCTACTCGGTCTTCCAGACTCTTCACTTCGTTAAAAACATTGCCAATTGTATTTTTGGACCAAACACTTAACTTTTTAGCAAGTTTTTTATATTTTTGTTGGAGGATCCACATTGCATTGCCAGTAAAATCCTCCTCCCAAGTTGTCTTGACTATATTCTGAAAACTAGGTTGATGTACCCAAAAGTTGAAAAATTTAAAGTACTTGATGGCGGGAGCTTCTACAGTATTGCATTACATTAATAGCATGTTGTGGTCTGAGCCAGTCCGAGGGAGGTGCCTGGCTGTCACTACTGGAAAGTATTCAGACCACTCATCATTGTAGAGCACTCTGTCAAGTCTCTCACTGATTCTTTTACGTCTCTTTCTATTATTAGACCATGTGAAGTCATTACCAATGTAACCTGCATCTATCATGCAATAGTCATCCATACAATTAATAAAGTCTTTGCTTTTCCTGATCCTATGAGGCCTGCCTCCTTTTTTCTCAATGGCTTGCATAATGGAGTTGAAGTCTCCAAACATGGACCATGGACCTTGAATTATGTCCTTTATCTGCTCCAGTTTTTGCCATAATTTCTTTTTCCTCCTGGCCTTTGTCTTTGCATATACTATGGTTACCCAGTAGGTGTCCTGCACCATAGCATGTTGAACTGATAAAGTCAGTTGTTGTTTGTGGTTACTAATGACAATACATGTATAATCTGCATCCCAGAAGCACCAAATCTTACCATTACAATTAGCAATAGCATGTTGGAAACCCAACTTCCTCTTGTATTGCTCTAAATTAGAGCTATGAACAAAAGGTTCAAGAAGGGCCACAAAAGAAACTTTGTAAAAATTAACAAGTTTGATGAGCCTGTCAAAGGCACCTTTTGATTCCACTCCTCTTATATTCCAAATGATTGTACTAATCATTGGAAACATCAAGATTGGGATTTTTTTGCATGTCTTCCTCTTCCTCTGGGAGGTGGGAGATGTGATGCTTTAACTTTGTTAGGCTTATCTTTAGTAGATTGTGGTCCTCTAGGTGAAAATCCTCCTTTGCTTATCACTTCAGTGATATGCATAGCTATTTCATCTTGTTGACTTTTATTAGAAGGATCAAAGGCCTCAGCCAGGCTATTTGCCACCTCATCACTATTCGATCCCTCAGTGTTGATAGGTTGAGAGTTATTTCCCCCCTGCTTCTATTCCTTGCTTTCCTGTCTTCGCTACTGCATGTTTGGATTTAGGAGATGTGATAACTTTAACCATCCCTAATTCAATCACCAGAGTCCCTTTTAAGTTGTTCTTTTCTTTGTCTTGTGATTCTTCCAACTCATCATTTTGGAGTTGATTAAATGAATTTTGCACCAAAACTGGATGGTTTTGGACAGTATAGGAGGATACAATCTTTCCATCTTCCATTTGGTCAGTAATCAGAAGACATTCTTTTTTATTTTGGATTTTCTTGGTTCCAGATGATCCCTCATCTTCCACCACAGGAGACTTTATACTGTCTTGAGTTTTTTTATAAGGAGCTCCAGGAACTTGGATAGTTCCTTCCACTAAATGAAGTTGGCTCGTGACTTTGTTGACCTTATTTTTTTTGGATAATCTTCTGTATTACATTTCTCCTCCTCCTTTTCCTCTTCTCTTTATCTTTGGAGCTTTTATTGCTAGGTTCAGGATCCTTAGCAACTTTGGCGCTCTTAGTGATAAAGTTAGAACTCGTATCTATAGTTTCAGCCTCATTAGTGAGAGTCCTAACCTCCTCTTGTAATCAAGTCTTGTTCATTGTGTTATCTGATTTCTCTTTGCTCACTTCCGCTTGTTCAGTTCCTTTGTCATTCACCTCTTCTTTCCCCCCATCCTTTTCCTGTGATTTAGTTTGTTTTTTCTTTTCAAGTGCTCTACATTGAGCAATTGAATGTACAAGTAATCTATAGTGTTTATAATATCTTGGGACAACTTCATACTTCACTTTCTGAGCAAATCCCTTGAGAGCAGTATTATCGTTTTCTAGACCAACCCATACATGATAAAGTTGGGGTTTGAGTAGATCAATTTCTACTCTAACCTTGACCATCCACTGGTCTAACCTTTTGTTGCCATATCCAATCCCAGAGGAATTCCAATGGGTCTAATAATTTGTTTAATATATTCCCAGGTATGTAGATGTTGCAGCAATTTGGGCAAAAGCACCCAAACAGGAGAAATAGGAATATCCTCTTCAAGTTTCCAATCGGGTGTCCATTTAGTAAGCCACATCTCAAGACCTTCAATTTCAATTCTTCTTTTGAACCGAACAATATCGAAATTTTCCAGATTATAGCACTGAATAAAAATATTTTTGTTATCATAAACACCAATTTTAGCGTTGCCTTTCAGAGCAACCTTCTCTACAAATGCCGACATGATTTTTTCAATTTTGGGTCGAATTTTTAGGAATCTTCCCACGATTAGAAATTTGCATTCTTCCGCCATCACTCCATAGTAGTCCTTAGCCTTAAAAATCACAGCTGGCATGCCATTGTGTGTTGTGGTTCTTGCTAGAACTGGAGGTCGTCCATGGAGGTCTTGATTTAGGTTAGGGCGAGCTACATTAGAAATAGCAGTAGCATAGGATGATTTGGACTGATGTGGAACGGTGAGAGTATCCCCACTAGGTAGGAGATCATTTTGGGTAGCCGGACGCGCCTGAAGACTGCCGTCCGGTGGCTCCATATAGTGGAGCGTATAGTGCAAACGCTGAGATTAGAGAGAAATATTTGTATCTTGATTCAACGGCACAGTTAAGAACACAAAGAGTCTCCCAGAGGATATTAATAAGATCACAACCACCAAGATCTAACCGTGAGATAGCATGGGGAAGTGCATGTCCCTCATAGATGGGGACAGTGTGGGTCACACCATCACCAGAATTAAGAACAATACCTTGTTGCAAAACGATAAACGAAATTAGTCACTTGACTATAATAGTAGAGAACCAGAATATGCTGGTATTCCTTCTTCTTCTTACCAGTTGTGCGACCATTAGCAAATAGAGAGAGAACAGCCTGGTTTGCAATATACATGGCTGGCAAATTGAATGTCTCATACATGATATGAGTCATTTTCTCTCCGTTTGCTTCGGGGTTAAGTGGTGCCTCAGTCAGCAGAATAGGATGCTCCTTGGGAGCAACACGGAGCTCATTGTAAAATGTGCGATGCCATAATTTCTCCATCTCATCCTAGTGGATTACTATGCCTTCTTCAAGAGGATATCTCAGAGTCAAAATACCTCTTTTAGACTGAGCTTCATCGCCAACATAGGCATCTTTCAGTTCCATTCCAACTTTGATGCTAGTATGTAGTGGCGGAGCCACATTGAACCAAGCCAAAAAATTACACTATATTGCTAGATAAGTTTTTATATTTTATATATACTTACTATACGTTGACTCCTCTTGACTTTTTGATGTAGCTAGTTAATTATTTTTTGACACCCCTCGATGAAAATTTTGACAGCGAGTATGACGAGAACCAAAACAGCCCTTTGGAGAATCATCCCCATCAAAGCCGACCTAAAGAAACAAACAAGGCAGTTATTATTCATTAGTAGGTCACATAGGTAAGTAATACAGTTAACACAATGTATGAAGTTGAATTTGCAAGCAGTTATCTCTAACCTTGCTCATTCGAGTTCCGTTTTCAATAACAAGTGGTTGAATATCCTTCACATCAGCCATCTCCTAAGGATTTCAAAAATATTTATTTTGCAAGTATAATTTAGGTGAGACATCACTGGTACAAATACAAAAAGTGAAAAATACTCACAAAGTCAGCTTGGTCTGTGAGTAATTTCTTCCTTTATATACATTGTCTGATTCTCTTTTTATCTGCCCTCAAGCTCAAGCTTAGATAGTGTAACACTCCTCAAATCTATAAAAGTTTCAACACATGCTAAATATAGAATTTAATTATTTTGCTTTTAATCTTAAATTATACTTAAACCCTTGTGATTGACTTTTGAGTTACTTCTCTATTTATAAATAATTGAATATACAATTAGGGGAATATTAATAATTTTAATATTATTAATTATTAAAAGTAGGTATAATTAAATATTAGTTAAGTCAAAACCAAAAAAAAGGGAAAAACCAAAAAAATAAGGAAGCACGTGACAAGCCTTAGCCCTTTAAGGCAAAGGATTAAACAAAGGGCTTTAAGGATTAAACAGAAACATAACTCTGTTCTGTCACGCAAGGCACGCAGGCAACGAAAATAAAATTCTAGGGTTCTTTATAAATCATTAATTCTTGAACTCAGATATATAAAATTCCCTATTGTCAATTATCCTACAGTGGTAATAGGTAAGAATTGAATAGTTAATTCCCTTCTTTTTCTGTATCAACAGTAAATTTCATGTTTAGGTGAGAAACTTTAAAATTGATTAAAATGCACTGGTTGTTGTAGAATCAATTATTTGACGGGTATAAATTGGACTGGGGCTTGCGTATTGGCTTAAGCAGTTTTGAGGTGAGTTGATATAACCCTTTACTAAAGTGGTTTAACTCACAAAAGCACGCATACAAGGTGTTTGATTAATTGCTTAAAAGAGTTTATATGTACTTAATTGGAGCGAGTGAGTATTTATTAATTTAGAATTGTTCTAGCAAAAGTTTAGATGATTTATTATGATATATGTGCATAAATTTTCAGATTTTTCTGTTATTCTTATATGCCATTTTCATGTTGAAAATTTATGAAGAAGCAAGAATCTTTAGAAATACTTTTGAGTGTTTATTTCATTCTTATGCCATACTTTACATTTAAGGATAACAGTATGAGTATGTATAGAATGTTCCAGAAAGGATTTAAACTTAAAAAGTCACAAGAAGAAGTTTTAGTAAGAAAAGATTTTTGGGAGTATCCTCTATTCTGAGAAGAGGTCATCGTCCAGGCCGTGGGTCCTGACCAAGGCGTTGACTTCCTGAAACTACTTGTGCCAAAGTAGGGAGCACACGAGCCGAGGGTCTCGTTGCTAAGAATTTACTTAGCCAGGCTAAGGTATGATACATGAGCGCTGAGAACCATGAAGCAAGTGGCACCTCGTGGATTGGGCCTATTCGATCAGGTTGGGATAGAACTCGTGCCGATCACACGGTGACTAAGACAGAAAGAGGTCAGGATAGTTGGAACTCCCGAAGTATAAAGTGAATTATTTTTTAATAAGAAAGAAGAAGAAAAGAATTTCTTTTAGAATGTTCATAAACTGTTATTATGCAATTATTTTAGAATTGTTCTTATAAGCTTTATGTTTTACATGCATTTAGAATCTTTGCTCATAATGTATATTTTATTAAAGTTTCGTCCCCTGTCATTGAGACTCACTGAGTACAATGGATGGTACTGACGTTCTCTTTTGGGAACCTACGTTTGTCTGCGGTACAATGTAGGAACATAATTTGCAGGCGAGCAGGCTACAGGTTAGGGCTTCCCTCACTTCCAGTGCTATTGGTGAGCTCCGCTTTTATTCGTAGAGTACTCCTTTGAGTCGTCATTATTTAGCTATTTCTTTGTTTACTTAGAGAACTGGCCAGGAAATTTTATGTCCTGAGCAGTGCATCAATTTATCAATAGAGGCTTCATAGACACAGTCGTTGGGTTAAGATTCAGATTTTTTTGATAATAACTCAGCGGTATTTCAGTGGTTACTACGAAAAAATTTTTGGAGTTGGTTTATTTTAGATATTTAAATTAATTGAAAGTATTTGGTTAAACTTTTGTCTTGTTGCATATAAAGTTTGAAGTTATAATAGATTTGATAAGCGCAGATGGTTCGATCGGTCAAGTTTAGTGATCGGGTGCCCGTCACGGCTTGTTCAGAAAATGGATCGTGACAGATAGATTGGTGCAGTAGGAATTGATTCAAGAAATTTGAAGATATCTCACTCATGTTGAAATCCCAGAACATTGATTTTCCAAATCCTAATTCACCTTCCTGCCCATGAAAAGAAAGAGAAAAATGCTGAAAATTAGCTAGTAGTATTTCCGAAAGAACGTGTCCTCACTCTAGACCAAGATTTATTAGTAGCTGCACAACTACTCTAGACTGAAAAAACATTCACATTCACAAAGAATGGTAGCATAGGAATCACTAAACTTAAGAAATATGAGAACGCAAGGCAGACATGCAAAGTGCTATATATGGTGATAACTAAAATACAATTTTCAATGTTTGAAGATAGCATTCAAGAAATAAGTTAAGAATAATTAGTTAGAGTTTTCCTTTAATTGGTGCTATAGTAACCCTAAAGAATAAGAAAACTCTACTTGTCAATTGATGTTATTTCAGTTTTAATTGGAATCAATCTTTCGTAGCATGGTTATGTTTTTTTATTCGTTTTTTGTAACAAGGGAACCCGCAGCCGCTACCCTTTGAGTGCGTACATGGTAAACTTCGCTCTTGTGTAATAGCCCGCAAATCACACAGGAGGGTAGACCACACTAGGCAAGCCCTGTGCGATAGGCTCGACCCAGGAGTTATGCAAGTTGGTTTCGAACCCTAGATCTTTTGGGGTCCATCCCATAAATTAAGGAAGATAACTTTCTTCCTTTGATTGGCAGCCATCTTTTCTTTTGCATTGTCAAATATGGTAGGCTGCAGAAGGAAAATGTCAAATTGGTAGGCGGAAGAAAGAAAATATTTGTATTGCAAATTTTCAACCAATCCTTCATTCTGATTGGTTGAAGAGGTAGGATATTTCTCCTATAAAAGGAGAGCTTCGGCTTCTTTATTTCACTACACAGAAAGAGAAGCAACACAATAGTTGCAGAGAGTATTTTTTAGTCATTGTGAGAAATAGACTACAACAACAATAACAACCCAGTATAATCCCACTAGTGGGGTCTGGGGAGGGTAGTGTGTACGCAGACCTTACCCCTACCCTGGGGTAAAAAAGCTGTTTCCGATAGACCCTCAACTCCCTCCCTCCAAGAACTTTGGGGTGACTCGAACTTACAACCTCTTGGTTAGAAGTGAAGGGTGCTCACCACTAGACTGTGTAGAGGAAAATAGAGAGAGAGTGATTTTATAGTGAGGTGGGCATATCAAAAGAGGGTTATTTCTTTTGAGTGTTGTAGTGGTCTTTGGATTATTTTACTCGGACCTACAAAGTATAAAATTCTTTGCTATAGTGATATTAGTTGCTCGTCTCGGGGTCGTGATTATTTCTCTTATTCAAAAGGGTTTTTCACATAAAAATCTTGGTGTCGTAGTCACTCTTTTATTCTTGTTAATTATCGTATCTCGGTGCTACGTTATTATTTCGCTTTTATTACTGTGAATGTTATTTCTGTAAGGGGTTTATTCCCAACAACTGGTATCAGAGCACATGTTCTGTTCATTCACAGAAATACTATTCAATGTCGGTAGTACTATACTCGGTGAAAAATAAAAATGTCCGGAGTAAAGTACGAGATAGCAAAATTTAACGGAGATAGCGGTTTCTCAACATGGCAAAGAAGGATGAGAGATCTCCTCATCCAACAAGGATTACATAAGGTACTGGATGCTGAGGCCAAAATGCCTGATCTATGAAAGCTTAGGATTGGGCTGACTTGGATGAAAGGGCTGCTAGTGCAATCAGGTTGCATTTATCAGATGATGTGGTAAATAACATCATTGATGAAGACACCGCACGTGGCATTTGGACAAGGTTGGAAAGCCTATACATGTCCAAAACGCTAACAAATAAATTGTACCTGAAGAAGCATTTATATGCCCTACATATGGGTGAAGGTACGAATTTTTTGTCATATTTAAATGTGTTTAACGGACTAATCACACAGCTCGCCAATCTCTGAGTAAAAATCGGGGAAGAAGATAAAGCCATTTTGCTGTTGAACTCGTTGCCATCTTCGTACGATAATCTGGCAACAACCATCCTGCACGGTAAGACTACCATTGAGTTGAAAGATGTCACATCGGCTCTTTTACTCAATGAGAAGAGGAGAAAGAATCCTGAAAATCAAGGACATGCTCTCATCACAGAAGGTAGAGGCAGGAGTTATCAAAGGAATTCGAGCAACTATGGTAGATCCGAAACTCGTGGTATGTCTAAGAACCGATCCAAATCAAGAGCTAAAAATTACTACAATTGTGATCAACCAGGTCATTTTAAAAGAGATTGCCCAAATCCAAGGAAGGGCAAATGTAAAACTAGTGGCCTGAAGAATGACGACAACACAACCGCCATGGTACAAAACAATGATAATATTGTCCTCTGTATAAAGGAGGACGAGGAATGCATGCACTTATCAGGTCCAGAGTCGGAATGGGTGGTTGATACAGAAGCATCTTACCATGCCACACCGGTAAGAGATCTTTTTTGCAGATATGTAGCAGGTGATTTCGTCCTTGTGAGAAAGGGTAACACAAGTTACTCAAAAATTGCGGGGATTAGTTACATTTGTATCAAGATAAATGTCGGATGCACATTGGTTCTGAAGGACGTGTGACATGTACCCGATTTGCAGATGAACTTGATCTAAGGAATTGCTTTAGACCGAGATATATCTTTGAACTATTTTGCAAATCAAAAGTGGAGACTCACCAAGGGATCATTGGTGATTGCAAAGGGAGTTCTTTAAACTATTTTGCAAATCAAAAGTGGAGACTCACCAAGGGATCATTGGTGATTTCAAAGAAAATTGCTCATGGCACATTGTATAGGACAAATGCAGAAATATGCCAAGGTGAATTGAACGCGGCACAAGATGAGATTTCTGCATATTTGTGGCACAAAAGAATGGGTCATATGAGCGAGAAGGGGTTGCAGATTCTTGCCAAGAAATCACTCATTTCTTATGTCAAAGGTACAATGGTAAAACCCTGTGACTACTGTTTATTTGGTAAGCAGCATAAAGTCTCATTTCAGACATCGTCTGAAAGAAAATTGAATATACTTGATTTGGTATATTCTGATGTTTGTGGTCCAATGGAAATTGAATCGATGGGTGGTAACAAATATTTTGTTACTTTTATTGATGATGCTTCACGAAAATTATGGGTTTATATTTTGAAAACCAAAGATCAGGTGTTTCAAGTTTTCCAGAAGTTTCATGCTATGGTGGAAAGGGAGACATGCCAAAAGCTAAAGCGTCTCCGAAGTGACAATGGAGGTGAGTACACTTCAAGGGAATTTGAAGAGTACTGTTCGAACCATGGGATCAGACATGAAAAGACAGTTCCTGGAACCCCACAACGCAATGGCATAGCCGAAAGGATGAACCGCACCATTGTGGAGAAGGTGAGAAGCATGCTAAGAATGGCTAAACTGCCTAAGTTATTCTGGGGTGAAACAGTTCAGACAGCCTGTTACTTGATCAATATGAGTCCATCAGTTCTGTTGGCGTTTGACATCCCAGAGATTGTTTGGATCAACAAGGAGCTGTCCTACTCGCATGTGAAGGTATTAGGTTGCAAAGGTTTTGCACATGTACCAAAGGAGCAGAGAACAAAGCTGGATGATAAATCTGTTCCTTGCATATTCATTGGATATGGAGATGAAGAATTCGGATACATATTGTGGGATCCCGTAAAGAAGAAAGTCATCAGAAGCAGAGATGTAGTCTTCCGAGAAAGTGAAGTTAGAACTGCTGATGATATGCCAGAGAAGGCCAATAATGGTATTATTCCTAACCTTGTTACTATTTCTTCTACTTCTAACAATCCCACAAGTGTAGAAAGTACGACCGACGAGGTTGCCAAGCAGGGGGAGCAACCTGGTGAGGTTATTGAGCAGGGGGAGCAACTTGATGATGATGTCGAGCAAGTGGATCACCCCACTCAGGGAGAAGAAAAACCTCAAACTCTGAGGAGATCAGAAAGGCCAAGAGTAGAGTCATGCAGGTACCCTTCCACGGAGTATGTCCTCATCAGTGATGGGGGAGATCCAGAAAGTCTTAAGGAGGTGATGTCCCATCTAGAAAAGAACCAGTGGATGAAAGCCATGCAAGAGGAGATTGAATCTTTGCAGAAAAATGGCATGTACAAGCTGGTTGAACTTCCATAGGGTAAAAGACCACTCAAATGTAAGTGGGTCTTTAAACTCAAGAAAGATAAAAATGGCAAGCTGGTCAGATACAAAGCTCGATTGGTGGTAAAAGGCTTCTACAGAAGAAAAGTATTGATTTTGACGAAATTTTCTTACTTGTTGTCAAAATGACTTCTATTGGAACAATCTTGAGCTTAACAGCTAGCCTAGATCTTGAAGTGGAGCAGTTGGACGTGAAAACTGCATTTCTTCACGGAGATTTGGAAGAGGAGATCTTTATGGAGCAGGCAGAAGGATTTGAAGTAGCTGAAAGGAAACACATGGTGTGCAAACTGAATAAGAGTCTATATGGGTTGAAACAGGCACCAAGGCAGTGGTACAAGAAGTTTGACTCATTCATGAAAAGTCAAACTTACACAAAGACATATTCTGATCCATGTGTATACTTCAAAAGATTTTCTGAAAATAACTTTATTATATTGTTGTTGTATGTGGATGACATGTTAATTGTAGAAAAAGACAAGGGGCTGATCGCAAAGTTGAAGCGAGATTTGTCCAAGTCATTTGATATGAAGGACTTGGGCCCAACACAATAAATTCTGGGTATGAAGATAGTTCGAGAGCGAACAAGCAGAAAGTTGTGGCTGTCTCAGAAAAAGTACATTGAACGTGTACTGGAACGCTTCAACCTGATGAATGCTAAGCCAGTCAGCACACCTCTTACTAGTCATCTAAAGTTGAGCAAGAAGATGTGTCCTACAAGTGTGGAGGAGAAAGGGAACATGGCTAGAATTCCTTATTCTTCAGCAGTCGGAAGCTTGATGTATGCAATGGTATGCACCAGACCTGATATTGCTCATGCAATTGGTGTTTTTAGCAGATTCCTTGAAAATCCTAGAAATGAACATTGGGAAGCAGTCAAGTGGATACTCAGGTACCTGAGAGGTACCACGGGAGATTATTTGTGCTTTGGAGGATCTCATCTAATCTTGAAGGGTTATACAGATGCTGATATGGCAGGTGATATTGATAACAGAAAATGCACTACTGGATATTTGTTTACATTTTCAGGGGGAGCTATATCATGGCAGTCTAAATTACAGAAGTGTGTTGCACTTTCAACAACTGAAGAAGAGTACATTGCCGCTACAGAAGCTGGCAAGGAGATGGTATGGTTCAAGAGGTTTCTTCAAGAGATGGAATTGTATCAAAAGGAGTATGTCGTCTATTGTGACAGTCAAAGTATAATAGACTTGAGCAAGAACTCCATGTACCATGCAAGAACAAAGCATATAGATGTGAGATATCATTGGATTCGTGAGTAGGTGGAGAACGAATCTTTACAGGTCAAAAAGATTCACACGAGTAAAAATCCTGCTGATATGTTGACCAAGGTGGTACCAAGAGACAAGTTCGAGCTATACAAAGAACTTGTCGACATACACTCAAACTAGAAGGCAGTGCTACCTCCTTCAGGGGACTGGAGGGGAGATTTGTGGGGTCCATCCCATAAATTAAGGAAGATAACTTTCTTCCTTTGATTGGCAGCCATCTTTTCTTTTGCATTGTCAAATATGGTAGGCTACAGAAGGAAAATGTCAAATTGTTAGGGGGAAGAAAGAAAAAATTTGCATTGCAAATTTTCAACCAATCCTTTATTCTGATTGGTTGAAGAGGTATGCTATTTCTCCTATAAAAGGAAAGCTTCGGCTTCTTTATTTCACTACACAGAAAGAGAAGCAACACAATAGTTGCAGAGAATATTTCTCAGGCATTGTGAGAAATAGACTGTGTAGAGGAAAATAGAGGGTGAGCGATATTGTAGTGAGGTGGGAATATCAAAATAGGGTTATTTCTTTTGAGTGTTGTAGTGGTCTTTGGAGTATTTTACTCGGACCTACAAAATATAAAATTCGTCGCTATAGTGATATTAGTTGTTCGTCTCGAGGCCATGGTTTTTTCCCTTATTCAAAAGAGTTTTTCACGTAAAATTCTTGGTGTCGTAATCACTCTTTTATTCTTGTTAATTATCGTATCTCGGTGCTACGTTATTATTCCACTTTTATTACTGTGAATATTATTTCTGTAAGGGGTTTATTCCCAAAAGATCTCCCTTTTAGGGAAGTCCCTTACTCAACCAACTCGGTTATCCCGAAGGGTATTGTTTTTATTCGTTTTAAACACATCAAAGCACAAAAAGTCGAAGTTTTCCTCCTGCCTTTCAGAAAAGAAAGAAAACGGTCTTGCCTTTTTAGTGGATTTAATCATGCTGTCACCAAACTGAATCAATAACTTACCCAATTAACACAAAAAGTTCTGGCTATCCAATCATTTTGGGCTCAAGTTTTTGTATTGTCTAAGAAAATCATTACACTGATTTTCTATAGCAGCAGATATCTGGGCTAAAATCTTATTATGCCAGGGAATTAGAATGGGCAATTGGGCATGGACAACTGCAACTGCAAAGATATATTCAGGCTAGCTTTTGCTAGCAGTGTTTACTTTGTTTGGCAGAAGAAAAACTATTGACTATTCAAGAATCAGAGAAGAAGTCCATTAATAATAACTAGAATGATTATTCAACAAGTCCATTGCACATGAAGTGGAAATGTGAGGCTTAACAGGCAACTACAGAAGCTAAACTATTATACTTAGTCGAAGTACAGTCAGTAGTAGTAGAAGATGAGCTAGAGTTGGAGCACAATGTCCAACACTAGCAAGAAAGGGTTGTTTGTACTTTCTTTGTAAATTTTTTCCCTGGTAATAAAATTAACTAATTACCCAAAAAAAAATGGTGTCTACTTTGTTGAAATATATCACATATGTAAATCGGGTGACCACTTAAATTTGCAAGAGCAAAGCTCAATCAAGAACCAAAAACAAAATTATATATATCCTTCTTTCTCAATTTGACGGTTCCATTCCGGGAGATGGGCAAAAAAGACTAATTCAACATGTATGGAAGACATTTGGATCAGAACCATGCAATCATCTACTAATAAGTGTCAAACTGAATAAAAATTAAAGACTCAGAAACCCAAAATTTGGTTAACCAGTTACACCAACAAATCTTTTAGCAATCAATAACAAGCAGTAAACACATAATACAAGTGTAAAACAAAGGGAAGGAACCCACTGCATGCTAGTTCAGAATATATCGAGAATGTTAGAAAAACAAAGGACTTTTTTCTGGTCAACAGAACGATAATGTTAGTTTCTGTTCATACTACTATACTATGGGACACGTGTAGATGATTGTAAATGGAAATCAAACGGAAGTTTCGAATCAAATTAGTGCTATTGGACCAATTCATTTTTTTCCGTTTTGGCTTCCTTTTTTCCCCCCTTTTAAATGGCACACCAAATATTTTGGTTTATGCTCCCTAGTTTCCGTTTGGTTTGAATTATTTTAGTAACTGATTATTTCCTTTGACCGTTTTTCTTTAACTGAAGCAAGATTCACACGTTGCTTTTTGTCCAATCATTTACTACTTACGCACTACTTTGGCTTAATAAGAACTTCTATAGCAAAATTAGCTCATGAAAATAGAATCCGCCTGATCCAACTCGTCAAAATTTGGGCGAGTCGGATTAGTCGTATTTTTATATAGTAGAATTTGCGAACATCTCAAGTCAGCCATCTAAAAGTTGAGCTGATTCGGGCTAAATATGTTAGCCCTAATTGACACATAAGAAAACCTTTTTTTGCTTTTATAAGTCATGTAGATCCCTAATAAAGAAATAAAAAATTATTAGCTTTGTTTGGTTATTAAACAAATTACTAAGAAACAAATAAAAAAATAAAAAAAAAGTTCAAGCTACATGGGTTGGGCTATGACTTATTTTTTAGCTCATCTTGATCGAGCTTATTATCTCAACTCAAATATTCTTTCGGGGTGATAATAGTTAATGACGGACTCGCTTAAATTCAGCCTAATCCACCCATTTTCCACTCCTACAAATTAATAACTATCTCTAAAACTTATAACTAGTGATACTGATTACCCAAGAAATAATTTTCTGTAAATAATATATATAATCCTACAATGATTCAATATTTTGAATATTCATCGATGGACATCAACTTACTAGAGTACAATCCTTTTGTGTGTTCAGCATTAGAAGTAGAAACAATCTAATCTTGAAAAAGACTAGATCACTTCTATGCAAATCCATCATGGCTTAGCCTGCACCCTGACTCCACTATCACACACCTTCTCCGCACGCACTCAGACCACTGTCTACTCCTATTGTCAGTATCAAAAACAACGAAGCCTAACAATTTATTTAGGCCGGAAACCATGTGGTTCAGCCACCCGGACTTTAACAATATTGTTAATTATCACTGCCACCAATCCTCCATATATCATAATACCCTAAAAAACTTCACCACTCACGTCAAAGATTGAAATAAGTCTACTTTTGGGAATATTTTCCACACAAAAAAGGTCCTACTAGCAAGGCTAGGAGAACTCCAAAATATGAACAATCCTAATAAGTCTTTATTCCATCAAAACCTAAAAAATAACCTTCGCGAACAATATAATTTAGGACTACAAAACAAAGAAGATTTTTGGAAGTTTAAATCTAGAGTGTAATGGCTAAATGTGGGCGATGCAAATACAAAATTCTTTCACACTTCTACTATCCAAAGAAGAAGACGTAACAGGATATTAGGATTAAATGACTCTGTAGGTAACTGGACATATGATCACAAAGAAATTGATTCTATTATCCTAAACCATTACAACACCATCTACTCATCTGAGGTTATGTCTAGCAACAATACATCTCACGAACGATTTGAATACACTCTATCCGAGGAGGATAGAAGCCAACTATCAAAGCCCATTTCAGAGGAAGAAATTCATAGAGAAATTAAGTTATTCAAACCCCTTAAGGCGCCTGGACCGGATAGACTCCATCCAATTTTCTTTCAAAAGAACTAGAATTCCATCAGATGCACTGTAACCCAAATTTGCAAAGATGCTTTTGAATCTTATACCATCCCACGCGAGATAAATACCACATTTATCACACTCATCCCAAAAGTTAAAAACCCTGAACACATATCCCAATATAGACTAATCATCCTGTGCAACACAATCTATAAAACGATTACCAAAATTATTGTCAACGGGATTCGCCTATTCCTCAAGCATATCATTTGTCCCAATCAATGCAGTTTCCTCCCAGGTTGAAGGGTTGTTGACAATGCAATTATAGTGCAAGAGGCAATCCACTCCTTCAAACGCATGTCAGGACGAATGGGCAACATGATGCTTAAACTAGACATAGAAAAAGCGTTTGATAGACTAGAATGGTCCTTCATACGTAAATCACTTTACAACCTAGGATTCCCCACCAACCTAATCAAACCAATCATGTATTGTATCTTCACCTCCACCATCTCAATTATGATCAATGGAAGACCAACAAAATTCTTTGAACCATCGCGAGGTATTCGACAAGGAGACTCACTATCCCCCTACATCTTCATCATTTGTATGCAGTTATTATCCTACCAAATTGATCAACCAACAGTCAATGGTGACTGGACACCAGTCAAGATTAGTAGATCGGGGCCACCGGTCTCACACCTGCTTTTTGCAGATGACCTGATACTATTCGCACATGCTGATCTATATAACGTTAGCACTATTATTAATATATTCAACTCACTTCACCACCAATCAGGGCAAAAAAATCAATTTCTCAAAATCAAAAGTTTTCTTTTCCAAAAATATTCCAATTAGCACACAAGATTGTCTTACCAGTGCCCTAAATATTTGCAAGGCTACTAACTTTGGTAAATACCTTTTCTTCCACCTAACAATCCACTCCCCTAAAGTGTAGCACCCCGAAAAATTTCGAAATACCTAAGCGCTATTAAGAAAGTCTATTTGTGCTAATTACATTATTTTGTGTGCAGACGAGGACTATTAATATGATGGATATTAATTGGATATAATAATAAGTGTACGAAGCATATTATAAGTAATGTGGGGTCTAAGGAGAGCCCTAAGTCTAAGTCATGTTGAAAATTACATGATAGATTAAAGTTTCAAATGAGTACACATAAAACCTAACTTTGGACGATCATATATAAGGATTTATATGATGTACAACCTATCAAATGGAATATCTTCGAGTCTAGTTTCTAACGTTTCAAACCGTTTGTCATTTGGACACTCCTACAAGAAGTTATGATCAAATTACCAAAGGTTGGCAGTGAAGTACTGCCATAGCGTCCGGGTCCGCGTCCGGGCTTCAAAGAGGAGTGAACTTGGGATGCAAAGCATCCAGGTGTCGTGTCCGAAATACAGAAATCTGGGCCTATAGATACAAAATCGGGGGGAGAGAGTATTTTGAGTATTGGGGGTTAGGGTTCTTGAGGTGAAGAGGCGATTTTAAGCTCAAATCAAGTCCAATCAACTAAGGTAAGTTGCTAATGATTTTTTGGGTTGATTCTTATTCAATATACAGGAGTTCTAACATCATTCTTGCATCCAAATATTAGATTTCATCATCAAATCCTCAAGAACACAAAAATCACCGAAGTTGTGATTTTTCAAGATTGATCTACAATAGGTAATTCCAATACTTCAAACTCGTTTATTATGAGTAGTTAGAAGTATTTGAAGCATTTGTTATAAGTTTTAATGGTTGAAAGATTGGATTATAAAACTCTAGTCCATGAAATGAATAGTACTTTTGAGAAAATAAGAGAAAAGATGAATAGTAATCTTGGCGATGAAATTGATGAATACAATGAACCTATGGATTTATTTGTTAGCAAACGTTGGAAGTGATCAACTAAGTAATCACCCGAATTATATATTTTGCAAGTGTTGATTATGGAAGACGATGAATAGTAACTTGGTGGTATTGGACAATTAATGTAGTATCATTAATGACTTCGAATGAGTATTAAAATATAAGAATAAAGTTGAATGGTCTAGCATGTAAATCTATTTGGCGATTTGAGATGTTGGAGGTTTGTAGCCAAATTATGAGCCATATATGGATATTGATCAATATCATAGGTTATATTTTGATGTAATTAGAATATCTAATTGTAGATATTGACTTGTTGGTGATGTTTGAGCATTTTAATCAATGTTGAAACAATGGAAGAAGATTGAAAGCTTATGAATGTTAATAAAGTGAGGTAAGTTGATTAAAACTTACTCTTCTTGAGGGACTTTCTCTAAAAATATGTTTAGAGTTAATACTTAAGTTGTTTGCAAATATGCTTTCATGCTTGTGGGGACAAACAAGTACGGATGTCTCCATATACAAAAATATTATGTTGCATATATAGTGTCATGATGTTTTATAAAATTTTATTTAAATCTTGTTGGCAAAATGACGCTCAAGATAAATGTTATAGGTTTTTATCAAATCTTTCGTGTTGACAAGAGTATACATATTTGACTGCTAAAGATAAGTTTTTATGAAAAGTATTCTTTTTGGAAATGGATGAGTAGAATAACACTTATGATCTCTTTTAAAGATTGATGTTAAATTGCTAAAGGATTTAACATGCAAAAGGTTATTTATTTAATTTTTGTTCAAATGGTTTAGATTATTTTTTTTATTAATGCTATGATTTGATAAAAATAGATTCTTTGAGACTACTATGCTATGAATCTATTTTTGAAGTATTAAATATTTTGGGAGTTACTTGTGTTCACCGAGATCGACTTCAGATATATTGTGTTCATCGTCATGAAATTACACGTGCCGGTGTAGGCGTAGATGGCCAGTTTGTGGTATAGACTACGGCAGAGTGCTTTCCCTCGAGAGGATACTATTTTGTGCTATTATTAAAATGACTGAGTTGATTCGTACAACACTACGATGAGACGACCTGAGCAAGTAGGGTATATGATACTTGCCGCTAGGTACATAACCTAGTTGACATTCTTATGTCGGCGATGGTATAGTACTCCCGGTGAAAGGTAAGGATGGTTTTCTTATGTTTAGGCTTAAGGAGCCGAAAGTGATTTCAATGACTTAAAGCAAATGAAATGATTTTATATGATTTTATCCAAAATCTTGGATTGATATAAATATTTTAAAAGTTTATATTGTGGGTTATATTTCACTTGGCTTTTATTTAAAATAACAAGTATCATGAATTGATTAAATTTTTTATCATTTTATATCAAATATTGATGCATTATTTTTATAAAATTTCTTAATTTACGCTAGTCGGGTATTAGCCCAAGTGTTTAATTCTATTCTTTGGTGTAGAGGCTCCATAGAAAGTTGTGACAGGTTGTAGTAACAGGGTTGTACATGATATACATGAAAATATATTTATTTACTTAGTCTCATTATAATTATCATGAAAGGCGTCATGTGTGATTTTGAATTGAAAAATATTTTATCATTTAACTTGACAAATGTATATGATTTTCAAGGAGATTCCGCAGTTAAATTAGTTTTCATGCATATGATTTGGATGCATCACATAGTTTAGTTCGCTCGGAGGTAGTGTGCCGGGTGCCGGTCATGTGGTTTTGGGTCGTGACATAAAGGCAAAGACTATCAATTCATAATTGACAAAATGAACAACAAACCTTTAGGCTGGAAAGCAAAATCTCTCAACATGGCAGGTAGAACCACTCTCATCCACTCAAGCCTCTATACCAAATTATTCCATACAAAACAATTTACTACCAACTTCCACTAGGAACCACATAAACCGTATCCAACGAAATTTTTCTGTGGGGTTCAACTCCGGAGAAAAAGAAAGTACACCTTGCTAACTGGGAGAATGTAACAATGCCAAAATTGCTAGGAGGGTTGGGGCTTTATAAAACCAGTGAAAAGAATTATGCAATGCTAGCAGGGTTACTACGGCGATTCCATAAGAGCAATCAATCCTTGTGGGTAAAAATTCTACAACCAAAATATGTTCAACATAGACGTGCAGGAACACATGAGGCTAACCCTGCTGATTCATACATATCGAAAAGCATGACCAAAGCAAATGTACTATTCCGCACAGGGCTTTCCTGGAATATATGAGATAGAAAAATAATCGATCTCTGGAACGACAACAGGATTCCTCATAAAAACTGTTTGCGCAACTCAATACAATAGCCTCTACAACATGTGGAGGAACAATAAACAGTGTCATCAATCCTTACAAATCATTCGTGGTATTTGGATAGATTATCCTTAACCCTACATCCTGAAATTGTACATTAAATCAAAAATATCTACATCCCATTCACAACCAAACCTGACCAATCTTTTTGGAACCAAACATCTCTTGGCAACTTTACCACAAAGCCAGCCTATCTACTCCAACTCCAGATCAACAACCAAATAACGCAATCCAACGCTGCAAATAACTCTTGGCTTTGGCAGCTTAAGTGTTTGAATAAGCTGAAATCTTTCATGTGGCTACTTGTACATCACAAATTACTTACTAAAGACTTCCTGTTCAAAAAAAATATACTCCAAACAAAACCATCGCCAATTCTGTCCAAATGTAGTGGAGGATATACACCACATATTCTTTTCATGCAAAAACTCCTACCACATATGGTCTTTGTTCAAACTACAAAGACCCCTAGTACACAACTTTGTCCACCGGATAAAGGATACGTGTCACAAAGAAACTACCATCCACACAACAAATGCCTCCTTTAAAACTCCAAACTCCACCCTACTGTATTTTCATCCTTTGGAACATCTGGATTAATAGGAACTCAAACCTCTTCAACAATACTTCATCCATAACGTGCCACAAAAAAATCATTACACGAGTTGCTGAATTCATTTCACTCGCCCAGATTACTGTGACATCAAATCCTGGGCTTCACATACCAATAAGATGGCTCCCACCTAGTAGCCACTACAAGCTAAACATTGATGGAGCCTATGACAAAAACATACAAACCAGTGGCACTGGTGGACTCATCATAGACCACAATGGCAATTGGATAGAGGGTTTTGCATAGAAGGTAGCTGCAACTCTTCATGCTGAACTGCTGGCACTAATAACAGGACTAGAACTCTCCTTCACAAAAAAATTCTTTTCCACTATAGTGGAATCAGATTCACAGGTATTATGTAACTTATTTAAAGATGAACAACCACGCTACTCACATCTTTTTCATAATTGCAGTTTTCTTCTTGATGTTGTTGGAGTGGAAGCGATAACCCATATATATCGGGAAGGCAACTATGTAGCTGACACTCTGGCAAAGTATGGAAGCTCCAAGCAACAAACAACAACGGAGGGAGATAACACTATGTTGGGAAACACCTCCAGACTTTATTTTACAAGTTTTTAATAAAGACAAATCGGGAAAAATCGCTATGCGGTCTATCCTATGTTATGTAATAACTAAACTTTCTATGTTTTTAATATAAAGTCTCTCCTTTCATTAGCCAAAAAAAAATAAAAAATAAAAAAACATCGGTGGAATCCAAAGTACAACCTCTCTCTTTTAAATTTTAATACGGGATGCTAAAGTTGAATAGAGAAACAAGAAATCAGAAGGCATAAATTAACAAAAACACGAGAAGATAAAAAAGGTATACATACCAATCCTTTAATTTTAGAGGATACTGATGAAAATAATTACACACGATACACTTTACCACTGGTATAATTTTGCAAAGTTGACGAGTTACTTGAAGAAAGGAGGTGCATTATGTCAGTTTTTGTAGAATTAAGCAAAGTAATTGGACACAATGGTAAATGTGAGAACATTGGATTACCAACTCATATTTCTCATTTGGAAGATTGAGGCAATCTATTTTGAAGCTTGCCTTTGTATATGTAAACAACTAAACATGGATTAAGCTCATATTGTTCCGATGTTGTCTTTTTTCAGTAACAACCTTTTAAATTTAGATGTAAAATACTATTAAATTAGTAGGTACCGTAAATGGTTCTGATTTCTAAATCGCCAATATAGGTGCCAACAGAGTCCTTTTTTTAGGCCATTGTTTAAATTTTGTCCCTATTTTTAAAAGTTATGCAAATATAGCCATTGAAAAAATTAACTCTTCCAAACAACGTTAGACTGGAGGCTAATATTTGCTCATGTAATTTTTGGTTTGCTCACAAAACATTAAAGACTAATGTTTGCAATAACTTTAAAAAAAAAAATAGACCATGGTCTAACATTCTCATAAGACATCTCAAAACGTACTTTAAAGGTCTATCAGTTGCAAGAGAATTAAAAAGAAGACTAAATAACTAACACAAAAAGGAACAATTAGCGAAGGCATCGACAAGGACGAGATGGTAGAATGATGTCAACCAGCCGGGCAATTGGATAAATGATTCTTGAGCATAAGAACTTGAATTTACTTTACTATTTGTACAGTAAGCTTGTAGTTAATTATCAACAGTAAACTGCATTGGCCTATAGAATTCTCAAACCATAATGTCACACATTCATATCACCTCAAAACTGGTTTGCAGTTAATTTCAAAATAGATAAGTATGTGCAAGAATCTACGCATTCAATTGGATAACATCAGCTTTTTTTTCAACATCTTCAAAGCTAAAAAAAAGTGCAATCCCAACCCATGTAGAGTCCAAAGCATTAAAACATAGAACTACCCTTCTGTTACCAAAACCTGGAACGGAAAGCCTACGACGACTTAGATATAATTCTTGTAAATATTGTTCAACAAAGGCAAGGAAATTCACATTCCACACAACTGATAAACCTCTGATTACGAGAAAACTATAACCAACTGTCCATAACCTGAAAAGCAATAGAACAGACATTAGTCACAATCAGTCCACCTTTTCTTGGTTTACTAGCCAAATCACTTGAAATAGCATATGATAACAGAGCAGCTAGAAACTAAAATCATGCTGCTCGCAAGATTGGGTATCACTTCAAAAAGAGAAGCGGATCCCTGACAAATAGCATTAGTTAGATGAAATTAAACTAAGGAGGAATTAAGTTCACAAACCACTCTTAGAAGCACTTCCTGTGGACAATTGCAGGACCAGATTCATCATACTCGCCCTTTGTTATCCACATCTGCACAACAAGTAGAAGTTAGTGCTAAGCGCTTGGCTTAAAGAAGTTATGAAGAAGATATTCACTATTAGAACAAATATTTTGGGACTAAGACGTAGTTGATTGAATGAATGATCAGTCAAATAAAGCAAGGAGAGACTAACTTGTTGGAAAGTACTGAGGGAAGCTAGAATTGATCCTCCAATCCAGACGCTGTACTTCCTCTCAGGTGGTGCAACAACCTTAATCTTCATGCTGTTTGGAGCAAGAGCACTGATTTCCTTGCTCATACGATCTGTTATCCCTGGAAACATAGTTGAGCCACCACTAAGCACAACGTTTCCATATAAATCTTTCCTAATATCCACATCACACTTCATGATTGAGTTGTAGGTTGTTTCATGAATTCCAACTGCTTCCATTCCGATAAATGATGGCTGGAAGAGGACCTCAGGACAGCGGAACCTCTCCGCGCCAATTGTGATTATTTGCCCATCTGGAAGCTCATAGCTCTTCTCGACATCCTTGCTATTCTTTGAAGTCTCAAGCTCCTGCTCAAAAACCAGAGAAACATATGCAAGCTTCTCCTTCAAATCACGAACAATCTCACGTTCAGCAGCAGTGGTAAATGAATAACCTCTCTCCGTGAGAATCTTCATGAGATAATCTGTAAGATCACGACCAGCAAGATCTAACCGCAAGATAGCATGGGGAAGTGCATATCCCTCGTAGATAGGGACAGTGTGGCTCACACCATCACCAGAATCAAGCACAATGCCTTGTTGAAAACAACAAATGAATTAGTAACAGAAAACAATAAAGAACTATAATATTGGTAATCGTTCTGCTGCTTACCAGTTGTACGACCACTAGCATACAGAGAGAGAACAGCCTGGATCGCGACATACATGGCTGGCACATTGAATGTCTCGAACATGATTTCAGTCATTTTCTCTCGGTTTGCCTTAGGGTTAAGCGGTGCCTCTGTCAGAAGAAGGGGATGCTCCTCGGGAGCAACACGGAGCTCATTGTAAAATGTGTGATGCCATATTTTCTCCATATCATCCCAGTTGCTTACTATGCCGTGTTCAATCGGATATTTTAGAGTCAAAATACCTCTTTTAGACTGAGCTTCATCACCAACATAGGCATCTTTTTGTCCCATTCCAACCATGACGCCAGTGTAACGAGGACGACCAACTATACTTGGAAAAACAGCCCTTGGAGCATCATCCCCAGCAAAACCAGCCTAAAGAAACAAATAACTCAGTTATTGTACATTAATAAGTCATATGAGGAGTAACACAGAATTACAAGCACTTTTTGCTAACTAACCTTGACCATTCCAGTTCCATTGTCGACAACAAGTGGTTGAATATCCTCAACATCAGCCATCTTGTAAGAGCTACAAATATGATTTTACAAGTATAACTGAAGTAATACATCACTGGTGTAAATACATAATCATTCTATAATATGTTCAAAATATCAGCTCATTGGTGTAACAGCTTTTCTGTGAGGAATTTCTTATCTATGTATTGTTTTTTCAACCTCTCCTCAACTCGAAGTGGGATAGATTTACATATTTCTAGTAGAAATCACCACCTAAAAGCACATGAATCTCCCCATTGTCCTTAAAGAGAGATATCAACAGAACAACAGAATAAAAAACAGGACAGCAAGAAGTAGGGAATTCATGCCAAAAGAATCACAAAGGAAAGGAATTAGAAGGGTCGACGTATGCAGTGGCAGTTCATTCAGGCAATTGTTTGCACTTAACTGTCCACTGGACTTGATGATACATTCAGCCTAAACAGCAGGAGACAATACAAGATAGAAGAGTAATAGTGACTGGGAAACAGATCCATTTCACTCGATATAAGTTCCATTACATATTCAGATATCAGTTTCTTATTAATATAACTCCTGAATGATCTACAATAGACCATATGTCATGCATCTCCTGCTATTTGAACAATGTGCCCTTCATTTTTAAAAGCCCAATCGATGGATTTTCCAAAATTCTAAGTTTACTTCCCGTCAACAAAAAGAATGAGCCAAAATGCTGAAAAATACAAGAAGTAGTTCTCTAGGTGCACAATACAAATTCACATTTATAAAGGGAGAGCTGTATAAGAATTACTAAACTTAAACATGGAGGAAAAGAACAGCCAACATGCAAAGTGCTACATATGGCCATACATACTTCTTTTTCCGTCTTGTGTTCAAGTTGCCAACTTTTAATCCTTAATAGAGCCATATGTCACATACTAAGCAGATAACAAAAGTTCAATTTAATATAATGCCAAAACAATCCCCAAGATCCCTTAGAGTACATTCTCTACTAAGTATTGATGAACCTAAGATCAGTAGCAGGTGCAGCCATTGTACTACCCAGTGTTTTTGACACAGTTTAAACATAAAAATGAATAAAACATCAAATTTTAACAAATATTAAAACTAAACCCATACTTTTGAAGTACAATAAGTTCAGCGCTAAAATTCTGAAGGTTGAACCCATCAAAGTTAAATTCAAAATCCACCTTTGCCTAAGAAACGGAATGTTCCCTCATACTCCCATGGGGGGAGTTGGGGGGCGGACGTATACAAGGTCAAAATCCTTATGTATATATATTAGATGTCGAATCTCCTTGGCTTCTCTTCACCTATTTACTTTTTAAAGTTTTTGAATCCCCTTGGGTGAAAATCCTGGGGCGCCGCTGCATACTCCGACTATGATCATCACAATTCTGAAGCTATCGTACTCTTATTGATTAAGAAAACACTACTGTTTCCCTTCAATAGGATTTTAGTTTTAATTGGAATCAGTCATTATTTTTGTTACTTTGCTTTTCTTTTTTGCACTAACACAGCAAAAAGTATAAATCATACAGTTTCAAGACCGCATGAACATAACCCTAACAAAGCGTCAAACTTTTTTCTAAAATCAAGTCTTTGATACCACAACAATATACTAAACAACTATACAAACAAACAGTAGTTATGTAACCAATACAACAATAACAAAAGCACATAATCACGATCAACTGAGTGCATGTGAAAACTGAATCCAAGAAGTGAAACAGAGACAACCCAGGAAGTTAAAGAGTGAATTTTATGGAATATACCTTTGATAAAAGTGAAGTTGCTACTTCAGTATAAGGAGTTAACAGAGGAACCTTTTCTAGCCTAGTTAAAAAGGGCAGAGAATATTAGGAGACTAGTTAAAAAGGGCAGAGTATAAGGAGTTTAAGAGAAACAGAGGACCCTTTTCTAGCCTAGTTAAAAAGGGCAGAGAATATTAGGAGAGTGAGAAAGAGCGAATCAAGAATCCAAAACTCTGTATATCTTCTATTCTAGACGCGTATCAATGCAAATAACTGTAAATATTTACAAATGAAACTGAAATTTTGAATCAAATTATTATTACTGCTCTTGGACCGATTTTTCTCCCTTTTTTGACATTTGTTTCCTTTTAAATGTCAAACCAAATCTTTTGTCATATTACTATGTTCCCGTTTGGCTTTAATTATTTCAACTTTCCTTAAAACTTTCGTTGTGTTAAACCAAGAAGAAACAAACATATCTAGAGTAGTAGTACAACACTTTTGTATACAAAGCCTACTTGGTTTGAGTTATTTTTACTGATTGTTATTAGAATTAGATCAATAATCATTTTTTCATAACCGTGAAATCTCATATGGCAAATGATGTAACATCTGAAACACGGTAAATAATGGGTTCGCCCAGGGATGTCAAATGGGTGGGCTGGGCCGATTTTGGACAGAGTCAAAAAGGTTGAGACAATAAATTTAACCCGCCCAAAAATTACTTGGCTAAGATGACTAGGTCAAAATGAGCTAAAATTTGGATCATAATCCAACCCGCTAAACTCTTATCAAGTTTTACTTAATATGTGTTATTTTAATATGAATATTATAATTATTAAATAAGACTTTTTTTCATTTGTTATGGTCATATATAATATATCAAATAAAAAAATTTATTTTAAAGATATTTTGGCAAAGTTAACTCTTGGATCAATTTGGGCTAAAAATGAGGCCAACTTAGATGAGTTGCGATGAATTGTGTTAAGATGTGCTGAGTTCAATAAATGAGCGGGTCAATAATCAGCCCAACCTTGGACGGATTGGGCGGGTCATTTGGATTTGGGCCAAATTTGACAGCCCTAAGTTCGCCCTTCAACTCTTCTGCACTTACATGTGACGTACGTCTAATCCGCTTGTATTATTATCTAAAGCCATGACCTCATATCAATGCTTGATTCTTGTAATGAGAACTATTTTTACTTGCAATAACAAAATGTTAGGAGTACTTGAAAATCAATCAATTAATTTGTTTTTTCCATAATCAAAAACACATTTAATACTCCAAACCAAACCTGCAGGCTGCAACGTTTCATGCGCCTTCATTTTTCTAGTTAAACGTCATATTCACCTTCATCCTTCAGCTTTAGAAAACCAATGTTTAAAAATGTTATTTAGAAAGGTGATGGGCATATTTCTTTCAATGAAAATTGTCAAAAAAAAAAAAAAGAAGCGAAATTGTACCAATGAAATATGTTGATTGATCATTTACAACTTCTAGGAAGTAGTAATGTATATTATGGATTGCTCTTAGTTTACTCCCTATTACATGAGAATTCGACAGTTTACCCTCTTTTTTTTTTTTTTTTTGCAAACACCATTTGAAGTTGGAATATTAATTAATACCATTTAAAACATGCTTTTATGACTGATACATTTAAGTGAGTAACTGCAAGTCTACAACAATGAATAGAAATTCATGAAATATAATTGAACGAATAAAATCATAAAGTATTTTAGGTAGATATATGGATCTTTTTCATATAAATAGGTATCTCCATAGATAGCGAAAACGATATGGATTCATTTAAATACATTTTTTGGTAAGTAAATTTTTAATTACCAAAGGAAAAAAGTATAACAATCATAACAAACAATCCCTAGAGATGATCAGCAAGCTCACCTCTACAGAACTGCTAAGCTACTATCTTCTATCTCCTCCTTATCTTCCTTACTTCCCTGTAAAAAAAGATCAAAACTCCAGCATCATTCTATAAGTTACAGCTTTGGCATTCTTTCCATTTGCAAATTTAAATGCACATTCTTGTTCTTGACTCCACCCCATAGCTTGTCTATGTGTATTGGGTAAAATTTGTAGCTTACAGATGTACGTTTCTCAAACAGATAGGTTGTAGTGATGACAGGGTGGAGATGAGACAGTAGATAGTTAATACCGGATACAAGCATATGACCGATATTGTGTAAATTTGAAGGACATAAAGGTTGGGAAAAAGAATTTGAGAGTAAGTTACCGGCCGGAGAGAGTAGCATTAAAGGAGCATTTATTCCCAATATTACACAGTCTTCAAAAAGCGATTTTTATTCATCTTTAACAGGGTGTGATTCGAGGATCATGTCTCCTTAATAGATTTAACTATAAATAACAACATTTGTATTCAATGTAAGGACATGAAATACTAGGATTACAAAGGCCATCATTCTTTCTCTCATTTACTTAAGCTTCGTAAGATTGTTATCAAGATTTTTCAGTTACTCTTGGTTCTGGTGGGATCAATATGAAATTGAGGCTTATTTTTTCTTTAATTATCTTTATTTTATTTTATTTATTCTTTGTTATTTAATTAATCAGATCAACTTAATCCACATATCTATAAATCACGTTTATAAGTTCAACTATACCTTTTTACGGGTAAACAGTTTGGCGTCTACCGTGGGACATAGATAATTATGGTGTTATTTTGATCTGCTCATCTTATACTAACGTACTTTAAAATTTTTCTGTTTTAAGCATACTACAGTTATGGCACACAATTATGTCAACAACTTGTTCAATGTTGGTGTGAGTGAACAACAACAACAAGCATGTGGACAATTTACATGATGGGACTCAACAGGATGATTCAACTAGTGAAACCCATATTGATGGGAATGACTCAACTTCGAGCCAGGTGGAAAGAAATACTCGACGTGAAAGGAGTCCTACTCCTTATGGTTTGGTTGACGAGCCTGTGGCCGATACCATAAAAGTTTAGAGCACAACAATGAAAAATTATGAACCATTTCTCAAGACAAGAATGGGTAATGACTGAGCTTCAACAAGTATTATAGGTGGCTTTAAATAATTCAAATAGTGGAGTTCGAGCCTCTCCTGGCGCTCCTATAAATCAAATGGCACCAGGAACAAGTAACATCGCTTCCAGAGGGGAGTTTAGATCGAACAACAACTAAGCTGTCAGTGCAGTCAGTGGATTTGGAAATAAAAACGACGTAGGCGATCCTTTCAAGACCGAACTCATGAGGTGCATGAGAGAAATAAATGCTCAAATGCATCAGAATGCTAAGGAATTTTACGCTCGGATGGATCACGTCTTAGGGGCACCTCCGATCTTAAAGGGCCTGGACTCAAAGAAGTATATACAATTGTCGTTCGTGGCTCCAAGTTTGATCCCAAATAGATTCAAGATGTCGGATATTCCAAAATATGACATAACATCAGATCCACATAAACATATTACAACTTACAACACAGTTGTGAAGGGAAACAATTTGGCTCCATATGAGATCGAATCAATCTTACTAAAGAAGTTTGGCAAAACCCTAACGAAAGGGGATTTAACATGGTATTCACTTTTACTTGAATACTTGATTGACTCTTTTAAAATGCTTGCAAATTCTTTCATCAAAGCTCACATTGGAGCGAGAAAAGTTCAAGCTAGGAACGCAGATATTTTTAGAATCGCTCAAGGAGACTCAGAGTTACTACGAGAGTTCGTGATCATGTTTCAAAAGGAGAAAATGTTATTGCCGGCATTACCAGATGAATAAGCAGTGAAAGTATTTACCAAGGGTCATAATCCTTTAAGCTCTGATACCTCAAGGAAGTTGAAGGAGAGTTTGTTGGAATTTCAAGAAACCACATGAGCTAATGTCCATAACCGCTATGAATCAAAAATTAGGATTGAAGACGATCAGTTGGGCTCCCCGGTGTCTTTCAAAGGTTGAAATTATGATCGAAATCTAGAAAGGTCCAAGAATGACCTCGATATAGACCGGAGGTCATCTAGGAGCCATTTTCAACCGTATGTGTCAAACGAAGGTCAGATTCGCGGGCTGGTCAAGGATGTGTAATTAGAGGTTATCAGTTGTTGGAAAGATCCGGACCGAATAAGAGGACTGATTATGGATGAAGTAGCAGGACTTTGCAAGATAAAGAGCCATCGGGGTCTGGGGATTCAAGCTATCCCCGGTTATCAGATTATAATTCAACATTAGCTTGGTGGAGTTTGATTCTGCCATAACGAACATAAAGGAAGCAAGGTTCCCAAAACTAATTTGATCGGACCCTAGGCAAAGAGATCCTAGTTTATGGTTGAATTCCATGGTACATATGGTCATAGGACTGGGGACTGTAGACATCTTCATGAAGAGGTAGCAATGTTGCTGAAAATGATCATCTTAGAGAGTTCTTAAGTTACCAAGCTAATAATAATTACTGTAAAGGTCGTGATACAACGAAACTGGCGAAAGCAGTATGGTCTCCTCGTCTCACAATAAACATGATTTTCGGAGTAGTTAGATGAATAGGGTAACATTTTCGACTGCAAGAAAGATAAAGATATCGGTCACTCATGGAAAGAGGATCCCGGAAGTACTAGAGGATGATAAAATTACTTTTAGTGATGAAGATGCAGATGGTTTAACTTTACCACACAATGATGCTCTAGCAATATTTTTAAATGTTTTAGATTTTAAAATTAAGCATGTGTTGGTTGATCCAGGCAGTTCGGCCTATATTATTTAATTAAGAGTCCTAGAGCAAGCAAAGCTAACCGTCAACATAGTTTCGACAATAAAGCTTTTGGCAGGATTCAATTTAACAAGTGTGAATATTAGAGGAGAAATCATGTTGCCTACGTACGCTGAAGATGTAATGGAATCTACATTATTTAAAGTTGTGGATGGTGATATAGGGTATAACGTGATTCTCGGTAGGTCGTGGATCCACGATATGAAAGTTGTTCCATCAACCTATCACTAGTTGCTAAAATTCCCAACACCTGATGGAATTAAGCATATTAGAGGTGATCTACCCGCTGCAAGGGAAATGAATACAGTTATTTTGTCTAGCAGTAAGGCAAATGGAGTCAATAAATAGAAATTACAAGAACCAATATCAACTTCCAATTTAATAGCAGTGGCAATACCGAAAAAATGGTAGTAAGGAGGAGACACTAGATATTTATCAAGGCCCAGATCTTTTCAGGTACCAGAAGACACGGATTCAACAAAGTCAACCGTAAAAGAACTCGAACAAGTCACTTTGTTTATTAAGTTCCCGAAAAGAAAGAAAGGTTTACTTGGGAATGGGGTTGAGCCCCGAACTCAGACGTAAAATTATTGTTTCTTAATGCTAACGATGATTGTTTTGTATGGTCTCACTTAGATATGACAAGTATCCCACTTGAAGTGACAGTTCACAAAGTAAGCTTGGACCCCAATTTCACTCCGCTAAAGCAGAAAAAGCAAGTGTGTTAATGAGGAGGTAACCATGTTACTCAATATAGGTTCAATACGTGATATCCTGAATGGTTAGCAATGTAGTGGTAGTACCAAAAAAGAATAATAAGTTTAGAATGTGTGTTGATTTTAAAGATTTGAATAAGACTTTCCCTAAAGACTCTTTCTCATTGCCGAACATCGATCAAATAATTGATGCCACAGCTGGGCACAACTTGATAAGTTTTCTTGATGCGTATTCCGGGCATAATCAAATAAGGATGAACCCGGAGGATCAAGTTGGTACTTACTTTTATAATATGATGCCTTTTGGGCTCAAAAATACCGGAGCCTCCTATCAAAGACTCATGAATAAGATGTTTGAATGTTTAATTGGTAAAACTATGGAAGTTTATATTGATGACATATTGGTTAAGTCTCTTAGTGCATGGGACCATTTGATTCATCTATAAGAAATATTTGACATCTTAAGGAAGTATAATATGAAGCTTAACCCGGATAAATGTGTTTTTTGAGTTAGTTCCGAAATATTTCTTAGCTCCTTGATTTCACGAGGAATTAAAGTAAATCTAGACAAGATCAAAACCATAGAAGATATTCCTCATAATCTAAATAGTATAAAAGGGGTGCAAAGATTGACCAAAAGATTAGAAACCCTCAGTAGGTTTATATCTTGATCCTCACAAATGTGTTACCGATTCTTTTCATTATTAAACAGAAGAAAGACTTCTCATGGACACCGGAAGTCCATGAAGCGTTGAAGGATTTGAAGAAATGCTTGCCTAGCCTATCTTTGATGTCCAAACCAAGATGAAGAGAAATTATTAATATATTTGAGAGTGTCAAAAGTAGCGATAAGTGCAGTTCTGGTTCGGGAAGATGGAGGTAAGCAATAACATATTTATTATGTTAGTAAAATATTGTCAGGTGCGGAAACTCGATATCCGCACCTAGAAAAGTTGGCTCTAGCTCTCGTAGCTGCCTCTTGAAAGCTTAGGCCCTACTTTCAATGTCGCCCTATAGCCGTTGTGACAACTTTTTCCTTGAGAAACGTCCTTCATAAACCTAAGTTATCGGGTCGATAGGCTAAATGAACGCTTGAAATTAGTGAATTTGATATTGAATATAAACTGCGGACTGCAATCAAGTCACAAGTTTTGGCCAAGTTTGTGGCTTACTTTAGTCCGAAGATAATGCCTTTAGCCAAAAGAAGCAGTTTTGGTATCGGTGACTGTGTCCGGAGTCTGGATATTGTTTACGGATGGTGCATCCAACGTGAAAGGGTCTGGTCTTGGGATAGTATTAATAACTCCTTCAGGAAAAATCCTAAGGCATGCCATACAAACTGTTTCTTTAACTAATAATGAAGACGAGTATGAGGTTATGTTTGCAGAAATCGAATTAGCTCGAGTACTAAGATCTGAGGTGATTGAAGTAAAGTGTGATTCTCAGTTGATGGTCAATCATATATATGAATTTATTTATGCTAAAGAAGAACGTATGCAACAGTACTTAAACAACGTTCAATTTTAATTTTTTGGTTCAGGGAGTGATTGGTGATCCATATTCCAAGAGAGTAGAACGTGGAGGCTAATGCACGACCTAACTTGGGGCCTTCAACAGAGTTGAAGGGCACTGATTCCGGCTCAATTATACAATTGTTGCATTCAGTACTAGATATGGATGGTTATTGCGAAGTTAATTCAACAAACCTAGTCTGGGCTTGGAGAAATGAATTTATTGAATATTTAAGGCATGGCAAATTGCTTGAGGATTTTAAAGCATCAGGGGCACTCAGAACAAAAGTTGCCTAGTATTGTCTTGTTGATAGACAATTATACCAAAGACCTTTTCAGGGTCCGTTGGCTCAATGCTTAGGACCGGCGAAAGCTGATTATGTAATGAGGTAAGTTCGTGAAGGAGTTATGGTAATTATGAGCAGATTTATTGGTGCTAAAGTTAATGAGAGAAGGTTATTATTGGCCCCAAATGGAGCAAGATACTAAGATGTTTGTGCAAAAATGTAATAATTGTCAACGTTATGCTTAGTTATTACACCAACCAGCTGAAGTTTTGCATTCAGTTGTGTCGCCGTAGCCGTTTATGAAATAGGGGATGGATATAGTTGGATATTTGACTCAAGGACTTGGACAGGTAAAATTTCTTTCGATTATGACTGATTATGTTAGGGTTGACTTTCTTGATTGAAGGATGTTCACCAGCACTCCATTGATGTGTCTTCAAAAAAAAAAAGGTAAAACTACATGAATAGATACAAATAGATAATTGTTACCAACAATTAGCAAGAAACATCATAAAATAAATAATTTATATTTTTATTTATTTCTACAAATAAAATCTATTTTATTTGAATTTTAAATTTCAAATATATTTGAATAAACAAATGCGCCTGTTTGTGAAAGAACATATCTTTTCGAAAAGGTCCAATGGTTGCTCTATAAATAAAAGTACTTCCAACAAAGTGGATATAGAAATATCTGCAAGTATATTCTTGACTTGTTGTATCCTGAAGAGGATTGTTTGTATTTTTTCAATTTATAAACGGACAATATCTTCTTTAAGGAAAGTCGTTCTTACGCCTCAAGCCTTTTTCAATTTCGTTTTCAATTATTATTTTTCTAACACTCTCTGTGGTAGATAGATGTTTTATTTTTTGCATGGAAATGGAAAAAATTAATTAATGATAGAAGGGGAGACTGTGAAGCAACGTGCTCTTTCTTCCAAATAGGGAAGAAGGGTTAGTGCACATAAAGACTGAAGTCTGGACGCGAAATTGCTTCGTGAAATGCGGTTGACGGCAATTTAGTGGAGTCCGTAATTTTCAAGGAAAGGACAATAGGGGCAAAAATGGTCTTTAAAAGTATTAGGTTTTTCGTAAATCTGAAGTGGCTTGAAGGAGGGTTGGGCAAGCTTTTGCGTTATTGGGCCTGCGTGGGATGATTTTCTTGATTGAAGGATGTTCACCAACACTCTATTGATGTGTCTCCAAAAAATAATAGGACAAACTACAGGAATAGTTACAAATAGACAATACTTACCAATAATTAGCCATTAAGAAACGTCATAAAATAAATAACTTTTATATTTTTATTCATTTCTACAAATAAAATCTATTTTATTTAAATTTTAAATTTTAAATATATTTGAATAAACAGATGCGTCTGTTTGTGAAAGAACATATTTTTTTGAAAAGGTCGGATGGTTGCTCTATAAATAGAAGTACTTCCAACAAAGTGGATATAGAAAAATTTGCAAGTATATTCTTGGCTTGTTATATACTGAAGAAGATTGTTTGTGTTTCCCTAATTTGTATGCGGGCAATATCTTCTTTAAAAAAAGTCATTCTCACGCCTCAAGCCTTCTTCAATTTCGTTTTCAATTATTATTTTCTAACACTCTCTGTGGTAGATAGCTGTTTAATTTTTTGTATGAAAATGAAAAAAAGTGAGTTAATGATGGAAGGGGAGACTGTGAAGCAATATGCTCTTTTTTCCAAATTGGGAAGAAGGGTCAATGCACTTAAAGACTGAAGCTCGGACGCGAAATTCTTCATGAAATGCGATTGACCGCAATTTAGTGGAGTCTGTGATTTTCAAGGAAAGGACAACAAGATCAAAATAGTCTTTAAAAGCATTAGGTTTTTCAGAAATCTGAAGTGGCTTGAAGGAGGGCTGGGCAAGCTTCTGTGTTATTGGGCCTGCGTGGGCTGACTTTCTTGATTGAAGGATGTTCACCAGCACTCCGTTGATGTGTCTCCAAAAAACAAAAAAGGGCAAACTACAAGAATAGCTACAAATAGACAATAGTTACCAACAATTAGCTATTAAGAAACGTCATAAAACAAATAATTTATTTTTTTTATTTTTTTATGCAAAAAAATCTGTTTTATTTAAATTTTAAATTTTAAATATATTTGAATAAAGAGATGTGTTTGTTTGTGAAAGAACATATCTTTATGAAAAGGTCAGATGGTTGCTCTATAAATATAAGTACTTCCAACAAAGTGGATATAGAAAAATTTGCAAGTATATTATTGGCTTGTTGTATCGTGAAGAAGATTGTTTATATTTTTTCAATTTGTATACGGACAATATCTTCTTTAAGGAAAGCCGTTCTCACGCCTCAAGCCTTCTTCAATTTCGTTTTCAACTTTAGTAGATAGTTGTTTAATATTTTGCATGAAGATGGGAAAAAGTGAATTAATGATGGAAGGGGAGACTGTGAAGCAACGTGCTCTTTTTTCCAAACAGGGAAGAAGGGTTAGTGCACTTAAATCTTGTAGCCCGGACGCGAAATTGCTTCATGAAATACGGTTGATCGCAATTTAGTGGAGTTCGTGATTTTCAAGGAAAGGACAACAGGGGCAAAAATGGTCTTTAAAAGCGTTAGGTTTTTCAAAAATCTGAAGTGGCTTGAAGGAGGGCTGGGCAAGCTTCTGTGTTATTGGGCCTGCGTGGGCTGACTTTCTTGATTGAAGGATGTTCACCAGCACTCCATTGATATGTCTCCAAAAAAATGACAAACTACAGGAATAGCTACAAATAGACATTACTTACCAACAATTAGCCATTAAGAAACGTCATAAAATAAATAATTTATATTTTATTTATTTCTACAAATAAAATCTGTTTTATTTAAATTTTAAATTTTAAATATATTTGAATAAACAGATGCATCTGTTTGTGAAAGAACACATCTTTTTGTAAAAGTCCAATGGTTGCTCCCTAAATAGAAGTACTTCCAACAAAGTGGATATAGAAAAATCTGCAAATATATTCTTGGCTTGTTGTATCCTGAAAAAGATTGTTTGTATTTTTCCAATTTGTATACGAGCAATATCTTCTTTAAGGAAAGTCCTCCTCACGCCTCAAGCCTTCTTCAATTTCGTTTTTAATTACTATTTTTTATCACGACCCCAATTTCCCTCCTTAGGATGTTGTTATAGCACCTAGTCTTTAAGACTAGGTAAGCGTAACACATACTGAATTAATGGATAAATTCAACCAACAACTATTAAATATGAAACAAAAAATTCTATACAAAGTTAACAATCTCAAAACCAGTAGTACAAGGCATAAGCTCTACTGAGTTCACTAGAAACTCTCTAAGTACAATTGTTCTAGAATAGAAATAAACTGTACATAAATAACTTTCGAAGTTGACTCCGAGGACTGCGAACGCGACGACAGGTATACCTTGAAGCCTCCACAGCAATATCTGATCCGCTATCTAACAATCAACATACTCTGGAGTACCTGGATCTTCACAAAATTGTGTAGAAGTGTAGTACGTATCAAGACTAACCTCGATGGAGTAGTGACGAGGTACAAGTCAAGACACTCACTAGACAATATAAATTGTGCAGTGTAGAAGTATAAAGCTAATAATGGAAAGCAGAAATCAGTAAATGGCAACAAAATTAACATGTGATATAAATAATAAAGCAATAAAAACATCGTGAGGTATCATTGAAAGCAAATAAGAAACATAGAGGACAACCAATTAGTCAAGCCGTGCTAACACAAGATTAACAGCGAAATCACCCCGTGATACCTCATCGCATGTACTCACAACACCTCGTGCACACATCTCGAACCACAACTGTATTGACAACTCACGTGCCAATATCCCAATCCACACGGCATGATCACAGGCTCACAATCAGATTCCTCCTGGCATGGTCACAGGCTCAACAGCAACATGAAAACGGTTAATACAAGAACACATGGGCATGATCAATAAATGTCAAGTTTCATACTCCTGAGCTACTATCAGTGGCCTAGTACGGTGTATGCCTGTGCGAGTGTACTACTGCAGCCCAAGTCAACAAGTAATATCAAATACATCGAGAAGCTCATCGAAGCAACAAAACAAGTCACGTAAGGTGTATGACATACACAAATAAAAGCATACCATCACACAAAAATCACCAACACAATGTCCCCGAGCCATCACACATCATCCCTGACATTGCCACCCATATCTCTCTGATAACCACCCATATCACTCCGCTCTGACAATATCATTAACCACTTTTATCTCTATGATATCCATCCATATCACTCCATATAATAGCCACCCTTATAAGTCCGCCCGGACAATAACAAAATAGCCACCCTTATCACTTATATGATGACCCGATAGGTCATTTATAATTTTACCCTTTATTTTTATGTTCAGACTCCTCGAATAGCTCCGTTTAGCCTTTCTCGATTTGCATGTGCAGTCCTTGTCCTCTTTCCGGAAAGTTTTTATCAGGAAATTGATGAAAATGTGAAATCATGGCTTAAAACTCATTTGAATTGACTACGGTCAATATTTTGTGTAAACGGACCCAGATCAGTATTTTGACGGTCCCGGTGGGTCCGTATAGTGATTTGAGACTTGGGCATCAGAATCGAATTTGGAAGTCCCTAGTTTGATTTAACGTAATATGTTGAAAACTAATAATTTAAAGGTTTAAAGAATTTCTAAGTGTAACTATAGGTTGACTTTGTTGCTATCAGGTTCGTATTTCGGTTTCGGAACTTGGTATACGTTCTGTCATGACCCAATTCCAATTTAGGCCGTGATGGCGCCCAACACCATTGTCAGGCAAGCCGACACTAATCAAAATAGTGGTTTCCCATTTAAATAAATTTACTAAGTGGTTACATTTTCTTATTTGTTGAAACAATTTAGAAATTTGCAAATAGGACATAATTAAACGGGAATAACAAGTACTAATCAAAATCAAGTAAACAAATCCAAAATCATAAGTCTACCAGAGTACGTGCCAAGACCCGGTGCCACAAATATGTGGGCAATCTAGTAGAATATATAAAAGAGTACTAGCCTACTGTCTGAAAGGAAATAGACAGAAAAATAGAGTATAAGAGAGATTCCAGCTGCTGTAGGACGGCTCGGAAGGCAGCACACCGTGAAGTCTCGAGATGGGGATCAAAACTGCGCACCAGACTGGTAACCAGATGCACCTACCTCAGATCCTGTACAATTAAGTACAGAAGTACAGCGTGAGTACATAAACAATATGTACCCAGTAAGTATCTAGTCTAACCTCGACAAAGTAGTGACGAGGGGCCGACTTCGACATTTACTAGGGACAACAATACGATAATATGAAATTCTAATTAAACATGATATATAACAATGAAACTCACAAAAATAAATTACCGAACAATTCATCACCATATTGAAGATCTCAAATCACTTCCTTCATTTAAAACAATAAATCTTTCGAACAATGAAATTGGCACCGATTAGAAAAAGGACTTCCAGTCCTATTATCACGTACAAAATTCCACCGAGGACGTTCGGCCCGATCAAACATAAATATAAACTGTGCACTGCCAAGGATCGAACGGCTCGAACCATAGATGCATCTATTAACCTGTCGAGGCGAACGGCCCACTCCCATAAGAGTCGGCCCACTCCCATAAGAGTAGTAGAAAGAATTATCCCGCTCGCGGAATGTACTTGCGATGCGGTCAATTATAAATTATCAATAAATCATAACTCTTTCTCGATTCTTTAAAAACAATAAATTCAAATTTTACATTGAAGCTTTTAAATCCTTAGAAATCCTTGACTTAGTTTCATTTGATACAATTAACAAATATCATCAAATAACAATGTCCACAAAACATGGTGTAACCCTAGAACTACACGGACATAAACAGGAATAGTAGCTATGTACAGACTCTCGTCACTTCGTGCGTACGTAGCCCCCCACAAATAACAACACATATTAATTAAGTTCACCTATGGTGTAAATTCCCTCTCACAAAGTTAGAAAAGAGACTTACCTCGTCCCAAGCCTACTTCCCAAATTCAAGAATGTGCTCGAACCTCCGAAATTGATGCCCAATGACTCGAAACTAGCCAAACATTACATAAACCAATCAATCTATGCTTAAAAAGTTCATATCTCCTCTATCAAGGTGATTACCCAATCCAATTTGCAAAATTCCTAAAATTCACCCCCGGGCCCACACTCCCGGATTCTGAAAATGTTTGAAGAAAGTTGTTACCCATAACCTTAAGTACATAATATATGGTTTTCACTAAGTTTCATAATCATTTTCGTGGTAAAATCCCATTTTTATTAATCCCTAGGTTCCTCACCTAAACCCATGATTTCTACCAAATTTTCATGTTGAAATCTACCCATAATTTATGTATTAAACTCGCATCAAGATAGGAATTACTTACCCTCAATAGCCAAGTTGAAACCTCTCTCTTTTGAAGCTCTAAAATCGTCGAAGTGAGTAAAGAATGGGAGAAAAATGCTCGAGTCTCGTATTAAATAAAGACACTGCCCCAGCGATTTTCGCACATGTGGTGCATTGGTTGTATCTGTGGATCGTGCTTCTGCAGAAAAAGGGCCCGCTTCTGCGGAAATTGATTGGGCCGGCTGGGGTCGCTTCTGCGGACGGGCTCTTGCTTCTGCGGAAAAGTGTCGGCATCTGCGAAACTGGGCTGCCTTCCTAGGGCCGCATCTGTGAGGCTAGGCTCGCACCTGCGTGCTCGCATCTGCGGCTGGCCAACCGCAGGTGCGGTTATGACAGAACTGGGGAGCTTCAGCTGTCCCGAAATGGTCCGAGCCTCGTCCACTCAACACTCGGGGCCCCCGGACCCCGCCCGAACATACCAACAAGTTTGAAATCATAAAACGGACTCGCTCGAACTCTCGGAATGCCCGAAACAACATTAAAACTAAGAATCGCGTCCCAAAACCAATTGAATCCAACTTAAGAACTTCAAGTTCTTTAATTTACTTCCAATGCGCCAAAACGTGCTTAAACTACTCGGAATGACACCAAATTTTACGTGCAAGTCTAAAATGACATTACGGAACAATTCCCAGTCTCGGAATTCCATTTGGACCTTGATATCACCAAACCCCATTCCAAACCAAATTTAAAGAACTTCAAGAACCACTTTTGATATTAGGCGCCGAAAGGCTCCTGGGTCATCCAACACCCGATCCGAATATACGCCCAAGTCCGAAATCGTCATACGAACCTATTGGAACCGTCAAATTCCAATTTTGAGGTCATTTACTAAAAATATTGACCGGAGTCAAACTTGGCCTTTCAAGCCAACTTTAAGGAACCAAGTGTTCCGATTTCAATCCGAATCCTTCCAAACCCCAAACTAACCCTCCCCGCAAGTCATAAAACAGTAAAAGCATGTACGGGAAGCCTTATTTAGGTGAACGAGGTTCTAGAAAACAAAACGACCGGTCAGGTCGTTACATTCTCCATCTCTTAAACAAACGTTCGTCCTCGAATGTGTTTAGATTCATACCTGAGGTGTTGAATAAGTGTGGATATCTGATCTGCATGTCCTCCTCGGACTCCCAAGTCGCCTCCTTGACTGGTTGGCCCCTCCACTGAACCTTTACTGCGAAAATCCTCTTGGATCTCAACTGGCGATCATGTCTAGCAACAATGAAAACTGGCTCCTCCTCATAACCCAAGCTCTCGTCTAGCTGAATAGTGCTGAAGTCTAACACATGTGACAGATCGTCGTGATACCTCTGGAGCATAGACACATAAAAAACCGGATGAAAACCTGATAGGCTGGGAGGTAAAGCAAGCTCATAAG